>NC_133130.1:111243478-111923218 GCF_048418815.1 Hemitrygon akajei
CAAGGAAGGCTTGTACCCATGATGAAACTGGCTGAGTTTGCAGCTTTTTCTGATCTGTGTAGTAGCCTCTCCAAACCTGGCAGTGATACATCCAGGCAGAATGCTCTCCATGGTAACAGTGTAAAATGCACTACCTATCCCCTCATTTAAATTCCATCAAGTATGGTGCTCATAACGGCCTTTTTCAAATATCATTTAGGTAGAAGAATGCAATCTCACTGAAATAAGATTTGAGGGCACCAGGTGAAAGAAATCAAATATTACCAGTTTGAGAGCTGGATTTGTCTCAGGCTTATCTGGGATGTATTCAAGACATGTCAGAGCCCCTCTCCTGACTCAACACTCTTCATCTTGTTTCTGTAAAAACACATTTGTATGTCAGACATGATAACCTTTGGAAGCAATTTTTCAATGGCGAAAAGCTTAATTTATATTGCGAATAGCATGGTAGTATAGTGGTTAGCCCAACACTTTAAAGTGCCAGCTGTAAGATCAGCGTTCGATTCCCACCGCTGAAACCCCATGACCATGCAGGTTTCCTCTGGATGCTCCCGTTTCCTTCCACACTCCAAAAACATACGGTTAGTGTTAGTTGTTTGCATGGGTTGGCACCAGAAGTGTGGCAGCACTTGGGGACTGCCAGGCACAATGTTCATTGATTTGATTTGATGCAAACGATGTAATTCATGGTTAGTTTCGATATACATGTGACAAATAAAGCTAATCTTTAATCGAATTGTACTGTGATGCTCAATTTAAATTGTCAGATTGAAACAACATCAGCATTGAACAGCATACATAAAATTTTTACATCTGAATAATAAAATAATGGCAACTCACTTATGGCATTGAAGGTCTTCATTTAAGGACCTAACACAGAATACCATGAAAGAAAATATGCAACAAAAGGATACTGACAACCAATTACAGTGGCAATGTTGGGGATACCTGCATTGAGAACAACTTTCCAAATTCCATAGGTTTTCCATCGAAGGCTGGGTGCTTATTGTGGCATTTCAAAATAAATTATTAGACAGACTACAGTAGCATAGCGGTTAGCACAATACTATTATAGCTCAGGGCATCAGAGTTCAAATCCAGCACCATCTATAAGAAGTTTGTACAACCTTTCCATGAGTGCGTGGGTTCCTTCTGAGTGCTCCGGTTTCCTCCCATATTCCAAAGACATATGGTTAGTAGGTTAATTGGTCATTGTAAATTGTCCAGTGATTAGGCTAGGATTAAATTGGTGGGTTGCAGGGTGTTATGTCTCTATGGGCCAGAAAGGCTTGTTCCACACTGTAACTCTAAATAAAATAAAAATAAATATGTTATGTTGTATTTTGAAGAAGAAAACAAGTTATTGTTTTGATCAGATTGGAATAAAATTGCAAGAAAGAAGTAAATGCACTTCTTAGTGTTATGAAACCAGTAACTGGTTTCACTTACCAGCAAAGATAGATATGTCAGTTGAAGTCCAATGGTACTATTTTCAAAAGTTTTATTAATAAAGGGGCACAAAAATTAAGGTTAATACAAACATTCAGATAACATGCGTCAATACTCAATCTAAAACGCAGGTACATTAATAATCACTCAGAAATAAGCTCTTTCGTTGTCTAGGGTATAATACTGAGTCCAATTGGAAATATAAAGAGTCATTCTGAAGTCTGCAGGCTTTTCCCTTTTTTGTTTCACGTGTTGGAGAGAGAGAGAGATAAACGGAAAAACTTGCCCGAAACATCCGTGGAATCAGGGGAGCGATCTTCCCCGTTGTTAGTTAAAAGCGATCTTCCGTTGGTTCCAGCCACAAACCCCGCATTCGGAATTTAACGCACGTGGCTTACTTCAAAATGGCTTCCCGTTCCCACGGGAAGCGGTATCGTGCTTCTTGGTGTCTCCTTGGTGCGTCTGAGGGTCGTCCTCTTTCAGACCCTTCTTTATACTGCCTCACGGGATCTCAGGTGTCAATCAGGTTGCAGGTGATACAATCTCTCTCAACCAGCCCACTTTGCCCGAGGGCTTTACAATGTCCCTGCGAGTTGGCACGTCTGCAGTTCCCAGGTGTCTCCTGAGAACAATGCCACAGTCCCCAGCCTGTCTCTCTCTCTCTCTTGCTCTCTCTCTCTCGGGTCATTGACCCCCCTTTCACTAGGGCTCTTGCAATTCTCACAAAGGAGGGGGCTGGTATCATAACACCTCCCCTCTTAAAAAGGTTTTTACCAGCGGTTAAAACCCAGAGTGGTACAGTCTTACAGAAATTTTGAATCTAATACAATACAGAAGCTTTTCTTTTCACTACAGAGTAATACAGTTATACATTCAAGTCAGCATCTAAACAGGTAACAAGTACAGTGCCCCTTTCCTTTAATGCCTTAACCTCACGTGCCATGCTAACGCCTGGCAGCATCAGACTTCAATTCAATAACCACCTATTTATTTATTGTTTTCAGCAACAAAACTGCGGAGGTGTGATCTTAGCTTAGGTGCATCTACAAAAGTTTATGCGAATACTAATCGTTTCGGTCGGTTTACTTCGCCGGCAGGTCTCCAAAGGTCTGTCTTTATTATTCACAGGCTTTGGCGCAACCCGTAAAACCTGCTTTGCTGTTTAAAAAAAAAATGGCATCCCCATTAACCGTCACCTCTTTTCTGGTGAGTCCCCCCGTTGGGACTTTGAGTAATTTGGCGTGGTGAACTCCCGCCCGCCTCGTTCATCGGGGCTATTTTTTCAACACCATGCCCCAAACTGTCAAGACCCTTCAGGCTATTTGTTTTTAATTCCAACTCCTCTTTCAGGTAGCATTTCGAATGCAACCTCTTCACACCCCACCCTGGCGTAACAATAGAGTGGGGGGCCCCGCTATTTCCCGACTCACTCTGTGAGCGATCTGCCAGGTTTAAAATTTCTTCCTTCGACTTGGGAACTACAGACTTTCCGTTTCCTTCAATAACAATCCTCATTCCCCCCTTAAATTCGGCATTAACCTTGGCCCCACTCTCGAATACAAACACCGTGGAACTCACACTTCCCACGGTTACCAAGGTTAACCCTTTTCCTACTGAACCAACCCTATCTGATCCACAAAGACGGCCGCCCCGTCCCCCTGAATCAAACACCTCAGACTTCCCCTGAGCTCTGTTACCAGGTTCAGCACCACGTGCGCCCCCATCTTGGACACACTCAAACGGGACATTGGCCCCTTCCAGGCTTTCAATACCCGTACCTTTTTCAAATTCTAACGTCTCCCGATCCTTCCAGTTACTCTCTAGGCAGCCCCCCGTTGGGGAAGGCGCAACCCTGCGAGCTGAAACAACCTCCTCGGCCATTTCAGCTGACTTCTCCACAGCAAGGATACCCTTCCTCTCTAAGACTGCCCTCATTTCACTCTCGGGACCATCGAGAACACCTTTAGAACTCTGAACTTCTTCAAACAATTCTGCCAAACCAGACAGATTAACCATGTCCAACTCTGGACATTTTAACAACTTTATCCGTTTCTCAACTTTAGTTCCTACCTCTAGGACCTTTCTCTTCACTAAGGGCAGGGCTATTTCCTCTCCCTTACCCCCTTTTACTTTACTGCTTTCTGTTTTACCACCCTCGGAACCCTCATGGTACAGGGTCGGTAAAAACATCTTGGCCAGATCACCGCTGGCTTCATTTAAACTGTCCTCTTTCTCAGCCGCTTTTTCCGACAGGCTGCGAGTGACCGCGCATGCGCGATAGCTTTGGGACTCTAGGGGCGGGGCCACCGCACTCGCCCGTCTGCGGGTCGGCATCATAGCTGCCACCGTTTCAAAAAACAAGAAATAACTATCAACATCCGTCTCTTCGAACGGAGGTACTACTCTCAGCTCCCGACTAACATTAAACCGCTCTCTCCTTAGCTCCTCCCTCTCTCTTTCTCTCCCCGCTGCCGCTCTCTCGGCTGCTGCTAACTCTCTGATCCGAATTTCATGCTGTCTTTGCCTCTCAGCTTGATCCTGCTCGTTCTCCAGTTCTAACCCCTTCGCCAAATTTAACAAGTCTGATTTGGTGCTCACCTCTAGCGCCGCCACAGTCGCGTTTTTCATAAATTCACACATGTCCATCTTTGCTGGTTTTTCTGTCTGGCTACCTGCGTACCAGATCCAAATTATTTTTTTTTTTGACTTACAATCCCGATTGACTGACCTCCCCCTTTTTGGTGTCAAATCCCGAGACGAGAACCCCACTTGTTATGAAACCAGTAACTGGTTTCACTTACCAGCAAAGATAGATATGTCAGTTGAAGTCCAATGGTACTATTTTCAAAAGTTTTATTAATAAAGGGGCACAAAAATTAAGGTTAATACAAACATTCAGATAACATGCGTCAATACTCAATCTAAAACGCAGGTACATTAATAATCACTCAGAAATAAGCTCTTTCGTTGTCTAGGGTATAATACTGAGTCCAATTGGAAATATAAAGAGTCATTCTGAAGTCTGCAGGCTTTTCCCTTTTTTGTTTCACGTGTTGGAGAGAGAGAGAGATAAACGGAAAAACTTGCCCGAAACATCCGTGGAATCAGGGGAGCGATCTTCCCCGTTGTTAGTTAAAAGCGATCTTCCGTTGGTTCCAGCCACAAACCCCGCATTCGGAATTTAACGCACGTGGCTTACTTCAAAATGGCTTCCCGTTCCCACGGGAAGCGGTATCGTGCTTCTTGGTGTCTCCTTGGTGCGTCTGAGGGTCGTCCTCTTTCAGACCCTTCTTTATACTGCCTCACGGGATCTCAGGTGTCAATCAGGTTGCAGGTGATACAATCTCTCTCAACCAGCCCACTTTGCCCGAGGGCTTTACAATGTCCCTGCGAGTTGGCACGTCTGCAGTTCCCAGGTGTCTCCTGAGAACAATGCCACAGTCCCCAGCCTGTCTCTCTCTCTCTCTTGCTCTCTCTCTCTCGGGTCATTGACCCCGCTTGTTCCACACTGTAACTCTAAATAAAATAAAAATAAATATGTTATGTTGTATTTTGAAGAAGAAAACAAGTTATTGTTTTGATCAGATTGGAATAAAATTGCAAGAAAGAAGTAAATGCACTTCTTAGGAAACAAATGGTGCAGATGGACTTTAGTCTAGAGAAGTAAGTGCTAGATAATGTGTTTTGGAAGATAAAATTCTGGTAAGATGTATAGAGTATATAGCAGGGGCCTTAGGAACATTGATGATCAGAGAGACTTTGGGGTTCAAGTCCATAGTGCCCTGAAAGTGGAACACAGGTAGACAGGGTAGTGGTGAAAGCATTTGGTATGCTTGCCTTCATTGGCCTGGGCATTGAGTTTAACCTTTGGGACATTAGTTAGAGCTGTAGGACATGCAGATTAGAATGATATGCACAACAGGACTGTAAATTGTCAATGGAGAGAGTGCAGAAAGGATTCACCAGGATGTTGATTGGAATGGAGAGCTGTCCAATCACTCTCAAGGAGGGATGGGGGATCTTATAGATGTTCATAAAATTGTGAGGGGCATTAGTATACATTGTCGGAATTTTTTTGTCAGAGCAAGAGAGTCTGCAAGTGGACAAGGCAGGTTTAATGTTGAGGGGAGAGACAAATTTTTAAAGGAGATCTGAGGGGTAGATTTTTCACACAGAGGGTGTTGTAGAACTTGCACTATTTGCAACACACATTTTGCACATGGTGTAAGTTTGCTGTAAGATGAATAGTGGGAAGCACATGAATCTCACCAGCTGTACTATAGTTTTACGTGCAGCAAATTAGAGGCATGGGGGAGGTGGGAAACGTGGGGCAAAATACAAATACATCAGAAATTTATCTGGAGCATGCAGAATATACCGGGTCCAAACTTTCAGATTGTAGTGGACTGCACTCACAAAATTTCATGAAGTGAAGGTATGCTTACCATTTGGCTGTTAAAGATGATGCTGGCAATACACAGTGATGCTTTACAGGCAGCAAACAATACTACTAACTATTCTATTAATTACATGGTCCTGAATTTTGATTACTGCAATCCACAGCCTGGGATTTCCCTTTTGGTATTGTGCTTTTCAACTGCCTGTACACCTGGCATTTTTGTGGTATCCTGAAGGATTCAGCGAACTGGACTCTCGAAAATGCAGTTAAAGCCAAGGGCAAAAGGTTCAGCTCACTACTTGGTAAGGTTTACTCCCTCAGCGCTGAATTGGCTCCATGGCTGTGGCCTGCAGCTATCAGGCTCCTGGGCCGGCTTGACTTGCCTCAGTGCTGAACTGGCTCTGTGGCTATGGACTGCAGCCATTGGGCTCCTGGACTGGATGCAACGCTGAAATGGCTCTGTGGCTATAGTCTCAATTTCAGGGACTTTGCAGTTGATATTCTGTGTGTTATTTGCTTATTTTTTTATTGTATGCATGATTTGTTCTTTTCTCACACATTGGGTGTTTGACAGCCTTTATTGACTGGGTATTTATTAATGAGTTCTATTTTGTTTCTTTGTTTTGTGGCTGTTTGCAAGAAGATGAAACTCAAGATTGTAATAGCGTATGTACTTTGATAATAAATGTACTTTGAGCTTCAATTTCAACAATGTGGAGACCTGAAAGAATCTGAAAGATATAATAGATAATATTCTATGCTCAGGGGATTAATAGAAGAAAACTGTGAGGCACATAAAGCAAACACTGATACAACAGTTATGATTACTCTATTTGGTGACAGTATTGTAAAGCAGTCATGAATCACCAACATGATAGAAATTGCTAAAGGTTCATGAGTGTGACATAAATTTACAGCAAACAACTAACCAATAGTACAAAAAAAAATCTACCAATGATGTGCTACTATTTACATCCCTGAAAATATTACTGTGGGGAATGCAGCAGTCAATCTACAATGTACACATTGGTTCTTTAGCATTTTTTATAATGCATTATTGATTAAAGCAGCTTTGTACAACCGTAAAGCAAAGTGGTCAAAAATACTATGATCTAAGCTACAAGCAACTTCAGAAAGCAGTACCAAAGCCAGCTGATGTCTTGGCCTCTGCATGCTAAGGCTGCATTTTGAGAGCAACCCTGCTTCAGCTTTCAGCCTCCTATTGCCATCTTCCTCGCAATTCATTTCTTCAAAAAATGCTGGGCAGATTTTTGGTATTTACACTCAGTGGTTCCTGTACCTTATAAATTGGACACTGAGTCTATATTTGTGGTCTTCTGCTGCTGTACCCATCCACTTCAAGGTTGGATGGGTTGTGCATTCAGAGATGCTCTTCTATTAGAGTTACTGCCACCTTCCTGTCGGCTTGAATCAGTTTGGCCACTTTCATCTGACCTCCCTCATTAACGATGCATTTTTGCTGTCAGATCTGCTGCTCACTGGATATATTTTGGGTTTTTTTGCACTATTTTCTGTAAACTTCAGAGACTGTTGTGTGTGAAAATTCCAGGAGATCAGCAGTTTCTCAGCTACTCAAACCACCCCATCTGGCATCAACAATCATTCAGTGATCAAAGCCACTTAGAGAACATTTCTTCTCCTTTCTGATGTTTGATCTGAATAAGATCTGAACCTCCTGACCATGTCTGCATGCTTTTATGTGTTGAGTTGCTGCCACATGATTGGCTGAGTATACATTTGCATTAATGAGCAGGTGTACTTAAAAAAACTGGCCACTGAGTGTATATACATAACCTCAACATGAGCCTGAAAGTTTGTTGGCATAAACCTAACAGTGTAGCATGGTTGAAAATTTGCTTAACCTTTACTAGAACAGCTTTGTACTTTTAATGGGTGCCTTGGTGCCTCAGCTCATTTTGGGAAATTTGATCCATGACTTTTTGATAGGATTTTGTTTGCCTGAGTGCTTTTTTTTATGTGCCCTGAGTAATTTTAACAATATTACAGTATGCACCATTGGTGATTTGCAAAAGTTCATAGATGGCATGGCTTTAGGGGAACACAGAGAAAATGCTGGAGGAACTCTGCAAGTAAAGCAGTATCTATGGAAACAGTCGACATTTTGGTCAAGACCCTTCATCAGGACTTTATGGGCTTTACTATTGCCTGAAACAATGTTATCTAGGATTTAACAAACAGATTCCATTCTTTGTCCCTAGTGTCTCCTCCTATGACCTTACGTGTGCTTGATTTTCTTTCCCCTGTGAAGGTCATTGTCAGCTTCTCAGATTTATTCCAGATTCTGCTCTTGACTTTTGCCACATCTCACAGTTTGCTGCTCATTGTGGCTGGTGGCATAGTGGCATCAGTGCTGGACTCTGAGGTGAATAGTCCCGAGTTCGAATCCAGCCGGCTCCCTTTCACTCTTTCCATCCGTGCTGGGTTGAGCATCAAGCTAGCAAATCGGCCTCATTAAAAAAATGGAGAATGCTACAGAAACACCACATGATGAGCAACCACCAAAAAGATTGGTGCAAAAAGCTTGTCATGACGGCACCCTGATGACTCCACCAGGAGTTAGGGGCATTCTTCTTCGTCTTTCTGCATAATTACTCAAAGAGTTGATCTGCATGTGCATGTAACAAGAGCTGTATAACTCATCTCTTTCTACCTTAGGCCACAAACTTATCAATCACCCCTGCTATGGACACTTTCTGGAAGTCCAAGATCCGTATGCTCCACGACCGCTGGACTAAGTGTGTAAATGTAGGAGGGGACCATGTTGAAAAATAAATGTGCTAGGTTTTCTAAAACTGACTCCTTCTACCTTAAGCCACAAACTTATCAACCACCCCTCATATAAAAGCCAGACAGCTATTTAGAACATTAGTTAGGCCTATTTGGAGTAGTGTGTGTAGTTTTGGTCCTGCATTTACATGAAGGATGTGGAGGCTTTGGAAAGGATGCAGACAAGGTTCACCAGGATGTTACATGGATTGGACAGTGTCAGCTAGAGGGATAAACTGGGCAAACCTGAATTGTTTTCTCTGGAGTATAGGAAGCTGAGGGACAAACTGGTAAAAGCATGCAACTGTGAGAGGCACAGATAGGATAGATAATTAGAGTCTTTCCTTCATGTGGAAAACATCAAATACCAGAGGGTACAGTTGAAAGTTTGGGAGGGTGGGAAGCTCAAAGGAGATGTGTGAGAAAAACTTTTTTACACAGAGAGTGATTAGGTGCCCGGAGCATGCCACTAAGGGAGGTGATAGAAGCAGAAACAATAGCAGTATTTTATAGGCATTTAGACAGACATACTAACTGTAACAGGGGTGGTTGCCAGGCTAGGTTTGAACCAGGATTGTTACAGTAAAGTTCTGTATCCTGACCCATGGACTACCAGGAGAGACTTAGAACAGGTAGACCCAAGTGTAGAGGAGACTAGAGGGAATGATAGAATCAAATGAAGTGTATTCACTGTGGATTGGTAGTAGGAACCACAGCCTATGCCTTGAGAATCACTACACAGGGTAGGTAAACTCAAGACAGAACAAAGACAAAAAGAACAAAGGAGACTTAAATAGGCAGACAAAAAAAGGCACAGGTGCACTGATAACTAAAACAAGATGCAGGTGAAAATAATCAACTAATAATTAGGGAACAAGGAGTATCAGAGCCTGGTGGACTCTGATGGTAGAAGACTGGGAACACATGCACACGCCACTGGCCAGCACCTAATGGCCCAAGGTGATCCAGATGGCGACAGTGGAATTCTCTGATCAGGTCTGGGTCTAGGATGTCACGGGAGGGAACCCACAATCTTTCCCCTGGGCCATAACCCTCTCAATCCATCAAGTACTGGAGACAGCCACGGACCAGACCAGAGTCTAGTAGCTGATGGAAGGTATATGCCAGCTCAACACCAATGATGCAAGGAGCTGGGGCAGTCTCGGACTCATGGCAGCAGACTGCACAGAAAGGGTTTTAGACAGGAGACATGGAAGCTGGTGTTAATATGTATGGCATGTGGCAACTAGAGACAGTAAGTAACTGGGTTGGTTTGATGGAAGACCTTGAATTGTCTGATGTAACCTGTCAACCTGCAGAGGAAGGTCTTAGGTAGAGAGCCAGGAGCTTTGATCAGGCTGAAATGAAGGTCCTAGGTTCCTTCAACAGTTGGTATGCCACTGTTGATGTAGAGAAGCTTTCAGTATAGCTTCACAAGCTTTTTGCCACTTATACCAGCAACAATGGACCAGCTGTTCAGCACAAAAGATGCCCACTCCAAGCTCCGGCTCAGGAAACAGAGGGAATAGGTAACCAAGCTGGCAGTAAAAGGGGGACATACCCATAAAAGACTGGTGCAGAGTGTTATGAGCAAACTCTGCCCAGAGCAGATAACTCCAAGGTGGAAGACTGGTTCTCCTGCCACCATGTATCTCTGCTCAAGCTTCCCTTGGTTCGGGAGACAGCTGACCTTATGGTGCCACACCAAGTGGATGGAGTTCCCAGCACAAGGCACCTCAGGGTCTTCTCCAGGTCCTGGTTAGTCCTCCCTGTCTTCCTATTGGACTGCTGGTGAAATCCTGATGAGAGACTGGCCATTGCACCAATGAGTCAACAGAAGGCCTTCTTTAACCAGGAGGTAAATGAGAGCTTTGGTCAGAAACAACATCCTGGGGAAAGCTGTGCATTCTAAACAGGTGTGGCACCATAAGGTCAGTGAGTGGCATCCATTGTGAGCAAAAGCTGTAGGCATGCATCCAATTGGACTATCCGATGAATATCACCTAGTACCAAATTCTCTTTACAGAATGTTGAGGTACTCTGCTACATTCAATGTACTGGATAATTGTCAGTGTTGCTAGTGCATTGGATTATTTCTGACATTCTGATTTTTTAAAATAAGTTCCTCAGAATGATAATCAGTTTGTCACAATTTATTTCTCCTAATCTCTTTCACTACTCTGGCATAAATATCATATATCTGTAACAAATTATATGTTTAGAGCCTGTCCAGATCTTCTGTTGAACTTTTAAGAAAAGTCATTGATTTTCATTGTGGCATATTTTAAAGAGGGAAAAATATTGCTTCTGCCTTTTGTTGTAAACACTTGTAGATAATAAGCATTCAGAATATTTCCTACTTCATACTCATTTTCTAGCCCATTTAAATTTTTCAATATGTTAAATGCCTCAATGAGTGCACTCTGTTGTGATAATTCAATAATTACCATGTTGTTACACTCAGTTTGAATTACTAGCTTTTCTCCTTAATTCTTTTCAACTATTTCCAAACATGATTCTATGAAGTTATCCAATAATTGCAGCGATCTCTTTCTTTACCCTGCAGGATTTCATAAGCTACTTTTCCTTTTAATCAGAATTTACATGTGTTTGCTGACTCAGTCAGCTTGACCTCTATTTGCTTCAAATAGTTGATTTTGGAAATATATTTATCTTGCATTTATTACTCTTATTCATTCTATCTGTGTTCCTTATCAAATATTATCAAGTAAGCTCTTCCAATCTATTTACTTTAAATTTAGCTATTTTCAGATTATTTACTTGTTTCATAAGTATTTCTTACAAGTTCAAGTTTATTGTCATGCAATCGTACACATGTATACCACCAAACAAAACAATGTTCCTCCAGACCGAGGTGCACAACACAGTACACATTGTACAACTCACACACTTAACACATACTGTATGTGTTCCATAAGATATTAAGGCTCTGGTTAAGAGAAAAAAAGGAGGTGCATAGCAGGTATAGGGAAGTAGGAACAGTTGAAGTGCTTATGGAGTACAAGAAATGCAAGAGAACACTAAAATAAATCAGTAAGTCTAAAATAAGGCATGAAGTTGCTGTAGCAGACAAAGTGAAAGAAAATCCTAAGGGATTTTACAAGTATATTAAGAGCAAAATGATTGCTAGGGACAAAACTGGTGCTCTGGATGACCAGAATGGTAATCCATGTGTGGAACCACAACAGACGAGAGAGATATTAAATGCATTCTTTGCATCTGTATTTATTCAGGAGATGGATAAGGATCCATAGAAGTGAGTCAAAGCAGCATCAAATTCATGGACTTTGTACAGGTTACAGAGGAGGAAGTGTTTGCTACCCTGAAGCAAATCACGGTGGATAAATCCCCAGGTCCTGTCAAAGTGTTCCCTCAGACCCTACAGGAGGCAAGTGCAGAAATTGCCAAGACCCTAGCAGAGATACTTAAAACTTCTTTAGCGACAGGAGAGGTACCAGAGGAATGGAGAATAGCCAAGGTTGTTCTGCTGTTTAAAAAAGGCTCCAATCAAAAACCAGGAATTTGTAGGCCAGTGAGTCTGATATCAGTTGTGGGAAAGTTATTGAAAGGTACTCTAAGGGACTGGATATGTAAATGTTTGGATAGACATGGACTGATTAAGGATAGTCAACATGGCTTTGTGTGTGGTAGGTCATGCCTAAGCAACCTTATAGAGTTCTTCGAGGAAGTTACCAGGAATGAGAATGAAGGCAAAGCAGTGGATGTTGTCTACATGGTCCTTACTAAGGCATTTGACAAGGTCCTGTATGGGAGGTTGTTCAAGAATGTTCAGTTGCTCGGCATTCATGATGAGGTAGTAAATTGAATTACACGTTGGCTTTGTGCGAGAAGCCAGAGAGTGGTAGTAGATGGTTGCTTCTTGGACTGGAGGTCTGTGACTAATGGAGTGCTGCAGGGATTGGTGCTGGGTCCTTTGTTGTTTGTCATCTATATCAATGATCTGGATGGTAATGTGGTTAACTGGATCTGCAAATTAATGGATGGCGTCAGGATTAGGGGTGTAGTGGACAGTGAAGAAGGCTATCATGGCTTGCAGAGGGATCTGCATCAGCTGGAAGAACAGGCAGATGGACTTTAATACAAGGTTTTGCACTTCAGTAGGACCAACCAGAGTAGGTCCCACACAGTGTATGGTAGGGCACAGAGGAGTGTGATAGAACAAATGCAACTGTGAATACAGGTACATAATTCATTGTAAGTGGTGTCACTGGTAGATAGGGTTGCAAAGAACGCTTTTAGCACATTGCCTTCATAAGTCAATGTATTGAGTACTGGAGATGGGATGTTATGCTGAAGTTGTATAAAACATTGGTGAGGCCTAATTTGGAGTAGTGTGCAGTTTTGGTCACCTACCAATTTATAAGGATGTGGCCGAATCTGGAGGACCTGAGTTATAAGGAAAATTGTATAGGTTAGGACTGTATTATTAAGGATGTAGAAGATTGAGAGGAAATTTGATAGGAGTATACAAAATTATGAGGAGTATAGATAGAGTAATTGCAAGCAGGCTTTCTTCACTGAGGCTGGGTGGGAGTACAACCAGAGGTCATGGGTTAAGGGTGAAAGGTGAGAAGTTTAAAGGGAATATGAGGGGAAACTTCTGTACTCAGAGGGTCGTGAGAGTATGGATTGAGCTACCAGCACAAGTGGTGCACGTGAGCTTGGTTTCAATGTTTGAAAGAAACTTGGATAGGTACATGGATGGTAAGGGTATAGAGGGCTATGGTACGGTAGCAGATCAAAGGGAGTGGGCAGTGTAAATGGTTTCGGCATGGACTAGATGGGCTGAACAGCCTGTTTTTGCACTATACTTCTGTATGACTATATAATATACTATACTGTATACATTACTATATATACATATACATATATATGTGTGTGTGTGTGTGTGTGTGTATATATATATATATATATATATATATATATATATATATATATATATAATAGTAAATTAAAAAATAATACTTGCAGATTATGTTAAATCCTTTTGGCATTATTATTTCACAGGAATGTCAAAATCTCCATTAGCATTACACTCAGTGGCCACTTTATTATGTACAGCTGTACACCTGCTCATTACTGTAAATATCTAATTAGCCAATCATATGGCAGCAGTTCAATGCATAAAAGCATACAGACCTGGTCGGGGGCTCTGCTGTTGTTCAGACCGAATATCAAAATGGTGGAGGAATGTGATCTTAGTGACTTTGACCCTGGAATGATAGTTGGTGCCAGATGGGGTGGTTTGAGTATTTTCAGAAACTGCTGCTCGCTTGGGATTTTCATGCACAACAATCTCTAGAGATTACAGAGAATGGTGCCAGAAACAAAAATATCCAGCATGTGATAGCTCTGTGGGCAAAAATGCCTTGTTAATGAGAGAGGTCAGAGGAGAATGGTCAGATTGGTTCAAGCTGACAGGAAGGTGACAGTAACTCAAATAACCAAGCATTACAAGAGTGGTGTGCAGAAGAGCATCTCTGAACCTTGAAGTGAATGACCATAACCATACAGTGCCTTGAAAACGTCTTCAGCCCCTGACCTTTTGTTCACATAAATGAGTATTACAACCAGGCATCTTGATCAATTTAACTGAGAATTTTTATTTGTAAATCACCTGCTTTTTTTTCCCAAAGTAAAGCACCAAAATCAGGGATAATTGTAAAGTATGAAAAACTAAAAATTTTAAGACTGAAATGGCAGCAGTTCAAGTGTATTCATCCTCCATTGCTCAGTACTTAGCTGAAACACCTTTCGCAGCTATTACAGCCAGTAGCCTTTTAAGATAAGTCTCTATTAGCTTTGCACAATGTGACGGAGCAAGATTTGCCTATTCTGCCTTGCAAAATTGCTCAAGCTGTGCTAGGTTAATTGGATAGTGGCATTGGCCAGCAGTCTTGAGGTTTTGCTAGAGATGTTTGTTTGGGTTAAGGTCAGGACTGTCTGAGCCACTCAAGGACATTGATTTTCTTCATTTGAAACCACTCCATGGTTGCTTTGGGTCATTGTCTTTTAGAAAGACAAACCTCCCGTCCTGTTTAAACTTTCTGGAAGAGGCTAGCATTTTTTTATTCGGGATTAGGAAATGAACCTGGTCAGGTGTCAGATCTCACAGTGGGAGAGCATTCTGGAGATAGTGATCACAATTCTATTTCCTTTACCATAGCATTGGAGAGGGATAGGAACAGACAAGTTAGAAAAGTGTTTAATTGGAGTAAGGGGAAATATGAAGCTATCAGGCAGGACTTGGAAGCATAAACTGGAAACAGATGTTCTTAGGGAAATGTACGGCAGAAATGTGGCAAATGTTCAGGGGTGTTCTGCATAGCTACATTCCAATGAGACAGGGAAAGGATGGTAGGGTACAGGAACCGTGGTGTACAAAGGCTGTTGTAAATCTAGTCAAGAAGGAAAGAAAAGCTTACTAAAGGTTCAAAAAACTAGGTAATGATAGAGATCTACAAAATTATAAGGCTAGCTGGAAGGAGCATAAGAATGAAATTAGGAGATCCAGAAGGGGCCATGAGGAGGCCTTGGTGAGCAGGATTCAGGAAAACCCCAAGGCATTCTACAAGTATGTGAAGAGCAGAGGATAAGACATGAGAGAATAGGACCAATCAAATGTGACAATGGAAAAGTGTGTACGGAACCGGAGGAAATAGCAGAGGTACTTAATGAATACTTCGCTTCAGTATTTACTATAGAAAAGGAACTTGAAAATTGTAGGAATGACTTACAGTGGACTGAAAAACTTGACCATATAGACATTAAGAAAGAGGATGTGATGGAGCTTTTGGAAAGCATCAAATTGGATAAATCACTGGGACCAGACGAGATATACCCCAGGGTATATCTCCATAGGACACTCAAAGCTGTTGTGCAGGTTGACAGCAAGCAGGAAGGAGATTGCTGAGCTTCTGGCAATGATCTTTGCATCATCAATGGGACTGGAGAGATTCCGGAGGACTGGAGGGTTGCAGATGTTGTTCCCTTATTCAAGAAAGAGAGTAGAGATATAGTAAATTATAGACCAGTGAGTCTTACTTCAATGGTTGGTAAGTTAATGAAGAAGATCCTGAGAGGTAGGATTTGAGGATGTGACTAAACACATTGATGAAGGTAGTGCAGTAGATGTAGTGTATATGGATTTCAGCAAGGCATTTGATACGGTACCCCATGCAAGGCTCACTGAGAAAGTAAGGAGGCATGGGATCCAAGAGGACATTGCTTTGTCAATCCAAAACTGGCTTGCCCACAGAAGGCAAAGACTGGTTGTAAACGGGTCGTATTCTGCATGGAGGTTGGTCACCAGTGGAGTGCCTCAGGGATCTGTTCTGGGACCATTACTCTTCGTGATTTTTATAAATGACCTGGATGAGGAAGTGGAGGGATGGGTTAGTAAGTTTACTGATGACACAAAGTTTGGAGGTGTTGTGGATAGTGTGGAGGGATGTCAGAGGTTACGGCGGGACATTGGTAGGATGTAAAACTGGGCTGAGAAGTGGCAGATGGAGTTCAACCCAGATAAGTATGAAGTGGTTCATTTTGGTAGGTCAAATATGATGGCAGAATATAGTTTTAATGGTAAGACACTTTGCAGTGTGGAGGATCAGTGGGAACTTGGGGTCCGAGACCATAGGATGCTCAAAGCGGCTGCGCAGTTTGACTCTGTGGTTAAGAAGGCATCTGGCGTATTGGCCTTCATCAATCATGGAATTTAATTTAGGAGCTGAGAGGTAATGTGCAACTACATAGGACCCTGGTCAGAACCCACTTGGAGTACTGTGCTCAGTTCTGTTCGCCTCACTACAGGAAGGATGTGGAAACCATAGAAAGGGTGCAGAGGAGATCTACAAGGATGTTGCCTGGATTGGGGAGCATGCCTTATGAGAATAGGTTGAGTGAACTCAGCCTTTTCTCCTTGGAGTGAAGGAGGATGAGAGGTGACCTGATAGAGGTGTACAAGATGATGAGAGGCATTGATCGTGTGGATAGTCAGAGGCTGAAATGGTTGGCATAAGAGGACACAGGTTTAAGGTGCTGGGGAGTAGGTACAAAGGACATGTAGTGAATGCGTGGAATGGGCTGCCGGTAATGGTGGTGGAGGTGGATACGATAGGACTTTTTAAGAGGCTTTTAGATAGGTACATGGAGCTTAGTAAAATAGTGGGCTATAGGTAAGCCTAGTAATATTTAAGGTAGGGACATGTTTGGCACAACTTTGTGGGCTGAAGGACCTGTATTGTGCTGTAGGTTTTCTGTGTTTTCTATGACTAATGTCTTACTTTGACCTGGAAATATCTTTGGACAAAAGGAAGCCTGTCAGGCTTTAGAACTTCTTTTAATATTCAATTATGACACACATGATTCGTTACTCAGTAAATTTACTTCTATTTTTAGCTATTTTATGTTCTTATCATTTTTTGGTCCCCAGTCCTGATGAAAGTCCTGAAATGTCAACTGTTTATTCATTTCCATAGATGTTGCCTGATCTTCTGAATTCCTACATATTTTGTATGTGTTGCTCTGGATTTCCAGAATCTGCAGAATCTCTTGTGTTTAGGTTCTTATCTGCCAACTTTTAGATTTCTGGTTTTATTCCACTTCTATATTTAAATCAGATATTGCTGAATGTAGCCAGTATGGTAACTGCTTGTTTAAAGCAAAGGTGGGCATCGATCATGGATGTTTATTATTCTCTGCTATATATTTACCTGAAATTAAGCTGTTATTAAATAATAAAACATGTTTTGATGTATTCCAACTGGCTACATGTGAAGAAGCAATAGAAAATCACTTAAGTGTTTAAAATTATTAACAGTTTGTAGTAAATCAAATAAAATGAATAGTCATGCTGTGGGAGACTAATTTGGTTCTTTCCATTTCAAATTCTGCAATGTGAATTAGATATAGCAGGAAGATGATTAAAATGGAGATGACAGATCTAACAACATTTAATTTTCTTTGTTCAGTTCATTTTAAAGAAGGTACTTTTAGTTCGAATATGCTACAAAAAAATAGACAGCCCTTCAAAGAGCTGAACACTGAGAGAGTAATGCTCTGTCAGAGTTGTTGAATTTCAGATGAGGTGCTACACCATCTGTTCTGTCAGGTAAGCAGAAAAATTCTTTGCAGCCATTTGCTTTTGACTTGCATTGTAGTGTGTGTGTGTGTGTGTGTGTGTGTGTGTGTGTGTGTGTGTGTGTGTGTGTGTGTGTGTGTGTGTGTGTGTGTGTGTGTGTGTGTGTGTGTGTGTGTGTGTGTGTGTGTGGTTTTTTGCCAAGCTGAGTTTTCTAACATAGCAACTAATACTTCCCGGGATCAAAGAGTTGTTTTTGAGTAAGTTAAATTTACAACCAAGTTTAGCTTCTTGCCATAAACAGGAGCCAGTCTTCAGTTCTTAGTTAAGTGGCAAGCAATAATCTGCCTGAAGTTAAAAGGAGAGCTTTGCAAATAAGCATTGTCTGTAGGGCACGGGATTCTGGCCTGCAGCATGGGGCTATCTCCTCAAGAGATGCAACGTAAGACAATGGGGTTATATTAATTGGCCTGTACAAAGCCAAGCAACACTGGTGAAGTTATTTAGTTCAAGGATGTTTGCAGACCAGATTGATACTATCACTTAGCACACAAAATAGCTGATCTATCAATAGCTGGAAGATTTGTGTACTCAGAAAGTGAGGATTCACAGCATTAATTGTGGGTGTTTGAAATATCTGTCCCCCGAAGGTTTTAGACTATCTGTGTGAAAAGATATCTCAAAAATTATCACGTGCATGAAGACACCAAGTAGCAAAAAGACACTATAAATATAAGAGGGCAGTCACATTTGTCAGGGATGGTCAAAGAACAGGAAGCAGAATGGCAGAGAGACGGGGTAAATTAGAATTCATTCACTGCCTTTGATTTCTATTACAGATGATTTATTCATCGGTATGTCTTTTTATCTTATAGGAATTGTACCTATGCTTTGGAAATCCTTGGTGTTTTAGAAATCGTTTTTGATTTGTAAATCTTTTATAAGATAGAAACTGTCTGAGTTTTAAAATGTGTTTTAAGACTTTTATCTAAATTTAAACATGTATCACTATAAATAAATGAACCGTGTTTAAACTACTTTGTTAGCTGGAAGAATCTCCTCCCTAGCAACATACACAAAATACTGGAGGAACTCAGCAGGTCAGGCAGCATCCATGGATTTGAACAAATAGTCGATGCTTCGGCTTGAGACCCTTCTTCAGGACCTGTTTGGTTTTCTTCTCTTCCTTGGTAGGGAGGGCAAACCTACCATTCAAAAGGTGGATATTGGCAGCTAAATGTACCACGGAGGATAAACAGGGACATGATCTAGCTTTTAAAGAGTAGGTGGTTATAATATAACCTCCCTTTAGTGAGTGTACTCATAGCTATCTATATTGGATAGGGCTTTAGATCCCTGTTTGAGTTTAGTTTAGAACTTCAATAAACTCGATATCATTATATCGTTATCATGCCTTTCTCCATGTAATTTCTGCCTTCTATCTTATCACGGACTAGCCCTTTATTTTCTTCCCCCTCCTCTTTGCTCCCTTGACCCAGTTTTTTTTCCTAATTAAAATCTGTTGCATCTGATCTTAAGATGATAATTATATTTTTTCTCCACATAGTATACCTGACCTGCTGAATGCTTTAAGCGTAACTTTTTAAATCTGTAGACACATGTTCTATGAACAAACCATTTCCAAATGGTAGGATAGTTATGCTCACTATTTCAGAATTTATCTTACTTTTAATGAAACCCAGAGACTCCCATTATGTTTCTGCGTTACTTCTAGTGATGGATTTCTGTACGCCCTTGTGACCAATAGAAATGCTATTAGGTTTAAAAGTAGGTTGAAATATTCCACCACTGAGCATTTATTATATATAAAGGCAGTGCTGCAAGAATGAAAAATAAAATTGCTTTGAGGAGCTGGACATGTTGAGTTGCACCTGTGGAAAGAGATATTGAGCTGTCGTTTCAGGTCAATGACTTTTTGTCAGAAGTGGAATGTGTTAAAAAGAAAATACAGCTAGTTTTAAGATGTAGAAAGGAGAGAATAACAAATAAATATACAAGGTAGAATACAAGAGATTAAATCACAACTGGGATGATGGTGTATGAAGCACCATGAGCTTTATGGCTCAAAAAAGAAAGAGATTGGTGAGAGCAGGTGAAAGTAGAAGATGAAGCATCATCCTTTGAATTATTGAACTTAATATTGTGTCCAAACGTTTAGAGTAAATTTATTTTTCAATATATATAGGTCACCATATACACAAATGAGATTCAGTTTTGTGTGCATACTCAATAAGTTCATAATAGAATAATGACTATAACATAAAGAATGTTGAAACTTGCGATTCATTTCCTCAAATTTATGTTGAGCTTTTGAAAAGTATCAAGTCAGGTGAAAAAGAGGTGTTCAAAATACACAAGGCTTACTATCCCATGGCATAGAATGTAAGAGTGGTATACATAAAGCATCAGTTAGGCCACAGAAGAAGAAGAATTTCAGGATGTATATTGTGATATTAAACCTATTGAATAGTGAGTACAGCCCTTGCATTGCAGAAAAGATGAGCTTACACTGGGAAGGGTGCAAAGATGATTTACGAGGTTGTTGCTGAGACATATTGAGATATACACCTAGTGGCTACTTTATTGGATATTTCCTCTACGTCATGGTGTTCTGCAGCTGTAGCCTATCCACTGCATGGTTTGACATATTGTACATTCAGTGAGGCTCTTCTGCGTACCACTGTTGTAAAGTGTGGTTATCTGAGTTACTGTCACTTTCTTGTCAACTTGAAACATTCTGGCCATCCTCCTCTGACCTTTCTCATTAACAAAATGTTTTTGGCCACAGAACAGCCACTCACTGGATGTTTTTTTTTTTGTTTATTGCGCCATTATCTGTAACCTCTAAAGACTGTTTTGCCTGAAAATTTCAGGAGATCATCGGTTTCTGAGATACTGGCATCAACAATCATTCCATGGTCAAAGCCACTTAGATCAAATTTCTTTCCCATTCTGATGTTTGGTCTGAATAACAACTGAATCTCCTGACCAGGTCTGTATGCTTTTATGCATTGTGTTGTTGCTACATGATTGGCTGATTAGATATTTGCATTAATGAGCAGGTGTACAGGTATACCTAATAAAGTGGTTACTGAGTATACTTACTATAGAGAATATGCTGTGAAGATAAATGAGACAACTTCTTAAACCACAAAGGAGATGTTAATTTGCTTGGTATCTAGATTAACAAAGATTGGAAGGTGACCTCATTGAAATATAAAATTCTTTGACAGGGTAATATGGGAGGATGCTCAAAGTTCATAGTTCAAAGTAAGTTCATTATCGAAGTACATATATAGCTCTATATGCATACTACCCAGTTTCGTTTTCTTGCAGACATTCACTGCAGATCAAAGAAATACAAAAGAATCAATGAAAAACTACACACAAAGACTGACAGGCAACCAATGTGCAAAAGAAGACAAGCTATGCAAATAAAAATAATAGTATTAAGTAAGTTAGTAAATAAAACTGAGAACATCAGCTATAGAGTCCTTGAAAGTGGGGGCATGCCTTATTCTGATTGTCAAAAATTACTTCCATTGTGATTGGTTAGTTTAGAAGCTGCAGCTTCTTTTCCCATTGGATAGCTGCCTATACCCAGTTTCAGATATCCTGGCTATATAAAATGGCACATAGAAGGGGCTTGCTCTCTTCTTCCTTTGTTTAATGTAAGACCATTGGGAAGGTGTGCTCCGTGTGCACTTTTAACCAATCATGTTTGTTAAATGTACGCATGTCTGTTAAATATTCAGCTTTGTACTGTCTGTAACCTGGGGAACATGAATGTTTGGTTGAATTTTTACTGTTTGTAAATAAATGATTAATATACTTATTCACAGAGAGAGCTTTCTGTAACACTTGCCAGACCCACGAACCTGATTGAACATTACAGTGAATCCATAGATTACGTTCAGTGATCAGTTCAGAGTTCAGATGAGCAAAGTTATCCACGCTTATTCAGGAGCCTGATGGTTGAAGGCTCCTGAACCTAGTGGCATGGGACCTAAGTCTCCTGTTGCAGTGAGAAAGGAGCATGGTCTGGATGGTAGGGGTTCTTGAAGATGGATGCTGCTTTGTTGTGGTAATGCTTCTTGTTGATGTGCTTAATAGTAGGGAGGGCTTTCCCAGTGATGGATTGGGCTGTGTCACTTTGTGTAGGTTTTTCTGTTCTGGGGCGTTGGTGTTTCCATACCAACTGTGACGCAGCCAGTCAGGATACTTGCCACTGTGCATCTATAGAAGTTTTAGACGACATGCCGAATCTGTACAAACCTCTAAGAAAGTAGAAGTGCTGCCATGCTTTCCTTGAAATGGCATTTACATGCAGGTCCCAGGAAAGATCCTCTGAAATGATAATGCCAAAGAATTTAAAGCTACTGATACTCTCCAACTCCCGTCCCCCAACGTGGACTAATTTATGGACCCCCAATTTCTTCCTCCTGTAGACCCTGATTTCATCCTCTTGAGTATCAAATGACCTTCTGCTGCTTGTATTTCTAAAGTCCTTTTGTTCTTGTGATGGTAGTGTTCTGGAAGTCACTACCTTCAAGGCTGGTAGAGGCAGAAACATTGTTCAAGATTCAAGATTGTTTCATGTCATTTTCACTACACAAGTGTAAAGGTAAATGATGGATATGCTGGATATGATGCAGCACAAACTAATCACAATGAGATAAAGAACAATAATAAGAAGAACACAATAAATATAAATACATAAGATACCTTATAAACCTTAGATTGATTGTATGTACAAGCTTTATATTTAAATAATACTTTAATACATGTACTTGAAAAACCATGTGTAGTGAACTACATATACCTGTCTGGACACACCACCCCTGCTGACTGCTCCTGTGGCTCCTCCCACAGACCCCCCGCTGACTGCTCCTGTGGCTCCTCCCACAGACCCCCTGCTGATTGCTCCTGTGACTCCTCCCTCAGACCCCTGCTGACTGCTCCTGTGACTCCTCCCACAGACCCCCCGCTGACTGCTCCTGTGGCACCTCCCACAGACCCCTGCTGACTGCTCCTGTGGCTCCTCCCTCAGACCCCTGCTGACTGCTCCTGTGGCTCCTCCCACAGACCCCCCGCTGACTGCTCCTGTGGCTCCTCCCACAGACCCCTGCTGACTGCTCCTGTGGCTCCTCCCACAGACCCCCTGCTGACTGCTCCTGTGGCTCCTCCCACAGACCCCTGCTGACTGCTCCTGTGGCTCCTCCCACAGACCCCCACTGACTGCTCCTGTGGCTCCTCCCACAGACCCCCCCCCTGCTGACAGCTCCTGTGGCTCCTCCCACAGACCCCCTGCTGACTGCTCCTGTGGCTCCTCCCACAGACCCCTGCTGACTGCTCCTGTGGCTCCTCCCACTGACCCCTGCTGACTGCTCCTGTGGCTCCTCCCACAGACCCCCTGCTGACTGCTCCTGTGACTCCTCCCACAGACCCCCTGCTGACTGCTCCTGTGGCTCCTCCCACAGACCCCTGCTGACTGCTCCTGTGGCTCCTCCCACAGACCCCTGCTGACTGCTCCTGTGGCTCCTCCCACAGACCCCTGTATAAAGGCGATTGGAGGCACTGTTCCTCCCTCAGTCTCCAGGATGTTGTGTGATGGTCTCTTGCTGCTGATAGTGCTCTCTTCCAGATAATAAAAGCCCATCTCTCGCCTCACGTCTCCGAGAGTTATTGATAGTGCATCACTATGACCAGCTGAAAGATGCAATAACACTGGTGAGCACTTTTTTGACTGCCATAGACAAAATGGGCAGAATAGCTTAGTTCACTGTTGTAGACTTCCTACTATTCAGTGTCAGAATTAGAGGGGGTAAAGAGATCTGTTCGGGAGTGAGAAAGAGAATAGTTAGGCAAAAGAGTTCCAGATTTTATTATTCTATTGCATCCAAAATGCATTGCAGTAATTCACTTGGACACTACCTCCCAAAACATGCAAACTCTACAAAGACTGTGCACCGCCTGCATTGCTATCTTCAGGACCCCTACCCCCCCCCCCCCACCCCCCGCCCCTCCACATCACTCATAATCCTGACTTCAAAATCCTTTTGTCTTTCAATCATTGCTGCAGGGAATTATTTACGGAATTCTGTGCCCACCCCTTCCATTAGTAAATGGTGGGACCTTGTGGAATGTTGTAGAACAGAAAGACCTAGAGGTGTAGGTACATATACCTTGAATGTGGCCACACAGATAGACAGGTAGTAAAAAGGCATTTGGCAAGCTTACCTTCAGTGGTTGAGTGCAGGAGTTGGGGTGTGCTGTAACAGCTGTGCAAAATCTTGGTAAGCCCAAATTTGAAGTACTGTGAACAGTTAAACTGTAACACCATAAGACATAGGAGCAGAATTAAGTGATATGGTCCACCTAGCCTGTCCACCATTTCATCAAGGCTGATTTATTATCCTTCTCAATACCCTTTTCCTGCCTTCTCCCCAATGTCATTGATGCCTTTACTAATCAAGAACCTATCATCCCCCATTTCAAATATACCCAAAGACTTGGCTTCCACAGCCATTTGTGGCAATGAATTCCATAAATTTACTGCCCTCTGGCCAAAGAAATTCCTTCTCATCTCTGTTCTAAAGGTACATCCTTCTTTTATTCTGAGGCTATGTCCCCTGGTCCTAGACTCTCCCACTATTTGAAGCATACTCTGTACATCCACTTTATCTAGGCCTTTCAGTATTTAATAGGTTTCAGTGAGATCTCCCCCGCCCCATTCTTCTAAATTCCAGCAAGTGCAGGCCCAGAGTCCTCAAACATTCCACATACATTAATCCGTTCATTCCCAGGATAATTCTTGTGAACCTCCTCTAGAACCTTTCCAAAACTGGCATTTCCTTTCTTAGATAAGGGGCTCAAAAATACTCAACAATACTTCAAGTACAATTTGACCAATGCCTCATAAAACCTCAGCATTATATCCTTGTTTTTATATTCTAGTCCTCTCGAAATGAATGCCACTGACTCAACATGCAAGTTAAACTTTAGGAAATCCTGCACAAGAATTCCCAAGTCACTTTGCACCTTGGATTTCTGAATTTTCTCCCCATTAGAAAGTAGTGTACAGATTTATTCATTCTACCAAAGTATATGGCTGCACACTTCCCTACACTATTTTCCATCTGCCATTTTTTGTCCATTCTCCTAATCTGTATGTCTTTCTGCAGACTCCTCCTTCCTTAGCACTACCTGCCCCTCCCTCCACCTATCCACAAACTTGGCTGCAAACCTAAACCATAATGATGGTTCTTGAATGATCATTAATAATGTCTGCAAAGTCTCTCAGGGTTATTTTTTCAGCAGTTTGAATGGGGCACGACTGCACATGCGTGTGGAGGTCGGCCATTGAGAACAGTGAGAAGAGTTTAAAAAGAAGACAGATTCATACAGCAGGTGTTGGAGGAGTGGGAATCAGACTAGAGGGAGACAGAGTAGTAAGGCTTTGGCTCAATGAGGCTTCAGCGATAAAGGGTTGAGGTGAGGCAGGTCACCTGTGTAGAATACAGACAGAAAGTATGTGTGTGAGGCCGGTTTTCTGTGCTTGGTGTCTGGGAGTTCCTGGATCCCAGCCTCCCAGATGGCCACATCTGCGCCAGGTGCGTCGAGCTGCAGCTCCTTAGGGCCCGTGCTAGGGAACTGGAGATGCAGCTCGATGACCTTCGTCTCGTCAGGGAGAGTGAGGAAGTGAGAGAGAGGAGCTATACGCAGGTAGTCACACTGGGGCCTGGGGAGACAGATAAGTGGGTAACAGTTGGGAGAGGGAAGGGCAAGAGGCAGGTACTAGAGAGTACCCCAGTGACTGCCCACCTTAACAGTAAGTACCCCTGTTTGAGTACTGTTGGGGGAAATAACAGTGGCCGTGTCTCTGGCACAGAGTCTGGCCCTGTGACTCAGAAGGGTAGGGAAAGGAAGAGGATGGAGCAGTGATAGGGGCTCTATAGTGAGGGGGTCAGACAGGCGATTCTGTGGACACAGGAAAGAATCGTGGATAGTAGTTTGCCTCCCAGGGATCTGGGATGTTTCTGATCGCATCCCCGATATCTTGAAGTGGGAAGGAGAACAGCCAGAGGTCGTGGTACATATTGGTACCAACGACGTAGGTAGGAAAAGAGAGGAAGACCTGAAAACCGACCACAGGGAGTTATGAGGGAAGTTGAGAAGCAGGACCGCGAAGGTAGTAATCTCGGGATTACTGCCTGTGCCACGTGACAGTGAGTATAGGAATAGAATGAGGTGGAGGATAAATGCATGGCTGAGGGATTGGAGCAAGGGGCAGAGATTCAGATTTCTGGATCATTGGGACCTCTTTTGGGGCAGGTGGGACCTGTACAAAAAGGACGGGTCGCACTTGAATACCAGGGGGACCTATATCCTGGTGGAGAGGTTTACTAAGGCTATTGGGGAGAGTTTAAAGTAGAATTGCTGGGGGGTGGGAACCAAACTGAAGTGAAGGTGGAAACGGAGGTTGGCTCACAAATAGAGAAAGTTTGGAGACATTGCGAGAGGGAGGATAGGCAGATGATAGAGAAGAGACATGCTCAGACCGATGGTTTGAGATGTCTATTTTAATGCGAGGAGTATTATGAATAAAGCGGATGAGCTTAGAGCGTGGATCAGCACTTGGAGCTATGATGTTGTGGCCATTACAGAGATTTGGATGGTGCAGGGGCAGGAATGGCTATTTCAAGTGCCTGACGTTAGATGTTTCAGAAAGGACTGGGAGGGAGGCAAAAGAGGTGGGAGCATGGTACTGTTGATCAGGGGTAGTGACACACCTGCAGAAAAGGAGGAAGTCATTGAGGGGTTGTCTACAGAGTCTCTGTGGGTGGAAGATAGGAATAGGAAGGGGTCAATAACTCTACTGGGTATTTTTATAGACCACCCAATAGTAACAGGGACATCGAGGAGCAGATAGGGAGACAGATTCTGCATGGTGTAATAATAACAGGGTTGTTGTGATGGGAGATTTTAATTTCCCAAATATTGATTGGCATAGCCCTAGAGTGAAGGGTTTAGATGGGGTGGAGTTTGTTAGGTGTGTTCAGGAAGGTTTCTTGACACAATATGTAGATAAACCTACAAGAGGAGAGGCTGTACTTGATCTGGCATTGGGAAATGAACCTGGTCGGGTGCCAGGTCTCTCAGTGGGAGAGCAGTTTGGAGATAGTGATCAGAATTCTATCTCCTTTCCCATAGCATTGGAGAGGGATAGGGACAGACAAGTTAGGGAGATGTTTAATTGGAGTAAGGGGAAATATGAGGCTATCCGGCAGGAACTTGGAAGCATAATTTGGAAACAGATGTTCTTAGGAAACGTACGGAAGAAATGTGGCAAATGTTCAGGGGATATTTGTGTGGGGTTCTGCATAGGTACGTCCCAATCAGGCAGGCTAAGGATAGTAGGGTACAGGAATGGTGGTGTACAAAGACTGTTGTAAATCTAGTCAAGAAAAGAAGAGCTTATGAAAGGTTCAAAAAACTAGGTAATGATAGAGATCTAGAAAATTATAAGGCTAGCATGAAGAAACTTAAGAATGAAATTAGGAGAACCAGAAGGGGCCATGAGAAGTGCCTTGGCGGACAGGATTAAAGAAAACCCCAAGGCATCCTACAAGTATGTGAAGAGCAAGAGAATAAGATGTGAGAGAATAAGACCAATCAAGTGTGACAGTGGAAAAGTGTGTATGGAACTGGAGGAGATAGCAGTGGTACTTAATGAATACTTTGCTTCAGTATCCACTACGGAAAGGGATCTTGGTGATTGTAGGGGTGACTTGAAGCAGACTGAAAAGCTTGAGCATGTAGATATTAAGGAAGTGGATGTGCTGGAGCTTTTGGAAAGCATCAATTTGAACAAGTCACCAGGACCACACGGAATGTACCGCAGGCTACTGTGGGAAGCACGGGAGGAGATTGCTGAGCCTCTGGTGATGATCTTTGCATCATCAATGAGGGTGGGAGAGGTTCTGAAGGATTGGAGGATTGCTGATGTTGTTCCCTTATTCGAGAAAGGGAGTAGAGATAGTCCAGGAAATTATAGACCAGTGAGTCTTACTTCAGTGGTTGGTAAGTTGATGGAGAAGATCCTGAGAGGCAGGATTTATAAACATATGGAAAGGCATAACATGATTAAGAATAGTCAGCATGGCTGATTGAATTTTTTGAGGATGTGACTAAACACATTGATGTAGGTAGAGCAGTAGATGCAGTGTATATAGATTTCAGCAAGACATTTGATAAGGTACCCTGTGAAAGTCTTATTGAGAAAATAAGGAGGAATGGGATCCAAGGGGGCATTACTTTGCAGATCCAGAACTGGCTTGCCCACAGAAGGCAAAGTGTGGTTTTAGATGGACCATATTCTGCATGGAGGTTGTTGACCAGTGGTGTGCCTCAGGGATCTGTTCTGGGACCCCTACTCTTTGAGATTTTTATAAATGACCTGGATGAGGAAGTGGAGGGATGGGTTAGTAAATTTGCTGATCACACAAAGGTTGGGTGTGTTTGTGTATAGTGTGGAGGACTGTTAGAGGTAACAGCAGGACATTGATAGGACGCAAAACTGGGCTGAGAAGTGGCAGATGGAGTTCAACCCAGATAAGTGTGAGGTGGTTTATTTTGGTAGGTCAAATATGATGACAGAATATAGTATTAATGGTAAGACTCTTGGCAGTGTGGAGGATCAGAGGGATCTTGGGGTCTGAGTCCATAGGACACTCAAAGCTGTTATGCAGGTTGTCTGGGTGGTTAAGAAGGCGTACGGTGCATTGGCCTTCATCAATCATGAGATTGAGTTCAAGAGTCAAGAGGTAATATTACAACTGTATAGGACCCTGGTCAGACGCTGCTTGGAGTACTGTGATCATTTCTGGTCGCCTCACTATAGGAAGGATGTGGAAGCCATAGAAAAGGGTGCAGAGGAGATTTACAAGGATGTTGCCTGGATTGGGGAGTATGCTTTATGAGAATAGGTTGAGTGAACTTGGCCTTTTCTCCTTGGAGTGATGGAGGTTGAGAGGTGACCTCATGGAAATGTTTAAAATGATGAGAATCATTGATCGTGTGGATAGTCAGAGGCTTTTTCCCAGGGCTGAAATGGCTGCCACGAGAGGGCACAGTATTAAGGTGCTTGGAGGTAGGTACAGAAGGGATGTCAGGGGTAAGTTTTTTATGCAGAGTGTGGAATGGGCTGCTGGCGACGGTGGTGGAGGCAGTACGATAGGGTCTTTTAAGAGGCTCTTGGATAGGTACGTGGAGCTTAGAAAAATAGAGGGCTATGTGTAAGCCTAGGCAGTTCTAGGGTAAGGACATGTTCAGCACAGCTTTGTGGACCGAAGGGACTGTATTGTGCTGTAGGTTTTCTATGTTTCTAGCTACCTCTATCAGAAATCCTGGGGTGTAGTCTATCTGGTCCAGGTGACATCTATCATCCATCTTTAGATCTTTCATCTTCCCAACCATCTTCTCCTTAGTAACAGCAACTGAACTCACTTCTGCCCTCTGACACTCAAGAATTTCTGGCATACTGCAGGTATCTTCCACAGTGAAGGCTGAAGCAAAATAGTTATTAAATTCATCTGCTGTTTTGTTGTCCCCATTAGTAATTCTCCAGAGTCATTTTCCCAAATGCAATATTTACTTTCACCTCACTTTTACTGTATATATCTGAAAGAAATTGTCATCTTTTATATTATTAGATAGCTTACCTTCATATTTCATGACTTCTCTCCTTATTGCCTTTTATTGTTGCCTTCTATTGATTTTAAAAACTTCCTACTTGTCTAGCTTCCTACTAATTTTGCTTTTGTGTTGTCTTTGACTTCCTTTGTTAGCCATGGTTGCCTCATCCTTCATTCAGAATACTTACTCTTTTTTGAAATGGCCCACAGAAACTCCAGCCATTGCTGTTATGCCATTATCTCTGCTAGTGTCCCCTTCTAATCAACTTTGGCCAGCTTCTTTCTCATGCCTCTATACTCCCCTGTAATACAGATACACCTGATTTTAGCATGTCCCTCTCAAGGGCATCAGCAACTAACGGCAATGTTCTGCAGACAGTTCACAAAACTACTTTTCATTCTTCTTTTAAATATACTTCTATTAATCTGTGTGCAAGTGCCACTTACATTTTGATAATTTCTTTCGGACTGACTGAGCGATCAAGTGCTTTTGCTGTCTCCAGGGAATTTGGTGTGATTGAGTGTGAAGTTGAGAACGGACTATGCACCCTCATGGTGGAGAGCCAACCTAAGATCTGATCCATTAGTTGCCGATCTTGCCAACTAAATCGTCAAGCAAGATTGAAATCGATGGACAAGTGTAAAAGGCAAGCGGGTGTTCAGTGTTGTCTGTCTGCAATTGACTGGTCTCCCTTTCCCTCTCGCTCGCTGCTGCCAGAGCGAGAGTCTTGAGTCTTGGGTCTTGGGCAAGATTTGATTGGCGTGACTTATGGATTGGACTTGTTTTTAGATGACTCTGCGGTTCATGTTACACGTGTTTCTGGTTTCTTAGTCGGTCTTTTTTTTTAATTGTTATTTTGCGTGATTTTGATCACACAGACTGGCTCTGCGGCATGCAGTCTGCGAATAACACAAATTAAATATGAACTCTCCTAGACTGTTTCAAGGACTCTGTGGTTTGATATTTAATATTCTGTATGCTATGTGTTTTCTCAGTTTGCCTTTTGTGTGATTTGTCCTTTTTCCATGTATTGGGATTTGATGTTTTCTTTGAATCTATCAGCCAATCAATTCACTTTTCCAAACTATTGAACCTACTATTTAGTTTAAATACACACTTAACCCATCCCACTGTATGCTGATTCATCTCCACTTTTGATTCGGCCGCAAACTTAAATAGTGGTGTCATCAGCAAACTTAAATATGGCATTGGAGCTGTGGTTAGCTCATAGTCATAGGTATAAAGCAAGTAGAGCAGGGGTCTAAGCACAGAGCCTTGTGGTGCACCTGTGCTGTTGGAGATTGTGGAGGAGATCTTGTTTCCAATCCAAACTGACCAGTATCTGCAAGTAAAGAATTCAATGATCCCATTGCACGAGGAGGTATTGAGGCCTAGGTCTTGTGGCATTCTTATTATTAAGGGGAACATCCAGAAGGGTACTCTGCACTGACTGCCTATTCCCTTTCCCTCTCCTGACATTCACCCAGCTAACTGCCTCTTGCAACTTAGGGATAACTACCTCCCTGTAGCTCCTGTCTATCATTTCTTCCTCCCAAATGAGTCCTTCAGATGCAGCTCCAGTTCCTTAACACAGTTTGTGAGGAGCTGTGTGCACCTTGTGCAGATGTAGCTAACAGGGAGACAGAATATACCATTGACCTGAACCAATTCTCTTGCACTAGCTATGTACTAATAGTTAAAGAAAGATCAAATCTTACCAGAAACTTAACTAGAGCCTTCCTCTCTTTGAGTTCAAGCCTTCTGAGCCAAAGCCTGAAACTAACCACTCTAACACTGGCCCACTCACACAATGGCCGCTTCACTTAAACCTTTTCCAAGTACCTAATAAAGCACAATGATTGAAGCCTGCTGATAATTCTCAAAAGGCCCTGAGATCTTTTAAAATCTTGCATCACCTCACCGAAACAAGTGACCACTTGCGATGATTGAAGGCCATTGAAAAGTTCTGGTCCCCCTGCTGTAGGAAGAATGTCATTAAACTGAATAGGATGCAAAAAAGATGATGAGGATGTCACTGGGACTGAAGGACTTGGGTTACAAAGAGAGGCTGGATTGGCTAGGATTTGCTTTCCTGGATCATAGGCGTCATAAGGGACAAAAGTCAGATGAAGAGCTAGAATCTTTTCCCCAGGGTATGGGTTTAAGACGAGAAAGGGAAGATTTAAAAGGGACCTGAGGGACAATCTTTTCACCTGGAGTATTTGGAACAAGCTGTCTGAGGAAGTGATAGACTTGGGGACAATTACAACATTTGGACAGGTCCATTGATAGCTAAGGTTTAGAGGGAATTGGGCTAAGTACAGGCAAAGGAGACAAACTCATTTGGGCAAAACCATCAGCATGAACAAGTTTGGCTGTAGGGTCTGTGTAGCTCTATAATTCTAGGGTCAGCCTCCCAACTGGAAAATGACCCATCTTATGTTTTCTATGCATTAACCTATCTTCAATGCACAACAGTATAATACCACCATCACATTTCTTGTGTTTTAATTTTGTTCAGTAATTCTAGGTATCAAAATACCTTTTGAATGTCTAAATACACCACATCAAATGGTTCACCATTCTCCTGCCAAATAACTAAAAAAACGTTTAACAATTTTCTAAATCTGATTCTATCCACTTCCTACTGAAGTCCAGGACTGCTGCTTTCATATTGGGTGACCCTGACTTTTGACCTTTGTAAAGCTATCAGAGATACCATAGACAACACCAGTCCAAAATCAAGCAGGCACCAGTTTTGACAATGCTTACATGCTGTAATGGGTATAAAACAGTCAGTCAGCATCGGCAACAACAGTGCATTCCTACCCAATGAGCTTAATATATTCTGTGCACATTTTGAACAGAAGCAGATTGGAATATCACCACCTGCTCAACAGCCTCCAATGCACCTGAAACCACAATCGACATTGAAATTGTAACTTAAGTCTTCCAGAGAGTGAACACACAGAAAGCATCTGGACTGGATGGTATCCCTGGCCATGCCCTTAGATCCTACTGCCAGAGATATTTGCAGACATTCCTAACCTCTCCTTGCTTCAGTCTGAGGTTCCCACCTGCTTTAAGACTATCACCATCCCGCTACCTAAGAAAAACAAAATAACATGCCTTACTGACTGCTCCCCAGGGGCTCTGATGTCAAGCATTATTAAATGTCTCAAGAGGCTAGTCATGACATACATTAACTGCAACCTCCACCGGGGCACCCTCGACCCATTGCAATTTGCCTAGTGCTACTGGCTACTCAGGTACTCTTGCAGGTGGGTAGCTGAAAGGAGACGGGAATGATGCAGATGAGAATGCACACATTCCAGCCAATTAGGGTTTCTTTGTAATCGTATTTAACTCGCTTCCTTTAGTTTCTGTCTTGTCTTGATTGAAATACAATGATAATAGTGTTCCCTGCTTGCCATAGTCCATGTTCCGGGAAAGGAGATTAGTGATTTAGATAGATGCTGTTAAAGGAACGGTATTAATTTAGTTCTAGGTTACTGCTTTCAAGCCACAGTGATGGCATTAGTTTTTAGTTAGTTTGAGAGCCTGTTGGCCTAGCATTTATTATTTTCCTTTGTTCTGTACAATTCTTATTAAAACTGAGTGAACTGTTCATTCCGGGTCTTTGTCTCTCCCTCTGCACTTGGGCCATCACGGAACTCCCATCAGCAAGATGTGACCTTCAAAATGGACCCAGCAGAGAGAGAACAGCTAAAACCAGCCCCAGGTTTCATTGCTCAGGTGGGGTTAAGTTCAATGGAGGCTCGGTTGCCGGAAGTGGCTCTCACACTGTGACAATGATGCTCAGTCCAAGCTGGAAGAATATGTGTCAACAAACAGCCGGAATCAAGTGGCAGCCATTTCTGCTCAGTTCCTCTATTCAGCAGCTCTCGGCCACTTCCCCACCCTCCCCTGTTGTGGTCTCATCAGCTACTAGTGACCCAATTCCCTTGGTTGCTGATGGTCCTGAACCAGGTATTCCTTCACCAGGCAGACACTCTGGTGACCCTGACAGCTACAGAAACTTTATTACTCAGCTGACTTTCCAAGCCCAGCCAGATCAGTTCAGTGATGATGCACATGAACAGTCTTATATGATGTATCCCATAGATGGACCCCCCCACTCTGTCTGATCAATGGCCAGTCTTCCCAGCAATTTGTAGTCAAGTTCAATAGAGTGTTTGACCTTCCAGTACGGGTCAGGAGGCTGCCCACTGACTCCTAGACCTGCGCCAAGAGAGAGGGCCAGTGAGGAACTTCTCAGTAAAGTTTCTCACTCTTATCACAGCTTTCCAGTGTGAGTTGAGTGCAGGAGTCCAGCATGAGATCACAGTGCCTGATTAACAGGTCAGCTTGAATGTACTGATAAATCTAGCCATTCGAATAGACAACCAGGCAGCTGAGTGGTACCAAGAGAGCCTCCTACTCATCAGATCACCACCTGTCTTCATGCCTTTTCTTATCACCCACGATGTCTATTTAATATTTCAGTAATATTTGAATAATATAATAAATCTATTGTTTGATTAAGCATTTTTTATTGTTTAAATAATTAATTACAGTTATATGTGAGAGTACATAAATGGCATAGTTCATCTCGCCACCACATCATATGTACATGCCTTGCTTAAAGTAAAAATAAAATTTACACGTATTTCCAACTCCCTTGTTTTTCGTTCAATTAGTTTTATGTTTTGGAGGGACGAAACATAACAGTGGCGACAAGGAAATCTTAAATGAACCCAAGATGACTACCTATATGTTGAAGTGCAGTGAGATGTTTGACTTAAAAAAAAGACCAACAATAAATGGCCCGATACATCAGAAAGATAGATGCATTTAATTGCACAAAAGAAAACACAATATTGTATACTGAGTGAATTGAGTAGTATTTTGAAGCAATTAAAGTAGGCAATGAAAAGCGACTGCCAGTTTTGCTGAGTGCATTGGGTTTAAAGGCATAGAGTTCACTTAGAATTTTACCTGCCCCAACCAAACCAGCCGAAATGAGCTTTGCTGATATCGCAAAAGTAGTGCAGGAACATTTAGAACCAAAACCATTGCTAATTTGGAGAACGCTTTAGGCTTCATAAGCAGAATCTAAAGGAAGGTGAGCCTATTTCAGCATATGTGGCTGAATTGAAGAAGTTGTCTGAGTATTGTCAGTTCAGTGACAGGCTTAACGATGCACTGAGAAATCATTTGATTTGTGAAATCTTAAAAGATAACATCAAAAAATGGCTCCTAACTGAATTACAATTGCAGCGAACAACAGAACCAAAGGTGGCATCCTTTAGACAATTCACAAAACTACTTCTTTCACTTCTTTTACCTCTTCTTCTTTCAAATACAATTCTGCTACTTTTGGAACCTGGGATTTATATCTTTGCTGTCTCAGAGGGCATTCGGTGAGGCTTTGAATGGATAGTACGGCCCAGAGGCTAAGAGGCCTGGAGACTGGGTGCAAGGCCATAATCAACTCCGCTTCTCGCTGATCTAGCCAATTAAAGCGATGAGTAAGATTGAAATCAATCAGGGTGAGAGCAGAAACCGAGCAGGAGTTCAGTGTTGTCTGCCTGCGTTTTGACCGATTTCTCTTTTGCTCTCGCTCACTGCTGCCAGAGGAAGCTGTCTACATGTGGCCGGTCTCTTACTCTTCCTCAATGCTGCCAGACTCCTGGATCTTGGGCAAGATTTAATCGATGTGGTTTGTGGATTGGACTCTTTATTTAGTGTTTTGGTTACTCCTTTTTTATTGCTATTTTGAGGCACTCCAGGGTTGCTTTGAGGTGACAGACCGGCAGGCACTCTGTGAGCCACATGGAGAGGACATCGATGGGCTCACTGAGTGCATCACTGGTTACATTCACTTCTGTGTGGACTGCAATGTTCCGGCAAGAACTGTCCTTTGTTATTCAAATAACAAGCCATGGGTAACAAAGGACATTAAGGACATCCTGAACGCTAAAAAGAGGGTGTATAGAGATGAAAATAGGGAGGAGCTGAGGACAATACAGAGGGACCTGAAAGCCAAGATCAGGGAGGCTAAAGACAGGTATAGGAGGAAGTTTGAGTGGAAACTCCAGCAGAACAACATGAGAGAGGTCTGGAGTGGGATGAGGACCATCACTGTGTTCTGGCAAACTAGCAACAGAGGAGCTGAAGGCAGTGTGGACAGGGCCAATGAACTTAACCTGTTCTTCAACAGATTTGACACTGTGGCCCCTGCCCATCCCCCACGTGATCCATCTGTTGTCGGCCCCCAACCAACACATACTCCACTCTCCCCTCCTACCCCTCCTCACAGACCCCCCACTCTGCTCTCATGACTACACCCCTCCCCCACCTGGAACCACCACGGTGGGCTTCATAGCTGAACAGGTGAGAAGACATTTGAAACGTCTCCACCACAAGCAAGGCTGCAGGCCCGGATGGTGTCAGCCCCAGGGTGCTCAAAGCCTGTGCCCCCCAACTATGTGGAGTACTTCACCATGTCTTCAACCTGAGCCTGAGTCTCCAGAGGGTTCCTGTGCTGTGGAAGATGTCCTGCCTTGTCCCTGTACCGAAGACGCCGCACCCCAATGGCTCCAATGACTACAGACCAGTGGCATTGACTTCCCACATCATGAAGACACTTGTTCTAGAGCAGCTCCGGCCTATGGTTAGGCCACACTTAGACCTCCTCCAGTTCCCCTACCAGCCCCGACTAGGAGTTGAGGATGCTGAACAGTGTCTACGCCCACCTGGACAAGCCTGCGAGCACTGTGAGGGTCATGTTTTTGACTTTTCCAATGCGTTCAACACCATCCGCCCTGCTCTGCTGGGTGAGAAGCTGACAGTGATGCAGGTGAATGCTTCCCTGGTGTCATGGATTATTGATTACCTGACCGGCAGACCACAGTACGTGCGCTTGCAACATTGTGTGTCAGACAGAGCGGTAAGCAGCACTGGGGCTCCACAGGAGACTGTCCTGTCTCCCTTTCTCTTCACCATCTACACCTTGGACTTCAACTACAGCACAGAGTCTTGCCATCTTCAGAAGTTTTCTGATGACTCTGCCATAGTTGGATGCATCAGCAAGGGAGATGAGGCTGAGAACAGAGCTATGGTGGGAAACTTTGTCACATGGTGTGAGCAAAATCATCTGCAGCTTAATGTGGAAAAGACTAAGGAGCTGGTGGTGGACCTGAGGAGGGCTAAGGCACCGGTGACCCCTGTTTCCATCCAAGGGGTCAGTGTGGACATGGTGGAGGATTACAAATACCTGGGGATACGAATTGACAATAAACTGGACTGGTCAAAGAACACTGAGGCTGTCTGCAAGAAGGATCAGAGCTGTCTCTATTTCCTGAGGAGACTGAGGTCCTTTAACATCTGTCGGACAATGCTGAGGATGTTCTACGAGTCTGTGGTGGCCAGTGCTATCAAGTTTTCTGTTGTATGCTGGGGCAGCAGGCTGAGGGTAGCAGACACCAACAGAATCAACAAACTCATTCGTAAGGCCAGTGATGTTGTGGGGGTGGAACTGGACTCTCTGACGGTGGTGTCTGAAAAGAGGATGCTGTCCAAGTTGCATGCCATCTTGGACAATGTCTCCCATCCACTCCACAATGTACTGGTTAGGCACAGGAGTACATTCAGCCAGAGACTCATTCCACCGAGATGCAACACTGAGCGTCATAGGAAGTCATTCCTGCCTGTGACCATCAAACTTTACAACTCCTCCCTCGGAGTGTCAGACACCCTGAGCCAATAGGCTGGTCCTGGACTAATTTCCACTTGGCATTATTTACTTATTATTATTTAATTATTTATGGTTTTATGTTGCTACATTTCTACACTATACTTGGTTGGTGCAACTGTAACGAAACCCAATTTCCCTCGGGATCAATAAAGTATGTCTGTCTGTAATTTTGATCAGGGCGGACTGGCTCTGCAGTCAACAGACAACACATCTCTAAATTGAACTGAACTGAACATTTCCAGACTGGTTCAATGTCTCTATGGTTTGATGTTTTATATTCTGTGTTTTTCATTCTTTTTTTTTGCCTTTTGCATGTTCTATTTTTGTGCATTCCATGTTTGATGTTTCTTTGAACAGGTAGAATACAACATTGGCAGAGGTTAATAGATACTCAGTTGGTCAGGGCATGAAGGATACAGAGGGAAGGCAGAAGATTGGGATTGAGAGGAAAAGTGGATCAGTCATGATGAAATGGCAGAAAAGATTCAATGTGCCAAATGACTTAATTCTGTGCCTGTTTGTTATGGTCTTATGGTCTTATAAATGTACTTTGAATCTTTGAATTTAAAAGGGCAGTTGAAATTGCTGTATCATTGCAAACAGAAGGCAAAGACATGATTGAGTAGCAGTCAGGAATGAAAGTGTGCATGAATAGAATTGAAATGTCTAAATAAAAACGGGCCTGGTCGAACAAGTTGTGTCACTGTTATGGCAGGGACTTGCATACACCAGATCAATATAGATTTAAAGTGAAACTTGCAGAGAATGCAACAAAGTAGGACACATATATAGATCATGTCTGGCAGACAAAAATAAATAGACTGCACAGATATGAGAAAAAGTCAAAAAGTCAAGTTCCAGTTTCCAAAAAGGCACTAATCTGATGTTAATGAAAAATCTGATAATCTCAAGAGTAACACAGGACTTGTAGCCTGTAGACAAGCAATATGGCTTCCACCAGATGTGAACAGCAAATAAATTTAAAAAGAAATTGGATACTGGATCGTCTGTTTCAGTCATTCCATAAAATGAGTTTTAATGGCATTTCAAAGATACTAAACTGAAACCTGTAGATATCAAAATAAGAACTAATACTGGAGAAAAGATTACTCCTATGGGAATGACATTCAATACAGTGAAATACAAGCAATAGGCCGCATTGGGCTTGTATGTGGTAAAAGCAGGAGGACCAGCATTTTGGGGACGTGAGTAACGAGGAGGGCTACAACAGTTGGAGATCCATGCACCATTTGCATGCCGCATCCCCTGCAAAAGAGCTAACTGAAAGTGAACTAAGAAAGCTATTAGATGAATGCCACAGCAGAGTTCAGGGATGACACTGGAAAACTCAAACATATCAAGCATTAAATGAAAATACCACACTGAAGTTTTACAAACCCCATCCAGTTTCTTATACCATCTGTGATAAAGTAACCAGTGAAATAGATCGCATGGAGGCTGAAGGAATATTTTCCAAGTTTGAGTGGAGTCCATGGACAACACCAGTGGTCCACTAGCCAAGAAGAATGGATCTGTAAGGACACTGTCAACCCAGTACTGAAAGTAAATCAATACCCTCTGCCCAGGAGAGAGGATATCTTTGCAATTTTTTCAGGAGGCAAACACTTCAGCAAAATCTACTTACCTACAGATGGAGAAGGAAGAAGAGTCCAAAGCATTTCTCACCATAAGCACTCACAAAGGGCTTTAAAGGCTTATTTTTGGAGTAGCATCTGCACCTGCACTCTGCAAATCAGTGTTACCTGGATGACATCATTGTTACCAATAAGGATGACAAGGGACATCTCCAAAATCTCAAGACAATGTTAAAAAGATTGGAAGATTATTGACTCAGAGCACAACACAACAAGTGTGAGTTCTTTAAACCAAGTATTACTTATTGCAGTTACACTGAGAATATTCAGCAGTGGTGGACGCTCCAAGGCCAAAGGACATGTCATAGTTGTGGTCTTTTTTAGATTTTGCCAATTACTGCAACAGTTTCCTGCCAAACCTGGCTATTGTGCTCCACACCTCAAATTCATTGCTATAGGTCGGGAAGAAATGGCAATAAACAAAGCAGTGTGAAATCGATTTCCAAAAGGTAAAGGAAATGATGACGTCAGACATTGTACTCACAAATTATGATCCACATCGTCCAACAAAATTGTGAGTTTCACAAACAGCAGGTATTGTTCTTGGGCTACATCCTCACCCCTTCTAGTGTTCAAATAGACTTACGTAAAGTTCAGGTAGTCACAGAATGACCCAAACCATCTACAGCCAAACAAGTGAGGCGCTTCATGGGGTTTTGCAAACCTTTATTCTACGGAGAACTGGAGCAGGGCTACCGTGCCCAAGGTCGCCCGAGGAAGAGGTACAAGGACAACCTCAAGTCTAACCTTAAGTGGGCCAAACTCCAGCCCCGCGATCTCGAACACACTGCTGCTGATCGGTCCAAGTGGCGCAATCCATGCTCCAACGCAGCAAACAACTTCCAAGCCAACTGGCGCATGCAGCGCCTCAAGGCGAGTCAAGAAAGACACAGGAAGGCGTCCGCTCCTGCCCCAACAGACGGTGCTCCTTGCCCCATCTGCAACCGTATCTGCGCTTCGGACTTCGGCTTCAGAAGTCATATGCGTGCCCACAACACATTCGTCTTCCTCGGACTTCGAGAGACTACTACTACTACTATCGCTGCTTCATCAGAAACTTCAGTTCCATCACAACTCCCATAAATGCACTAACCAGGAAGACCTCTATAGGTTTCCAATGGTCAAGTGAAGCAGACCAAGCATTTTCAGAACTAAAGCAATACCTCACTACCTGTCCCAGTGCTGCAACATCTAGACCCACCCTGTCCATTCATCGTCGAGGTTGATGCAGCTGTAATATTGGCATTACACCCCTGCAGAGTGTAACTAGATAACAGGAACTGAGAACTTCTGGTGGTCAAGCAGACCCGAGAGGCATGGGAGCAGAGCACCCCACTGGACTTATCACAAAAATCTCTTCTACATTCATGGCACCAAGAGACTCAACTCTTGTGCAGCCCATTAGGCTCTCTTCTTCATCTGATTTAATTTTACCCTCATCTACCATCCTGGCAGGAAGAATAGCAAGGCCAATGCTCTCTCTTCCATCAGTTCGACATCTCTCAGAACAGTGCCAATCTAGAGCCCAATATTCTCCATACAGGGATAGCTGCTCTAGTGATGTGGGGAATAGAAACAGGTGAGGGCTGCTCAATAGTTGGATTCATGCCCAGGTGGGGGACCTCTCAGCCTGCTGTTTGTCACTGCCACTGTGTGCCCCAAAGTGTTGGAGTGGGGTCACTCTTCCCAACTAGTTGGCCTCTTGAAGATTCAACAGACCCTGGAATTTATAAAGAGACTATTTTCGTAGCCCAACATGACTCAAGATGTCCACAACTTTGTTGCTGCCTGTCCCACTTGTGCCCCATACAAGAATTCATGTTCTGCCTCTGCCAGATGGGAACACTACCATTCTGGTAGTTGTGGACCCACTGTCAGAAGCAGGCCACTTCATCGATCTCTCCAAGCTCCCCTCAGCTTGTGAGACTGCCACCCTTGTGGTTCAGCACGTGTTCAGGCTGCATGGCTTCCCTCAGAACATAGTGTCTGATTCTGTTTTCTGGAAGACTTTTTATACTCTTGTGGAAGCTATAGGCAACCTCTCATCAGAATTCTATCTCAAATATAATGTCCAGACTGAGAGAGTGAATCAGGAGCTGGGGACAATCTTGCTCTGCCTCTTCTCTTCCAATCCCACGATCTTGAACTCGCAACTAATTTGGTCCGAGATTACCCAGAATAACCTCCAGCAGTCATTCAATGGCATGTTCTCCTTTGAAAGCCAAAAGGAATTCCAGCCATCACTCTTCCCTGACCAGGAGATTGATGAGAAAGTCCCACTGCTGAACAGTAGGTTCAATGCTACAAGTATACATGGAGATGAGCCAAGGCTTCTCTGCTGCACATCCAGGAACAATATGCCTGGCAGGCTGATCCTCTCCACCAACAAGTGAGGCCCCTCATGTGAAGGGAAATCTCTGGCTGGTGCCTATAGACCCTCTATTGAGAGAAGAGAGCTGCAAGTTGACTCCACACTACATAGGACCATTTGTACTGGAGAAGGCTATTAACAGAGCCTCCAATAGGTTGCCCCCGCCATCATCCATAAAGATTCACCCACCCAGTGTTCCATGTTTCCCAGTTCAAGCTGGTGACTTCCTCCCCCCTTTCTGCAGTCTCTCACCGTCACTCCTGCCCACTTGTTGGATGGTCCCTTGTCTATTCTGTGCGATACATCCTGCCATCTTGCCAGGTGTGGGACTGTGTCCAGGACTTTGTTGATTGGAAGGGCATGGTCCAGAGGAACATTCTTGGGTTCTGGCTCAACACATCCTGTGAAAGACTCTCCTGCAGGACTTTGAGCAGACACATGCCTCTGGCGCCTTGGGAGCTGCGCCTAGGGTGGGGGGCCCCTGTCTGTCATTGTCTCTGGGTACTCCTGCAGGCAGGCACCTGAAAGAAAACTGCAATCACACACCTGAGAATGCACATACTCCAGCCAATCAGAGTTTCTTTATAATTGTATTTAACTCCCTTGTTTTTGTTTCAGTCTTGTCAAGTCTTAATTGAAGCACAGTGATGACAATATTCCCTGCTTACTTTAGTCCACGTTCTGGGAAAGTAGACTAGTGACTTTGATAGATGCTATTAAAGGAGCAGTATTAACACAGTTCTAGGTCATTGCTTTTGAGTCGTCGTGACAGTGTTTATCGTAAGCTTGAGAGTTTTTAGTTAGCAGCCCTGTTGGCCCAGCATTTATTAATTTTACAACAATCTTTCTCAAGTAATTGGCAAAAAATGGTTTGGACATTTACAACAGCTTTCAAATTGATGAGACAGACTTTACATTGGATACTCCGATGACAAAATGTGAGGAGTATTTTGTCCCAAATAAAAATAACACATTTGAAAGATACAAGTTCTTTTCCTATCACCAGAAACAAGGTCTTTGCTTTGACCAATACTTAGCTGAGATTCACACACTGAGTAAGTCCTGTGAGTTTGGAGATTTGAGGGTCTTGCTAGTTAGAGATATGATAGTTTGTGGAATCACAGATAATATTCTCAGAAAAAGATTGTTTTGGAAGAAAGATTTAACACTGGAGAATGCTGTAAATGTGTGTAGGGCAGCAGAGATCACACAATCTCAAGCTAAGGAGCTGCACAGTGCAGAAACAACAGTGCATGCTGTGAAAACAGAGGGGTAGAGCATCAGACATTTCCCAAAGCAACAGCATAGCAAAGAGGTAGGGTCAAAGAGCAAATGCAGCAAACGTGGAGGTAGGCACATCCCAAAGACGTGTCCAGATTATGGAAAGTCCTGCAATAATTGTGTGAACAGAATCATTTTGCGAGGTGCTGCAAAGTTGGGGCTACCAAGAAAAAGGTGCACACAGTTGCTGAGGAAATGGAGGAATTACTTATAGATTGTCTACAGGCTGCTGGTGCTGGTAAAACAGAACGGATTGTTCCAGTGACTGTGAATAAGACAGTAATTACATCGATGATGACAGGACTCTCAAAGTAAAGAGCAAGATTTACCCAGTGAAGTTAAAAGTCACAGGCTATACTGCAGAGAACGTACCAGTAAAAGGAGGCTGAATGGTAACCTTCAAGCACAAGAGGCAGCACATAAAGGTACAGCTCCTGATTGTTGAGAAGTGAATACTGCCAGTATTAGGTCTGACTGCATGTGAAAGGCTCAACTTGGTGGAAAGAGTTTTCATATGGCTTCGCAGACCAATGATGAACATGCAATACTCATGAAAGAGTATGCAGATGTCTTTGAGGGGTTCAGATGTTTACCTGATGTAACTCGAGGAACTTATAACAGGACTCATGAGAGCTCCAGAGAGGTTATGCAAGAGAAACACAAGAATTCCACTTTCCATTGTCCATACTAGCTACACCAGCATGGCAGTCGGAATCCACTGCTAAACAGAGTGATCATGATGAAGTCACCAGTTTTGATTCCACATTATGTAGCTTTGGTTCAAAGTCTGTCTCTCATTGACTTCCAGTTAAAGACTGTAAATCAATATATCTCCACAATCCTCTCTGAAGTTGAAATGCAAAAGTAAAAAGGAAAATGGGGAGAACACACAGACTCCAAGTTCAACACAAACCAGCTGCAGGAGTTGTTACCTACATTGTAATACACAGCCAACAGAAGGAGCTCTGTGAATTAAGGCAGAATCAGTTGGAACTTGTGCAAAGACTCACAAATCAGATAGATGATTACATAGTTGTAGTCCAGGGCTCCATTATGAGGCATGTGGAGCAAGTTATGGCCACACAGCTAGAGCAAAAACAGAGATGAACAGATGATCTTGGCAGAGGGATGTGAAAGAAAGGAACACGTAGAGTTCTCAAAAAGACACTAATATAAACACAGCAAATGAAAGCAATAATCTGTGGAGCAAATAGCAGACCAAAAAAGATTGCCACACCACCTCAGAGACTGATTGAGAGGTGATGAGCAAATAGAGGACTATATTTTCTCATTACAATTAGTTAATGGAAGTATCTTTGTTGGAAAGCATTAGTGTTTCTTGCAGGTTTATGAGGACATATTATGTTTGTCTTTTTCTTAAAAGGGGGAAGATGTGTTATTATGTGTGTACATATTGAAGAACTGCAGTTCCCAGTGAGCAATGCAGGCAGTTCACCTGGAACTGGAAGTGCTGTTGGGGAGCTGTATGCTTGCGTTCTGGTTGAGCTGGAGCCATGACTGGAATTTCCTATAAATAGAAATATGCCAGTGCTTTTACCCAAGTTGTTGGTCTTTAATAAGAACAAACATAACAATACCTTCTCCCTGGCCCTACACTCAACTCTGAAGCATCTGGACAGTAAAGGCATCTACATAAGACTATTGTTTAATGTTGACTGCTCCGCCTTCAAAGCTGTCATTCCAAGCAAGCTCCTCCACACTCCTGGATCTGGGTCTCATCACCTCCCTTTGTAGCTGGATTGTTGACTTCCTGATCAGCAAACTGCATTAGTAAGGTTAAACAGCAACACCCCTGCCATGATTATTGTCCACATTGGTGCCCTCAGCCCGTGCTCCCATTATATTCAAGGCAGTGTGGCCAGATTCTGCTCTAACTTCATCTACAAGTTGCAGATGATACCACCATCATGGGCTGAATCACAAAGAATGATGAGTCAGAGTACAGAAAGGAGACAGAGAGCTTATCGGCATGAAGCCTTTTCCTCAGTGTTGGTCAATCATAAGGATGGGTTGTTGACCTTAGAAAGAAGGGCAGTGAACAAGCTCCTGACTTCATCAATTATGCTGTGTTTGAGAGGATTAAGAGCTTCAATCTCCTTAGTGTGAACATCACTGAAGGCCTAGCCAGGTACAACCACATTGATGTTACAGCCAAGAAAGATCATCAATGCCTCTACTTCCTCAGGAGAATAAAGAAGTTTGGCACATCCCTGTTGATCCTTACCAATTTTTATTGATGCAATATAGAAGGCATTCTCGCTGGATGTATCACAGCTCTGTACGGCAGCTGCTCGTACATGACTGCAAGAGCTGAAGGACTCTGTCTATACTTCTCAATGCCTCAATAAAGCAGCTAGCATAATAAAAGACCCCAGCTGCCCTGGTCATTCTCTCATCTCACCCCTACTATCAAGCAGAAGATGTCCCCCCCATCAGACCTGAAAGCAAGGACAGCTTTTATCCAGCTGTTATAAGATTATAGAATGGTTCCCTAGAATGATGAGATGGACTCTTGACCCTACTATCTACCCCATTTTGACCTTGCACTTTATTGTCTGCCTGCACTGCCCTTTCGCCGTAACTGTAACTCTTTATTCTGTGTTCTGTTGCTGTTTTCTCTTCACTGTCTAAGTGCACTGTTGTAATGAAGTGATCTGTATGCAAGTATGCATGACAAGTTTTTCACTGTAGCTCGGTGCCTGTGACAGTAATAAACCAGTTTATAAATCTATAAATTTACCAAATTTAACAATTTATTTTCTAAGTGCCCTTATCCCTTCCTTATCAATAACACCAGCAAATTCTCCACCACTTACATCGAGCTAACTGACACATACTTCCCTGCTTTCTCAATCCCTCCCTTTTTACTGTGACATTTTCATTGTTTAGCACAGATGTAGTTTTGGGGTGGCGGAGTGGAGACGCGTCTCTACCAAAGGAGGTGTGAGGTGCTCCTTCCCTCCGCTAGCCTGCAGGTCACCCTTGGGCAAGGTGTAGCACCTGCTTAGCCCCCACCGCCCGATCAGATTCATGTGAAGCCATGGAAGCAAGTGGTGGAGCAGCTGGTGCGTATCACATATCCTAGTTATGCAACCACTGACGCCAGGCAGACCACCTATGAAGAGTATTGATAATGGCTGGGGTCACCCGTCTTGTAAAGACACTTCCCAGAAGAAGGCAATGGCAAACCACTTCTGTAGAAAAATTTGTCTAGAACCATCATGGCCATGGAAAGACCATGATTGCCCATGTTATACGCCACGGCACATAGCAAACGATCAAATGAACATAGTTCTGCACTGTACCTTCATTAGGTTGATATCTGGTTTTTAAGTGCACATTGTGGCACCCCTAATGCATTCTCTTCAAAATTCCTTCTAGAGCATCTGGGTTGATTTTAATGGGAGAATGTGGCATCTGACTAGGCTGCAGATTTTGGGACTATACATTTCTCTTACTGTTGATTGGCCAACAGCATCTAATGGATTCACAGCTTTGAGATGCCACATTGGTTCAAAATCAATTCCATTTAGCAAGATGGTAGGTCACCATGAGAAGTGCCCTCAATGTGAAGATTTTACTCCACAATTGCAAGAAGAAGTATCTAATGGTCTCCACAGCCAATGCTGTCATAGACAAATTCATTTGTAACAAGTAGGTTGATAGATAGATAGATAGATAGATAGATACTTTATTCATCCCCATGGGGAAATTCAACTTTTTTCCAATGTCCCATACACTTGTTGTAGCAAAACTAATTACATACAATACTTAACTCAGTAAAAAATATGATATGCATCTAAATCACTATCTCAAAAAGCATTAATAATAGCTTTTAAAAAGTTCTTAAGTCCTGGCGGTAGAATTGTAAAGCCTAATGGCATTGGGGAGTATTGACCTCTTCATCCTGTCTGAGGAGCATTGCATCGATAGTAACCTGTCGCTGAAACTGCTTCTCTGTCTCTGGATGGTGCTATGTAGAGGATGTTCAGAGTTATCCATAATTGACCGTAGCCTACTCAGCGCCCTTCGCTCAGCTACCGATGTTAAACCCTCCAGTACTTTGCCCACGACAGAGCCCGCCTTCCTTACCAGCTTATTAAGACGTGAGGCGTCCCTCTTCTTAATGCTTCCTCCCCAACACGCCACCACAAAGAAGAGGGCGCTCTCCACAACTGACCTATAGAACATCTTCAGCATCTCACTACAGACATTGAATGACGCCAACCTTCTTAGGAAGTACAGTCGACTCTGTGCCTTCCTGCACAAGGTATCTGTGTTGGCAGTCCAGTCTAGCTTCTCATCTAACTGTACTCCCAGATACTTGTAGGTCTTAACCTGCTCCACACATTCTCCATTAATGATCACTGGCTCCATATGAGGTCTAGATCTCCTAAAGTCCACCACCATCTCCTTGGTCTTGGTGATATTGAGATGCAGGTAGTTTGAGTTGTACCATATCACAAAGTCCTGTATCAGTTTCCTATACTCCTCCTCCTGTCCATTCCTGACACACCCCACTATGGCCGTGTCATCAGCGAACTTCTGCACATGGCAGGACTCCGAGTTATATTGGAAGTCTGATGTGTACAGGGTGAACAGGACCGGAGAGAGTACGGTTCCCTGCGGCGCCCCTGTGCTGCTGACCACCGTGTCAGACCTACAGTCTCCCAACCGCACATACTGAGGTCTATCTGTCAAGTAGTCCACTATCCAATCCACCATGTGAGAGTCTACTCCCATCTCCGTTAGTTTGTGCCTTAAGATCTTGGGCTGGATGGTGTTAAAGGCACTAGAGAAGTCAAGGAATGTAATCCTCACAGCACAACTGACCCCCTCTAGGTGAGAGAGTGATTTGTGCAGCAAATACGTGATTGCATCCTCCACTCCCACCTTCTCCTTATACGCAAACTGAAGAGGATCCTGGGCGTGCCTGGTTTGTGGCCTCAGATTCTGTATTATCAGCCGCTCCATGGTCTTCATAACGTGCGACGTCAAGGCAACAGGTCTGAAGTCATTCAACTCCTTTGGTTGTGGTTTCTTCGGTACCGGGACAATACAGGATGTTTTCCACTGTCTGGGTACTCTTCTCTGCTCCAGGCTCATGTTGAAGATGCGCTGTAGTGGTTCTCCCAGCTCAGTCGCACAGGCCCTCAGTAATCGTGGGGAAACTCCATCCGGTCCAGCCGCCTTGCTGGTACAGATCTTCCTCAGTTGACCTTCCACCTGTGCAGCCGTAATCCTGGGCGTGGGCAAGGTCTCCTGTGAGTGGCTATTTTCCTGTGAGCAAGCTTTCAGGTGAGATATTCCTTGATGCTGCTTTGCTTTTTAGATGCCAGATACTCACCTGGATAGTTCCGTTAGCAATGGTGATGAACAACTAAGGCTGTATAAGGCACTGATGAGGCATAACTTGAGTATTGTGAGCAGTTTTGAGTCCCTTATTTAACAAAGGATGTGCTGATATTGGAAATGGTCTGAGGACGGTCACAAGAATGATTCCGGGAACATAAAGGTTATAATATGAGCAGCAACTGAAGACTCTGGGCCTGTACTCACAGGAATTTATAAGAATGAGGGGGGATCTCATGGAAATCTATTGAAGTTGAAAGGCCTAGATAGAGTGGATGTGAAGAGGATGCTTCCTTTGGTGGGGGAGTCTAGGATCAGAGGGCACATCCTCAAAATAGATGGATGTCCATTTAGAACAAAGAGGAATTTCTTTAGCTAGAGGGTGGTGAGTCTGTGGAATTCATTGTCACAGCTGTGAAGGCCAGGTCACGGTGTATTTAAAGTGGAGATTAATAAATTGTTGATTAGTCAGGAAGTGAAAGGTTATTGGGAGAAGGCAGGAAACTGGGATTGAAAGGGAAATGGATCAGCTATGACGAAATGGCAGAGCAGATTTGCTGGGCCAAATGGCCTAGTTTTGTTCCTACGTCTTATGGTCTAAATTAAATCTGCCGAGGGGAGTTCATTTTATGCCTTTGCTACTTACAGCTCATCTCATAAAGTCCAACATGGAGGAGCAGTGGAGAATGAAAAGAGGCAACAAGGAAGGTTTCTTTGTCTACGTTTGGCCGAAGTGGAAGCTTTAGTGAGGGGACAGAGAAGATTTACCAGGATGCTGCCTGGATTAGAAAGTGTGTCTTATGAGGATGGGCTGAGCAAGCTAGTGTTTTTCTCTTTTGAGCGTAGGAAGATAGAGTGTTGTGTAATGAACTGGATTTGATTAGGGAGCTTAACAGAAAGGAACACTGAGGAAGTAGTGATCATAATTGGATAGAATTCACCCTGCAATTTGAGAAGAAGGAGCAAAAGCCAAATGTATCAGTATTACAGTGGAGTAAAGGGAATTACAGAGGCATGAGAGAGGAGCTGGCCAAGGGAGATTGGAAGGGGACACTAGCAGGAATGAGAGCAGAGCAGCAATGACTGGAGTTTCTGGGAGCACGGAACAGATGGATCATGGGAAGTCAAAGCCAACATTAAAACAAAAGAGAGGGCATATAATAGAGCAAAAATTAGTGGGAAGTTAGAGGATTAGGAAGAGTTACACAAAAATGATTGTGGAAATGAAAGGGTGTCATTTGAGGAGTGTTTGATGGCTCTGGGCTTGTACTTGCTGGAACATAGAAGGATGAAGGTTATCTCATTGAAACCTATCAAATATTGAAAGGTCCAGATAGAAAGGCGTGTGTATAGGATGTTTCCTATAGTGGGAGAGTCTAGGAACAGAGGGCACAACCTCAGAATAGAATGGAGATGAGAAGGAACTTATTTAGCCAGAGGGTGATGGATCTGTGGAATTTGTTGCCACAGGTGGCTATGGAGGCTAGGTCATTGGGTGTATTTAAGGCAGAAGTTGATAGGTTAATGATTAGTCAGGGTGTTAAAGGTTACAGGGCAAAGGCATGAGAATGGATTGAAAAGGAAATAAAGTAGCCATGATAAAATGGTGGAACAGACTTGATGGGCCAAATGGCCTAATTCTGCTCATATACCTTATGGTCTAATAGATTATTTTTGAGTTATGGATAGGGAAGTTTAATTAAAATGAGAACTAGTTTTAAGGAAGTAGTACCTGACCTGTCCACAGTTGAACATTAACTGAGACTTCAAGGCTATAGAAACCAGTCATTGGGTGTGGGACATTCTGACTCTGACCTATTTAGAAACTACACAGGGGAAGACAATAAATTAACATTCATGTTAATTGGTGGCCGTGGAAACTTCAGAATGAGATCAGGGAAGGCTGAAAGTGGCCATCTCCTATAATGTATTGTTAAATGTATAACACTGTTCAGGACAGATCTGTTTTATCACTTAATATTCTGGCTAGTTGTACATTCAGGGAGCTATCCCTCAAACTGTAACAAAAGAGGGATATTTTTGGTGTTGGGAACTCATGTTGAGAAAATTCAAGGTTCTGCTAGCTGAGATGTGCTACTAATGTAAACATGTCATTCTGCAAAGTTACCCGTCTGCATTGAAGATGTTCAGGTTCAGTGACACAGAATCTGCTAGAAGAACTCAGAAATTCAAGCAGCAGCATCCGTGGGAAGAACTTGTTCTTTCCCTTAAAATTTATTTTTTTGACTCCATTCACTTTGTATAAATCAAAGGCAGACCATGGGCTCTAATTATACCCGTCCTTTTGTTGGCCACATGGAACAGTCCCTGTTCCAAACCACTCCTCAACTCTTTCTTCATTATATTGAAGACTACATCAGTGCTGCTTCTTGTAAACACTCAGATCTCATCAATTTTATCAACTTTGCCACCAATTTCCACCTTGCTCTCAAATTTACGTGGGCCATTTCTGATACTTCTCTCCATTTTCTAGATCTCATTGTCTCCATCTCAGGAGACAAACTACCCACTGATGTTTACTATAAACCCACCGAGACCCACAGCTACTTAGACCACACTTCTTCCCATCCTGTCCTTTGTAAGGATGTCATTCCTTTCTCCACCTTGACCAAATCTGGTCTGAAAATGTAGCTTTCTGATTCAGGACATCTGAGATGTTCTCCAGTGTCTCCATCTCCACTGCAACTACCCTCAACTTGAGGTCTTCTGTTCCCGGACGTATGAAATGTTCCCTTTTTTCAGGAAGTATGGCTTCCCTTCTGTTGTGGTTGATAGGTCTCACAGATCCCCTGTTTTTCGTCCTTTTGCTTTCACCCAAGACAAAACAGGTCCTTTTGCCCTTACTTCTCACCCCATTAGCCTTGACATCCAGCATACCATCCTTTGACATTTCTGCCAGCTACAGTGTGATTCCATCAGCAGCCTCATCTTTTCCTTCCCATCGCTTTTCACCTAACACAGAGACCACACCCTGCATGACCCACTGATCCGCACATCCCACCACATCCCAGGCACTTTTCCCTCCTCCTTTTTGCAATAAATGCAACACATGAACATGCAATTCCTCCCTCATCACCATATAAACCACCCGCCCACAAAAACCATGTCAACATTTCCCCATGAAAGCACATCCACATCCACCACTAGAAATAGATTATCCCCATCTCGTCAATCGTTCTGTTTGTTCTTTGCATTTTCTCAGTAGCTGTATATCTTCATTGTATTCCAAGTGTGCTTTCACCAATTACTTCTCTAATACCCTTTATCTCTACTTATCCATTTATATCAATGCAATTCTATTCTTCATTGGATGCTTATAAATTTCCATGACAGAAAAATCAAGAGTTCAAGCTTCACTCCAGGTAACTAAGTAAAATTTCTTTACAGTGAAGTACTGATAGAAATCTCTCAAATGACCTTTCAAGATCCATGCAAAGACAAAGCATTCTTCCAATGCTCTAGCTATTAATTATGTTTACATCGCAGTACTAAAGTTGTTAAGTTATCACCACTCATTTTATGGTTCATGAACATTAACAGATCAGTTGATGTTTTTTGGGAGAGGCTGATGGCATGAGCAGCACTCCATAAAGGCAAGTACTTTCATAAGTTTAAGAAATAAGTTACATAACACAGTTTGAATCTGATTGAATAGAAAACATTTAATTCCTGGATAAACTCATGTTATGTGCTGTCAATGGAAATTTTAACTTAATCACAAACAAGAGAAAATCTGTAGATGCTGGAAATCCAAAGAACGCACACAAAATGCTGGAGGAACTCAGCAGGCCAGGCAGCATCTGTGGAAAAGAGTACAGTAGATGTTTTGGGCCAAAACCCTTCCACAGGACTGGAGCAAAAAAGGTGAGGAGTAGACTTAAAAGGTGGGGGAAGAGGAGAGAGAAACAAAAGGTAATAGGTTAATTCTGAAGGAGGAGGGGATGAAGTGAAGAGCTGGGAAATTGATGAGTGAAAGAGACAGAAGACCATGGAAGAAAGAAAAGGGGGGGGGTGAGACACCAGAGGGAGGTGAAGGGTGGGCAAGGAGATAAGGTGAGAGAAGGACAAGGGGATGGAAAATGGTGAAGGGGGAGCTGTGGGCATTCCAAGAAGTTTGAGAAATCGATGTTCATGCCATCAGGCCTGAGGCCACCCAGTCAGAGTATAAGGTGTTGCTCCTCCAATCTAAGTGTGGCCTCATCACGACAGGGGAGGAGGCCATGGATGGACATATTGGAATAGGAATGGGAATGGAATTAAAAAGGGTGGCCACTGGGAGATCCGGCTTTTTCTGGTGGTCGGAACATAGGTGCTCAGTGAAGAGGTCTCCCAATCTACGTCAGATCTCACCGATATATAGAAGGCCACACTGGGAGCATCAGACACAGTATATGAACCCAACAGACTCACAGGTGAAGTGTCACCTCACTTGGAAGGACGGTTTGGGGCCCTGAATGGTAGTGAGTGAGGAGGTGCAGGGGCTGGTGTAGCACTTGTTCTGCTTGCAAGGATAAGTGCCAGAAGAGAGGTCAGAGGGGAAGGGCAAATGGACAAGGGAGTTGCGTAGGGAGTGATTCCTGCGGAAAGCAGGAAGTAGCAGGGGAGGGAAAGATGGCGGTGGGATCCCACTGGAGATGGCGTAAGTTGCAGAGAATTATGTGCTGGACGCGGAGGCTGGTGAAGTGGTAGGTGAGGACAAGAGGAACCCTATCCCTAGAATCTCCTTTATTTGAAAAAAGAGGACATCTCCTTCATTCTGGAATGAAAAGCCTCATCCTGAGAGCAGATGCAGTGGAGACAGAGGAATTGAGAGAAGGGGATGATGATTTTACAGGTAACAGGGTGGGAAGCGATATAGTCCAGGTAGCTGTGAGAGTCTGTGGGTTTATAATAGACATCAGTGGATAAGCTGTCTCTGGAGGTAGGACAGAGAGATCGAGAAAGGGGAGGGGGGTTGTCAGAAATTGACCAAGTAACTTTGAGGGCAGAGTGAAAGTTAGAGGCAAAGTTGATGAAATCGACGAGTTCAGCGTGGGTGCAGGAAGCAGCACCAATGCAGTTGTGGATGCAGTGTAGGAAAAGTGGGGGAGTGACACCAGTGTAGGCTTGGAACATAAACTGTTCCACGTAGCTGACAAACAGGCAGGCATGGCTGAGACCCGTCCGAGTGCCCATGGCTACATCTTTTGTTAAAAGGAAGTGGGAGGAGCCAAAGGAGAAATTATTTAGTGTGAGGACTAGTTCCACTAGGCGGAGGAGACTGGTGGTGGTGGAGAACTGGTTAGATCCGGCGTCCAGAAAAAAACGGAGAGCTTTGAGGCCTTCCTGGTGGGGGATGGAAGTGTACAGGGACAGGACATCCATAGTGAAAATAAAATGATGGAGGCCAGGGAACCTGAAATCATTGAAAAGATCCAGAGTGTGTGAAGTGTCATGGATGTAGGTAGGAAGTGACTGAACCAGGAGGGATAAAACAGAGTCAAGGTATGCTGATATGAGTTCAGTGGGGCAGGAACAGGCTGAAACAATGGGTCTATCTGGACATTTAACTTAATTAGTCCCTTCTGCATTTCACATTTGGAACATTGATTTATTAATGAATCCTGTCATGCAATTTATTTGAAGCTTTCTTCTATCAAACGGCTGCACAACATTTAGGCTCATGCTTTTATTCACATCAGTTCCTCCAAAGTAGTCCGGCTAATGGAGAGTGAGATGGATGAATTTCTTCAGGAGATTTTGTAAAATTGTTGAGGTGGAAGAGTTAATAAAAACTCTGGAAAAGAATATAAGTGACCTTAATGCCTTTCTCTGATCTTCTTACAGATGTTTTTCACACATGCGCACACACACACACATTTTAGGATCAGCTTCTACCCTTCTGTCATCTGAATTCTAAATGAGCAATGAACCAACTCTTGGACACTCATTTGTTCATTATGTGCAGGGTTGTATGACGTGGAAGATCATGGTTTTTCACCATGATTATTCCTGGCAAACTTTTCTACAGAAGTGGTTTGCCATTGTATTCTTCGGGGCAGTGTCTTTACAAGACAGGCGACCCCAGCCAACATCAGTACTCTTCAGAGATTGTCTCTTCTTCATAGATGCTGCCTGGCCTGCTGAGTTCCTCCAGCATTTTGTGCGTGTTCCTTTGGATTTCCAGTATCTGCAGATTTTCTTGTGTCAGAGATTGCCTGGCATAAGTGGACACATAACCAGGACCGTAATATGCACCAGCTGCTCATATAACCACCCATAACCTGCTCTTGTGGCTTCACGTCGACCTTGATCAGTGGGGAGCCGTGGAATCCAATCAGGTGCTACACCTTGCCCAACCATGACCTGCAGGCTAGTGGAGGGAAGAACTGCCTCACACCTCCTTTGGTAGAGGTGTATCTCCACCCTGTCATCCATCATCAACACTGCTTCACCATTTTAACTTTCTTTTTGCACTACCTATTTTATAGATATGATGATGATGATGGCATCTATCTGTCTCAAAAGACAGTGGATAGCGGCACTGGAGTGACCTCTCCGGGATACAAGCCTGGGCAGAAGGCATAGTGATCCTGGGTTGCCCAGTCATCCAGATCCCTCTCTCGGCTTCACAATGAGGCACACACCACTAACCACAGCCCCCAAACCCCACTATCACCCTCCTCACCATCATTATGCCAAACAAAACCCCTACCAGAGACTTGACTCTGCATCATTATATGCACTGTTTTCCCTGTACCCTAAAATCCTGGGATGCTTTGATATCTTGAACCACAAACCTGGGTATTCTCGAACTCTGGGCATTCATGGAGACCCTGCCATAACCAGGCATCTGTTTTTTTTAAAAAATATTTCATTTCAGTCAGCATGGGGACTGTATTTTCTTCTGGGTATGTAGTGTTCCTTGGATTTTTTATCTTTTATGTAGAAACATAGAAAACCTACAGCACAATACAAACCCTTCAGCCTACAAAGTTGTGCTGAACATGTCCCTACCTTAGAAATTACTAGGCTTACCTATAGCCCTCTATTTTACTAAGCTCCATGTACCTATCTAAAAAGCCTCTTAAAAGACCCTATCGTATCCGCCTCCACCACCATTGCCGGCAGCCCATTCCATGCGCTCGCCACTCTCTGAGTAAAAAACTTACCCCTGACATCTCCTCTGTACCTACTCCCCAGCACCCTAAACCTGTGTCCTCTTGTGGCAACCATTTCAGCACTGGGAAAAAGCCTCTGACTATCCACACGATCAATGCCTCTCAACATTTTGTACACCTCTATCAGCTCACCTCTCATCCTCCTTCGCTCCAAGGAGAAAAGGCCAAGTTCACACAACCTGTTCTCATAAGGCAAGCTCCCCAAACTAGGCAATATCCTTGTAAATCTCCTCTGCACCCTTTCTATGGTCTCCACATCCTTCCTGTAGTGAGGCGACCAGAACTGAACACAGTACTCCAAGTGGGGTCTGACCATGTTCCTATATAGCTGCAACATTACCTCTCGGCTCTTAAATTCAATTCCACAATTGATGAAGGCCAATACACCATACGCCTTCTTAACCACAGAGTCAACCTGCACAGTTGCTTTGAGCATCCTATGGACTCAGACCCCAAGATCCCTCTGATCCTCCACACTGCCAGGAGTCTTATCATTAATACTGTATTCTGCCATCATATTTGACCTACCAAAATGAACCACTTCACACTTAACTGGGTTGAACTCCATCTGCCACTTCTCAGCCCAGTTTTGCATCCTATCAATGTCCCACTGTAACCTCTGAAAGCCCTCCACACTATCCACAACACCTCCAGCCTTTGTGTCATCAGCAAACTTAATAACCCATCCCTCCACTTCCTCATCCAGGTCATGTATAAAAATCACGAAGAGTAAGAGTCCTAGAACAGATCCCTGAGGCACACCACTGGTCACCGACCTCCATGCAGAATATGGTCCGTCTACAACCACTCTTTGCTTTCTGTGGGCAAGCCAGTTCTGGATCCACAAAGCAATGTCCCCTTGGAATGTCTAATTGTATTTGCCCTAGCTCTGGGTTTTCAATTTGTATTGCAGATGTCTCATTTGGGTTCATGGGGATTGTTAAGCTCTCTGTGTATTTATCACTTTTATTCAATTCAGGACAATTTGATTTACACGGGATTTTCAATGTCGTGCATTGTAGTTGTTGTCTTTGGGGATTGTTGCTTCGTCTGGACACTGGGGCTGTCTGACTGGTCCTGAATTCCTATGTCTCCAGGGTGTATTTCAGGGCTGTTGCCAACTCTTCTTTGTTTGGTGTTGTGGTTTCTCGTCTGGTGAAACTACAACCAAGATCTTCTGTGTATCGTGAGTGACTTCATTTATTCAAGATTCTGTATAGTTTGCCTGAATTCTTGTTAGTTTTGTCAGTTAATTCCTGTAAAAAAAAATTTTGATTTTGTTTGAATTGCCGAAGTCTCTGTAATTCCAGTACTTGAGTTTGCTAGTGACCATGGCAAACTCAGATCACACAGTGTCACAGACAAGCACAACAGTGTTCCTCCAAACTTTAATCATCTTTTGAAAAATGTTTTGAGCCTCTGGTTCTATCCCAGTGCACCAGGACTCTCAGGGCAGGCCTTGACCATCATCAGGCCAGTTTGTCTGGTAACATGCTGCTGTCCGAGCAGAACGGAGAGCTAATGTGATTGCATCCAATTTAGAGTAAATGTGTGGTTGATGGTCCCTTTGGAATTGGCTAAAAGGGCCTGTTTCCATATTGTATCTTTCCACAACTCTTATGGACCTATGTTGATAGTAGTTTCAAAGGATAGGAAGTAATCTTATTGACCAGGTAGATGCTGAGACTAAGCTTTCCCTCATGGGGGCATTTAGAACTAGAGGACATGATTTCAGAATAGGTGTCTGTTTTAGGTGAAGACAAGGAAGTTTTTTTTAAATCTCTGAGGATTAGTTATCTGTAATTTTCAAACAAGTAATGTAAAAGAATGCAACATAATTTGGAAAAAATGACTGCCTATTTTGTTGAGTTATCTGTTGAATTGATATTATTCCTTCTCATTTACTATCAGTCTTTTCTGCAAAACTTTCCTTCCATGTTCTGTTGTTCTATTGAAAAAATAACTACATTAAAAAGCAATGAAATCAATATAAAGCATGAACATGATACAAAAATGTCAACTTGGCTGCAGTCATCTCAGGGTAGACTCATTGTCGTTTTGTTTCTAGTATCAGATCTTTAATAAGGTAAGCTGAAGCCTGGTAGCTTGGTCATAAGAATTATGTTAGTCATTTAAGAGAAGAAGCTAATATAAATTGCCTTAGGAATTTATATATGCTTTTAGAAAAGGGCCAATTGGATGCGATAGAAGATCAAGTATGATGCTATGCATATTTCAAATGAAAGAACTTTAAATATTACCATTAATAGCCCTAGCACATGGAAATGTGATGAGTTCAATTATATCTGCACAAAAATAGCACATATGCATCCTCCAGAAATGGGTGATTAAATCTTAAGGGAAGGAGAATGATAAAGCAACTGCCCAAAAATGAAATAAATTCCCCTTTAGTAGTTATGTAATTGCTATGTATGAGTGATTTGTGATGCAGTAGGAAATAAGAACTAGGCCTTGTTAGAATCAATGTGACCATTGCAGTTTTGTATTATGTGATCCTTGCCCATATAGTCAATGGACAATAGACAATAGGTGCAGAAGTAGACCATTCGGCCCTTCGAGCCTGCACCATCATTTTGAGATCATGGCTGATCATCTATCAATACCCGGTTCCTACCTTGTCCCCATATCCCTTGATACCCCTATCCATAAGATACCTATCTAGCTCCTTCTTGAAAGCATCCAGAGAATTGGCCTCTACTACCTTCCGAGGCAGTGCATTCCAGACCCCCACAACTCTCTGGGTGAAGAAGTTTTTCCTTAACTCTGTCCTAAATGACCTACCCCTTATTCTCAAACCATGCCCTCTGGTACTGGACTCTCCCAGCATCTGGAACATATTTCCTGCCTCTATCTTGTCCAATCCCTTAATAATCTTATATGTTTCAATCAGATCCCCTCTCAATCTCCTTAATTCCAGCGTGTACAAGCCCAGTCTCTCTAACCTCTCTGTGTAAGACAGTCCAGACATCCCAGGAATTAACCTCGTGAATCTACGCTGCACTTCCTCTACAGCCAGGATGTCCTTCCTTAACCCTGGAGACCAAAACTGTACACAGTACTCCAGGTGTGGTCTCACCAGGGCTCTGTACAAATGCAAGAGGATTTCCTTGCTCTTGTACTCAATTCCCTTTGTAATAAAGGCCAACATTCCATTAGCCTTCTTCACTGCCTGCTGCACTTGCTCGTTCACCTTCAGTGACTGATGAACAAGGACTCCTAGATCTCTTTGTATTTCTCCCTTACCTAACTCTACACCGTTCAGATAATAATCTGCCTTCCTGTTCTTACTCCCAAAGTGGATAACCTCACACTTATTCACATTAAGCGTCATCTGCCAAGTATCTGCCCACTCACCCAGCCTATCCAAGTCACCCTGAATTCTCCTAACATCCTCATCACAAAGAGTGTTGTGACTGAAAGTGAATGGTGGATGAGTTGGCAACAACTATTAATTTCTTTGGGGTTGAGTTGTCATGTGAAATAGGACTCTGTAAAAGACAGGAATAACATCTTTAAGGAGACTCTCAAAAATCATAAATAGCAGATGCTGAGAATTGAATTAAAAATAGCAAATGTGAGAAAAACACAGAAGGATACGCAACATTTAGGAGGGGGAAATAATCATTTCAAGTTTTCAAATAATAATTTCAGGGCTTTCATCAGAACTAGGAAAGGTTATAAATGAAACACGCTGGAATTAAGGAGATTGAGAGGGGATCTGATTGCAACGTATAAGATTATTAAGGGATTGGACAAGATAGAGGCAGGAAATATGTTCCAGATGCTGGGAGAGTCCAGTACCAGAGGGCATGGTTTGAGAATAAGGGGTAGGTCATTTAGGACAGAGTTAAGGAAAAACTTCTTCTCCTAGAGAGTTGTGGGGGTCTGGAATGCACTGCCTCAGAAGGCAGTGGAAGCCAATTCTCTGGATGCTTTCAAGAAGGAGCTAGATAGGTATCTTATGGATGGGGGAATCAAGAGATATGGGGACAAGGCAGGAACCGGGTATTGATAGTAGATGATCAGCCATGATCTCAAAATGGCGGTGCAGGCTCGAAGGGCCAAATGGTCTACTTCTGCACCTATTGTCTATTGTCTATTGAAATTTATTTTAAGTTGTAGAGATGGAGGAGGGACAGAAGAAACCAAAAGATATCTATGACGTAGTGGAAACAAGAGAGACTGAAGATTCATATTGTGGCAGTACCTGATGACTGAGGGTGGCAGAGGCTTGTTAAATGCAGCGATTTAACTGGAGGAGGCGAAGGAGGACAAAGTTCAAAGTAAATTTTATTATCAACGTACATATATGTCACCATATACAACCCTGAGATTCATATTCTTGTGGGCATACTCAATAAATCTATAGAATGATAACCATAACAGAATCAGTGAAAGACTGTCAGCTAGGGTGTTGGACCAGAGTGCAGAAGACAACAAACTGTGCAAATACAAAAGAAATAAATAATATAATAAATAAATAAGCAATTAATATTGAGAACATGAGATGAAAGGTTCTTGAAAGTGAGTCCATTGGTTGTGGGAACATTTCAGTTATGGGGCGATTGGAGTTATTTCCTTTGGTTCAAGATTAGGACAGAAGAGAGAGCAAAGAAAATTGTGAGTGTGTCTATACAGTCTGTCCTGCATATTGAATGCAGGGAGCATAACTAGGTATAATTCAAAGCGTCATATCAGTTACCTTAGCTAATCCTAAACAGAATTTCTTTTGGTCTTTCTCTCAGCTGTGGGGGTCATTCATTCTTGGAGGTTAGCTCCACCATGGCTATTGCTTTTCTAGGTATTTGACGGTGAATATTATCTACCGTGTACTACTTTATCCATGAGGATGAGATCTGCAGCAGAGAATTGAGGGGGAATGCTTTCTGTTTCTCAGTGATAATAGCCATACAGATTAGAAAATAGATCCTAACACTTGCAGTGATGTTGTGTTTAAGTGCATATTGGCACAAGGTTTACAATGAATCCAGTCTGTATCTGTATGAATAAGCTCAAGCTAACGGTGCTGTACAGGATAGTGCTTTATTTTGTAATGATCCAACATGAGGACAAATTCTAACATACCAGCAATGTTCTAATCAGGTTGACCTCAGAGAAAACACCCAGGGACTAGACTCTGCAGACTGGCTGTAATCCCATCCGGTATATAAATAACCAAAAATGATGGAAATACTCAATGTGGAGCCTCTATGGAGAGGGAACACTAAAGTTAATGTTTCAGATCAACTGATGATCCTTTATCAGGAGACAAAAGAATGGCTGCTTCACACTCCAAAAATAAAATCAGGATTGGTCAAAAGACCCTCTTTTCCATTTGTAAAACTGGCAAGTGAAATGGAGGGTGGAGCAAAGTTAAGATGGTGCTAAACGGTGACTCCTTTGCTTGCATCTTCAGAACCAGCTCTATTTCTATCCTTGATACCTCTTTCTTTCCTTTTCAAGGTTCCTGACCTGGAGCTACACTCTGACTTTGGTTTTTTGTGAGAATGGGACCTGCTGTCAGGGCCTCACGACCGGCCGCTTTTTGAATCGCCAAGAACGCGGCCTGGAGGACTAGCGTGCCTTCAGGGTGCCGGATTTTCACGGCCCTGGACATGGGTTGATTCAAGGCTGGAGCCCCTGACTGAGGCCTCGTGGGAGAACACGGAATGTCGGGAGCCGTGTGTCCAGAGCCAATTCTCTGGGCGCGGAGCTCAGAAAAAGTGAAGCAAGAGACTTTTAACATCAAAAATCTGCGAGTTGTTTGTTATGTGTCCCCTCTTGCTGTGAAACAGGGTCACCTCTTTTTCCCTTATTAGAAGAGAGAGAGCCTGTGGTATGTTGAATTACCGGGTGAACGAGTAGTCTTTGGGGTACTGCAAGTCTGTGTCTTTATTGATGCTTGCTGCACCCTTGAGTGCTCGGTGGAGGGTGCAGATGCTTTTTTGTTGGTGGGGGTGAGGCTGGATCATTGCCTAGCTGTTGCTTTGCATGGGAGGGGAAACTGGGGGGGTGCTTTTGGGTTCTAACATTTAACTGTCATTCATTCTTTGGGGGTAGTCCTCTGTTTTCGTGGATGTTTGTGAAGAAAAAGAATTTCAGGATGTATACTGTATACAATTCTCTGACATTAAATGTACCTATTGAAGATCAGCAACATCTTTTCTATTAGAACAATTTGTTTTTCACTACCAATTGCCTCGTTATCACTTGATACCATGGTCCAGACAAAAAGTAATTATTTTGATCCAGGGTAGTCTTAGGTAGCTCAAAGTTCAATGTAAATTTATTATCAAAGTACTTTTATGTTACTATATACTATCCTAAGATACATTTTCTTGCACACATTTGCAGGAAAAAAAGAAATGCAATGAAGTTTTATGAAAAACTAGACATGAAGAAAGACTGAATGCACAAAAGAAGACAAATAAAAGTAATACCGTAATAAGATTATGAGTCGTAGCAGATTTGAAATTGAGTCTGCAAGTCATAGGATCAGTTCAGAGAAATGGTTAATGAAGCTATTCATGCCAGTTCAGGAGCCTGTTGGTTGTAGGGTTCCTAAACATGGTGGTGCAGGACTTAAAGCAGGACTCTGTAGCTCTTGCCCGGTGGTAGTAGTGAGAAGAGGGTATGGTCTGGTTAGTGGGAGTCTTTGATGATAGATGCTGCTCCCTTGAGGCAGAACTCCATGTAAATGTACCCAATGGTGGGGAGAGCTTCGCGGTAGACCGGGCTGTATCCACCACTTTGTGGGCTTTTCCGTTCTTGAGCATTGGTATTTTAATACTAAGCCATGGTACAACCAGTCAGGATACTCTCCACAGAAGTTTGTCTATGATTTTGGTGATATGCCACATCTGTGGAAACTTCTAAAGGAAGTAGAAGAGTTTTGCCTTCTTTGTGGAGCCCTGGCACAAGAAAGCATCCATCACCAAGGAGCCCCGCTCCTGGCTTCAGGAAGGAGGTACAGGAGCATCAGGTCACACAGCACCAGGTTCAGAAACAGTTATTACCCTTCAACCATCAGGATCCTGAACTAGCATGGATAACTTCATTCAAAGGTTCAAAGGTCCATTTAATGTCAGGGAAATGTATACAATATACATCCTGAAATGCTTTTTCTTCACAAACATCCATAAAAACAGAGAAGTACCCCAAAGAATGAACGACGGTTAAACATGAGAACCCCAAAGTCCCCCCTCACCAGCTCCCCTCCCTCCCGCGCGTAAGTAGCAGCGAGCAACGATCCCCCTTCCCCCCACCAGCTCCCCTCCCTCCCGCGTGTAAGCAGCAGCGAGCAACGATCCCCCTTCCCCCCACCAGCTCCCCTCCCTCCCACGCGTAAGCAGCAGCGAGCAACGATCCCCCTTCCCCCCACCAGCAATAAAAATACATCAGCACTCATCACCGAGCACTCAAGCATGAGCAAATCAACAACAAAGACACAGTTACCCCAAAGACTTCACGTTTCATCCGTCATACCACAGGTTCTCTCTCTCCCTGGCAAGGGAGAGGAAGATGTCTCCCATTTTTCACAGTGAGTGGGAGACATAACAACAACCCGCTGGTTTACGATGTTAAAAGTCCATTTTGTTGCTTTTTACGAGCTCTGTGCCTGAGGATCGTAAAGACCTCGGGTCTTCGAGCCCACAGCGAAAGATTTTCCAGCCTCCCCGACAACACGTAAGTCTGCTGCCGTGACACCGACCCTCGACCCAGGGCCCCAAGATCTTAGACTTCCGAACACGAACGAGATTCTTAGGCTGAACCCTTGGCATGTTAGATAACGGCCAGTCCTGAAACCCCAAGAGCGGGTCCCATTCCGTAAAGAACCGAAGTCTGCACGTAACTCCAGGTCAGGGTCTTCAAAAGAACCCTGAAAGGGAAAAATAGGGATATTAAAGATGGAAATGGTGTTTCCGAAGATGCAAGCAAAGGAGTCGCCATTTAGCGTAATCTTAACTCCGCCTCCACCTCAACTCTGAACTGATTCCACAACCTACAGACTCACTATCAAAGACTCTACAACTCATATTGTCAGTATTATTTATTTATTTACTTACTATTACTTGTGGGGGGTTTTTTTGTATTTGCACATTTTGTCTTCTTTTGCACATTGACGTTTGCCGGTCTTTGTGTGTAGTTTTTCACTGATTCTACTGTATTCTGTGAATGCCCGCAAGAAATTGAATCTCAGGGTAGTATATGGTGACATATATGTACTTTGATAATAAACTTACTTTGAACTTTGTGATGACATTTACATGTAAGGACAGAATTCTGACAGGTTAACACCCAAGCTACTGATCCCCACCACCTCTATTCCCCTAATGAGGGCTGGCACACGAACCTGCAGCTTCTTCCTCCTGTATTCGATAATCAGCTGTTTGGTTCTGTTGACGTTGAGGGAGAGGTTGTTGCTGTGGCACCACTCAACCAGTCTTTCAACCTCCCCCCTATTCGCTGATTCATCATCACCTTTGACTCAGCCAATGGCACTGGTGTTGGCAGCAAACTTGAATGTGGCATTGGAGCTGTACTTATCCACACAGTGTAAAGCGAGTAGAGCAGAGCGCTAAGCACACGAGCTTATGGTGCACCTGTGCTGATGGTGACTGGGAGGAGATGTTGTTGCCAATCCAAACTGACTGGGGCCTGCAAGTCAGGAAATCCAGGATTTGGTTTCTCCACTCACTTCCAGAATAATCAGTACGACTTATTGAAAAGATGATGTCCTGTGATTTATTTGAATGTATCCAATAAACTGTTCAACTGCGCAAGTTGAAGAGGAATAGATGTGCGTGATGTATGTGCCAGTACCTCAGAGAAGCATCCCATATGAGAGATGTGCACTAGAGATCTTCATTGGCTTCTTGGATTTGTATTTGAATCATAGGCAAGAAGTAAGTTTAATTATTGAATACTCCGTAACATTATAAATACAAACTAATAAGTTTGCTGCCTCAATTTTTGGTGTCCTAGATCTTGAGACTAATCAAATCATAGCTTACATCTGAAAGCTGTAGGAATTTCCAGGCCTGTGTTTATTTTAGTGTAGTTCAACTGTATTGCCAAAATGACCCAGGGTTGTTGTAGGGCCCATTAAGTATTGATTCAAGATTCATTCCCCACAATCCATAATAATCTCAGTAATCAGCAGAATAGACAGTGTTGTGACATTTTCCTGTTGTTCCATTTTGTTCTCAAGATAGCTTGAAACTAAAGAACATGATACCTTTACCTCCCACTAAACAAGCATAGCAGTGTGCTCTAGCACATAAACTTTAGAAAAATACTGATTAGACACTGCTGTTGTTGCAAAAATGAGTAATCTTCATAATTCACAGTAAGGTTCAGTCCCTACAGAGATATGAACATGGAGTGATTATGGTCTATTCTTTGTGCTCTAGTAGCTTTATTAGACATTGTTTCTGTTGATAAGCTGTGTGAAAATAATTGAAGAAGTTAATTAACTTTACTGAGGGGACTTGTGATTTCCCATTTCAGTTCTTATTTGTGTTGTGGTGCCTTGTTAGTACAGGCAAACACATTTTATATAAAAGTGGCAGCAAACCTCTGAAGTGTGCTTTGAATTTGTCCGTAGCCTGAGAACAATGTTTACCAATGTGTGAAAGCAGCATGTTTTAGTCATCGTTACGGTGTGTGGCTGGGGGCCATATTTGTAAAACATTGCCAGCCTCATCAGGATGATGTTCAATAGTTTGCTGGGGAATTAATTTGACAGTATTGACTCAGCAACAATGAGCGAACAGTTATATTGAATTTGCCTTCACAAGAATTACCCTCCAGTTGCACCTGTCGGCAGTATTCTGAAATGAGCTACCTGCAATAATCAGGTTATCATACTTGTTCTCATTATCTGTTGACAGCCTAGATTGGCAGCCCTTCCTTTGGTGTGCTTTGGCGAACAACAGAGCTATTTTTAATATCCCCCATCCACATTCCATATAGATCTGATGCATATTCACAGATTTCTGGACCAGCTGAGGGAGGATTTGAACCCATGGTTAATAATTCAGTGTCATAAACCCCAGGCTAAAACCATTTATATGGAACTCTACGTGATCACCCCTTCTATTTCCAAGGAATAAAGGCCTACCGAGTTCGACATACTTACTGCCCGTTATGCCGCTGGCATTTAGGGTACAAACAAGGTCCTCCATCTCTGGCAGTGCTCAGGACTTCCTTCATCGTGCCAGTGGCTTCTTCTCGGTTTTCATTACCGTCAATCATGCGAGTCCTGGGTGAATACCGTCACACTCAGCTACAGAAGGATTTTTCGTTGCTGTTTCCATAACAATTTAGTTTGACTATTCAGGGTTGTTAGCCCTGAGCTGAACCTCAGAACCTGGAGGACCGGCGGACCACTCTTAGTCTGGCCTCTACCCTTTGACCTGTTTGGGATGGGTGACCCCACCAAGAGCCAAAGTGCAAGGCCCTGACTCCAGCTGACATAGTTCTTTGGGTCACTGAGGGATGCAAGCCTCCAAACCACGACAAGGTTGCAGTCCTCTCGGAGGACCAGGTCCAACCTACCCCTATAATCCGAGTGCTTCATCTTTGTAAATCCGCTCTTCACTTTTTCCCCAGATTGATGATGTCTTTCCTACAACAGGGCAACCAAAACTTTTAAAAATACTCCAAGTGCGGTCTTACTAACACCTGCTGTAGTGGCTCTGTAACGTCCCAAGTTCTATGCTCGGTGCTCTGAATAATGAAGACCAACATGGCAAACCCCTTCTCCACCTGTGCTGATCTTCTGTTCCACAACATTCCCCTGGGCAAGACCATGCACTCTATGAGTCCTATCCTGCCTTCTCTTCCCAAGATGCAATATTTTGTACGTTTACGAATTGAAAGCCATTGCCAACTTTTGATCCATTTACCTAACTTATCAAGATCCCCCAATCTTTCCTGAAAGCCTTCTTCACAGTTTATGATGCCATCTATTTTAGTATCATCCACAAACTTGCTAACCAATGCCTTGCTCATTCATATCCAAATCATTTATATAAATAATGAACTGTAAAGGTCCCAGCACTGACCAACGTGGCAACCTTTGATAATCCCCCTCTGCTTCCTAATATTGTCAATTATAAATCTAATTAGACATCTCTCCCCTGGATCCCATGTGATCTAATCTTCTTGACTAGCCCATCTTGCAGGACCTTGTCAAATGCTAAAGTCCATAAGTCTGATACTCTACCCTCATCTATCCTCTTGGTTAAGAGATTTGTCAGACACAATTTATCATGCACAAAAAGCTGTGCTGACTATCCCTATTTAGACTTTGCTTATCTAAATATTGATAAACACTCTCAGAAGCTTCTCTAGTATCTTATCCACCACTAATGTCAGACTGACCAGTCTATAGTTCCCTTGCTGCCCTTCTTAAATAACAGTGCAACATTAGCCACCCTCTAGTCTTCTGGAACTTCACCTGTGGCTAAACATGAAGCCTGTATCTCTGGAAAGCTTCCTCAGTTTCTTCTCTAACATTCCACAAGGTCCGAGGTTGTAAGAAAATAATGCGTTTAATTTAGTGAGCTGGTGGTTGTCCGTAGTGTCCAGTGATGATAGGAGACCTGTGCAGGAGTGTTTAAAGTGACAAGGCCATTGCACTGGGACAGTTACATTCTCTTGACCTCAGAAGTCGGAGTCCAGTGGTACGAACAAACATCACAAACTGGTATCTTCCTTGGTTGCAGAAGATGACCATGACGTCTTCTGTGTCTCGTCATGCCCTTTGTTCTCCATGGAGCATTGCAAAACCGCCTTCCTGCCCATTGGATCTCACTGTAGATCTCATCCGCTGAGTCCGCCAGAGCCGACTTTGCACGCTAGGACGAACATGACACTATCTCAGCGGGGTAATGTAATACTGATAACCAAAACTAAGAAACAGAAATAATAAAGTTATTTGCAGAAAATCACTGTGCTTTTAAAAAAATAACTGTTCATCATGTTGTCAGATTGTGATGCGACACCCCAAAACAAAAAAGGCAGCCTGTTTGCCACCTTCAGTTCTCCAGTAGTTTTGCTGTCATTACGTTGCTTGACAGTTTCTATCAAAGTTGGCAAATCAGGTCTTTGTGCTGGTTCCTTCTGACAAAGGACGCAAGACTAACTTCCATAGAACTTGTAATTTTTTTCCCCAAATCAGACTGTAATAAGAAAAATGGTTATGTTTCAACTACAGAACAGTTGTACGTTTTTTCAGATGCCTGTTGACCCAATGGTTTAATATTTGTGGTACTCATTTCGTTTTCCATCGTTGGCAGTTTCTTTTATCATTAAGACAAACATCTGCCTTTATACACATAGTCAATTGGCTTTCTTCTGTGCCAAACCCTGTAAGATTGATCCAAACTAATTAAGCCTATTCTGAATTTATCCTAGAATGAAGATTTCTCCAATTTTGCCCAATGAATGAGAAGCCATGGCTGCTTGAATTAGGAAACACGTTAAGGAGAAACAAAATGGTCCTGCCAAAGGATCTCGGCCCAAACATCGACTCTGCACTTTTCCATAGATGCTGCCTGGCCTGCTGAGTTCCTCCAGCATTTTGTGTGAGTTGCAAGGAGGTACAGAAGCCTGAAGTCACATACTCAGTGATTCAGGAACAGCTTCTTCCCCTCTGCCATTCTATTTCTAAATGGACATTGACACTATCTCACTACTTTGTTATTTCTGTTTTTTTTACCTACTTATTTTAACTTAGCTATTGAATAGACATGCATATATTTGCTGTAATTCATTTTTGTCTCTGCATTTAGCTTTCATTGTACTGCTGCCATAAAGTGTCAGTACCTCCAGTTGAACTCTGTCGTTTTGTGTGTTTTCCCCGAGCTGTCAGTCTGTGGTTTTGTATTGCCATGTGCTCCTGTCCCCACTCCAGCTCTGCTCCGGCCCCTGTATCACTGAGTACTCTGTCTCGCACCTGTTTCTCATTATTACCTGTATTGCTGCCACCCGTGTCTCATTGTGCTCCACCTATCATCTGCCTCTCTGTTTATTGCTCAGTGTATCTCAGTCCTGTGTTTTCACCTGTTTGTTGCCAGGTTGTGCCAGTGAATTTTCTTGAGCCCTTCCAGCATTTGTATCTGTACTCTGTCCATCTGAATATCGACTCTGCCTGCTTCCTGATTTTGGATTTCTCTGGATGTTTTGATCTCTGCCTGAACTTTGACGCTGACTTTGTTTACACCTCGGGATTTGTTATTCAATTAATATCACTGTGTGCACAGTACTGGGTCTGCGATTGGATCCCAGGCATAAAGTTAACAGATTTCATGACGTGTGCCAGTGATGGTAAACCTGACTCAGAGGTTGGGTTGGTCTGCGTCTTTCTGACCAGTTGGTTCATAGTTAGCAGGGCTGTACAACAACAGTAATCAGGGACTGTTTGAGGCGAGGCTCTAAATGGGTAGCAATGAATAATATCAGCCTATAAAAGGTTTTATCTGCAACCAAACAAGTAGAAACTGAACAAAAAACCCACAGAGGCAAAATTTGTCTTAGAATTGCTATCACCCAAGTGTTGGTCAACAGCCTAAATACTTTTAATAACAAAGCTGAAATGCACATATAAAGATAAAAGTGCTAAATGAGGAGAGCAGATTGTATAAAACTAAGTGTCTCTCTCGCTAACTTTAATCAGCATGTCACATGTTGAAATAAGTGAACATTATCTTTCACTTTCAGAACCACCCAACAGTTTCTGCCTGAGAGAAAATTGTGATAGCTGAACTTTTTTCCTGATGTGCATTTATTAGAAATATCTTAAACAACATTATATACTGCAGATTTGACTCATAACAAATACAAGAAAATATTTTATTCTATGTATTAGAATAATCTGTAATGACTAGTAGACATATAAGTATCTCTTCACGGAGATACATTACTTGGGATTATCTCAATATTGATACCAAAATAACAGAAAGGAAAATTTTACAGAAGGTGATTACATGTAAATATAGCAAATTAGATAGCAGACTGCTATAGGGAATCCTAATATGAACTATTTTACTGCACTCTTGGAAGTACTCGATTTGAAATGAGAAATTAAACCAATCCATTCTTTTCATGTTGTAAGAAACATTAAAAATGTCATTTTTGAAGAAGCACACAGAGTTTTCCCAGTGAACCAACCAATATTAAAATAATCAGATAAGTGAAATGTTAAAGATCTGGAGGTATATTTGTATTTCAGGTATTTTTTTTAGTATTTTCCCTCTCTTTTTGCACTAATTTATTTTTTATATTTACTTGTTGCAATTTATATTTTTAGTACATATTACAATTGACTGCTGTCACAAAACATGACATGTGCCGGTGATGTTAAACCTGATTCTGATTGTGCAGTCAGTTTATCTGTTCCATTATTTTCTCTGTCTCTCTTTAGTTTACTCCCCTCCCTATGGAGGAAGGCTGCCTCAGTAAAAGTTCCTAGTCGTCTTGCGTGCTATGCCAGTGAACCCTAATCTGTTAGGGAGCATGTGGTGGCCACCCATGCATAAGCCTCCCCACGTTAGACAAATTCATGCACAGACATTCTCCATTAAGAGAATCCTGCCTAACATCCCAGATACGTGGATCTCAGATCAGCCTCTACAGCCACCTGAGGACTCAACATTAGAAAACCCTTCAGGAGAACTTCATTCTTGATTCAAGTGTCACACTTTTACTACTGCTGTCATTGCACAGACGTTTCATTCTTTGCATAGGCTGGTTTTACTCATGTGGGTGGACCACTGGAGGGACGCTCCTGTGTCTCCAACATGCATCCAATTCCAGAAGAGCTCGTCGTGTGGTAGCCATTAATAGCCAGTTTAGGTAGTTTTCTCTGAACCTTCTATGTAATGAGAGACCTATAGATAGAGATGAACCCGAGTTCAGAGTAAGGTCTGGAATTAATTCGGAATCAGACTTGAAATGAACAAGCCAACACAAACAAAATCCAAAGGCAAACTCCCAAGCCGTAGTGGTAGAAATGGAAATTCCCTGATTGAGCACTGAGTACTCAGTACAAGGCCTTTAAGTACAGACTTTCCATGAAGGAATGTGGCAGGCAATAACTGGCAGTCTGAGTCAGCAGGAGCTAACTGTTCTCCGAGGAATTGGATGCTTGCCGCTGTTCAGTCAGGACCACGATAGGATCCCATTTGTCATCCTCGGGCTCTTAACACAGCACTGTTCATAAGGTAACTTGAGCATCAAGTATGTTCAGCTGGTATTATATAATCTGAGATGTAAAGCTGCGTATTTAAGCAACACTGCAGGACTGGAACACATAATACAATACAATAATTCATCGTGATCTCCAAGGAGTATATTATCAAAGTACATATACCATATACAACCTTGAGATTCATCTTCTTGCAAGTGGCCACAAAACAAAGAAACACGATAACATCCATGAAAATCCTCACACAAGAAACGTCCAACAAGTGAAAAAGGAACAAATTGTTCCAACATAAGAAAGTAAACACTTAACACAAAGAACATTAACCGCAGAGTCCCCAAAAGTGAATCCACAGCCTCAGAGTCAGTCCGGCGCTGAGGTGAGTGAAGCCCGTCCAAGAGCTGGATGGTTGCAGTCCACAGCTGCGGAGAACATTCAGCACAGAAGCGAATGTGAAGCCAGTCCAGGAAGCCGATTGCTGCACTCGATTATTTGACAAAGAGCAATCTCAAACAAAATGGATTATTGAGTCATTTGCTGCTGAGTGATCATGCTGTGATCAAATTGCCTGACTGAGTCCACGTGCGATCCTCACCAGGGCTCATATACAGACCTGGCTCTTCGGCTAGCTCTGCTAACAGCCACAAGACTCAGTGGCGAGAAGGCCACCTTTCATAGGCAATGTACGTCTAGGGGGCAGAGTGATTTGAGGTGCAACCAAACAGGAAAGTCGTGAAGTTCTGATTAAAGAAACCTTGATTTGAGCAAATACTGTGTAAATACTGCCCATACACAATTATCTGCCACATCTGCGCCAGGTGCATCGAGCTGCAGCTCCTCAGAGACCGAGTTAGGGAACTGGAGCTGCAGCTCGATGACCTTTGGCTTGTTACTGAGAGTGAGGAGGTGATAGACAGGACCTATAGGCAGGTAGTCACCCCAGGGTGACAGGGGACAGATAAGTGGGTGACCATAAGGAGAGGGAAGGGAGGGTGTCAGGTAGTGGAGAGCACCCCTGTGGCTGTCCCCCTTAACAGTAAGTACTCCATCTTGAGTGCTTTTGGGGGCAGCGACCTACCTGGGAGAAGCAACTCTGGCACTGAGACTGGCCCTGTGGCTCAGAAGGGTAAGGAATGAAAGAGGAGGGCAGCAGTAATAGGGGACTCTATAGGGGACAGTTAGTTGAAACTGTGGACGTAAGAAAGAAAAACAAGGATGGTAGTTTGCCTCCCAGGTGCCAGAGCTTGTGATGTTTCTGAGCACGTCCACAATATCCTGAAATGGGAGGGTGAGCAAATTGGTACCAACGACTTAGGTAAACAAAAGGGAGGAGGTCCTGAAAACAGACTACAGGGAGTTGGGAAGGAAGCTGAGAAGCAGGACCACAAAGGTAGTAATCTCGGGATTGCTGCCTGTGCCACGCGACAGTGAGTGTAGGAGTAGAATGAGGTGGAGGATAAATGTGTGGCTGAAGAATTTGAGCAGGGGGCAGGGATTCAGATTTTTGGATCATTGGGAACTCTTCTGGGGCAGGTGTGACCTGTACAAAAAGGACGGGTTGCACTTGAATCCAAAGGGGACCAATATCCTGGTGGGGAGGTTTGCTAATGCTATTGGGGAAGGTTTAAACTAGATTTACAGGAGGGTGAGAACCGAAGTGAAGAGGCAGAGGATGGGGAGGTTGGCGCACAAGTAGAGACAGCTTGTAGGGAGTTTTTGAGGAAGGATGGACAGATGTTAGACTAAAGATGCACTCAGCCTGATGGTTTGAGATGTGTCTATTTTAAGGCTAGGTGTATCATAAACAAGGAGGATTAACTTAGATGGATCAATACATGGAACTGTGGCGTTGTGGCCATTACAGGGACTTGGATATCTCAGGAGCAGGAATGGCTACTCAGTGTGCCAGGCTTTAGGTGTTTCAAAAAGACCAGAGAGGGAGGCAAAAGAGGTGGGGGCGTGGCAGTGCTAATTGGGGATAGTGTCACGACTGCAGAAAAGGAGGAAGTCATTGAGGGATGGTCTACTGAGTCAGTGTGGGTGGAAGTCAGAAACGCAGAAGTGGCAGTAACTCTACTGGGTTTTTTTTTATAGACCCCCAAATAGTAACAAGGATATTGAGGAGCAGATAGGGAGGCAGATTCTGGAATGGTGCAATGACAGTAGGGTTGTTGTGGTGAGTGATTTTAACTTTCCTAGTATCTCCTTAGTGCAAGGGGTTTAGATGGGGTGGACTTTGTTAGGTGTGTTCAGGAAGGTTTCTTAACACAATATGTAGATAAGCCAACTAGAGGAGAAGCTGTGCTTGATCTGGTATTGGGAAATGAACCTGGTCAGATGTCAGATCTCTCGGTGGGAAAGCATTTTGGAGGTAGTGACCACAACTCTATCTCCTTCACCATAGCGCTGGAGAGGGATAGGAACAGACAATTTGGGAAAACATTTAATTGGGTAGGGTGAAATAGGGTGCTATTAGGAAGGAACTTGGGAACACAAATTGGGAGCAGACATTCTCAAGGAAATGCATGGCAAAAATGTGGCAAATGTACAGGGAATATTTGCATGGAGTTCTACGTAGGTATGTTCCAATGAGGCAGGGAAAGGATGGTAGAGTTAAAGAACCATTGTGTACAAGGTATGTAGAAAATCTAGTTAAGAAGAAAAGAGAAGCTTACTAAAGGTTCAAGAAATTAGGTATTGTAAGAACTCTAGAAAATTACAAGGTTGCTAGGAAGACGCTTAAGAATAAAATTAGGAGAGCCAGAAGGGGCTATGAGAAGGCTTTGGTGATCAGGACTAGGGAAAACCCCGAGGCATTCTACAAGTATGTGAAGAGCAAGAGGATGAGCCGTGTGAAAATAGGACAAATCAGGTGCGATAGTGGAAATGTGTGCATAGAGTCGGAGCAGATAGTGGAGGTACTTAATGAATATTTTGCTTCAGTATTCACCAATGAAAAGGACCTTGGCAATTATAGGGATGACTTGCAGTGGACTGAAACCCTTGAGCATATAGACATTAAGAAAGAGGATGTGCTGAAGCTTTTGAAAAACTTTATGTTAGATAAGTCACCAGGACCAGATGAGATATACCCCAGGATATTGTGGTAAGTGTGGGAGGAGATTGCTGAGCCTCTTGAGATGATCTTTGCATCATCAATGGGGACGGGAGAGGTTCTGGAGGATTGGAGGTTTGCAAATGTTGTTCCCTTGTTCAAGAAAGGGAGTAGAGATAACCCAGGAAATTATAGACCAGTGAGTCTGACTTCAGTGGTGGACAAGTTGTTGGAGAAGATCCTGAGAGGCAGGATTTATGAGCATTTGGAGAGACATAATCTAATTAAGGATAGTCAGCACGGCTTTGTAAAGGGCAGGTCATGCCTTATGAGCCTGATTGAATTATCTGAGGATGTAACAAAACACATTGATGAAGGTAGACCAGTAGATGTAGTGTATATGGATTTCAGTAAGGCATTTGATAAGGTTCCCCATGCAAGACTCCTTCAGAAAGTGAGGAGGCATGGGATCCAAGGAGACCTTGCTTTGTGGATTCAGAATTGGCTTGCCCACAGAAGGCAAAGAGTGGTTGTAGATGGTTCGTATTCTGCATGGAGATCGGTGACCAGTGGAGTTCTGCAGGCATCTGTTCTTGGACCCCTCTTCTTTGTGATGTTTATAAATGACCTGGGTAAAGAAGTGGGGGGGGGGGGGGGTTAGTAAGTTTGCTGATGACACAAAGTTAAAGGTGTCGTGGATAGCCTGGAGGGTTGTCAGAGTTTACAGTGGGATATCAATAGGATGCAGAACTGGGCTGAGAAATGGCAGATGGACTTCAACCCAGTGAAGTGATTCATTTTAGTAGGTCCAATTTGAAGAGAGAGTATAATGTAAATGGTAAGACTCTTGGGAGTGTGGAGGATCTGAGAGATCTTGGGGTCCGTGTCGATAGGACACTCAAAGCTGTTGCACAGGTTGACAGTGTTGCTAAGAAGGCGTATGGTGTGTTGGCATTCATCAACCGCGGGATTGAGTTCAAGAGCTGTAAGGTCATATTACATCTAAATAAGAGCTTGGCCAAATCCTTCTTGGAGTACTATGTTCAGTTCTGGTCACCTCATTACAGGAAGGATGTGGATACTATAGAGAGATTGCAGAGGAGATTTACAAGGATGTTGCCTGGATCGGAGTGCGTACCTTATGGGAATAAGTTGAGTGTACTTGGCCTTTTCTCCCTGGAGTGGCAGAGGATGAGTGGTGACCGGATAGAGGTGTATAAGATAATGAGGGGCATTGATCGTGTGGATGGTCAAAGGCTTTTTCCCAGGGGTGAAATGGCTAACGCGAGGGGGCACAGTTCTAAGGTGCTTGGAAATGGGTACTGAGGGGATGTCAGGGGTAGGTTTTTCACACAGAGAGTGGTGGGTGCATGGAATCCACTGCCAGTGGTGGTGGTGGCAGTGGATACAATAGACTCTTTTAAGAGCCTCTTAGATAGGTATATGGAGCTTAGAAGAATAGAGGGCTATGCGCTAGGGAAATTCTAGGCAGTCTCTAGAGTAGGTTACATGGTCGGCACAAACACTGTGGGCTGAAGGGCCTGTAATGTGCTGTAAGTTTCTATTAAACGTGAAGGTCTTGCCCCACTTTCTATAGCCTTTTCTATTCTTGGGCATTAGACATTATAATGACATGCCAAATTTACACCAACTTCTAAAAAATGTGGCATATCATATGTGGTCACAGTTGATCTGTCAATAGTTGGGATAGTTGTGTTCTCAGAGTCAGGCCTCACAGTGTCATTCAGGGTGTCTGGGATTTCTGTCCTTAGAATGTCTGACCTGCACAGGCAAATGCCTCCCAGTCTCCAACCAGCTAACAGGATTCACTTGCCACTTATTTCCAACACATTACCTGCAGCCTATTTAACCCCAGGTCTCATCCACAGTCTGGGTTCAATCACTGAACCAGCCAGCCTCAACAAGCTGCTCCCAGCCTTGTGAGCTTGTTGCCTGTTGTGTCAAGTATCTGTTCTCTCTTGTTTGTGGCCCCCTGGTAGCTCGTTATTTTGCACTTTATTAGTTAGGTATTGTTTACCGCTAAATCATCTCTGCTGCGCTGCTGTTGGGTCAAGCCCCCTCTATAATTCCTGCCAGGATGAGTAAACTAGCGATTGACCCAGCGGAGTTTGCTTGCCTAAACAAAGTTGTCTGTTGGCATGAGCACACATTCCAGAAGCAGCAGGAAACCACTGACCATCTGCTCTCCAGTCTCAACCAACTCTCTGTCTCGATACAGCAATCCCACGTCAGTCAACCTCCTCCCTTGGAGCCCTGGATTCCGGTGCCTGAACACTTTGGTGGATCGCTAACCTGGTGCCGCAATTCCCTATCCCAGTGCATCTTACACTTCAAGCTTCAGCCATCTCTGTATGTTAAAGACTGAGCCCAAATTGGCTTTGTTGTTTCTCTCTTCACTGGGCAAGCTCTGACCTGGGCCACTGCTAAAGGAGACAATAAGACCGCTATTTGCAATGGATATAACGCTTTCACTGCTGAGACGCACGGGTTTTTGACCATCTGGAAAGCGGAAAGGAGGCAGTGGATAAGCCTGCGTCAAGGCTCATGCTCAGTGCTAGATTATACCATGGAATTCAGGATTTTTGTGGCAGAGCGCCGCTGGTCTATTACCATCATGGCCTCTCAGAGCTCTTGAAGGACAAGCTATCTACCCAAGAGGTGCCATCGGAACTCAAAAGCTTCATCATCCTGGCCCTCCATATAAGACCATAAGATATAGGGGGTGCGCTAGCGAGATGAGTACAGTATAGATGTGTTTTTTCCAGCTCCTCATGACACACCAAACTTTATGAGTTAAAACTGCCTTTTTGAACAGACAATAGGTGCAGAAGTAGACCATTCAGCCCTTTGAGCCTGCACTGCCATTTTGAGATCATGGCTGATCAATTACTATCAATACCCGGTTCCTGCCTTGTCCCCATATCCCTTGATTCACCTATCCATAAGATACCTATCTAGCTCCTTCTTGAAAGCATCCAGAGAATTGGCCTCCACTACCTTCTGAGGCAGTGCATTCCAGACCCCCACAACTCTCTGGAAGAAGAAGTTTTTCCTTAACTCTGTCCTAAATGACCTACCCCTTATTCTAAAACCATGCCCTCTGGTACTGGACTCTCCCAGCATCTGGAACATATTTCCTGCCTCTATCTTGTCCAATCCCTTAATAATCTTACATGTTTCAATCAGATCCCCTCTCAATCTCCTTAATTCCAGCGTGTATCTCTTGACTCTTGACTCTCAGTTTTTGTTGCAAGATCTCCATTGTTTGTTTCTCTTTTATGTTACCAAAAAGTGTAACATGAACATGCCCAGTAAAACAGCACGAGGCGGGAAGGCAGCCGCTCGCCCGCGAGCTGATACTGCAGTTAATGTTAGCCGGGACCAAGCTAGCAAGAACTCTCCAGAAATGTCGCCGGCCGAAGAGGAAGACGAGCTTCCTCTTATTTGGCAGAAAATGTTAAACAAGCTCTTGCAGTCCTTCAATGAGTGGTTTGACAAGTTTGAGCACAGTTTCCAGAGTCTGTTGTCTGCCCAGCAAGCGCTCACTGAGAGACTGTCGAACACCGAAAATCAGACCGCCGACCACGAGCAGCGAATCCACGTTGTGGAAACTTCAGTCGCCGAGCTGCAGCAAGAAAATAAAAGGCTGCGGGCCAAGCTTTCAGATCTGGAAGGGAGATCCAAACATAATAACACAAAGGTTGTTGGCGTCCCAGAAGGCGACTGAATTTGTCGCTAATCTGATCCCCAAGCTGCTGGGGGGTGATAACTTCACTAAGCCGGTCGTTATGGATACAGCGCACCGCTTACAACAGCCCAAACCAGCGGAAGGCTCAAGGCCCCGCACGATAATTGCACGGGTGCATTTTGCACAGGAGAAAGAAAAGATTCTGCGACTCGGGAGGCAACACTCAATGGATTACGGAGGTCATCGAATCTTAATCCACCTCGACTACATTGCAGAGGTTATGGAGCAACGGCAGAGTTTCCGTGAGGTGCTGCAACTGCTGAGAGAGAAGGAAGTCTGGCATTTGCTTTGTTTCCCGGCCAAGCTCCATGTTCATCACCAAGGGCAAGTAAAAGTATTCAGCAACCTGGTTGAAGCTAAGACTTTCGTAGGCCAAAAACTTTGAAAGGCTATTTTTCACAACATAAATGAAGAGAGTCTAAATGTGCTCCAAGCAGACTTTAATTATGGCAGTTCTTTTTGCTATCCTCAATTTGTTCTTTACTATGTGTGCTAATGAGGGGCTGTTACCTGGAGGTGTTTTTCTCTGCCTTTGTCCAGCGGTCCCACATTAGGAGGAGGGCAACTCTGCTTCGTTTAGGGAAGCAATGGCTGGGGGTTTTGTTCATATTTTTGTTAACTGTTCATGTTATTTTTTGTTGGTTTTTGCTGGCTGCCAGACTGAATGTTAAGTTTGCGCTTCTTTATAATGCAAAAGGTACCACAAAAGAATAATACTCTTGATTCCATATCCCTGGTCTCTTGGAATGTGCGCGGTTTAGGTCACCCAATAAAGTAAGGTAAAGTTTTTGCACATTTGAAGTCACTGAAATCTGATATTACATTCTTACAAGAAACTCACGTTAAAGCCACTCAGCATAGGAACCTCGGGGCTATTTGGATTTCACAGGACTATCAGGCACCTTTCACTTCCAAAGCCAGAGGCGTTGCCATTCTCTTCCGTAAGACTGTGCCTTTTCCTTTTCACTCATCTACAATTGATCCAAATGGCAGATTTATCATTCTAACTGGGCATAACAATTCACTTCCAATTACACTGGTAAACATTTACAGACCAAACTCGGATGATCCAGGTTTTTTCCATAAGGTGTTTGACTTGATCCCAGAAAATGATTCAAGTCACATATTGATTGGAGGCGACTTTAATTGCTACCTGGACCCATATTTAGATAGACTCACCTCTGCCCCCCACCCAATATTCTAGCTGTGCAAACTCTTATGTAGGGACCAATGACATGGGTAGGATGAGTGAGGGGGTCCTGCGTAGGGAGTTCAGGGAGTTAGGTGTGAAGCTGAAGAGCAGGACCTCCAGGGTAACAATCTCAGGATTGCTACCTGTGCCACGTGCGAGTGAGGCAAGGAACAGAAAGATTATAAAGATTAATACGTGGCTGAGAGGACGGTGCAGGAGGGAGGGCTTCAGGTTTGTAGATAATTGGGCTTTGTTCCAGGGAAGGTGGGATCTGTTCCGAAGGGACGGTTTACACCTAAACTGGAGCAGTACTAACATTCTTACAGGGAAGGTTGCTAGTGCTGCTCGGGGGGGGGAGGGGTTTAAACTAAATGTGCAGGGGGCGGGGATTCAGAATGTGAGAGAGGATAGCGAGAGGAAGAATAAAGGACAGGTGGGGACTACACGGTTCCGGAATATTAAGTGTGTAGTAGAGAAAGGTGAGGCGGAACAAGTGATAAGGAGGACACACGTACAGAGAGATGGTCTGACGGAACATGAAGTTAAATGTGTTGAAAGAATAAGTAAATTTAGGAAGGACAACAAAATTCTATGGGCGTATAGCCCGATGGGAGTTCGGGGAGCTGGGTTAAGCACAATAGGCAGCAATTCAAACAGAGAGAGGAGAAATAGGCTAAAAATTCTATATCTGAATGCACAAAGTGTCAGAAATAAGGCGGATGAGCTTGAAGCCCAGGTGCGAATGGGTAACTATGATGTTGTTGGGATAATGGCGACATGGCTGCAGGGAGATCAGACCTGGGAAATGAATGTACAAGGGTATACGTGCTATCGTAGGGACAGAAATACGGGCAGAGGGGGTGAGATGGCCCTGTTGGTGAGGAATGAGATTCAGTCCTTTGCAAGGGGGGACATAGGGTCAGGAGAAGTAAAGTCTGTGTGGATAGAACTGAGGAACAGTAAGGGCAAAAGGACCCAAATGAGTGTTGTCTACAGGCCACCAAACAGTAGCATGGATATTGGGTGCAAGTTGAATAGGGAGTTAACATTGGCATGTGGCAAAGGTAATGTCGCAGTAGTTATGGGGGATTTCAACATGCAGGTGAACTGGGAGAATCAGGTTGGTGCTGGACCACAGGATAGGGAGTTTGTAGAGTGCCTACGGGATGCATTCTTGGAACAGCTTGTACGAGAGACGACCAGGGACAAAACTATTCTGGATTTAGTGTTATGTAATAAACAGGATTTGATAAGCGATCTTGCAGTAAAGGAGCCATTAGGAGGTAGTGATCATAATATGATAAGCTTTTATCTGCAATTTGAGAAGGATAAGGGCAGCTCGGAGGTGTCAGTGTTGCAGTTGAACAGAGGAAACTATGGAGCCATGAGGGAGGAGCTGGCCAAAGTTGACTGGATGGATAGCCTAGCAGAAAAGACAGTGGAACAACAATGGCAGGTATTCTTGGGAATAATGCACAAGGTGCAAAATCAGTTCATCCCGCAGAGAAGGAAGGATTCAAAGGGGGGAAAGGGGCCACAGTGGTTGACAAAGGAAGTCAGAGATTGCATAGCATTAAAAAAAAGGAAGTATGACAGAGCTAAGGTGAGTGGGAGGACAGATGATTGGGAAGTTTTTAAGGAACAACAGAACTTAACTAAAAAGGCAATACGGGGAGAAAAAAATGAGGTACGAATGCAAGCTAGCCAGGAATATAAAGGAAGATAGCAAAAGCATTTTTAGGTATGTGAAGAGAAAGAAGATAGTTAAGAACAATGTTGGGCCCTTGAAGAATGAATTGGGTGAAATTGTTATGGGAAACAGAGAAATGGCAAGAAGAATTTAATGAGTACTTTAGATCTGTTTTCACTGAGGAAGACACAAGCAATCTCCCAGATGTATGGATGGGCCAAGGACATAGGGTAACAGAGGAAATGAAACAGATTGACATCAGGAAGGAAACGGTGATGAGAAGACTGATGGGACTGAAGGCTGACAAATCCCCAGGTCCAGATGGTCTGCATCCTAGGGTACTAAAGGAGGTGGCCCTGGAAATTGCGGATGCATTGGTAATCATTTTCCAATGTTCCTTAGATTCAGGATCAGTTCCTGAGGATTGGAGAATGGCTAATGTTATCCCACTTTTTAAGAAAGGAGGGAGGGAGAAAACAGAGAACTATCGACCTGTCAGCCTGACATCGGTGGTGGGGAAGATGCTAGAGTCCATTATTAAGGATGAAATAGTGGCATATCTAGATAGCAGTGATAGGATTGGGCCGAGCCAGCATGGATTTACCAAGGGTAAATCATGCTTGACTAATCTGTTGGAGTTTTTCGAGGATGTAACCAGGAAGTTAGACGGGGGAGATCCAGTGGATGTAGTGTACCTCGATTTTCAGAAGGCATTTGATAAGGTCCCACATTGGAGATTGGTGGGTAAAATCAAAGCTCAGGGCATCGGTGGGGAAGACATTGACATGGATAGAAAACTGGTTGGCAGATAGAAAGCAAAGGGTAGCAGTGAATGGGTGTTTCTCGGAATGGCAGGTGGTGACTAGTGGGGTGCCACAGGGCTCAGTATTGGGACCACAGCTGTTTACAATTTACGTCAATGATTTAGATGAAGGCATTGAGAATAACATCAGCAGATTTGCTGATGATACTAAGCTAGGTGGCAGTGTGACATGTGATGAGGATGTTAGGAGAATTCAGGGTGACTTGGATAGGCTGGGTGAGTGGGCAGATACTTGGCAGATGGCGTTTAATGTGAATAAGTGTGAGGTTATCCACTTTGGGAGTAAGAACAGGAAGGCAGATTATTATCTGAATGGTGTAGAGTTAGGTAAAGGAGAAATACAAAGAGATCTAGGAGTCCTTGTTCATCAGTCACTGAAGGTGAATGAGCAAGTGCAGCAGGCAGTGAAGAAGGCTAATGGAATGTTGGCCTTTATTACAAATGGAATTGAGTACAAGAGCAAGGAAATCCTCTTGCATTTGTACAGAGCCCTGGTGAGACCACACCTGGAGTATTGTGTACAGTTTTGGTCTCCAGGGTTACGGAAGGACATCCTGGCTGTAGAGGAAGTGCAGTGTAGATTCACGAGGTTAATTCCTGGGATGTCTGGACTGTCTTACGCAGAGTGGTTAGAGAGACTGGGCTTGTATATGCTGGAATTAAGGAGATTGAGAGGGGATCTGATTGAAACATATAAGATTATTAAGGGATTGGACAAGATAGAGGCAGGAAATATGTTCCAGATGCTGGGAGAGTCCAGTACCAGAGGGCATAGTTTGAGAATAAGGGGTAGGTCATTTAGGACAGAGTTAAGGAAAAACTTCTTCTCCCAGAGAGTTGTGGGGGTCTGGAATGCACTGCCTCAGAAGGTAGTGGAGGCCAATTCTCTGGATGCTTTCAAGAAGGAGCTAGATAGGTATCTTATGGATAGGGGAATCAAGGGATATGGGGACAAGGCAGGAACCGGGTATTGATAGTAGATGATCAGCCATGATTTCAAAATGGTGGTGCAGGCTCGAAGGGCCAAATGGTCTACTTCTGCACCTATTGTCTATTGTCTATTAACAATTTGGTGAAGTCGAAGAAGGTGGTGGATATTTGGAGACTACAACACCCATCTGACCATGATTTTTCTTTTTATTCTCATGTACACAGATCATATAAATGGATCGATTATTTTTTAGTTGACTCTAGATTAATTTCTAATATTGACCACACCAAATATCACAGCATAATAATATCTGACCATAGTCCTGTTAATCTCAATCTTCAATTGTCCCTCCCTAAGCAAGCCTATATCTGGCACTTTTATCACTTTTTGCTCAAGGATCAGGCATTTAAAGAATATATTATGAAGCACATCTTGCGGTTCCTTGAGACCAACGACAATGGTGAGGTGAATGACTCAACACTCTGGGAAACACTTAAAGTGTATATCAGAGGACAAATTATTTCTTATGAAGCAACACTAAAAAGGGCTAAGCAAGGTAGATTGGAAGTGATTGAGAAAGATTTACTAGCTGCTGAGCAGGCTTACAAAAACTCTTTGCTCCAATCAGATTATAATAACATTCTTAAATTAAAATACGAATACAACTCCATTCTAGGGGAACAAATTGGCAACATACTACTTCAACTTAAACAGTGACATTTTGAGTTGGGTGACAAACCACAGAAGTTATTGACAAGGCAGTTAAGAGGAGAACGAGCAAAACGAGCCATTTACAAGATAAAATCCAAATCTGGCCTGATGCTTATGGACTTAAAGGATATTAACAAATGATTTAGTGAGTTCAATTCAGAAATTTACACCTCCAAATCAACAGCCACACAGGAAGATTTTGATAAGTTTTTGATCCGCTTTACTTCCCACAATTACATGCAGCTTTCAGGGAGAATTTGGATTTGGATTTTTCGCTATCTGAGTTATGGGATGCCATCAAAGCATTTCCCAATGGTAAGGCAGCTGGACCTGACAGGTTTGGGCCAGAGTTCTACAAAGCCTTCCGAGATGTCCTTATACCGACTTTGCTGAGAATGGTTCAGGATACCTTTATAAACAAGAGGCTCCCACCCTCTCTCAGTGAAGCAAAATCTGTGTTTTATTAAAAAAAAAGATAAAGACCAAATGGACCCTGGAAGCTATAGGCCCATTCCACTACTAAATTATGATCTGAAAATAATTACAAAAGTGTTAGCGAATCGGCTCGGTAAGCATATAGCAAATATCACTCACCTGAACCAAACAGGATTTATCCTGTGCAGGTGCTCCTTTTGTAAAGTCCGCAAAATTCTCAATATCTTGTATGCCGATTATGGGAAAGATGACAGAGCTGCTATACTGTCCATAGATGCCCACAAGGCATTCGATATGATAGAGTGGCCCTGTCTAATTGCAACACTCAAGAAGTTTGGATTTGGTGACACTTTTATAGAATGGGTTAAAATATTATGTACCAATCCAAAATTCCCCATTTTCACAAATGGGGATAAATCCAGTCCATTCTCCCTGCACTGTGGTGTTCGCTAAGGGGACCCATTGTCCCCCCTGCTGTTTAACATAGTGCTGGAGCCCCTGGCAATTGGCATTAGGGGCAACCCACACATTAAAGGTATTAAGTTGGGCAATATTGAGACCCATGTGACCCTGTACGTGGACAATCTCCTTATTTGTCTAGCCGACCCAGCAGTCTCTATTCCCATCCTACTAGAATACATAAATTCCTTTGGGAGCATTTCTGGCTATACCATAAATTGGGGAAAGAGCAAATTCATACCCCTAGTGGATCAATTTACTGAAGACTTACTGAAAAAATTGCTTTTTAGAGTAGAGAAGGACTGTTTCACCTATTTGGGGATTAAACTGACTAAGAACCCAAAGCATCTTTTCAAATTTAACTTTACAGAATCCTTAGAAAAACACAGAACAAATATCGAGTCCTGGAGGATACTGCCCTTATCCATGATTGGACAGGTAAATGCGATCAAAATGGTGACCCTACCCAGGTTTATATATCTTTTTCAAAACCTGCCTATATACTTAAATGCATCCTTTTTTAAGAAACTTGACTCTATCATATTGCCCTTTGTGTGGGGCTATAAATCACACAGGATATCTAAGGCTCACCTACACAAACCTCTTAAGAAGGGCGGTCTCGGTCTGCCAATTTTCAAACATGACTATTGGGCAGCTAACTCCAGGGCTCTTACACACTGGAAATGTGGAGGTGCTGAGACCGAAGAAAAACCTACATGACTACAGCTGGAAGCCTCTGTTGTTAAATATTCTTCACTTCCTGCTCTTCTGCTTTCCACTTATGCCTCAACAGACAAGCTAATCCAACAAAACTTTACCTTAAAGAATTCTTTATGAATATTAAACCAGATAAAAGTGGCTCACCAAATTTCCAGAGTTTCCATACATGCTCCCATTTGTCAAAGTCACTCATTTAAGCCTGGACAATTAGATGGGATGTTTGCAGTCTGGAGAGAGAGGGGTATCTGTACATCGATGGCCAATTTGCATCATTCACACAATTAAGCACTAAGTTTAACCTTCCAAATTCACTTTTTTTTTGCTATCTCCAAGTTAGACACTATGTTAAGGAAAAGTGCCCACACTTCGAGCCTATTTCCATCACCATCCCTTTCTTGAAAACCTCTTGCTCCCTCCAGACTCCAAACAGTTAATATCAAAATTTGTGAATTGCTTTACTCCTCTGGTTTCTACAGATTTTATTAGGGAAGCCTGGGCTAGAGACTTGAACTCAGAGGTATCATCGGAGCGTTGGGAGGAGGCAATGTCTCAGGTTCACTGTTGTTCTATTAATTCACGCTACAGGTTAATCCAGTAAAAGGTGATGCATAGATTGCATTAATCAAAAACAAAACTGAATCGCAGCTTCCCATCTGTGTCTCCTGATTGCGACAGGTGCCGCTCTGCTGAGGGCTCACTAGCGCATCTTTTCTGGTTTTGCCGTACATTATACAACTCTTGGACTGCAATTTTTGAGTGGCTCTCAAAGGCCTAGAGACATTCAGCCCAATCACGACCTCGCCATCTTTGGATGTTCTGCAGTGACTCTTGAGTTGCCACACGACATACAGATTATTCTGCATCTAGGAATGGTGGTGGCTAAGAAACTTATTCTTCTGACCTGGAAGTCTACTACTCCACCTACCTTTGCACACTGGCTCAAGGAGATGTTGTCCATTATACAAATTGAAAGACTGCGTCTGCACAAACCCAATACACAGAATATATTAGAGAGAATATGGGGACCTTTCTTGGCTCAGTGTCATATTACCTCACATACATAGTGACCTTGACCTGTCTAATCTCATGAGTGGGTGTGGTGCCTAATCAGATTCCTTTATTCATTTTATTTTACATTGCTTCTGTGATACCACTATCTGTCTATTGTCTATTGACTGTTGGTAGCGTGGTTTTGCACCTTGACTCCAGCGTAATGCTGTCTCGTTTGGCTGTATTCATGGGTATTATGTATAGATTAATGACCATTAAACTTGAATTGAATTGAAACCTAGCTCTCATCCACAGTCTTGGTTCAATCATCGAATCAGTCAGCCTCAACCAGTTGCTCCTTGTCTTTGGTTACCTTGTTGCTTATTGTGATTAGTATTGGTTCTCTTTTGTCTGTGCCCCTTCATAGCTTGTTATTTTGCAGTTTATCAGCAAAGTATCGTTTACTGTACTACCAAATTGTCTCTGCTGCTCTACTTTTATATCAAGCCTTCTCTACAATTCCTGACGCAGAAACTTAAAAGCTTCTGTGTGAATTAGTTAGTCTCAGCAAAGGTGTTTGAATCTTCAGGGATGTCATCAATTACAATAGGCTTCCACTGTAAACAAGTACTTCAACAGAACCATTTGTCAGGCACAAAATATTGAAGTAAATGATATCATTGTAGCTTTTGAAATTATATTGAATCACCTGCTGTACCATATTCTTCAAAAGTATAATGTCTTGGTGTAATTTGATATTAGGAGATTCTACCTTGTTCTGATGAATAAAGACTTTCATATCTACCAGTTCCTCCAGTGACTTAGTCACAGTCACAACATAGGGGTCCTCTTCAATCATATCTTGACATTGGGCAATGCAGAGCAGATTCCCTCCATCTAGAGGGACAATGGACATGATTTTCCTAGCACAACAATTCCAGTAAAAATGCTGGAGCACATCAACACTATGCATACCAAGAGCCTTTGACTTCATCAATTGAGAGGATTTTGTAAACAATGGTTTTACTCTGAAAATTTGTTTCCTTCCACCACATGATAGTGTACAAATCCATCTCTGGTTCCTGCTGGATAGCACATTTCCACATTTGATAACCAAGCTGAAAGGCATTGTGGACTGGACCGGTTCAGTGAAGCATGGATCAGGGCATGGACCTTAGTTAAATGTGTAAAACATTAAGTGTGCACAACACCACTGTCCATGATGGAAACCCAGAAAATGGGACAGATATGGACAGTCATGCTCACCATTGCCTCCACTGTGTCAACATAACCTTTGGTCATCCAAAGAGAGGAATATTTGAAGATAAATACCTCAAACACAGAACAAAGTTCATGATCTGCTCGATGGCAGTGTCTGTGACCTCCCACCCCTGCCTTGCATCGGCTACCTTGTACATTTCTAAGACCCAGGCTACGTACAGCAGGTTCCTCAAAGTGCTGATCAAATGCCACCCCGCAAAACCCTCCAAATGTACCGTAAAGATAAGTGAACCATGAGCCGTGTCAGCGTTCAACTATCAGACCAACGTGCTCAGCACTGAGGTTCTCATGACATTTGGTGGCAGGCCTGATCGCTTTGCAGCCGTAACACAAACTCCTTGAGTAGGCATTCTGATCTCCTATGCACCAAGACGGACAGGGGAAATGACCGAAATATGTTTTCAATCCACATTGAAGACCTGTAGCCCAATTGTTGGTCCATGATACCTCAAAACAGAGAAAGAGATAGCATAACGATCCTTGAGTCCTTTCATCAGAAGGCCAGGAAGGGCAAACAGAACCTATTACCTTCCCAACTAGCCACTTGCTCCCCCCATCAACTATCATTTGCCTCAGCCAAAGTCTATGAGTCCCCTAACAGCCTAATCAGCCACCACTGAAGCCATGGACCTTGGGTGAAAGCAAGTGATCCTCAGCTCTAAGAGACTATCTGAGAAGAAGATAGGAATCAGCTCCAGGGATTCACGGGTTGGTATCAATATTTATTGTTTACTTATTTATTATTATTATTTTCTATTCCTTTTCTTTTGTATTTGCACAGTTTGTTATCTTTTGCCCATTAGTTGATCATCTGTCCGTTTGGGTGCGGTCTGTTACAGTTCTTGGACTTACTGAATATGCCTGCAAGAAAACAAATCTCAGGGCTGTATATGGTGACATGTATGTACTTTGACAATAAATTTACTTTGAAACATAGAAACATAGAAAACATATAGCACAATACAGGCTCCTCGGCCCACAAAGTTGTGCCGAACATGTCCCTACCTTAGAAATTGCTAGGCTTACCCATAGCCCTCCATATTTCTAAGCTCCATGTACCTATCCAAAAATCTCTTAAAAGATCCTATCGTATCTGCCTCCACCACTGTTGCTGGCAGCCCATTCCGCGCACTCACCACTCTCTGAGTAAAAAACTTATCCCTGACATCTCCTCTGTACCTACTCCCCAGCACCTTAAACCTGTGTCCTCTTGTGGCATCCATTTCAGCCCTGGGAAAAAGCCTTTGACTATCCACATGATCAATGCCTCTCATCATCTTGTACACCTCTGTCAGGTCACCTCTCATCCTCCGTCGTTCCAAGGAGAAAAGGCTGAGTTCACTCAACCTATTCTCATAAGGCATGCTCCCCAATCACTTTACTTTGAAATTTGAACTTTGATGAATAGTACATTTCTAGTTTGCTACTTAGAATGGAAAGGTTGCTGCGGGAGGCTGGAAAAAGCCTGCAAAAGGATATTCACTCAGTGGCCAGATTATTAGGTACACTCCTGTAACTAATAAAGAGGCCTCAGTAGTGGAACCTGGTGTGGTCTTCTGCTGCTGTAGCGCATCCATTTCAAGGTTCAACCTGTTGTGCATTTAGAGATTCTCTTCTGCACACCACTGTGGTAACGTGTGGTTATTTGAGTTACTGTCAACTTCCTGTCAGCTTGAACCAATTCTCCTCTGACCTCTCTCATTAACAGTGCATTTTCACCCACAGAAATGCTGCTCACTAGATGTATTTTTTTTTGTTTTTCACACCATTCTCTGTAAACTCTAGAGACTGTTGTACATGAAAATCCCAGGAGATCAACAGTTTTTGAGAAACTCAAGCCACTCCATCTGGCACCAGCAGTTATTCCACATACAAAGTCACTTCTGTCACATTTCTTCTCCATTCTGGTGTTTGGTTTGAATAAAATCTGAACCTCTTGACCTTGTCTGCATGCTTTTGTGTATTGAGTTGCTTCCACATAATTGGCTGATTAGATGTTTGTATTAATAAGCAAAGTGGCCACTGAGTGTGGAAAGATTAGGTGAAAACTAAAGAGTATGATGAATTTTAAGGTGCAAGAATGTGAAGTCATTCATGTCAGTGGGAAGAAAAGAAGAATATCAAGTTTGGGTCCTGAAGAAGAGTGTCAACCCAAAACATTGATTGTTTATTCACTTCCATAGATGCTGCCTGACCTGCTGAGTTCTTCCAGCATTTTGTGCATGCTGCTTTGTGAGAGTGAGAAAGCAGTCAATGTCACGAGCCGTATGTTTGTGTGAGCTCACAAACACAAGAGGTTCTGCAGATTCTGGAATTCCAGAGTAACACACACAAAATGCTGAAGGGACTCAGCAAGTCAGGCAGCATCTACGGAAGTGATGCTTCATCAGGACTCAAATGACACAGAAAGTAGAATTCAGGTACACCTAGCAATGGAAAACAAGTGGAATGGTAGTCTTTACAGCCAGGACCGAGGGGTATAATAGTTCCAGTTTGCCCCCTCCACCCCTCCTCTATCTATTACCCCTATCACTGCACTGCTGTCACAACCACGGATTCACCAGCGCAGCAGATACAACAATTGCACTCATGAGTATGCAGCCATCAGCTAATTATTATTTCATTGTGATAGTATTTAACTCCATTCTTTCTGTCGTAGTGCTTGTCGAGACTTGAACACAGCACAGCAATGCTTCGCTGCCTGCTTACATTCTGCCTTGCCTGAGAAATTGGACTGTCGAGTCAACTGACTCTGAAGACTAGTGGTATTCGGTTTATATTTAGTTATTCCTTTCACTGCAGTGTAGGCTTCATTTTCCATTTGAGAGTTTTATTAACGGCCCTGTTTGACCTACCGTTTTTTGTTTTAATTTCCCTTTAAAGTCTGTGAACTGTGGACCTGCTTCAGTGTCTCTTGCTTCACATTTGCGCCATATCCGAACCCAGAGACAACTACACTGTGGACTCTTTAAACTCGTTTTTGATCATTCTCTTTACATTCTAAATACACACTGATGTTTATGTATTTTTTCACGTTACTCCATATCAGTACTTTAATCTCTAACTTTATATTTAATGTAGTTCTTTATTATTTATACTTGTTGAATATTGTTCTTTGTTCATGTCACGCCAACACAACACAGCAATTTCCCAATACATGTAGAATGTATAGTGAATAAAGTTGATCCTCGATATACTTGCCTTGGAGTCAGTGAGTGAAGATTTACAAGATTGATTTCTGTCCTTTGAGTAGAGACTGAGAAAGATAGGTTGATATTCTGGATTTAATAAGAGTGTAACCTGACCTATTGAAACGTAAAAGATTCTGTGACAGATTGATAGGGTGGACAATGGATTCCACTGATTGAAGAGTCTAGAGCTAGGAGACATCTTCAGATGCCAGTCTGCTACCTAGAGGTCACTTTGTCACTTCATCGTTTCCTGTCTGTCACCTTGTGTTTAGGTACTCCTGCACATAATGTTACTTTCTGTACAATCAGTCTATGTAAACAAGCTAACCTTTTGTACAGATACTCCCGTACCGGGTGTCACTTCCTGTACAATCAGTCTATGTATATAAGCCAATCTAATGTATATACGACCACACTCAACAGTTATTTGAACATTGATTTTTAAAGGATTATTTTTATATCTATACTTATTGTGCTTTTTATACTTATTTTTTATGCTACATCAGATCCGGATTAACATTCATTTCATTCTCCTTTATGCTTGTGCACTTAAGGAGGACAATAAACAGTCTGGAATCTTGAACCTTGAATTTTGAATTCTTTAATTGTAATTTAGCATTAAGCTTGGAGGCAATGTTCTATTGCACCTGAAATATACTGTGCAGAAACCTCTATGAAAGCAAAGCCCTGGACATCGCTAGTGCAAAAGTTTCTTCAGCATACACCTCATTAATTTTAGCATCATAAGGGCACTTAAATCACTGGCACACGGAGAAGTTAGTCTGCCATATTGGTCAGTTTGATTTTAAGGTATATAAAAGGACACTTGGTATATCTCATAGAGGCATAGAATCACATGGCATGGAACAATTGGGCCCAAGGACCTGTTTCCGAGACATCCATCTAAGTTAGTCCCACTTCCTTGCACGGATCCCTCTAAGCCTTTATTATTGATGCATCTGTCCGAGTGTCCTTTAAATGTTGTTAATGTACCTGCTTCAATCACTTCCTCTGGCAGCTCATTACATGTACTGACCACCTTTCCCCTAAAATTCCTATTATATCTCAGTAGATTCTCAACACTCCCTGTCTTTATTAAATGGTCTTGTTTGGTCTTTTTAGAAAAAGGCCCAATAACTCTATTCATGTCTTCTTCTCGTTAAGGGGATACCTTTACATTTGTCGGATGTACATAAGCAAAATAAAAAGTAAACGGATGGAAAGCAAGAGATTTGTCAAATCAAGTTATATGGTTTTATGACAGACAAGAGAAAATCTGCAGATGCTGGAAATCCAGGCAACACACACAAAATGCTGGAGGGACTCAGCAGGCCAGGCAGCACCTATGGAAAAGAGTACAGTCGATGTTTCGGGCCGAGACCCTTCAGCAGAACATATGGTTTTCTGCACCATATACTGAGAGATAAATACTACAATTAATTTTTCAAGTTTCCTGAGTCCTAGTATCTGTGAATATTATACCAGTATTAGGTACAATTGTTTGTATGAGCATCAGATTCAATCAAATTAGAGCATTCCACTGTGAAAGGTAGTTTCATCATTGAAAGGGTGTATTTCATGGCATTCTGGAAGCTGATATTGTCCATGGTTCAGGGAAAAAAATCAACTAAATTTCATTATTCAAAAGGTTGAAAGGTTCATTTATTATCAAAGTATATATATATACACACACAACTCTGAAATTTGCCTTCTCCAGATAGCCACGAAACAAAGAAAGAAAATTAAAGTTATTCAGACAGAAACATCAAGCCCCCCCCTGCACAAAACAGAACAGGAACATTAGCCCCTAAAACAACTGACCATCAACCTCCCCTCCCGCACAAAACAAAACTATCAACACAGCAGGACGTCAGCCCACAAACACCCTCCCCTCGCACAAAAGATGGAAAAGGAATGGGTGATAAAAACACAGAATATAAAAGCCATGAGCCTGAAATAGCCCCCAGTCCATAAATGCATCAGTCCAATCCATAAACACAGAACCACAATACCGTCCCATGATAGCGCCAACATTCATAAAAGAGAGGCAGAGAGGCCTATCCACCACTCACAGTCTCCTTCTCTGGCAGCGATCAAAGGGAGGCCGTTGCTGCTGAACTCTTGCTCGCCTTCCACATTCTCCTCGATGTCTCAATCTTCCTCGACGCTTTAATCAGTGATCAGTGGACACTTTAACCAGCAAAATGGAGCTGACATCAGCTCGCAGCCGGTCTCAAAGCTTCTTCACATCTGAGTACGCGCTCACTTACTGGAATCTTCACGGAGACAATAAAGTGCTGGATCACCCAAACAATCTCCAAACTGGTAATCGCAGGCTCTAACAGACTCAGAAACACACTTAGGTGAAAAACAGATGTAAAAGAAGTAAAAAGATAATTTTTGTGAGCCAAGTGGAAGATGTCAACTGAGGGAGCATTGTATGCTGGCATACAATGGTATACACAGATAGTGAATTATATTCATAAGGATACATACCGTATACAAAGTACAAAATACAAATTAAAATTTATTCTCAGAGTACATACAAGTCACCACATGAGATTCTTTTTCTGTGGACATACTTAGCAAATCTATAGAACAGTAGCTGTAAACTGTAAAGATCAGGAACTGGTAACTGTAAACAAATTGTACAAAGCAGATTTAAATAAGTAGCAATAAGTAACAAACATGAAATAACAATTAGCTATTAGCTAAAGGGTTGGACCAGTTTGCATTGTTTTCTCTGGAGTGTAGAGAGACAACCAGATAGAATTATGTAATATTGTGCAAGGCATTGATGTGAAAGATTGAACCTTCTCCCCCCAAAATGGAAACGTCAAGTACCAGAGTTCACGGGGTTTGCATGAAAGGGGAATGTAATTGAGCTGTGTGAGGTAAATATTTAATGCAGAGAATACCAGTGTCGGGAATGTGCGACCAGTGGCGGAGAGCAGTAGTTATATTTAAGAGGCATTTAGACAGAAGAGTCAGTGTTTGTTGTGTACTAGGATTTTCAGAGGGCCTTTGACAAGGTGCCACACACGAGGCTGCTTAACAAGATAAGAGCCCGTGCTATTACAGGAAACATACCAACATGGATAGAAGATTGGCTGACTGGCAGGAGGCAGAGTGGCAATAAAGGGAGCTTTTTCTCATTTGTTGCCGGTGACGAGTGCGTGTCCCACAGAGATTTGTATTGGGTCTGCTACTTCTCCCATCATACGTTAATGATCCAGATGATAGAGTTTGTGGCTTTGTGGGTGATATGAAGATAGGTGGAGGAGCAGGTAGTGCAGAGGAAGCAGGGAGTCTGCAGAAAGACTCAGACAGATTAGAAAAATGGGCTCAGAGGTGGCAGATGGAATATAGTGTAGGGAAGTGTATGGTCATGCACTTTGGTAAAAGCAATAAAGTCATAGATTATTTTCTGAACAAAGCAAATTCAGAAATCAGAGTAGCAAAGGGACTTGGGAGTCTTAATGTAGGATTCCCTAAAGGTTAACTTTGAAGTGAATTTATTATCAAATTATGTATAAGTCACCATATGCTACCCCAAGATTAATTTTCTTGCAGACATTCACAGTAAAATAAAGAAATACAATAGAATCAATGAAAAACTACACACAGACAGGCAAACAACCAATGTGCAAAATAAGACAAACTGTGCAAACACAAAAATAAATAATACTGAGAACATGAATTCTAGAGTTCTTGAAAGTGAAATACTCTTTAATAAACTTTTGCAACGAGGTGTGTGATAAAGGGAAAACAGAATGGCTTATTCACCACAGATGCAGATGTGATTGACTAACATGCTCACAACTTCCTTTCCGCTCTCAAACTCCACTAACCACTTCCCTTTTCGCCACAGAATCAAAATTGGTTTACTATCACTGACATATGCTGTGAAATGTGTTGTTTTTGCACCAGAATTATAGGTCAATACATAAACAATCATTATAAATGACAATAAAATATATATTAAAAGATTAAATAAGTCGTGCAAAAAGAGAGCAAAATTTGTGAATATGGGTTCATTGTCCATTCTGAAATCTGATGTCAGAAGGGAACCAAACTGTTGAGTGTGTGTCTTCAGGCTCCTGTCTCTCCTCGCTGATGGTAGTAATGAGAAGAGGGCATGTCCTAAGTGGTGGGGGTCCTCATTGATGGAAGCCGCCCTTTGGAGACATCTCCTTTTTAAGATGTCCTCAATGATGGGTGGTAAGTGTCCACGATGGAGTTTGACTTTACAGTAGTCTGCAGCATGTTTCCAATCTTTTCAACACACGTTGCCTCACAGCCAGAGGAGGTCCAATGCTTTCTCTTTTTATAGACCACTACAGCACAGCACAGGCCTTTTCTGCCTGCAATGTTGTACCCACCTTTTAACCTACTCCAAGATCAATCCAATCCTTTCCTCTTACACACCACTCCATTTTTCTATCATCAATGTGCTTATCTAAGATCTTCTTAAATGTTTCTAATATATTTGACTTTACCACCATGCATCTATCTCTCTCCATGTAAAAAAGCTTACTTCTGACACCCCCCCCCACCATCACCTTAAAATGATGCCCCTTCATACTAGCCATTTCCGTCCTAGGCAGAAGTCTTTGGCTTCCACCCGATCTATGCCTCTTATACACCTCTATCAAGTTGCCTCTCATCCTCCTTCGCTCCAAAGGGAAAAGCCCAAACTCTTACTTCACATTCATTTTTGGACATAAACAATCTTTCAGGAAGACTGGTGATTCACACGTACTTCTTTCTGTAATGGTGTTTAGTTTGCTGACTGTGAAGCTATAAACTCAAAGACTTTAAGCTCTATCCAATATAAATAGACACGAGTACTGTCACTAAGGGGAGATTATACTCTAACTACTCAATCCTCAAAAACTAGTTTACTTCCTTGTCTATTCTCCATGGTGTGTTTAGATGCCAATACCCACTATTCAAGCGGTGGATCCCTTCTCCCTACCAAGGAGATATTTCCAACGAACAAATTAGTTTAAAACACAGTTCATTTATTTTCAGTCATACACATTTAAATCCAAGCAACATTTTTAAAACACATTTAAAATTCACAAAGGATTTCTAGCTTAAACGCGTCCCAATTACAAACCATTTCTAAAATACAAGTCATTTCCTAAACACAAAGTATCTCTTAAACATAAAGCAAAAAGCATTTCTCAAACAAAAAAGATTAAGGAATTCTTTAACTCAAAGGATAAAGCATTTTTAAGACATAAAGGACAAAGGATTTCCCAAAGACTGATACAATTCCCATAAACTAAAAAGATATACCCATGATGCAAATAAACAAATGGTCTGTTGCAGAAATCGGAGCTGGAGAAATAGATCCTCATTCAGATAATGTTTTTTTCATGATTTTTGGTGTTTCTTACTCCATTCCTAATAAGCCTGAACTGCTCTCTGTACGTATGCAGTTTCTCTCCTACTTGGGTGACTTCACAAGCATGTGATATTTCCTCAGATATCCTTTTAACACAAACAGTCTAAAAGCAATTTTTGGAGACATAGATCTCAACAAGCTACAATTAATGCTGTAAAGCTGACTTCTTTGAGCATGTATACCTCCAACTATAAACACATTAGTTAGTTGATATGCTAAATTATATTATCCCTCTATTCTGCCACCTTCCTTGAACTAAGCAACTTAAGAGTCAGCTTGTCTGTTTGAAACAACCCATTGCCTTATACTCAAGATTGAGGGATAGTAAAGCAGGTGCAGTGACTAGCATCTGACTGCCACAGACAGAGTGTCTTCAAATATGGAACTTGTTTACAAAGCTGTGTTTTAACTTCAAGCTGATTACTGCTTTTAAGAACTGAAGACTGACTTCCATTTATGACAGGAAAATAAACAAAGTATTAGTTAGAAGTTTACTTACTTCTGTTTTTGATCTTACAAGTGGTAGCTGCTGTTTAGAAAGCAAGCTTAGCAAACATAAATCAGGGGAGTGAGTATCCATCACACTTCAACCTATTGCAGAGAAATTTCTACTCTGAGGAGTTGTGAATCTCCCAGGGGTAGTGGAGGCCAGATCTTTAGATGTACTTAAGGTGAAGAATGATAGATATATAAGAAAGAATGATTGAGGAATTGAGGGCTATAAGGGACAGCCACAGAAGAAGCCAGCATAGATCAGTGTGATTGTATTGAATGGGTGGTAAGGGCTCGGCAGTTTGGTTGTCTATTCCTGCCTCTATTTTTTTGTGCTCATGTAGTGTATTGAGTTCAGCGGTGACTATACCAGAGGAACTAATAGCAGATTGACCACTTTGCAGGGCATCACATCTGCATTTGGCCTGTAAGTTAACGCTGAGCTTCCAGTGGCTGTCTAATTTTCCATCCCACTCCCGTTCTAATCCACTCGACTGTAGCCTCCTGCATTATACCAAACAGGCCTAATATAACTTTAAGGAACAGAGCTTTACCTTCCATCTCAATATCAGATTTTAGGAGATTTTAGGAGATCTAGGCCTCATATGGAGCCAGTGATCATTAATGGAGAATGTGTGGAGCAGGTTAAGACCTACAAGTATCTGGGAGTACAGTTAGACGAGAAGCTAGACTGGACTGCAAACACAGATGCCTTGTGCAGGAAGGCACAGAGTCGACTGTACTTCCTAAGAAGGTTGGCGTCATTCAATGTCTGTAGTGAGATGCTGAAGATGTTCTATAGGTCAGTTGTGGAGGGCGCCCTCTTCTTTGTGGTGGTGTGTTGGGGAGGAAGCATTAAGAAGAGGGACGCCTCATGTCTTAATAAGCTGGTAAGGAAGGCGGGCTCTGTCGTGGGCAAAGTACTGGAGAGTTTAACATTGGTAGCTGAGCGAAGGGCGCTGAGTAGGCTACGGTCAATTATGGATAACTCTGAACATCCTCTACATAGCACCATCCAGAGACAGAGAAGCAGTTTCAGCGACAGGTTACTATCGATGCAATGCTCCTCAGACAGGATGAAGAGGTCAATACTCCCCAATACCATTAGGCTTTACAATTCTACCGCCAGGACTTAAGAACTTTTTAAAAGCTATTATTAATGCTTTTTGAGATAGTGATTTAGATGCATATCATATTTTTTTACTGAGTTAAGTATTGTATGTAATTAGTTTTGCTACAACAAGTGTATGGGACATTGGAAAAAAAGTTGAATTTCCCCATGGGGATGAATAAAGTATCTATCTATCTATCTATCTATCTATCTATCTATCTAGATCCTTTTGTTGCAGGTAAGTGACCACAGAGGACTCTGAGGGGTATATATACCTGTATGTATATTAAATTAAACATAGTGCGGAAACAGAAAGTGATGTAGTTTTCATGGGTTCAATGTCCATTTAGGAATCGGATGGCAGAGGGGAAGAAGCTGTTCCTGAATCGCTGAGTTTGTGCCTTCAGGCTTCTGTCTCTCCTTCCTGACAATAACAATGAGAAGATGGTGACGGTGGTCCTTAATAATGGATGCCACCTTTCTGACGCACTGCTCTTTGAAGAGGCCTTCGATACTATGGAGGTTGGAGCTGACTAATTTTACGACTTTTTTGCTACCTGACATATGGAGGGGAATAAACAGTTGCTGCTTCAGGCTGAGATCCTCCATCAGGATTGCAAAAGAAGGGAAAGGAAGCCAGGATAAGAATGTGAGGGGGATGGGAAGGAATACAAGCTGGGAGGTGATAGGTGACACCAGGTGGGTGAGGAAGGATTGATGAGGTAAGAAGCTAGGAGGTGATAGGTGGGAAAAGTAAAGGACTGAAGAAGAAGTAATCTGATAGGAGAGGAGAGTGGACCATGGGAGAAAGGAAAGGAGAAGAAACCTTCAGTCCTGTATTATCATCCTTCTCAATTTTGCCCCAATTTTACTGGAAGTTATAGTCTTATCCTTTCCTAAACTTATTGTATTTTTATTTATTCTGGAAATTTTCATAAACTTCCTGCACTTTCCTTCCTTTTTACTTTATCCTCACTTTTCCAAACTTTTGAACTGTTGAACCCTACTATTTTTTATATAAACACACTTCAACCATCTCACTGACTGCAATTTTGTTCTATCATCTGCCTAACCTTATTCACAGTCTCACTGCATGCTGCACCTAACTACCCCATCCTCAGCCCTCTCATTCCACTTCCCATCTCCCTGCCAAATTAGTCTAAACCCTCCCCAGCTGCTCTAGCAAACCTGCCCACAAGAACATTGGTCACCCTCGAGTTCAGGTGTAACTTGTTCTTACTCTATGGGTCATACCTTCCCCAGAAGAGATCCCAATGATCCAGAAATCTGAAACACTGCCCTCTGCACCAGCTCCTCAGCCGCACATTCATCTGCCAAATTTATCCTGTTCTTACCCTCACTGGCACGTGGCACAGGCAGCAATCCTGAGAGTACTACCCTTGAGCTCTTGCTTTTCAGCTTCCTACATTGCTACCTGTGCTCTCTCTTCAGAACCTCATCCCTTTTCTTTCAGTACTAATATATACCACAACTTGGGCTGTTCAGACCTAATCCCTCTCTTTCCTGACTACTGAACTACAAGCAAATGTGGAATCACAACACCGCAGGGTAAACTCAGTGGAATAGTTACCATATATGAAACAGCAGTCAACCTCAGCTGCTGTGGGGCAGTGGTGTAGGGCCGCTGCCTCTCAGCCCCATGGCCCTGGTTCAATACTGACCTCCAGCACTCTCCATGTGAAATTTGTGTGTGCTTCCAGTGGCGAGATAGCTTTCGCCAACATCCCAAAGATGGACAGATTGGGCACTGTAAACTGCCTTGAGTGTGTATGTGTGTGTGTGTTTGAGTCCGTGGAAGAATTTGGTGGGATTCAATGGGAATGCTGAGAGAAGTAGGTTATAGAAAATAGTAAGGAGAGAACAGGATTACTGTGTGAATCTTCAGGGATTTGATGGGATAAAACCACCTCCTTCCATGTTTACTGAAAACATGACATCCCAAATTTCACATCCCATCTGCTTTTCTCCCTTACTTACATAAACAAAGCCATAAGATATAAAAGTAGAATTAGGCCATTTGGTTCATTGAGTCTGCTCCGCCATTTCATCATGGCTGATCCAATTTTCCTCTCAGCCCTAACCTCCTGCCTTCTCCTCATGTCCTTTCATGACCTGATCAATCAAGAAAACATCAGCCTCTGCCTTAAATACACATGAAGACTTGGCCTGTGGCAACGAATTCCACAGATTCACCACCCTCTGGTAAAGAAATTCCTCCTCACCTCCATTCTAAAAGGACAGCCCTCTATTCTGAGGGCTGTGTCCTCTGGTCTTAGACTCTCCCCCCATAGGAAACACCCTCTCCACATCCACCCTATCAAGGCCTTTCAACCTCCAATAGATTTCAATGAGTTCACCCCCATTGACAACAATGTCTCTTCCCTGGGGATGGATATGCTTCTTAAATCCGTCATCTATGGCTTACACCTCTTTATCTGTATATTGATGTGGCTTTCTTGCATACTCCATTTTGTAGGTGTTGCACTGGTCAGGGAATTCAATACATCCACCTTCAGATTATTTGATCTCATTATTAGTAGTAGTGCTGGTCTTCTTCCTTAATTCTCTCATTTTGCATTATCTTCCCTCTTGGATTTGTTGTGTAGGGAGTTTTCTTGAGTCTTACCTGCCCACATGAAATGGCATTAGTATTACTGGACCACATCTAAATACATAAATCAGCAGTGGAAATTGGGGTGAGATAGCTTACACTATTCTCTTTAAAATCATGTGCTGTTACACACAAACCAATTCTAATTGTCCTTTTCTGTTTTGACTAAAGTTCCGTAGCCAAAGTAAACTGTGCTTTAGCAAATATTCCAATTTGTATTACACACTGTTATGCATTTTAATTCACACTCTGTGAGATAAAAGCTCGTCTTAACAATATCCACATCAAAACAAAATATGTTTTTGCTTTTAACAATGTTCATCTGAGAACCATCCAAGCTTAACTGTTAGTTATTCAAGGTTGAAAAGGATGTCTGGATATAAATTGCTGGTTCTTTAATCTTTTACATTTTTTTTTGTTTCAAATGCCGCACAACTTTTACTCTTAAGATCCAGAAGTTCAGATGCAATGACCAAATTCATGAGCCACATCAAGATTGGTTTTCTGGAAGGATAACATCCTATTGAGGCAGACAAATTTGGAGTAACAAATCCCCCCCCCCCTCCATTTTTCCTCAAGTTAATTACCAAAATACCAATTCAAAATTGCCATTTTTTGATGTGTCTTTGCATCCAAAATTAGATATTTTCACCACATTCATAACATCAACTGGCTTCATATTTGGCTTTGATGTATTGGTGTTTTTAGGTTCTTGTTTCTTACTGTGTTAACTCAGATGAAATCTACTCCTACGTAATGCACAGTAGCTAATAAACAAGTGGAAAGAAAAAATAAATAAAAGTGTTTGCTTAAAGCGGATGAAAAAAACAAGCTCCAGTTATTCAGTTTAATTCATGTTTAATTGTCAGTTAACCACACATGAATACTCATGAATACAGCCAAATAAGACAGCGTTACCACGGGATCAAGATGCAAAACACTGTACCTACAGTCACACAAGACCACAATCACATATTGAGAGTCCTGAGGTCCACCTCCTCCACCCAGCCCCCCATAACGCTGTAGATTGATGCACACGTCAACAAACCCATATAGAATATCAGTCAAGCTACAGTAAAGCAGAATATGTCTGTGTATGTATAGTCCAGACACCTCAAGCCACTGATATTCATCTGTCGACTGGCCCCCAACCCCTGCTAGGTGACATTGTAGCTTTGAGACCTAGTCTTCGCCCCAGCGCCCGAATCCCACTAGACATATCTGTGGCTTTGCGACCCAGCCCTTGCACATACAAGTATATATAGAATATTAGTAAAAGCACAACCAGACAAATATATAGTCTGGACCCCTCAATCCATTTTAAATCTTCAGTCACCACAACTGCGCCACGCCGCCCCTGGGTGACCGCGGTAGCTCGGACTCCTCTCCTCCAGTGGCTGAAAAGCCAGTGACCTTGCAGCTTGAGGTCCAAGTCCATTGGGGGCTGCTAAAATTTCTGCAGTCAGCCAGCACAGAGCTTGCCTTCTGCCGAGCGAATCCCTGGGAGGGCGGCTCCGACTCCGACTCCGTTCCGGGCACTGTGCCACACCGGCCCCGGTGAAATGCAACGGCTTCGTCCTCTCCCTCCAGGCAGCTGCAAACAGGCAACACTGTGGCTTCAGGCCTAATCCTCACTACGACCAAGGACTAGGCCCGCTCCATCTGCCCCTGCTCCCATTCAGTAAATCAGCTAATCCAATTTGTGGCATACCAGATGAACAATGTCCAAAGAGGTCTTGCTATCGCAAGAAAAGTGACCATGATGGCCACTCACTGTTTGATTGTAAGCCTCCATCGATTCAGGCAGCAGCACGTTGCACAGCTCCTTCATTATCTCCGCCAATGAGCAACTCGCTGTGGTGGGGACCTGCAGTTCTAAATGTATAGCAGGGTCTTGCGATCGTTGGAAAGGTAGCACCTTTTATTGATCCCATAGAAGCCACTGTGACCAGTCTCACTGCCATCTTGCCAGAAATCTTTCTTCCAAATCCTTTACATATTATTGCAAGCTTATTCCTGCAATGAGATAAACCCTAACAGACAGTCCAAATAAGAGATTGTGAAAGAGACCTAGCCTCGTAAAATTTAATAGTTCACACAACTTCTCTGAAGCATCATCTAAGGAGGGAATTTGCAGTAGGGTACAACTGCTCTGCACAAACGTGGTCAGAAAAGACCTCATTAATGGGTGAGAAATGGAAGCTTCCTGAACAAATCCGGAGTTAAGCAAAGCTCTTCTCGGTTTTCAGAGAGAAATTGTTGGCCTCAGGTCAAAACCCTGCATTAGTCCTTGGATGTTGTGTAAACTAACTTTCCAGAGCATATCATGAGCCTTACTTAAATTCATATCTAGGGTCCCACCCTCACAAATCTTCCTCATCACTTCAAATTACGCATTCAAATTCATAAGACAAGACCTTCCACACACCAGTCCATGCTGGCCTCCCCGGTCATGTTGGCATGATTAGAAATGATGCTGGGGTTGTCGACACAGTGGAAGTTACACTTTGATCTCCTAGTTTCTGAGGAGGCTGAAGAAAGCTGGTCTATGCACGTCAATATTCACGACTTTCTACAGATACACAGCGGAGAGCATCCCGACGTGCCGCATCACTGCGTGGTACGGAAACTTCGGTGTGGCAGACATGAAGGCTGATTAAAACTGGGCAGCACATCACTGCTACCAGCCTACATGCCACCAGTGGCATATATACAGAAAGGTGGCGGGAAAAGGCCAGCAACTTCATGAAGGATCTCACCCATCCTGCTCACGGACTGTTTCTCCACTCTCATCAGGGAGGAGGCTATGCAGCTTCCACATCAGGACCTCTGGACTCACGAACAGCTACTTCCCCCAAGCCGTCAGGCTGATCAACACTTCCACCCGCCAACCCACCCCACCACCACTACTTTATAATTGGTGCTCCTGTGCCTGGCATCACTTTACGTGTAAGCAATCAGTCTATATATATAAACTAACCTTGTGTATTTATATTTATTGTGGTTTTTTTTGTGTTCTTTATGCATTTGTTTTTTATGTTGCATCGGATCCAGAGTAACAATCATTTTGTTCTCCTTTGCACTCGTGTACTGACGAATCTTGGATCTTGAATTGCTGGCCTTCCAGTGAAGGGAACTGTCTAAGACCAAATTTTGACTGGATACTCCAAGGTGCAGAATTACAATTCCAAGCTTTGGCCTCCACAAAGACTCCACGGAGAAGGCTAATAGCTGGAGAATCTTCTGCTAGAAACTGAGTAAAACATGCTTAGACTTCATCCATAGAGTATATATAAGAGAAGAACTGATGTGTGTTGGATGGCAGAGTGGAGATAAGTCTCAATCAAAGAAGACGGGAGACATTCCTTCCCTCCACTGGCCTGCAGGTCACCCTTGGGTAAGGTGTAGCACCTGCTTAGTCCCCTGATCAGGGCCATTGAAGCCATGGGAGCAGGTGCAGGATGGTTGTATGAGCAGCTAGTGCATATCTTGACAACTGATGCCAGGCAGACAATCTCTGAAGAGTACTGATAATGGCTAGGGTCATCCCTCTTGTAAAGACACAGCCCAGAAGAAGGCAATGGCAAACGATCTTTAGAAAAATTTGCCAAGAACAGTCATGGTCACGGAAAGATCGTGGTCAGCCACATCATCCAACGTAGCACATAGTGATGATAATGGTGTTGTGTGACATCATGTAAATATAATACTAAAGGAAATGAAATGATATAACTTCTACTATTAAAGATCACCTATCAGTTCATTGTAGGTTAAATCTGAGTGAATTAGATGAACAATGTGAGACAATTTGTAAAATAAAACTAGACAAAGCAGAAGGTTATTAGAGTTACAGTACAAAGAAACAGGCCCTTTGCACCCATTGGTCCGCACTGACTAAGAAGATCCTGTATTTGGTCCATAACTTTCTAAACCTTTCCTATCCAGAGCAACAGACACAAAATGCTGGAGGAACTCAGCAGGTCAGGCAACATCCATTGAAATAATTAAATAGTCAATGTTTCAGGCTGAGACCCTTCATCAGGACTAGAAAGAAAGGGGAAAGGTACCAGATGACACAAAAGTTGGGTGTGTTGTGGTGATGACACTAAGTTTGGAGGTGTTGTGGATAGTGTGGGGGGCTGTCAGAGGTTACAGCGGGACATTGACAGGATGCAAAACTGGGCTGAGAAGTGGCAGATGGAGTTCAACCCAGATAAGTGTGAGGTGGTTCATTTTGGTAGGTCAAATATGATGGCAGAATATAGTATTAATGGTAAGACTCTTGGCAGTGTGGAGCTCAGAGGGATCTTGGGGTCCGAGTCCACAGGACACTCAAAGTTGCTACACAGGATGTCTCTGTAGTTAAGAAGGCATACGGTGTATTGGTCTTCATCAATCATGGACTGAGTTTAAGAGCTGAGAGGTAATGTTGAAGCTATATAGGACCCTGGTCAGACCCAACTTGGAGTACTGTGCTCTGTTCTGGTCACCTCACTACAGGAAGGATGTGGAAACCATAGAAAGGGTGCAGCAGAGATCTACAAGGATGTTGCCTGGATTGGGGAGCATGCCTTATGAGAATATGTTGAGTGAACTCGGCCTTTTCTCCTTGGAGCGACGGAGGATGAGAGGTGACCTGATAGAGGTGTATAAGATGATGAGAGGCATTGATTGTGTGGATAGTCAGAGGCTTTTTCCCAGGGCTGAGATGGTTGCCACAAGAGGACACAGGTTGAAGGTGCTGGGGAGTCGGTACAGAGGAGATGTCAGGGGTAATTTTTCACACAGAGAGTGGTGAGTGTGTGGAATGGGCTGCTGGCGGCGGTGGTAGAGGCGGAAATGATAGGGTATTTTAAGAGACTCCTGGATAGGTATATGGAACTTAGAAAAATAGAGGGCTATGGGTAAGCCTAGGTAGTTCTAAGATAAAGACATGTTTGGCACAGCTTTGTGGTCTGAAAAGCCTGTATTGTGCTGTAGGTTTTCTATGTCTCTAGATTAACAAAGTGGGAGAAGGGGAAGGGGGATAGGCGACAGGTTGAGCCAGGTGGGTAGGAAAGGTGAAGGGCTGGAGAGGAAGATATCTGATAGGGGGGGAGAGTGGACTGTAGCTTCATGCTGCCTGACCTGCTGATTTCCTCCAGCATTTTGTGAGTGCTGCTCTGGATAGGCGAGGACTATTTTCCCTGGAGACTGAGGGGTGACCTCGACCTTATAAAGTCATGAGGGGCATATACAGAGAGAATATTCACAAGTCTTTCCCCAGGGTAAGGCAGTCCATGACTGTAGGGCTTCCATTTAATACGAGAGGGGAAAGATTTAAAGGGGACCTGAGGGGCAACTTTCTCACACAGAGGCTGATGCAGAGGAAACAGTAGTGGTGTGTACAATCACAACATTTAAGAGATACTTGGGCCGGTCCACGGGTAAGAAACATTAGAGGGCTGTAGACCAATGGCAGGCAAACGGGATTAGCTCAGACAGGCATGGGCAAGTTAGCCAAAGGCCTGATTCTGAGGATAACTATGGCCTCATGACTAAGGACATGTTGGCAAATTTGGCTGTGATAGAAATTTCCTTAAACCCGAAGTTTATTTTATTTAGAGATACAGCACAGTAACAGACCCTTCTGCCCCAATGAGCCCCCACTGCCCAGTTACACCCACATGACTAATTCATGCACAAAGCCGTACAGCTTTCAGACGTGGAAGGAAACTGGAGAATCTGGAGGAATCCCACATGGTAACGGGGAGGACATACAAACTCCTGACAGACAGCGGCAGGAATTGAACCTGGTTCTGCAACAGTGTTACTCTAACTACTATGTTACTGTGACAATAGACAATAGGTGCAGAAGTAGACCATTCGGCCCTTCGAGCCTGCACCGCCATTTTGAGATTATGGCTGATCATCTACTATCAATACCCGGTTCCTGCCTTGTCCCCATATCCCTTGATTCCCCTATCCATAAGATACCTATCTAGCTCCTTCTTGAAAGCATCCAGAGAATTGGCCTCCACTACCTTCTGAGGCAGTGCATTCCAGACCCCCACAACTCTCTGGGAGAAGATGTTTTTCCTTAACTCTGTCCTAAATGACCTACCCCTTATTCTCAAACCATGCCCTCTGGTACTGGACTCTCCCAGCATCTGGAACATATTTCCTGCCTCTATCTTGTCCAATCTCTTAATAATCTTATATGTTTCAATCAGATCCCCTCTCAATCTCCTTAATTCCAGCGTGTATAAGCCCAGTCTCTCTAACCTCTCTGCGTAAGACAGTCCAGACATCCCAGGAATTAACCTCGTGAATCTACGCTGCACTTCCTCTACAGCCAGGATTTCCTTCCTTAACCCTGGAGACCAAAACTGTACACAATACTCCAGGTGTGGTCTCACCAGGGCTCTGTACAAATGCAAGAGGATTTCCTTGCTCTTGTACTCAATTCCCTTTGTAATAAAGGCCAACATTCCATTAGCCTTCTTCACTGCCTGCTGCACTTGCTCATTCACCTACAGTGACTGATGAACAAGGACTCCTAGATCTCTTTGTATTTCTTTGTGCTGCCCTTTCTGGCTGAAGTAACTAATTGATCTCAATGTAGCATAGCAACTATTGTAGGAATTAAAGCAAAGGCAAAATAAAGTGGGGAAAGACATAGAAAGATTAAAGTTATCCTATGGGGGTTGCAGCAATAATGGGTTTTGGGGACCACAATTGAGATAAATCTTTAAGTAAGAATTGTCTTTGGTTCCGGTTGTGAACCAATTGATGAATGAGATCTACTTGCTGAATCCAGCAGAAATGAAGATGGTGTAAGAGGTGTCAGCAGCAAGGGTTACTGCCTGAAGTCTTGGCTCAGCAGGAGCAAGAGAAATCGGTTTCAGCGTATATGAATCCCGGAGGAGCCTAGTCATCAGTCACTCGACATGAACTCCAGTCACTGCACCAGGAATGGACTGAATTCAAAATAAATCAACATGAAAGGGGACTGGAAGGATAGTTATATAAACTGCACACGCTTCAAATCCGAGGATGCTGTTGGAAGTACCAGGACTTTTAAATGAGTTTTTTTAAACAAGCTATGGGATGAAAGGAATGCAGTTTGACTTATTCATGCAGGGGCAACGACACAATTGACTGATTTTATGGATGTATTTAAGATTTAGAGATTCAACATTATTTAATGTAATTTCCTCTACACAAGTGTAAGGAGAACGAAATAATTATTACTCCAGATCCAATGCCGCACAGAATAAAACACAAAAGGTAAAGAACACAATAATAATAATAAAAACACATTGAAAATAAATACATAAGATAGCTTAAATACATCGATTGATTGTATGTATTTAAAGAGACTCTAGGCTGTACATAAGGTGACTGATAGGAAATAATAAAATATTGGTGGAGTTAGCCGGTGGAGGTGTTGATCAGCTTGGGAAGAGGAACTGTTGTTGAGTCTGGTGGCCCTGGCATAGATGCTGCTAAGCCTCCTCCCTGATGGGTGTGGGGCAAACAGTCCATGAGCAGGGAGGGTGGGATCCTTCATGATGTTACTGGCCCTTTTCCGGCACCATTCTGTATATATGTCCTTGATGGCGGGTAGATCGGTGCTGGTGATGCGTTGGGCGGTTTGGACTACCTGCCCAACCCCAACGCTCTGCCTTTTGCGGGACTTTCCAGTCCGCAGCAGTGCAGTTTCCGTTCCCCGCCGTGATGCAGCTGACAGCACACTTGTGGAATGACACGAGTATGGATGTGCAATGTCCAGCCTTCTGCCTCCTCAGAAAGCACAGGTGTTGGTGAGCTTTCCAGGATGTGTCCTGGGACCAAGACAGATTGTGTGTGATGTGCACTCCCAGCAGTTTGAAACTGTTTGCTTTTCCCACTGCTGTGCCACCGATATAAAGGGGGGTGTAAGAAGTGCAAGTTCTCCTGGAAGTCGATAACCATCTCCTTTGTCTTGTTGACGTTGAGGAAGAGGTTATTTGCCTGGCACCAGGCCTCGAGCTCTTCCTCCTCTAGTCTGCAGGCCGGCTCACTGTTGTTGGTGATGAGCCCCACCTCTACCGTGTCAACAACAAATTTAATGATGCGATTGCTTGAGTGTTTGGCCGTGTAGTCATGTGTGAGCAGAGTGTACAGCAAAGGGCTCAGCACACGGACCAGGGGTGGGGGGGGGGGGGCATCTGTGTTGAGGACGAGCAGTTGTGCATCCTGACTGTCTGAGGTCCAACACCCAGTTGCACAGTGGTGTATTAGACCGAGGAGTCGGAGTTTGTTCACTATTCTGACAATAGTGCTGAATGCCAGACTGAAATCCAGAAGCAGCATTCTGATGTAAGTGTCCTTGTTTTCTCGCTGTGTCAGGGCCAGGTGAACGACAGATGGAAGGGCATCAGTCGGTAAGTGAGTAACTGACTGGAGTAATCAGCTACTTAGTGCCATGAGTTTCACACACAAAACGCTGGAGGAACTCTGCAGGCCGGGCAACAGGACAGTTATTTCCTCAGCGGTTTGATCAAGGCACGACTGAGCAAGCACATGGACGTTAGCAAGTTAGACTGGCAGGAAGGATTTAAAAGAAGACAGTTTTATAGAGCGGGCGACTGAGTAGAGGTAGACAGAGTAGGAGGACTTCGGTTCAACAGGACTTCGGCGAGGCGAGGTAAGCTACTTGTGAGGAATAGGAATAGGAAGTATGTCTGTGTGTTCTGTACTGGGTGTCAGATGTGGGATGTTCGGGAGAATCCCAGCTTCCCAGACGGCCACATCTGCACCAGGTGCGTCGAGCTGTAGCTCCATAGGGACTGTGTTAGGGACCTGGAGATGCAGCTCAGTGACCTTGTCTGGTCAGGGAGAGTGAGGAGGTGATAGTAATGAGCTATAGGCAGGGTTACCGTATGCCTTCTTAACCAGAGAATCAACCTGCGTAGCAGCTTTGAGAGTCTTATGGACTCAAACCCCAGGATCCCTCTGATCCTCCATACTGCCAAGAGTCTTACCATTAGTGCAATATTCTGCACATGTTGACTGTGTTGTTAAGAAGGTATATGGTGTTTTGGCCTTCATCAATCATGGGATTAGGTTCAAGAGCCAAGAAGTAATGTTACAGCTACACAGGACCCTGGTCAGACCTCACTTGGAGTACTGAGCTCAGTTCTGGTCACCTCACTACAGGAAAGATGTGGAAACCATAGAAAGGGTGCAGAGGAGATTTACAAGGATGTTGCCTGGATTGGGGAGCATGCCATATGAGAATAGGTTGAGTGAACTTGGCCTTTTCTCCTTGGAGTGACGGACGATGAGAGGTGACCTGATAGAGGTATAGAAGATGATGAGGGATATTGATTGTGTGGATAGTCAGAGGCTTTTTCCCAGGGCTGAAATGGCTAACACGAGAGGGGCACAGTTTTAAGGTGTTTGGAAATAGGTACAGAGGAGATGTCAGGGGTAAGTTTTTTACTCAGAGAGCGGTGAATGAATGGAAATGAGCTGCCAGTGACGGTGGTGGAGGTAGATATGATAGGATCTTTTAAGAGACCCTTGGATAGGTACATGGAGCTTAGTAAAATAGAAGGCCTAGGTAATTTCTAAGGTAAGGACATGTTCGGCACAGCTTGTGGGCTGAAGGGCCTGTATTGTGCTGTAGGTTTTCTGTTTCTATGTTTCTGTGTTTTAGAGCCAGGTCCATCACGGGCAGAGCCCTCCCCAGCATTGAGCACATCTACATGGAAAGCAGCAACCACCATCAAGGGCCCCCAATGGCCAGGAGATTCAGGAGCCATGGGTCCCACACCACCAGCGTCAGGAACAGTTATTACCCTACAACCATCAGCTTCCTGAGCCACACTCACCGTGACACTGAACTGATTCCACAACCTACGGACTCACTTCCAAGGACTCTACAAGTCATGTTCTCGGTATTATTTATCTGCACAATTTGCTTTCTTATGCACATTGAATGTTTGTCAGTCTTTGCTTATGTGTAGATTTTTCATAAACCCCTTTTCTATTTCTTTATTTTCCTGTAAGTGGCTGCAAGAAAATGAGTCTCAAGAGGGAAAATGGTGGCATATACTGATATACTGTACGCATTTAGATAATAAATTTGCTTTGACTTTGAACACAGAACAGACACTTGAACAAGTAATGCCATCTGACAATTGGGCACAGTGATTTACAAGCCTTCCAAAGTTGCACTTTTCAAATGAGATGTTAAACCAAAGGTCCTTCTATAAATGGCATTTACAAGGTTCTTAAAAGGTTATTATATGGCAAGTAATTAGAAAAAAAAACAACAGAATGCTGTTATTTTTGAGAGGGGGTTGAATAGAAACTTAGTGAGGTTATTCCTCAGTTACATAATGTGTTGGTGAGACCACGCAGAATGAAACAGCAATTTATCTGGAGTACTGGCCTTACTTAAGGAAGGGCATCAATATATCGGAAACAGTTCAGAGAAGGTTTACTGGACTGGTGCCTTGCCTTGTGGGACTGGTTGGAATGGTGACGCTTGTACCTGATAGAGTTCTACAAAGCGAGAGGGACCTGACTGAAACAGGAATGGATTTGGGAAGGCGATGAGAAGGTGCTGTCTCTTCTCGTTAAAAACTAACGAGTGCCTGTTCTTGTGGAGAAATGCGTGGATCTTTTTCTCTCAAATGGTCAGGTCTCTGCAACTCTCTTCTTTAAAGGGTGTTGAATGCAGAGTCTTTGAGTATTTTTTTAAAGAAAAGGGAGTTAGATTCTTGACAAGAAGCGGATGAAAAGTAGATAAAATGTGGAGTTGATTTTATAGCCTTAACAGTTGTTGCATGGTGGAGCAGGTTTGAAGGCAACCAAAGTTTGCTCCTATATCTAATTAGCATATTTGTATGTACATATGTACGACATAGTAAATTTTGTACATTAAATACAGCAAAAACTATATCTCCTTGTTAATATATAATACTGTGCTAAATGCATCATATTCAATTAAACTTTCAGTGGTAAGACATTGGGATTATAATGGCATAACTGATTCCTATAAATGTTGATGTTTTGCACTTTAATTTATTCAGAGCATTTAGAAGTATTTGAAAGCACGCATAAGATAATGAATAATAAGGAAATGGAATTGTCTTCAAGAAACATTTTTTGAGCACGTGCTGTCAAATAGGGATGTCTATCTACACCTTAAACTTGTAATTACTTAATTGAAAAATGCCCACAAAGTATTTTGAACTGATGAAGTGATTGTGAAAGATAAGGTAGTAAATATCTTTTGGAAATCAGGATACAGCAGGATGCATTTGGATAACAAGCCGATAATACGTTTTTACTAATCTGTCAGAAGAGTGAGAATAAATCTATTTTTCTTCAAAGTATGTCCACCTAAAAGGGTAAAGGAAGTTTCCGTTTATCTCTTATTCAAAAGACAAAGTTAGACCTTCATCTTGCCTTCAGACTATAATTTGCAGATTATTACAAAGCATAACATAGACAGGAAAACGATATGTGCTGTCTTTCACATGAGTAATTGGTAGTCATTGTAGTTCCTATCTAACTGAGTAAGAGATCAAGATTTAAGATTCAAAGCACACTTATTATCAAAGAATGTAGAATTATACACCTTGACATGTGTCTGCTTACAGGCTGCCACAGAGCAAGGAACCCATATGATCCAATTTTCAAAAAGGTCAAAAATCACTGCACAGAAAAAGAGAGAGAGAGAGAGAGAGAGAGAGACACACACACACACACACACACACACACACACACACACACACACACACACACACACACACACACACACACACACACACACACACACACACACACACACACACACACACACACACACACACACACACACAATCAATGCAAACAACAGAAGCAAGCCAACAGCATCCTGAACCAGACTGAGTCCCAAATCCGCTCCTGGAGCAGCTGGAGTAGGCCCAAGCCAAGCCTTGGTCCCCAGTTCATCACACCAGCTGGGCAGAAACGCACAGCAACCAGATCAGTTCACGGCCTTGACGCTGCAGACAAAGGAATAAACATTTGCAGGAAAGCGAGTGAAATCAGCCCAACGCTTACCTCCGTACCTGAAATTCGGGCTTCCAACCTATCTGAGCCAACGTTTAAATTCCCCCAGCACCGGGTAGTAGCTCGTTCCAGGACCTGAGTCCAGGGGCAGTGACACACCCAGACCTCCCAGTCTGAATCTGTTCTCGTTCTCAGCAGTTGGAGTGATCCAACCTCGCTTCGAGGTTAGATAGACGGGCATCGAAACTCTATTGCCTCAACTCTCTGGCTACAACACCGGTTCGAACACGTTACGCCTCGCAATGCCCCAGCACAGCTAATCCCCTGAACCATCCTCGCCTCCGCCTGCCTCCTCACGGTCTGCGGTGAAAGCTCAGCATAATTTGCATCTTCGGTTGCACCATCTTAAACCGGAAATCCAGCAATGTAAAATAAAACTTCTGCAAATATTTTACATGCCTTTCATAATCAGCACAATCTGTAATATAATGTGTATAGTAATGAGCAGTCCCATCCACCATGTGTCAGCTGAATGTAAACAGTGGCTTACATTCACAATGTGTGAGATGACATCCTTTAAATAGCACACACAGAATGCCGGAGGAACTCAGCAGGTCAGGCATCATCCATGGAGGTGAACCAACAGTCGGCATTTTGGCCTGAGATCCTGCTTGAGTCCTGAGGAAGGGTCTTGTCCCGAAATATTGTGTATGTTCAAAGGTTCATTTATTATCAGAGTATAACATTCCGAAATACTTCAATTCTCTAGATAGCCATGAAATCAAGAGAAGAAAGGCAGCACGACCATCAACACCCCTCCCCTCACAAACAAGCAAACAAAAATGGAAAAACACAGAATACAAAAAAATCTATAAGACTGAGAAAAGTCTACAGTCCGAGTCCACATTCAAAATACAGAAAGCCTGGGCAACTTTCTCTGAGCACAGCGGCAGGCTCTCCCCTCTCCAGTAGCGTAGCAGAGGGATCCTCAGCCGTCGCTCACTCCTTCAATCTCCCTCGTTGCTTTAATTGGTGCACTATGGAAGCTTTAATCGGAGAAATGGAGTCAAGCATCGGCCTGCGCTCCAACCCGCAGCATGCCCGCCACGAGGTACGCACACACTATCTCTGTCTCCCCAGATCCTCTCAGAGACTGCCGAGCGCTGAGCACCCAAATGATCTCCCAACTTCCGCATTCGCCTCGACGTTTCAATCTCCCTTGTCACTTTAATCGGTGAACAATGGAATTGAACGTGGGCTGGTGCCCCACAGCCGTCCCATGGCCTGACTGCCTTGAGGTTTGCTCACGCTGCCTCGGCCTTCTGGAATCCTCCTGGAGACTGCAAAGCACTGGAACACCCGAAGATCTCCAACAGTTCCAGAACCACATCCAAGACGAAAAGCAAACGTAAGAGGCATAAAAGAAGTGAAATATATGGTTCCATGATCTATTCAGAAGACGTCAACTGAAGGAGCGTTGTATGCAGGTGTCATTTTGACCTGAAGCTGCTTTGGATTTCCAGTTTTTGCAGAATTTCTTGTGTTTTATTTTAAATAGCAAAGTTTAAAATTTTAAATCTATGACTAGAATCCACAAAGAATTATGAAACTAAGATTTGCAGATTCAATGTAATATTTCTGCTTCAACAGTGGATAAATTCAGTATTTTGCACTAAAAAGCTAAGTAACACTGGCAGGATAAATTATTCTGGACACAATTTCTGGACACAAAGGGTTCAAAAATAAGAGAAAAATCCTCAAAGTTAGTGAAATATTCCAGGGCCAATGGGTCTTAATGTTTCTTATTTGTCAATGATAATTTAAATAAAATTATCATTTAGCCTGAAAATCTAACCACCATCTTTGTAGCTCGCTGGAGATTTAAGTATTGAGTTTTGCCAGCTATTCACTTAATTTTCACCCTGAGCACATTTCTAGCCTCAATAAAGATGATTTTAATTTATAGGAAAGAAAGCTGTTACAAATTAAAATAACATATGAAATATGAAATGTGTTCTTATGCTCTACATGCTATTAATAGGATTTGTCTTAATGTTTATAGAGTTGTTAATATTATGTACCAAACAGGAAATATGAAATAGATCTATCACAGTGATCATAAACACAAGAGATTTTGCTGGAATTGTGTTGCTCTATCACAGCTGCATTGAATATAGTGGAATTTGGCTGCAATCTAGAAAATTATTTTATTTTGTACATATTTACAGCCTGGCAAAAGAAGAATTGAAATGAACCCTAATTCAGTGAGGTTAAAGAACATAATGGGATCGCCACAGTTCCGTCAAATCTCTTGCCACACATAAAAATAAGCCGGCCCATCAATTTCCTTTTTTTCCCCCTCACTGTTTCTAAGTTTGACCATTTCCATTGTACATTAAAAACTATCGAAGTGATTGCAAGTTTGACATTTCCTTTACCAGTATATTGCAGTCCTTTCCTCTGCAAACTATGAAGTTTGCATTCAGCATTCTTCTCCCTCAGGACTTCAGGCACTTAAGGACTGTTGAAGGCATTATATGGCATCAAAGCTTCAATACTCTCGTCTGTCATCTACGTAGCCAGGGAATGACGCAAGAAAACCTGTCCCAAGGTTCACAGAAGCTATGTAAATCAGGACAGTCGATAACTATTTACATCATTGTCACCATTAATAATCATGCTACTTGGAGCCTCCATCTGAACTATTCACCATTTCTCTGTCCAGAGAGGTATCCTCACAACTTCACTATCTTGGCTGTCTTCGTACTTAGTATTTAATTTAATTCTGTTATTTATATATATTTTGTAGTAATTTATAGTTTTGCACAGGGCTGCTGTCACAACCCAACAAATTTTATGACATACGTCAGTGATATTAAACTTGATTCTGAGTGTGACCAAATCAATAACTTGTGTGTTATTGACCAAGAACATTTTTTAAATTATCAGGTATCTCTGCTTGAGAAAGCTGACCAATTTCACTGCAGTACAACATAGCTCAGTCATTTGGGGACATTGGTGGAATCCCTCGTTTAAGGCGCTCTGAAAGCCTTCACAAAGATTTCAAATCTGCAGGCTCAAGTTCACTTGCTGAATGATACAAGTAACAGTTCATTCTTAGTAAGACCATCAGTAGCAGGCTGAGCAAAACTATAGAATTGAGCTCTTTGAAACAGAGGCTTCCCGTAATGCTATTTGGCTATAAGATATAGGAGCAGAAGTAGGCCATTTGGCCCACCATGGCTGATTTATTGTCTCTCCCAACCCCACCCTCCTGGCTTCTCCCTGCAAACTCTGATGTCCTTGCTAATTAAGAACTTATCAACCCAATGACTGTTCTCCACAGATGTCTGTAGCAATCAATTCCTCAGAATTACCACCATCTGGCTGAAGAAATTCCTCTATATCTCTGTTCTGAAGGGAGATCTTTGCATTCTGAGGCTGTGTCCTCTGGTCCAAGGCTCTCCCACTATAAGAAACATACTCTCCACCTTCACTTTTAAGATTCGATTGGTTTCAATGAGATCTCCCCCTCATTCCAATGAGTATAGGTCCAGATCCACCAAACACTCGTAATACATTAACCCTTTAATTCTCATGAACTTCCCCAGTTGCAGGCTGAGCTCAAGGAGCAGCAAGACTGTAGGGTGCAGACACACCCAACCCTTTAGCACCAGGAAGGTAATTTAATTCCAAACAATTGGTTTATTGATCATTACAGATTGCCTCTCAAGGTGCTTCCTGCTCCCTCCCCTCTCCCCGCCTCCCTCCCACTCTCAGTCCACAATAGAGACCCATATCAGAATCAGGTTTATCATCACTCACATGTGTCATGAGAACTGTTTTGTTTGTTTTTTTTGTGGCAGCAGTCCAGTGCAAATTATAAAATTACTACAGTACTGTGCAAAAGTCTTAGGTGCCCTGGCTATATATATGTGTGCTTAAGACTTTTGCTCAGTATTGTACATCTGAGATTGCTCTTGCTTAAGGAAACTACTGATGATCTTATTTTAATGGTTTCCTTGAATTACCCTAATTCATTTTATATCTGTAATTACATCTGCACACAGTATTCCAGCTGTCGCCTAACCAATGCGTTTAGATTATTGTATCATAATTTCCCTACAATTATACTCTCTGCTCCGGCTAATGAAGGCAAGATTCTCACACGTGGTCTTCAGTGCCTGCTGTCCCTGTACAGGTACAGCAAGGCTCAAGTCTTCCTTCAGCACTTCCTAGATTCAGAACTTCAAAGTACATCAAACACCCAGTGCGCAAGAAGAACAGATCGTGCAAATGACAAAAAAATGAGTGAATGACACACAGAATATAAAGCATCAGACCCTGAAACAATGTTCAGTTCAGTTTAGCACTGTGTCATTCGTTAACTGCAGAGGCAATCTACCCCAATCAAAATCACACAAAATAGCAATAAGAGTAACCAGAAACCAGAAAAACATATACCATGCACCACAGAGTCGTCAAAAAATGAGTTCAATCCACAAACCTTGCCCAAGGCCCAAGACTCCAGTATCTTCCTCCAGCAACAGCGAGGGAGAGGCTGAGGAAGACTGATGAAATGGAGGCAGATGGTGAAGAACACCCGCTCATCTTCTGTTCTTGTCCTTGTTGACTTAAACCTTGCTCGATGCTTAATCGCCAAGAGCAGCGAGTATTCGAGTGGATCATGGGTTTGCGCTCTCCTAATGGGCCGAACACTCCATTCTAAACCTTGCCCTCAACCACGCTCAATTCCCTGGGAGACAGCAAAAGCACCAGGTCACCCAGTCAGCCCCAAAAAAACATTACTGAGATGTAAATGACAGGCTCCAGTCGCACAGGATTAGTAGAAATATATGTAACTCTCTCACCGGGGCTCGTACAACAACTTGGCCCATCAGCTAACTCTGCTAACAGCCACGTGACTCACAAGCAATATACATCTAGGGCTGGTATGATTTGGGGTTCAACAAACAGGAATGTCAAGGTGTTCCAATTAAAGGAACACATGTTGTATTGAAAGCTGAGTAAATATTGCTCATGCACAGTTATCAGCAGCCCAGACGTGACAGATCATACATCAGCATATTATAAAGAATGTATATTTACCAAATTTACAGTTACAGAAAAAAAAATGAAAACAGAAATAAAAGGACCCAGTACAGTTAAACCAATCCAATGTTGGAGCTCATTTCTGGAGTAGTCAGGGGTGTATCGCTTCACTCATATATGGAATCCAAGGTCTGCTTAGGAGCACCCACCACAGTCTGAATTTCCCTCGAATTCTTAACCAGAACATTACATTCTCCCACCCATCCCACAACCAACAATAGTCGTGTCCTCATGACTTTGGAACTCAGTAAACCATGACTAATAACACAACATTTAAATGAATTTCATGATTTCAGGACCTCAATCCATGTGTAAATGGAAGTGTAACGCTCACGCAATCGGCTGGTGTATGTCTAGGGGAAGATTCGTCCACCCGCCAAACTGCACCTCCCGTATATGTGGGTGCTGTGAAATGCACACTGGTACAAACTCACACACACAATATCAAACCGCACACCATGTACGTTTACAGAGTACACTTTATAAATCTTACTAGAACTAAGTGATTAATAGCGATACAATATATATGAAAGAAAAGAAAGAAAAGAAAAGACGCCAAAACTTATCAAAGTCCAGTCAATTAGTGCACAATCGTTGGAGCTCAACCATCAAACTCAACTATTCGATCTTCTCCGACCTCCAAGACCCACCGCCTGGGACCAAGCTCGGTGGTTGACCAGAGCGCATCCAGCACCGTCCACCTTCCTCGTGATCTCCCCTCCAACCCCCCCAAAAGCCCGCGCAACAACAGCTTACAGACCCACAAGGAAGAATAACATCTATCCGAATTGGTTAACAAATGAATACAATTCTTGTTATCAGTAATTATAACCCAAACAAGCTGCCAGAGAAAGCTAGTTACCATGACAAAAAAGCATTCTTACCTTTAACTTAACAAAGAAGCCATTTTGATTAACATACACAATGACATAAAGAAGAAACCCCTTTCAGAAGTAACATATCTTACTACAGGATGGACACAAGACTCAGTGTCCTGGTGCATCATATGCCAGAGGGTGCATCTCAGAGAAAATATGTTCCAGTCAGCATATCAAAGGAAATACGAAAGTGCAATTCCTTTCCCTCACGTTGCAGAAATGTGAACAACTTGTCCTTAAAGTCCTATCACAAGCAAGAGAAAACCTGCGGATGCTGGAAATCCAAAGCAACACACTCAAAATGCTGGAGGAACTCAGCAGTCCAGGCAGCATCTATGGAAAAGAGTAAACAGTTAACGTTTTGGGCCGTGACTCTTCATCAGGACTGGTTGAAGGGTTCTGATGACGGTCTTGGCCCAAAACATTGATTGTTTGCTCTTTTCCATGATGCTGCCTGGCCTGCTGAGTTCCTCCAGCATTTTGAGTGTGTCGCTTGTCCTGGAGGCTTCAGTGTTACTCGTTCGTATCTTCTATCCGGCATTAAGGTAAAAAAAAAATGGTCAGCCCAATTACGCCGTGTGGAAAGAGAAGGGGGACTTTATGGTCAAGAGATGATGCCAAACATTGTCGGGAAGTGGCGAGGAGAAGGAGAGAACAAGAATCGGATGAGGCCAGGGCCGCACATCTCCAGGATCAGAGGCAAAGAACAAACAGCAGAAGAGATGAAGAGAAGGTGGATGAAAGGGCTGCACGTCTCCAGAATGACAACGAGAGGCACAAGGGTGGCAGATCAACCAGAAATGCTGCCATCACAAGTGTCCTTCGTTAAACGAGGAGGAGCTATATTTGCCTTGTTACGCATCTTTCTTCTTTAATAAACTGGTTTTTCTTCTTCAATTTCCAAAGCACATCACATCAGACTGCACTACCTTTCTCTCAAAGGTGCCCCAAAGGGTCGCCCAGTCATCTAGTTACACCTAACCTTAATCCCCGCAGCATCCATAATGAAGTATCTTAATTATAACACACATCACTTTCCCCAAACACCCGTGTAAACACTGGCTTAAGCTCACAAATAAACTGCTTAACCAATCCTTAAACAGCACTCATACAGCATCTGAAATCCAGGACGAGCACCCCACAAATGTAACCCTCTCACCAGGACTTGTGCACCAACTTGGCTCGATAGCTCACTTTGCTGACTCAGCAGTGAGAAGGCAACATTTCATAAGCAATATACGTCTGGGGTCGATGTGATTTGCGGTTCAACCAAACAGGAATGTCATGATGTTCCGATTAAAATAACTTCGATGTGAGTGAATGATGTGTAAAAACTGCCCATGCACAGTTACCAGTAACCCAGAAATGCCAGAAAAGTATACTTACCAAACTTACAGTTCCAGAAATAAGAAAAGCACAATGAAAAGGCCCATTACAGTTAAACCACTCCAATGTGCACTTAAACGTTGGAGCTCGTTTCTGGTGTAATCAGGAGTATCACTTTACTCATGTGCAGAACCCACAGTCTGCATGAAAGCACACGCCACAGTCTGAATTTCCTTCAAAGACCATCTCGAATGAACTGGCTCTCTCAGAGTATTGGCCCTTCCTCCTTGAAGCCGTTCACCTGCACAAAGCACTTCTGGCAATGGGGACTTTTCTTCCAATTGCATTCTGTGGCATTTTCCCTTATGTTCCGCTGCACAGCTCCTGCCTAAAAGGACCCCAAACCAGACCACTGTCCTTCAGAAATCTCTTCCCGCCCAGCTCGCTAGAACCTTCTGTACATCCCGCCGTCCTGATTGGCTGACACAACATTCCTAAGTTGGACAACATGGCTCTTTATCTTTAGTTGAAGCCAAAACATTCTTGCCAGCAGGACACACACTGTTTTTACAGAAAACTGCTAAAATAAAGTACCTCACAGCATAGCAGTAGAAATCTTAACCAGGGCATTACATATATTTAAAAGTAGTACTTTCGTAAGTTGTCTGGTGCCATCTTGAGCATTAATTTTCTTGTGAATCTCGGGTCCTTTGATTCAGTGTATGTATGTCCTGTCTTATTGGCCCTCCCAAAATATAATTCATCGCATTTATCAGGATTAAGTTCCATCTGACATTTCATACTGTAGCCTGAGACTACTCTGCCCACTTTAACAACATCTCTAATCATCACGGCATGTGCAACCTATTAATCATACTCCATTTGCGCGAAGTTATTAATGTTTCCAATAAATAGCAGGGGTCCCAGCACCGATCCAGTGGTACATCACTAGCCACACGCTTCCAATCACAAAGGTAATCCTTGACCATTATTGAATTTTAAATTCTACATCAAGAAAGTGACCAGAGCAGCATTTCTACACTGAAGAAATATTACAAAGGTACATGCATAATGATGCTGAAAAGCTAATTCACGCCTTTATATTGAATAGACTGGATTACTGCGATACACAATTTACTGGCCGCCTATTGACAAACTTTAACTCATTCAGAATGCTGCTGATAGACTTTTAACTAAGAGCAGGATGACGGAACATATTGCTTCCGTACTAGCTACTCTGCACTGGCTTCCTGTCTCTCTTAGAATTCATTTTAAAATTCTCTTACCTGTTTTCAAAGCTCTGCATGGTCTGCGCACATCAGAGAATCACTTTTGTCTTGAGCGCTCAGGTCTTCTAACACCAGTCTCTTAAATTTAAACAATCTCCCTCAGAAGAAAATTGTAAGGTCGGCTTTTCTGAACTGTGCCCCTAAACTGTGGAATTCAATACCTAAAGCTATGATGGATGCCCTCAGCTGCCACTTTAACACACCAGCTCAAAACCTATCCACTTAACCTTGCTTTTAACTAACATCTTTTTTATCTCCTATTTTCACTTTATCTCATTGTAAATCACTTTCAGCTATATCATTTGAAAAATACTCTATAAATAATAATAATTATTATTATCTCTTATCTCCCAAGTCAAAGTCAACATCAAAGTAAATTTATTATCATAGTATGTATGTCTCACCATATATTACTTTGAGATTCATTTTCTTGCAGGAAAATAAAACCATCCAATAGAATTTGTGAAAAGCTATACATAATCAAAGACTGACAGACACCAATGTGCAAAAGAAGATAAATGTGTCAATAATAAATAAATAATGCCGAGAGCTTGAGTTTTAGAAGCCTTGAAAGTGAGTCTGTAAGTTATGGAATCAGTTCAGTGTTGAGGGGAATGAAGTTAACCACGGAATCCTATGGTATATCACTGGTTACAAGCTTCCAATCACAAAGGTCAATTACAAGCTTCCAAACCCTCAACTATCATTCCGTGCCTCTCATCTCCCAAGTCAGTTTGGAGAAGTTCCCCAAATTGCTCCATATTGCACGGTCTCTTACCTCATGGTATAACAGTGTAAAAGTATCGATTCATCAACAGCTGTGTGTATTTCGGGCTACCGTAGTCTAGGGCAGATATTATTGAATTGGAGAGGCTACAGAGGGATTTGTTAAGTTGTTGCCTGTTACGAGGAGAGACTGGACAGACAGCATTTTGGAGTAGAGAATATTGAGGAGTGACCTGATTGAGGTTACAAAATGATGAAGGACATAGTTAGGATAAGTAACGAGGAATTGCCATTTATTGATGTGGAGACACAACACGGAATATCCCTCCCAGCCCTTCAAGCTGCATTGTCCCAACGACCCTGACTTTTGTACACTTTTATCAAGTTGCCTCTTAACCTCCTTTACTCCAAAGAAAAAAGCCCTAACTTACTCAAGCTGTTCCCATAAGGTATGCTTTCTAATGCAGGCAGCGTCTTGGTAAATCAATGCACCCTCTCTGAAGCTTCCACATCCTTCCTATAACTAGCTGACTGGAAATGAACACAATATTCCTAGTGTGGTCTAACCAGAGTTCAATAGATCTGCAACGTCACTTCATGGCTTTTAAATTCAATACCTCAACTAATGATGACAACACACCATCCACTTCCCTAACAACCCTATCAGCCTGCTCAGCAGCTTTGAGGGATCTATGGACACGGACTAAAATTTCCCTCTATTCTCCACACTACTAAGAGCCTTACCATTACCCCGTCTTCTGCCTTTAAATTTGATCTTCCAAAGTGAGTCACTTCACACTTTTCCAGAGTGAACTCCATTTGCCACTTCTCAGCGTGGCTCTGTATCCTGTCAATGCCATGTTGCAACTTACAACAACCCTCCACACCATCCACTGCTTCATCATCCTTCATGTCAACTGCAAACTTACTAACCCACCCTTCCACTTCCCCATCCAGGCCGTTTATAAAAATCACAATGAGCAAGGGTTCCAGAACAGGTACCTATGGAACATCACTGGTCACTGACCTCCAGGCAGAATGTGCGTCATCTACACCCATCTTTTACCTTCTGTGGGCAAGCTAATTTTGTATCCACACAGCCAAGTTTCCCAAGATGACACGCCTCCTGACTTTCTGAATGAGCCTTCCATGGGAAACCTTATCAAATGGGTTACTAAAATCCATATGGATCACATCCACTGAGTTGTGTATTTAATATTTCAGTAGTATTTGAGTAATAAGGTAAATATATTTTGTTTGATTCAGTATTCTTTGTCTACATAATTCATTAAGGGTTATATGTAAGAAGTACGTGAATGGCATACAACATTACACCACCACGCCTCATGTGAGCACCTCACTAATGAAGCACCTAAGCAGGCAAAACATATCCTAGCTCCCGAGTTTGCCTTTCAGTTAGTGGTGATGGGGAAGTTTTCAAATGAACCTGAGATGTCTACCTACCCGCTGAAGTGCAGCACATTTTCCTTCAGAAGGGGAGAGAGACATTTGCATTAAAAAGAAGGCAGATAACAGACAAAATTAACAAGCAACTAGTTCCTCCAGTGAGTACCAGGTGATAATGATAAAAAAATAAATAAATAAAAGCAGAAATGGCTGTCTTCATCAGAAAGATAGATGTGTTCAAATGCTCAACAGATAACTGGATGATGTATACTGTATGAATTGCGCAGTATTTTATAGCAAATGGAATAGCCGATAAGAAATGAGTGCCAGTGTTCATGAGTGTAATATGAGTGTAAAAGCATAGTGTTTGCTTAGAAGTCTGACTGCTCCAAACAAACCAGCCAAAATGAGCTTTGCTGACATCATGAACTTAACGCAGGAACATTTAGAACTGAATCCATTGTTGATTGCAGAATGCTTTAGTTTTCAGCAACAAAATCTAAAGCAAAGAGAGTCCATTACAGCTTATGTGGCTGAACTGAAGAAATTGCCCAAGCATCATCAGTTCAGTGATGGGTTTAATTGTTTAGTTTATGGAATCTTACAAGAAAGCGTTCAAAAATGTCTCCTAATTGAAGCACAACTGACATTTAAAAGAGCAGTTGAAATCGCTGTATCATTGGAAGCAGCACATAATGATGTAATTGCGTTGCAGTCAGGAATGAAAGTGAGCGTGACAAAACAGAAACCTGCAGGCCGAACAAACTGTTTCCATTCTGGCAGGGGGTCGCATTCACCAGATCAATGTACATTTAAAGACGGAAGTTTCAGAAAATGCAACGAAGTTGGACACATACAAAGAACATCTCAGGCAGACAAAACTAAATGGCCTGCACAGAGAGGAGGAACAGATAAAAAGTCAAGTTGCAGTTTTAGAGAGAGCACTAATCCACATACTGTTGGTAACACAAATGATAATGATGAGGGTGACACAGGACTGCGATTTACAGTCTTGAGATTTAAAATGTGCAAACAATAGACAAGCAATATGGCTTACACTAGAAGTGAATGGCAAATTAATTAAAAGGGAATTGGATGCTGATCCAGGCACTCCACAAAATGAGTTGCAATGGCATTTCAAAGATACTGAACTGAAGCCTGCAGATATGCAAGTAAGATCTTATACTGGAGAAAAGATCATTCATAGAAACATAGAAAACCTACAGCACATACAGGTCCTTCAGCCCACAAAGCTGTGCCCAACATGTCCTTACCTTAGAAATTACCTAGGGTTCCCCTTTGCCCTCTATTTTTCAAAGAGAAATTAAGTGTTGTTTGTTGTTCCTTTTCACACCCTATGGCATATCGGGTGGCAACTTTGCCATTTCTTACTCATTTTCCTGCTTTTTTTAACAACCCAGCACAGATGGAAAGCATGTGAGGACCCAGCAGGATCCGAACCCAGGACCACTCAGCTCAAAGTCTAGTGCAGATGCCACTACACCACCGTCTGACACTCCTGAGGGAATGACATATGAAACAGTGAAATACAACAACCAACAACCAACATTGCGCTTGCATGTGGTAAAATCAGGACAGCCAGCATTGTGGGACCGTGATTGGCTGAGCCAACTACATTTTGATTGGAGATCCATCCACCGATTGTTTAGTCAACTGAAAGTGAATTGAAGGGACTGGATGTTGCCACAACAGTGTTCAATGAAAACTCAAACATCTTCAGGTGTTAAATGAAAATGCCACACCAAGGCTTTACAAAGCCCATCTGGTTTCTTCTGGTTAGTCCTGACGAAGGGTCTTGGCTTGAAACATCAACTGTACTTCTTCCTATAGATGCTGCCTGGCCCGCTGTGTTCCACCAGCATTTTGTGTGTGTTGCTGGTTTCTGTGGTAAAGTAACCAGTGACCTAGATTTCATGGAAGCTAAAGGAATTCTTCCAAGGATGAGTGGAGCCCATGGGCAACACCATTGATCCCAGTAGCCAAGAAGGATGTGTCTGTCAGAACCTGCAGTGATTTTAAGGCCACCATCAATCCAGTGCTGAAAGTAGATCATTACCCTCCGCCCAGGATAGAGGATACCTTTGCAAACCTTTCTGGAGGAAAACACTTCAGTAGAGTGGATTTAGCTGAGGCCTACCTACAGAGTCCAAAGGGTTTCTCAACATAAACACTCACTATAAAAGGCTTATTTTTGGAGAAGCATCTGCACCTGCATTCTGGCAGAAAGTATGGACCAGGTGCTGCAAGGCTGCCCAGGCACTCAGTGCTACCTGGATAACATCATTGTTACTTCTAAGGACAACAAGGACATCTCCAAAGTCTCAAGAAAGTGTTAAAAGTTTTAGAAGATTGTGGGCTCAGAGCACAACTCAGCATATGCGAATTCAAGCATCGCTTACTGGTTTCACACCATTGACACACAAGGATTCCACAAGTGTGTTGAGAAAATTAAAGCAGTAGTGGATGCCCCAAGGCCAATGGATGTGGCACAGTTGTGGTCCTTTTAAGGATTTTCCAATTCCTATAAGAGGCAATAGCCAAACCTGGCTACTGTGCTCCAGCCCTTGAACTCATTATTACAGATCGGGAAGAAATGGCAATGGACAAAGCAGTGTGAGGTGGCTTTCCGAAAGGCAAAGGAAGTGGTGACGTCAGACACTGTACTCACACATTATGATCCACATTGTCCATTGAAGCTAGCCTGTGACACCTCGGTGTATGGTATAGGTGCAGTCATGTCACATGTTATGAGTGATGAAAGATAACACCCCATAGCCTTAGCATCACATTCCCTTACAGTTGCACAGATTGGCAGAGAGGCCTGGCTAGGAGCGTAAACCATTTCAACCAGTACTTGTACAGGAGAGAGTTTACCCTCATCACTGATCATCAGCCACTAGTGTCTATTTTCAGTCCTGGGAAAGGAGTCACTAACAGCAGCAGTATGGATGCAGAAATTCAGCTCTGTTTCTTGGAGATTGAATTCGAGAGGAAAACAAATCATGGAAATGCTGATGGATTGTCCAGTTTACCTTTGGAAAAGGAAATACCTGAAAAAATTTACGAAAAAGGACACTCTTCTTGACGTATTCTCCCTAACACAAATGGGAAGTCTCTATTGTGGCAGAAAAGACTCCACGCTGCCTTAGGTCTACATGGCCACCCAAAATGGCTGGAATGAGTATCAGAAATTCCAGTTCCCTTATTTTTATTAGCACTGGGATGAACTTGCCCTTGACGGGGTTTGCCTTATGTGGGGATTGAGAGTCGTTGTACCATCCAAGCTGGGAGCCAAAGTGTTGGAGGAGCTCTGTGACAGGCAACTAGGCACAGCCAAGTTGAAAGCATTGGCTCAAAGCTTCGTCCAGTGGCCTGGGTTAGATCAGTGGATCGAACAGGTTGCTATGCACTGTTTGGGATGCAAACATGCCACAAGCAACACCACTCCATCCTTGAGAATACCTTGCTTTGCCCTTGCAAAGGATTCATGGGGATTTTGCTGGACGACTCATGGGCACATATTTCTTGGTAGCAGTGGATGTAGCTTCAAAATGGCCAGAAGTGATCTCCATAGCCTCCGCTATAGTGTCGCACACTGCTGATGTGTTGAGAAGCCCCTTCTCAAGGATACTTAGTCAGTGACATTGGACCACAACTTGTTGTGGAACAGGTTCAGTCCTTGCTGAAAATGAATGAAAAAAGACATATGATGTCTGCACCATACCACCCAGCTACAAATGACTTGGCAGAAAGGTTTCAATAGAGTTTAAAGGATGCACTACCAGCGACATCAGCAAAACACACAACACTGGCACTAAACAAAAGGTCTTCGATTTCCTCCTTGCATATGGCAATGCAGCACACTCCACAACCAACAACTATGCTGCTCCTGGGTTGTCACTTACATAGAAACATCGAAAACCTACAGCACAATACAGGCTTTTCGGCCCTCAAGGTTGTGCCGAACTTCTCCCTACCCTAGAAATTACTAGGGTTACCCATAGTCCTCTATTTTTCTAAGCTCCACGTATCCATCCAAAAGTCTCTTAAAAGCCCCAATTGTATCTGCCTCCACCATCGTTGCTGGCAGCCCATTCCACACACTCACCACTTTCTGAGTATAAAACTCACCCCTGACATCTCCTCTGTACCTACTCCTCAGCACCTTAAACCTGTGCCCTCTTGTGGCAACCATTTTAGCCCTGGGAAAAAGCCTCTGACTATCCACACGATCAACGCCTCTCATCACCCTGTACACCGCTATCAGGTCACCTCTCATCCTCCGTCGCTCCAAGGAGAAAAGGCCGAGTTCACTCAACCTATCCTCATAAGACATGCTCCCAAATCCAGGCAACATCCTTGTAAATCTCCTCTGCGTCCCTTCTGTGGTTTCCACGTCCTTCCTGTAGTGAGGCAACCAGAACTGAGCACAGTACTCCAAATGGGGTCTGACCAGGGTCCTATATAGCTGCAACATTACCTCTCAGCTCCTAAATTCAATTCCATGACTGATGACGGCCAATACACCATATGTCTTCTTAACCACTGAGCCAACCTGCACAGCTGCTTTGGGACTCAGACCCCAAGATCCCTCTGATCCTCCACACTGCCAAGAGTCTTACCATTAATACTATATTCTGCCATCATATTTGACCTATCAAAATGAACCACTTCACATTTATCTGAGTTGAACTCCATCTACCACTTCTCAGCCCAGTTTTGCATCCTATCAATGTCCCGCTGTAACCTCTGACAGCCCTCCACACTATACACAACACCTCCAACCTTTGTGTCATCAGCAAACTTACTAACCCATCCCTCCACTTCCTCATCCAGGTCATTTATAAAAATCACAAAGAGTAAGGGTCCCAGAACAGATCATCTGAGGCACTCCAATGGTGACTGACCTCCATGCCATGCCCCAACCTCTTTTGCCTCCCTCCTTGTCCTTTCTGAAACATCTAAAACCTGGCACTTGAAGTAACCATTCCTGGCACTGTTGATCAGAGATAGTGTCACAGCTGCAGAAAAGATGGACACCATGGAGGGACTGTCTACAAAGTCTTTGTGGGTGGAGATTAGGAACAGGAAGGGGTCAATAACTTTACTGGGTATTTTTTATAGGCCGTCCAATAGTAACAGGGATATCGAGGAGCAGATAGGGAAACAGATCCTGGAAAGGTGTAATAATAACAGAGTTGTCATGATGGGAGATTTTAATTTTCCAAATATTGATTGGCATCTCCCTAGAGCAAGGGGTTTAGATGGGGTGGAGTTTGTTAGGTGTGTGTATTCAGGAAGGTTTCTTGACACAATATGTAGATAAGCCTACAAGAGGAGAGGCTGTACTTGATCTGGCATTGGGTAAAGAACCAGGTCAGGTGTCAGATCTCTCAGAGGGATCACACTTGGATCTCCTCAAACCCAGTCTCAGAGGTATGCTGGACAAACAGCTGAGACAAATTGAGGGATCCTCAAATAAGGAGGTTCAATGTTTCTTTCCTGGATAAGCAATACTGGCGAAGGACTGTAGAGCTGATCAAACAAGCATAGAGAAGAGAAGGGTCCAGATCTGTCAGAACCACTACCTTCAGTCCCAAGGTCAACTGCTACAACCAGCAAGGAGACAGCCCCGTACCTGCAGTCCCACGGTCAACTGCTACAACCAGCATGGAGACAGCCCCATACCTTCAGTCCCATGGTCAACTGCTACTACCAGCAAGGAGACAGTCCCATACCTGCAGTCCCATGGTCAACTGCTACAACCAGCATGGAGACAGCCCCATACCTGCAGTCCCATGGTGAACTACTACAACCAGCATGGAGACAGTCCCATACCTGCAGTCCCATGGTCAACTACTACAACCAGCATGGAGACAGCCCCATACCTGCAGTCCCATGGTCAACTGCTACAACCAGCAAGGAGACAGCCCCATACCTGCAGTCCCACGGTCAACTGCTACAACCAGCAAGGAGACAGCCCCATACCTGCAGTCCCATGGTCAACTGCTACAACCAGCACGGAGACAGCCCCATACCTGCAGTCCCATGGTCAACTGCTACAACCAGCAAGGAGACAGCCCCATACCTGCAGTACCATGGTCAACTACTACAACCAGCACGGAGACAGCCCCATACCTGCAGTCCCATGGTCAACTGCTACAACCAGCACGAAGACAGCCCCATACCTGCAGTCCCATGGTCAACTACTACAACCAGCATGCAGACAGCCCCATACCTGCAGTCCCATGGTCAAATACTACAACCAGCACGGAGACAGCCCCATACCTGCAGTCCCACGGTCACCTACTACAACCAGCATGGAGACAGCCCCATACGTGCAGTCCCACGGTCAACTGCTACAACCAGCATGGAGACAGCCCCATACCTGCAGTCCCATGGTCAACTACTACAACCAGCACGGAGACAGCCCCATACCTGCAGTCCCACGGTCAACTACTACAACCAGCATGGAGACAGCCCCATACCTGCAGTCCCACGGTCAACTGCTACAACCAGCATGGAGACAGCCCCATACCTGCAGTCCCATGGTCAAATGCTACAACCAGCATGGAGACAGCCCCATACCTGCAGTCCCATGGTCAACTACTACAACTAGCATGGAGACAGCCCCATACCTGCAGTCCCATGGTCAACTACTACAACCAGCATGGAGACAGCCCCATACCTGCAGTCCTATGGTCAAATGCTACAACCAGCATGGAGACAGCCCCCTACCTGCAGTCCCACGGTCAACTGCTACAACCAGCACGGAGACAGCCCCATACCTGCAGTCCCATGGTCAACTACTACAACCAGCATGGAGACAGCCCCATACCTGCAGTCCCATGGTCAACTACTACAACCAGCATGGAGACAGCCCCATACCTGCAGTCCCATGGTCAAATGCTACAACCAGCATGGAGACAGCCCCCTACCTGCAGTCCCACGGTCAACTGCTACAACCAGCACGGAGACAGTCCCATACCTGCAGTCCCATGGTCAACTGCTACCACCAGCATGGAGACAGCCCCATACCTGCAGTCCCATGGTCAACTACTACAACCAGCATGGAGACAGCCCCATACCTGCAGTCCCATGGTCAACTGCTACAACCAGCATGGAGACAGCCCCATACCTGCAGTCCCACGGTCAACTGCTACAACCAGCAAGGAGACAGTCCCATACCTGCAGTCCCATGGTCAACTGCTATGACCAGCATGGAGACAGCCCCATACCTGCAGTTCCATGGTCAACTGCTACGACCAGCATGGAGACAGCCCCATACCTGCAGTCCCATGGTCAACTACTACAACCAGCATGGAGACAGTCCCATACCAGCAGTCCCATGGTCAACTACTACAACCAGCATGGAGACAGTCCCATACCAGCAGTCCCATGGTCAACAACTACAACCAGCATGGAGACAGCCCCAAAATTGCAGTCCCATGGTCAACTACTACAACCAGCATGGAGACAGCCCCATACCTGCAGTCCCATGGTCAAATGCTACAACCAGCATGGAGACAGCCCCCTACCTGCAGTCCCACGGTCAACTGCTACAACCAGCACGGAGACAGCCCCATACCTGCAGTCCCATGGTCAACTACTACAACCAGCATGGAGACAGCCCCATACCAGCAGTCCCATGGTCAACTACTACAACCAGCATGGAGACAGCCCCATACCTGCAGTCCCATGGTCAAATGCTACAACCAGCATGGAGACAGCCCCCTACCTGCAGTCCCACGGTCAACTGCTACAACCAGCACGGAGACAGTCCCATACCTGCAGTCCCATGGTCAACTGCTACAACCAGCATGGAGACAGCCCCATACCTGCAGTCCCATGGTCAACTACTACAACCAGCATGGAGACAGTCCCATACCTGCAGTCCCATGGTCAACTACTACAACCAGCATGGAGACAGCCCCATACCTGCAGTCCCATGGTCAACTGCTACAACCAGCAAGGAGACAGCCCCATACCTGCAGTCCCACGGTCAACTGCTACAACCAGCAAGGAGACAGCCCCATACCTGCAGTCCCATGGTCAACTGCTACAACCAGCACGGAGACAGCCCCATACCTGCAGTCCCATGGTCAACTGCTACAACCAGCAAGGAGACAGCCCCATACCTGCAGTACCATGGTCAACTACTACAACCAGCACGGAGACAGCCCCATACCTGCAGTCCCATGGTCAACTGCTACAACCAGCACGGAGACAGCCCCATACCTGCAGTCCCATGGTCAACTACTACAACCAGCATGCAGACAGCCCCATACCTGCAGTCCCATGGTCAAATACTACAACCAGCACGGAGACAGCCCCATACCTGCAGTCCCACGGTCACCTACTACAACCAGCATGGAGACAGCCCCATACGTGCAGTCCCACGGTCAACTGCTACAACCAGCATGGAGACAGCCCCATACCTGCAGTCCCATGGTCAACTACTACAACCAGCACGGAGACAGCCCCATACCTGCAGTCCCACGGTCAACTACTACAACCAGCATGGAGACAGCCCCATACCTGCAGTCCCACGGTCAACTGCTACAACCAGCATGGAGACAGCCCCATACCTGCAGTCCCATGGTCAAATGCTACAACCAGCATGGAGACAGCCCCATACCTGCAGTCCCATGGTCAACTACTACAACTAGCATGGAGACAGCCCCATACCTGCAGTCCCATGGTCAACTACTACAACCAGCATGGAGACAGCCCCATACCTGCAGTCCTATGGTCAAATGCTACAACCAGCATGGAGACAGCCCCCTACCTGCAGTCCCACGGTCAACTGCTACAACCAGCACGGAGACAGCCCCATACCTGCAGTCCCATGGTCAACTACTACAACCAGCATGGAGACAGCCCCATACCTGCAGTCCCATGGTCAACTACTACAACCAGCATGGAGACAGCCCCATACCTGCAGTCCCATGGTCAAATGCTACAACCAGCATGGAGACAGCCCCCTACCTGCAGTCCCACGGTCAACTGCTACAACCAGCACGGAGACAGTCCCATACCTGCAGTCCCATGGTCAACTGCTACCACCAGCATGGAGACAGCCCCATACCTGCAGTCCCATGGTCAACTACTACAACCAGCATGGAGACAGCCCCATACCTGCAGTCCCATGGTCAACTGCTACAACCAGCATGGAGACAGCCCCATACCTGCAGTCCCACGGTCAACTGCTACAACCAGCAAGGAGACAGTCCCATACCTGCAGTCCCATGGTCAACTGCTATGACCAGCATGGAGACAGCCCCATACCTGCAGTTCCATGGTCAACTGCTACGACCAGCATGGAGACAGCCCCATACCTGCAGTCCCATGGTCAACTACTACAACCAGCATGGAGACAGTCCCATACCAGCAGTCCCATGGTCAACTACTACAACCAGCATGGAGACAGTCCCATACCAGCAGTCCCATGGTCAACAACTACAACCAGCATGGAGACAGCCCCAAAATTGCAGTCCCATGGTCAACTACTACAACCAGCATGGAGACAGCCCCATACCTGCAGTCCCATGGTCAAATGCTACAACCAGCATGGAGACAGCCCCCTACCTGCAGTCCCACGGTCAACTGCTACAACCAGCACGGAGACAGCCCCATACCTGCAGTCCCATGGTCAACTACTACAACCAGCATGGAGACAGCCCCATACCAGCAGTCCCATGGTCAACTACTACAACCAGCATGGAGACAGCCCCATACCTGCAGTCCCATGGTCAAATGCTACAACCAGCATGGAGACAGCACCCTACCTGCAGTCCCACGGTCAACTGCTACAACCAGCACGGAGACAGTCCCATACCTGCAGTCCCATGGTCAACTGCTACAACCAGCATGGAGACAGCCCCATACCTGCAGTCCCATGGTCAACTACTACAACCAGCATGGAGACAGCCCCATACCTGCAGTCCCATGGTCAACTGCTACAAACTGCATGGAGACAGCCCCATACCTGCAGTCCCACGGTCAACTGCTACAACCAGCAAGGAGACAGTCCCATACCTGCAGTCCCATGGTCAACTGCTATGACCAGCATGGAGACAGCCCCATACCTGCAGTCCCATGGTCAACTGCTACGACCAGCATGGAGACAGCCTCATACCTGCAGTCCCATGGTCAACTACTACAACCAGCATGGAGACAGTCCCATACCAGCAGTCCCATGGTCAACTACTACAACCAGCATGGAGACAGTCCCATACCAGCAGTCCCATGGTCAACAACTACAACCAGCATGGAGACAGCCCCATAATTGCAGTCCCATGGTCAACTACTACAACCAGCATGGAGACAGCCCCATACCTGCAGTCCCATGGTCAACTACTACGACCAGCATGGAGACAGCCCCATACCTGCAGTCCCATGGTCAACTACTACAACCAGCATGGAGACAGCCCCATAATTGCAGTCCCATGGTCAACTACTACGACCAGCATGGAGACAGCCCCATACCTGCAGTCCCATGGTGAACTACTACAACCAGCATGGAGACAGCCCCATACCTGCAGTCCCATGGTGAACTACTACAACCAGCATGGAGACAGCCCCATACCTGCAGTCCCATGGTCAACTGCTACAACCAGCACGGAGACAGCCCCATACCTGCAGTCCCATGGTCAACTACTACAACCAGCACGGAGACAGCCCCATACCTGCAGTCCCATGGTCAAATGCTACAACCAGCATGGAGACAGCCCCATACCTGCAGTCCCACGGTCAACTGCTACAACCAGCATGGAGACAGCCCCATACCTGCAGTCCCATGGTCAAATGCTACAACCAGCATGGAGACAGCCCCATAATTGCAGTCCCATGGTCAACTACTACGACCAGCATGGAGACAGCCCCATACCTGCAGTCCCATGGTCAACTACTACGACCAGCATGGAGACAGCCCCATACCTGCAGTCCCATGGTCAACTACTACAAGCAGCATGGAGACAGACCCATAATTGCAGTCCAATGGTCAACTACTACGACCAGCATGGAGACAGCCCCATACCTGCAGTCCCATGGTCAACTGCTACAACCAGCATGGAGATAGCCCCATACCTGCAGTCCCATGGTGAACTACTACAACCAGCATGGAGACAGCCACATACCTGCAGTCCCATGGTGAACTACTACAACCAGCATGGAGACAGCCCCATACCTGCAGTCCCATGGTCAACTGCTACAACCAGCACGGAGACAGCCCCATACCTGCAGTCCCATGGTCAACTACTACAACCAGCACGGAGACAGCCCCATACCTGCAGTCCCATGGTCAAATGCTACAACCAGCATGGAGACAGCCCCATACCTGCAGTCCCACGGTCAACTGCTACAACCAGCATGGAGACAGCCCCATACCTGCAGTCCCATGGTCAAATGCTACAACCAGCATGGAGACAGCCCCATACCTGCAGTCCCACGGTCAACTGCTACAACCAGCATGGAGACAGCCCCATACCTGCAGTCCCATGGTCAACTGCTACTACCAGCATGGAGACAGCCCCATACCTGCAGTCCCATTGTCAACTGCTACAACCAGCATGGAGACAGCCCCATACCTGCAATCCCATGGTCAACTACTCCAACCAGAATGGAGACAGCCCCATACCTGCAGTCCCATGGTCAACTACTCCAACCAGCATGGAGACAGCCCCATACCTGCAGTCCCATGGTCAACTACTCCAACCAGAATGGAGACAGCCCCATACCTGCAGTCCCATGATCAACTAATACAAACAGCATGGAGACAGACCCATACCTGCTGTCCCATGGTCAACTGCTACAACCAGCACGGAGACAGCCCCATACCTGCAGTCCCATGGTCAACTGCTACAACCAGCATGGAGACAGCCCCATACCTGCAGTCCCATGGTCAACTACTACAACCAGCACGGAGAAAGCCCCATACCTGCAGTCCCATGGTCAACTGCTACAGCCAGCATGGAGACAACCCCATACCTGCAGTCCCATGGTCAACTACTACAACCAGCATGGAGACAGCCCCATACCTGCAGTCCCATGGTGAACTGCTACAGCCAGCATGGAGACAGCCCCATACCTGCAGTCCCATGGTCAACTGCTACAACCAGCATGGAGACAGCCCCATACCTGCAGTCCCATGGTCAACTGCTACGACCAGCATGGAGACAGCCCCATACCTGCAGTCCCATGGTCAACTACTACAACCAGCATGGAGACAGTCCCATACCAGCAGTCCCATGGTCAACTACTACAACCAGCATGGAGACAGCCCCATAATTGCAGTCCCATGGTCAACTACTACAACCAGCATGGAGACAGCCCCATACCTGCAGTCCCATGGTCAACTACTCCAACCAGCATGGAGACAGCCCCATAATTGCAGTCCCATGGTCAACTGCTACGACCAGCATGGAGACAGACCCATACCTGCAGTCCCATGGTCAACTACTACGACCAGCATGGAGACAGCCCCATACCTGCAGTCCCATGGTCAACTGCTACAACCAGCATGGAGATAGCCCCATACCTGCAGTCCCATGGTTAACTACTACAACCAGTATGGAGACAGCCCCATACCGGCAGTACCATGGTCAACTGCTACAACCAGCACGGAGACAGCCCCATACCTGCAGACCCATGGTCAACTACCACAACCAGCACGGAGACAGCCCCATACCTGCAGTCCCATGGTCAACTACTACGACCATCATGGAGACAGCCCCATACCTGCAGTCCCATGGTCAACTACTACAACCAGCATGGAGACAGTCCCATACCTGCAGTCCCATGGTCAACTACTCCAACCAGCATGGAGACAGCCCCATAATTGCAGTCCCGTGGTCAACTGCTACGACCAGCATGGAGACAGCCCCATACCTGCAGTCCCATGGTCAACTACTACGACCAGCATGGAGACAGCCCCATACCTGCAGTCCCATGGTCAACTACTACAAGCAGCATGGAGACAGACCCATAATTGCAGTCCCATGCTCAACTACTACGACCAGCATGGAGACAGCCCCATACCTGCAGTCCCATGGTCAACTGCTACAACCAGCATGGAGATAGCCCCATACCTGCAGTCCCATGGTGAACTACTACAACCAGCATGGAGACAGCCCCATACCTGCAGTCCCATGGTGAACTACTACAACCAGCATGGAGACAGCCCCATACCTGCAGTCCCATGGTCAACTGCTACAACCAGCACGGAGACAGCCCCATACCTGCAGTCCCATGGTCAACTACTACAACCAGCACGGAGACAGCCCCATACCTGCAGTCCCATGGTCAAATGCTACAACCAGCATGGAGACAGCCCCATACCTGCAGTCCCACGGTCAAATACTACTACCAGCATGGAGACAGCCCCATACCTGCAGTCCCACGGTCAACTGCTACAACCAGCATGGAGACAGCCCCATACCTGCAGTCCCACGGTCAACTGCTACAACCAGCATGGAGACAGCCCCATACCTGCAGTCCCATGGTCAACTGCTACTACCAGCATGGAGACAGCCCCATACCTGCAGTCCCATGGTCAACTGCTACGACCAGCACGGAGACAGCCCCATACCTGCAGTCCCATGGTCAACTGCTACGACCAGCATGGAGACAGCCCCATACCTGCAGTCCCATGGTCAACTGCTACAACCAGCATGGAGACAGCCCCATACCTGCAGTCCCATGGTCAACTGCTACAACCAGCATGGAGAGAGCCCCATACCTGCAGTCCCACGGTCAACTGCTACAACCAGCATGGAGACAGCCCCATACCTGCAGTCCCATGGTCAACTGCTACTACCAGCATGGAGACAGCCCCATACCTGCAGTCCCATGGTCAACTACTACGACCAGCATGGAGACAGCCCCATACCTGCAGTCCCATGGTCAACTACTACGACCAGCATGGAGACAGCCCCATACCTGCAGTCCCATGGGCAACTGCTACAACCAGCATGGAGACAGCCCCATACCTGCAGTCCCATGGTCAACTGCTACAACCAGCATGGAGACAGCCCCATACCTGCAGTCCCACGGTCAACTGCTACAACCAGCATGGAGACAGCCCTATACCTGCAGTCCTATGGTCAACTGCTACTACCAGCATGGAGACAGCCCCATACCTGCAGTCCCATGGTCAACTGCTACAACCAGCATGGAGACAGCCCCATTCCTGCAGTCCCACGGTCAACTGCTACAACCAGCATGGAGACAGCCCCATACCTGCAGTCCCATGGTCAACTGCTACTACCAGCATGGAGACAGCCCCATACCTGCAGTCCCATGGTCAACTACTATGACCAGCATGGAGACAGCCCCATACCTGCAGTCCCATGGTCAACTACTATGACCAGCATGGAGACCACCCCATACCTGCAGTCCCATGGTCAACTGCTACAGCCAGCATGGAGACAGCCCCATACCTGCAGTCCCATGGTCAACTACTCCAACCAGCATGGAGACAGCCCCATACCTGCAGTCCCATGGTCAACTACTCCCACCAGCATGGAGACAGCCCCATACCTGCAGTCCCATGGTCAACTACTCCAACCAGCATGGAGACAGCCCCATACCTGCAGTCCCATGGTCAACTACTACAACCAGCATGGAGACAGTCCGATACCTGCAGTCCCATGGTCAACTGCTACAGCCAGCATGGAGACAGCCCCATACCTGTAGTCCCATGGTCAACTACTACAACCAGCATGGAGACAGCCCCATACCGGCAGTACCATGGTCAACTGCTACAACCAGCACGGAGACAGCCCCATACCTGCAGACCCATGGTCAACTACCACAACCAGCACGGAGACAGCCCCATACCTGCAGACCCATGGTCAACTACTACGACCATCATGGAGACAGCCCCATACCTGCAGTCCCATGGTCAACTACTACAACCAGCATGGAGACAGTCCCATACCTGCAGTCCCATGGTCAACTGCTACGACCAGCATTGAGACAGCCCCATACCTGCAGTCCCATGGTCAACTGCTACAACCAGCACGGAGACAGCCCCATACCTGCAGTCCCATGGTCAACTGCTACAACCAGCATGGAGACAGCCCCATACCTGCAGTCCCATGGTCAACTGCTACAACCAGCATGGAGAGAGCCCCATACCTGCAGTCCCACGGTCAACTGCTACAACCAGCATGGAGACAGCCCCATACCTGCAGTCCCATGGTCAACTGCTACTACCAGCATGGAGACAGCCCCATACCTGCAGTCCCATGGTCAACTACTACGACCAGCATGGAGACAGCCCCATACCTGCAGTCCCATGGTCAACTACTACGACCAGCATGGAGACAGCCCCATACCTGCAGTCCCATGGGCAACTGCTACGACCAGCATGGAGACAGCCCCATACCTGCAGTCCCATGGTCAACTGCTACAACCAGCATGGAGACAGCCCCATACCTGCAGTCCCACGGTCAACTGCTACAACCAGCATGGAGACAGCCCTATACCTGCAGTCCTATGGTCAACTGCTACTACCAGCATGGAGACAGCCCCATACCTGCAGTCCCATGGTCAACTGCTACAACCAGCATGGAGACAGCCCCATTCCTGCAGTCCCACGGTCAACTGCTACAACCAGCATGGAGACAGCCCCATACCTGCAGTCCCATGGTCAACTACTATGACCAGCATGGAGACAGCCCCATACCTGCAGTCCCATGGTCAACTACTATGACCAGCATGGAGACCACCCCATACCTGCAGTCCCATGGTCAACTGCTACAGCCAGCATGGAGACAGCCCCATACCTGCAGTCCCATGGTCAACTACTCCAACCAGCATGGAGACAGCCCCATACCTGCAGTCCCATGGTCAACTACTCCCACCAGCATGGAGACAGCCCCATACCTGCAGTCCCATGGTCAACTACTCCAACCAGCATGGAGACAGCCCCATACCTGCAGTCCCATGGTCAACTACTACAACCAGCATGGAGACAGTCCGATACCTGCAGTCCCATGGTCAACTGCTACAGCCAGCATGGAGACAGCCCCATACCTGCAGTCCCATGGTCAACTACTACAACCAGCATGGAGACAGCCCCATACCGGCAGTACCATGGTCAACTGCTACAACCAGCACGGAGACAGCCCCATACCTGCAGACCCATGGTCAACTACCACAACCAGCACGGAGACAGCCCCATACCTGCAGACCCATGGTCAACTACTACGACCATCATCGAGACAGCCCCATACCTGCAGTCCCATGGTCAACTACTACAACCAGCATGGAGACAGTCCCATACCTGCAGTCCCATGGTCAACTACTCCAACCAGCATGGAGACAGCCCCATAATTGCAGTCCCATGGTCAACTGCTACGACCAGCATGGAGACAGCCCCATACCTGCAGTCCCATGGTCAACTACTACGACCAGCATGTAGACAGCCCCATACCTGCAGTCCCATGGTCAACTACTACAAGCAGCATGGAGACAGACCCATAATTGCAGTCCCATGCTCAACTACTACGACCAGCATGGAGACAGCCCCATACCTGCAGTCCCATGGTCAACTGCTACAACCAGCATGGAGATAGCCCCATACCTGCAGTCCCATGGTGAACTACTACAACCAGCATGGAGACAGCCCCATACCTGCAGTCCCATGGTGAACTACTACAACCAGCATGGAGACAGCCCCATACCTGCAGTCCCATGGTCAACTGCTACAACCAGCACGGAGACAGCCCCATACCTGCAGTCCCATGGTCAACTACTACAACCAGCACGGAGACAGCCCCATACCTGCAGTCCCATGGTCAAATGCTACAACCAGCATGGAGACAGCCCCATACCTGCAGTCCCACGGTCAAATACTACTACCAGCATGGAGACAGCCCCATACCTGCAGTCCCACGGTCAACTGCTACAACCAGCATGGAGACAGCCCCATACCTGCAGTCCCACGGTCAACTGCTACAACCAGCATGGAGACAGCCCCATACCTGCAGTCCCACGGTCAACTGCTACTACCAGCATGGAGACAGCCCCATACCTGCAGTCCCATGGTCAACTGCTACGAGCAGCACGGAGACAGCCCCATACCTGCAGTCCCATGGTCAACTGCTACGACCAGCATGGAGACAGCCCCATACCTGCAGTCCCATGGTCAACTGCTACAACCAGCATGGAGACAGCCCCATACCTGCAGTCCCATGGTCAACTGCTACAACCAGCATGGAGAGAGCCCCATACCTGCAGTCCCACGGTCATCTGCTACAACCAGCATGGAGACAGCCCCATACCTGCAGTCCCATGGTCAACTGCTACTACCAGCATGGAGACAGCCCCATACCTGCAGTCCCATGGTCAACTACTATGACCAGCATGGAGACAGCCCCATACCTGCAGTCCCATGGTCAACTACTACGACCAGCATGGAGACAGCCCCATACCTGCAGTCCCATGGTCAACTGCTACAACCAGCATGGAGACAGCCCCATACCTGCAGTCCCATGGTCAACTGCTACAACCAGCATGGAGACAGCCCCATACCTGCAGTCCCACGGTCAACTGCTACAACCAGCATGGAGACAGCCCTATACCTGCAGTCCTATGGTCAACTGCTACTACCAGCATGGAGACAGCCCCATACCTGCAGTCCCATGGTCAACTGCTACAACCAGCATGGAGACAGCCCCATTCCTGCAGTCCCACGGTCAACTGCTACAACCAGCATGGAGACAGCCCCATACCTGCAGTCCCATGGTCAACTGCTACTACCAGCATGGAGACAGCCCCATACCTGCAGTCCCATGGTCAACTGCTACAGCCAGCATGGAGACAGCCCCATACCTGCAGTCCCATGGTCAACTACTCCAACCAGCATGGAGACAGCCCCATACCTGCAGTCCCATGGTCAACTACTCCCACCAGCATGGAGACAGCCCCATACCTGCAGTCCCATGGTCAACTACTCCAACCAGCATGGAGACAGCCCCATACCTGCAGTCCCATGGTCAACTACTACAACCAGCATGGAGACAGTCCGATACCTGCAGTCCCATGGTCAACTGCTACAGCCAGCATGGAGACAGCCCCATACCTGCAGTCCCATGGTCAACTACTACAACCAGCATGGAGACAGCCCCATACCGGCAGTACCATGGTCAACTGCTACAACCAGCACGGAGACAGCCCCATACCTGCAGACCCATGGTCAACTACCACAACCAGCACGGAGACAGCCCCATACCTGCAGACCCATGGTCAACTACCACAACCAGCACGGAGATAGCCCCATACCTGCAGTCCCATGGTCAACTACTACGACCAGCATGGAGACAGCCCCATACCTGCAGTCCCATGGTCAACTACTACAACCAGCATGGAGACAGTCCCATACCTGTAGTCCCATGGTCAACTACTCCAACCAGCATGGAGACAGCCCCATAATTGCAGTCCCATGGTCAACTACTACGACCAGCATGGAGACAGCCCCATACCTGCAGTCCCATGGTCAACTACTACAAGCAGCATGGAGACAGACCCATAATTGCAGTCCCATGGTCAACTACTACGACCAGCATGGAGACAGCCCCATACCTGCAGTCCCATGGTCAACTGCTACAACCAGCATGGAGATAGCCCCATACCTGCAGTCCCATGGTGAACTACTACAACCAGCATGGAGACAGCCCCATACCCGCAGTCCCATGGTGAACTACTACAACCAGCATGGAGACAGCCCCATACCTGCAGTCCCATGGTCAACTGCTACAACCAGCACGGAGACAGCCCCATACCTGCAGTCCCATGGTCAACTGCTACAGCCAGCATGGAGACAGCCCCATACCTGCAGTCCCATGGTCAACTACTACAACCAGCACGGAGACAGCCCCATACCGGCAGTACCATGGTCAACTGCTACAACCAGCACGGAGACAGCCCCATACCTGCAGACCCATGGTCAACTACCACAACCAGCACGGAGACAGCCCCATACCTGCAGACCCATGGTCAACTACCACAACCAGCACGGAGACAGCCCCATACCTGCAGTTCCATGGTCAACTACTACGACCAGCATGGAGACAGCCCCATACCTGCAGTCCCATGGTGAACTACTACAACCAGCATGGAGACAGTCCCATACCTGCAGTCCCATGGTCAACTACTCCAACCAGCATGGAGACAGCCCCATAATTGCAGTCCCATGGTCAGCTGCTACGACCAGCATGGAGACAGCCCCATACCTGCTGTCCCATGGTCAACTACTACGACCAGCATGGAGACAGCCCCATACCTGCAGTCCCATGGTCAACTGCTACAACCAGCATGGAGATAGCCCCATACCTGCAGTCCCATGGTGAACTACTACAACCAGCACGGAGACAGCCCCATACCTGCAGTCCCATGGTCAACTGCTACAACCAGCACGGAGACAGCCCCATACCTGCAGTCCCATGGTCAACTACTACAACCAGCACGGAGACAGCCCCATACCTGCAGTCCCATGGTCAAATGCTACAACCAGCATGGAGACAGCCCCATACCTGCAGTCCCACGGTCAACTGCTACAACCAGCATGGAGACAGCCCCATACCTGCAGTCCCATGGTCAAATACTACTACCAGCATGGAGACAGCCCCATACCTGCAATCCCACGGTCAACTGCTACAACCAGCATGGAGACAGCCCCATACCTGCAGTCCCACGGTCAACTGCTACAACCAGCATGGAGACAGCCCCATACCTGCAGTCCCATGGTCAACTGCTACTACCAGCATGGAGACAGCCCCATACCTGCAGTCCCATGGTCAACTGCTACGACCAGCACGGAGACAGCCCCATACCTGCAGTCCCATGGTCAACTGCTACAACCAGCATGGAGACAGCCCCATACCTGCAGTCCCATGGTCAACTGCTACAACCAGCACGTAGACAGCCCCATACCTGCAGTCCCATGGTCAACTGCTACAACCAGCATGGAGACAGCCCCATACCTGCAGTCCCATGGTCAACTGCTACAACCAGCATGGAGAGAGCCCCATACCTGCAGTCCCACGGTCAACTGCTACAACCAGCATGGAGACAGCCCCATACCTGCAGTCCCATGGTCAACTGCTACTACCAGCATGGAGACAGCCCCATACCTGCAGTCCCATGGTCAACTACAATGACCAGCATGGAGACAGCCCCATACCTGCAGTCCCATGGTCAACTACTACGACCAGCATGGAGACAGCCCCATACCTGCAGTCCCATGGTCAACTGCTACAACCAGCATGGAGACAGCCCCATACCTGCAGTCCCATGGTCAACTGCTACAACCAGCATGGAGACAGCCCCATACCTGCAGTCCCACGGTCAACTGCTACAACCAGCATGGAGTCAGCCCCATACCTGCAGTCCTATGGTCAACTGCTACTACCAGCATGGAGACAGCCCCATACCTGCAGTCCCATGGTCAACTGCTACAACCAGCATGGAGACAGCCCCATTCCTGCAGTCCCACGGTCAACTGCTACAACCAGCATGGAGACAGCCCCATACCTGCAGTCCCATGGTCAACTGCTACTACCAGCATGGAGACAGCCCCATACCTGCAGTCCCATGGTCAACTACTATGACCGGCATGGAGACAGCCCCATACCTGCAGTCCCATGGTCAACTGCTACAGCCAGCATGGAGACAGCCCCATACCTGCAGTCCCATGGTCAACTACTCCAACCAGCATGGAGACAGCCCCATACCTGCAGTCCCATGGTCAACTACTCCCACCAGCATGGAGACAGCCCCATACCTGCAGTCCCATGGTCAACTACTCCAACCAGCATGGAGACAGCCCCATACCTGCAGTCCCATGGTCAACTACTACAACCAGCATGGAGACAGCCCCATACCTGCAGTCCCATGGTCAACTACTACAACCAGCACGGAGACAGTCCCATACCTGCAGTCCCATGGTCAACTGCTACAGCCAGCATGGAGACAGCCCCATACCTGCAGTCCCATGGTCAACTACTACAACCAGCACGGAGACAGTCCCATACCTGCAGTCCCATGGTCAACTACTATGACCAGCATGGAGACAGCCCCATACCTGCAGTCCCATGGTCAACTACTACAACCAGCATGGAGACAGCCCCATACCTGCAGTCCCATGGTCAACTACTACAACCAGCATGGAGACAGCCCCATACCTGCAGTCCCATGGTCAACTGCTACAACCAACATGGAGACAGCCCCATACCTGCAGTCCCATGGTCAACTGCTACAACCAGCATGGAGACAGCCCCATACCTGCAGTCCCATGGTCAACTGCTACAACCAGCATGGAGACAGCCCCATACCTGCAGTCCCATGGTCAACTGCTACAACCAGCATGGAGACAGCCCCATACCTGCAGTCCCATGGTGAACTACTCCAACCAGCATGGAGACAGCCCCATACCCGAGGTTGTTCTACAGCCACAAATCTTACCTGCTTTGTCAAGAAAATTGTTATCCTACAGGAGTAAGAAATCCTCCACAACAATTCAATCTTCAGGCCTGAATGGCACAATTTAACATTCACTATGCTGTGAATGTCTCTATAGAAGTTGTATTATATAGTATACTTAGTATATATACATACACACATGTATATATTTGAGTTGCGATCCATTCTGTATTGAGTTGGAGTTTATAGCTAAGCAGGGAGGAGTGTTGTGTTTTTAGTATTTCAGTAATATTTGAGATTGTAAATATATTGATTGATGTAGTATTCTTTGTTGGTGTGCATAATTCATGATATTTTGTCTGTAAGAACTGTAATAGTGACATCAGTTGTTACCCACCAGGTCATATTTGAGCGCCTCACTAAAGAAAATCAAAGTAGACAAATCATTTCCCAGCTCTGGTATATTTATTTTGATTAGTTTCTCAAGCCACAAAATGTAACACACTGCTCTACCTTCATCAATGTGCTCTGTCACATCTTCAAGGAAATCTATCAGGCCCGTCTCTAAGAATCTTCTCCAGTAATTTGTCCACTCACTGTAAGGTATCTAAGTCCCAGGGTTATCCCTGTTAAAGATCACTGGCCGAGTTTCAGATGATGAAGAGGAGGAATACAGAAACGAGATCGATCAGCTGGTTGAGTGGAGTCGCAGCATCAGCCTTGCACACAGTCAGTAAGACCAGGGAATGGATCGTCAATTTTAGAAAGAGAAAGTCAAGGTTATACACTCCAGTCCTCATTGTGTGATCAACAGCGGAAAGGACAGTTTCAGGTTCCCGAGTGTCAACATCTATCCAGGACCCAACACTTTGATGCAATTTCAAAGAGTTGGCTGATTCTCATTAGGATTCTGAAGGGAGTTAGAATGTCACCATAAACACTCACCAATCGTGGAGAGAATTCAAACTGGTCACATCACCATCTGGTATGGATGGGGCAAATGCACAGGATTGGAAAAAGCTGCAGAAAGTTGCAAACTCAGCCAGCCAGCTCCATCTTGGGCACTAGCCTCCCCAGCATCGAGGACATCTCCAAAAGATGATACTTCAAAAAGGTTGTCACCCTCCAGTTATCTGGAACTACTCCTGTGGCCCTTGAAGATGCAAAGATCATTGTCAAAGGCACAACAATCTCTTCCCTCACTTCCCATATTAACCTGGGGTACACCTCATCTGGTCCCATGGAATTAACTATCCCAAAGTTTTTCAAAAGTTCCAGCACATGCTCCTTCTTAACATTGATATGTTGTAGCCTATCAGCCTGTTGTACACTGTCATCACAAACATCAAGATCCCTCTCACTGGTGAATGCTGAGGCAAAGTATTCATTAAGGATTTCCCCTTACCTCCTCTGACTCCAGGCATGTGTTCCTTCCTCTATCTCTGACCAGTGCTGCCCTCATTCTAGTCATCCACAGGTTCTTCACGAACGTGTAGAACACCTTGAGGTTTTCCTTTAATCCTACTTGCCAAAGTCTTCTCACACCTCTTCCTAGTTCTCCCAAGTCCATTCTTCAGCTCCTTCCTGGCTACTTTGTAACTCTCCAGAGCCTGTCTGATCCTTGCTTCCTAAAGCTTCCTTCTTTCTCTTGATTCTACATCCCTTGTCAGCTATGGTATCTTCAACCTACAATCCTCTTCCTGCCTCAATCTATCCAGAATCCTATTCATGTGCTCCCTAAGCAACTTCCCTATTTTCGTTGTGCTTTTTCCCGAGTACATCTGTTTTTAATTTACACTCCTAAACTCCTGAGTGATGGCATCATAATTCTTCCTCCCCTAATAAAATACTTCCCCATACTCTCTGCTCCTGTCCTTTCCAAGGCTACAGTAAAGGTCAGGTACGTCACTGAAAATACTCACCCACTGAGAGATCTGACACCTGACCTCGTTCATTGCCTAGTACTCGATCCGGTATGGTCTCTCCTTCAGTCAGCTTGCCTGCATATTGTGTTAGGAATTCTCCCTGGGTAGACCCAACAAATTTTGCCCCATCTAAATCTATTTCACTAAGGAGGTGCCAGTCAATATTAGGGAAGTCGAAGTCACCCAAGACAACAACTCTGTTATTTTTGCACCTTTCCAAAATCTGTCTCCTGATCTATTCCTCAGTGTCTTTGTTGTATTGAGAGGTCTATAGAATACTCCCAATAGGGTGATTTCTCCATTCCTGTTCCTAACTTCCACCCACACTCCCTCCACCATCCCTCCACAACATCCTCCCTATCTGCGGCTGTGATACTATCCCTAGTTAGTGTAACGCTGCATCGCAGCGTGGTATGAAGTCTCCACTGTGCAGTATTGTGCGAGACTGCAGACTCAGCCAGCCCCCATCACGAGCACGTCATTGAGATGGCGCCTCAAGGAGATGACGTCCCATCATGGAGGACCACGCCATCTGGAACACGTCCTCCTTTCATTACTACCGTAAGGGAGGAGGCACAGGTGCCTGAAGTCCCACATTCGGTCTTTCAGGAACAGCTTCTTTCCATCTGTAATTGGTTTCTGAAGGGTCCATGAACACAATCTCATTACACCTTTTTCTTTACAACGTTTGTTTATTTTTGCAATTTGTGGTAATTTTATGCCTTTGTGCTGTCCTGCTGCCACAAAACAATGCATTTCACTTCCTATTAAACCTGATTCTGATTTTGGCTCGTGCCCCCTTCCTTTCTAGGGATCTGCAGATGCTGGAAATTCAAACAACACACACAAAATGCTGGTGGACAGCGCTTCTCCTTATAGATGCTGCCTGGCCTGCTGTGTTCCACCAGCATTTTGTGTGTGTTGTTACTTACTTTATAAATTACCTCGGGTTACCCATTGCCCTCTATTTTCCTAAGCTCCATGTACCTATCCAGGAGTTTCTTAAAAGACCCTATCGTATCCTCCTCCACCACCGTTGCCGGCAGCCCATTCCACGCACTCACCACTCTCTGCGTAAAAAAAAACTTACCCCTGACATCTCCTCTGTACCTGCTTCCAAGCACCTTAAAACTGTGTCCGCTCATGTTAGTCATTTCAGCCCTTCGACAAAGCCTCTGACTATTCATATGATTAATGCCTCTCATCATCTTATTCACCAGATCTGAAAGGCTGTGATATTGCAGTGCAACTTGATTATTGATGACAAGTTTGGCTCTGAGCTTTGCAGAATGATCCACGCCTTCCAGGGCCTGATTGTAGGCCATTCTGGTTAAGGACAATGTTGTGCGATGGAGTCAGTTTGGTCGTTAACTTTGGCCCTAGTTGTGCTTGAGTCATGGAATCGTATGTGAAAGTGCCCCCTTCAGATATTGCAGTTGCACCTTTCAAGACTAATTTCCACATTTTAATCTCTTGCATCCTCATTCACTCCATAACCCCTTCCAAATTCTCCTGTCATGCACCAGGGACAATTTACACTGGGAGTTGAACTAACAATCTTTAGCATGCAGTAGGAAACCAGAGCAGACAAGAAAATAGACACTCAGAACCACAGAACATTACAGCACAGAAACAGGCCCTTCGGCCCTTCTTGTCTGTGCCGGACCATTTTTCTGCCTAGTCCCACTGACCTGCACCCAGGCCATATCCTTCCATACACCTCTCATCCATGTACCTGTCCAAGTTTTTCTGAAATGTTAAAAGTGAGCCCGCATTTACCAATTCATCTGGCAGTTCATTCCACACTCCAACCACTCAATGTGTGTGAAGAAGCCCCCCCAATGTTCCCTTTAAATGTTTTCCCCTTCACCCTTAACCCATGTCCTCTGGGTTTTTTTCTCCCCTAGCCTCAGTGGAAAAAGCCTGCTTGCATTCACTCTATCCATACCCATCATAGTTTTACATATTGTACCTCTATCAAATCTCCCCTCATTCTTCTACGCTCCAGGGAATAAAGTCCTAACCTTTTCAACCTTTCTCTGTAACTCAGTTTCTCAAGTCCTGGCAACATCCTTGTAAACCTTATCTGCACTCTTTCAACCTTATTAATATCCTTCCCGTAATTCGGTGAGAAAAACTGCACACAATACTCCAAATTCAGCCTCAACAATGCCTTATACAACCTCACCATAACATTCCAACTCTTATACTCAATACTTTGATTTATAAAGGCCAATGTACCAAAAGCTCTCTTTACTACCCTATCTACCCGTGACGCCACTTTTAGGGAATTTTGTATCTGTATTCCCAGATCCCTCTGTTCTACTGCACTCCTCAGTGCCCTACCATTTACCTTGTATGTTCTACCTTGGTTTTTCCTTCCAAAGTGCAATACCTCACACTTGTCCATATTAAACTCCATCTGCCATTTTTCAGCCCATTTTTCCAGCTGGTCCAAATCCCTCTGCAAGCTTTGAAAACCTTCCTTACTGTCCACTACATCTCCAATCTTTGTATCATCAGCATCATTACCACATTATCATCCAGATCATTGATATAGATGACAAATAACAATGGACCCAGCACTGATCCCTGTGGCACACCACTAGTCACAGGCCTCCACTCAGAGAAGCAATCCTCCACAACCACTCTCTGACTTCTCCCATTGAGCCAATGTCTAATCCAATTTACTGCCTCACCATGTATACCTAGCGACTGAATCTTCCTAACTAACCTCCCATGCGGGACCTTGTCAAAGGCCTTACTGAAGTCCATGTAGACAACATCCACTGCCTTCCCTTCATCCACTTTCCTTGTAACCTCCTCGAAAAACTCTAATAGATTTGTTAAACATGACCTACCATGCACAAAGCTGTGTTGATTCTCCCTAATAAGTCCCTATCTATCTAAATACTTGTAGATCCTATCTCTTAGTACTCCTTCCAATAATTTACCTACTACCGATGTCAAATTTACCAGCCTATAATTTCCCGGATTACTTTTAGAGCCTTTTTTAAACAGTGGAACAACATGAGCTATCCTCCAATCCTCCGGCACCTCACCCGTAGATACCGACACTTGAAATATATCTGCCCTGCAATCTCAACACTAGTCTCCTTCAAGTTCCGAGGGAATACCCTTTCAGGTCTTGGGGAATTATCTACTCTCATTTGCCTCAAGATAGCAAGCACCTCTTCCTCTTCAATCTGTATAGGTTCCATGAACTCACTATCTGTTTGCCTTATTTCCATTGACTCCATGCCAGTTTCCTTAGTAAATACAGATGCAAAAAACCTATTTAATATCTCCCCCATTTCTTTTTGTTTCATTCATAGCCGACCACTCTGATCTTCAAGAGGACCAATTTTATCCCTTACTATCCTTTTGCTCTTAATATACCTGTAGAAGCTCTTTGGATTATCCTTCACCTTGACTGCCCAAGCTACCTCATGTCTTCTTTCAGCCCTCCTGATTACTTTCTTAAGTATTTTTGCACTTTTTATACTCCTCAAGAACCTTATTTTCCCCCGTTTCCTATACATGTCATACATCTCTCTCTTCTTCTCTATCAGTGTTCCAATATCCCTTGAGAATCAAGGTTCCTTATTCTTATTCACTTTGCCTTTAATCCTGACAGGAACATACAAACTCTGCACTCTCAGAATTTCTCCTTTGAAAGCCTCCCACTTACCAATCACATCCTTGCCAGAGAACAACCTGTCCCAATCCACACTTTTTAAATCCTTTCTCATTTCTTCAAATTTGGCCTTTTTCCAGTTTAGAACCTCAACCCGAGGACCAGATCTATCTTTATCCATGATCAAGTTAAAACTAATGGTGTTATGATCACTGGACCCAAAGTGTTTCCCTACACACACTTCTGTCACCTGTCCTAACTCATTTCCTAATCGGAGATCTAATATTGCATCCTCTCTAGTTGGTACCTCTATATATTGATTTAGAAAACTTTCCTGAAGACATTTTACAAACTCTAACCCATCTAGACTTTTAACAGTATGGGAGTCCCAATCAATATGTGGAAAATTAAAATCCCCTACTATCACAACTTCATGTTTCCTGCAGTTGTCTGCTATCTCTCTGCAGATTTGCTCCTCCAATTCTTGCTGACTATTGGGTGGTCTATAATTCAACCCCATTAATGTGGTCATACCTTTCCTGTTTCTCAGCTCCACTCATATGGCTTCAGTAGATAAGCCCTCTAATCTGTCCTGCTGAAGCACTGCTGTAATATTTTCCCTGACTAGCAATGCCACACCACCCCCCACCCTTCATCCCTCTGCCTCTATCATGTCTGAAATATCGGAACCCTGGAACATTAAGTTGCCAGTCCTGCCCCTCCTGTAGCCAAGTTTCACTAATGGCTACAATGTCATAATTCCACATGTCAATCCATGCCCTCAGCTCGTCAGCCTTCCTCACAGAACACCTCGCATTGAAATAGACAGACCTCAGAAGATTATTACCACCGCACACAACCCTTCTATTTGTGACTTTGCATGAACGTTGAACATCATTTATTTTCACCCCTACTCCACTATCTACTCTGTCACTCTGGTTCCCATCCTCCTGCAAATCTAGTTTAACCCTCCCCAATTGCACTAACAAACCTCCCTGCAAGGATATTGGTCCCCCTGTAGTTCAGTTGTAGCCCGTCTCTCTTGTACAGGTCCCACCTGCCCCAGAAGAGGTCCCAGTGATCTAGAAATCTGAAACCCTGCCCCCTATACCAGTTCCTCAGCTACGTGTTCATCCTCCAGAGCATCCTACTCTTACCCTCACTGGCACGTGGCACAGGTAGCAATCCTGAGACTACCAACCTCGAGGTCCTGCTTTTTAATTTCCTTCAAGCTCTCTATACTCATTCTTCAGGACCTCCTGACTCTTTCTTCCTACGTCATTGGTACCGATGTGTACCATGACATCTGGCTGATCACCCTCCCACTTCAGAACGCTGTGCACGCGATCAGAGACATCCCTGACCCTGGCACCCGGGAGGCAACAAACCATCCGGGAGTCTCTGTCTCGACCACAGAACCTCCTGTCTGTACCTCTAACTATCGAGTCCCCTATCACTACCGCTCTCCTCTTCTTCCCCCCTCCCTTCTGCACTGCAGAACCAGATTCAGTGCCAGAGATCTGGCTGCCGCAGCTTGTCCCAGGTAAGTCATCCCCCACACCCAACAGTATCCAAATCGGTATACTTGTTGAGGGGAATGGCCACAGGGGAGCCCTGCTCTGCCTGCCCTTTCCCCTGCCCTCGTCTAACGGTAACCCAATTACCTGTGTGCTGCTCCTTTGTCATAACTACCTCCCTGACGCTACTTTCTATAAACTCCTCATTCTCCCGAATGATCCAGAGGTCATCCAGCTCCTGCTCCAGTTCCCTAACACGGTTTGTTAGGAGCTGCAGCTGGATGCACTTCTTGCAGGTGTCGTTGTCAGGGAGACCAGACTTCCCACATCCTGCAAGAGGAGCATTCCAACACCCTGCCTGGCATTCTCTCTACTCTAAACAGACAAAACAAAACTTACCGGAACCTACCCTCACCTCTGCCTGTTCATGCTGACGCCTGTTGAGCCAAAGCCGTCCCACTCTGCTCCCTCTCACTCCGCTGTCCGCTGGATATGGTGGTCACGTTTTTAAACTTTTGGCGCTCTATGTCACGCACCTGCGCAGTCTAGCCTCTCTTCCCCGAGCTGTGTAAAAAAATGACTTCTCTCCGAGATTCCTTTACTCCTTCACTCTCAGCCTCTTGCTTAATCAGAAATGTGCAAAATGATCCAGGTTTCCGTGTTTTTCCAGAAGGCCCCACACTTGCACTCTTGTCGAGCCTCATCAGTATGTCCGGAAGGAGAGAGCTAATCAAGCTAATAACTTCGAAGAAGCTGTACTCCAATCGAAGTGTGCGAGGAGTTAGACAGATCTCTCCAGCCTAGGAGAATAAGCACATGTAGTGATGGTGACTGAGTGACCATATGCTTGCAGCATAGCCCATAGACGGAGTATGGGGTAAATAAAGATGGGAGGAGTGTAGGATTAGTGTGGATGGGACTTTGATGATTGATTCTGTGCTCAAGCTATTTTATTCTATGGTAATGCTGAGCACACCTGTGGGCCTGAAGGTAGATAAGTCCCCTGGTCCTGAAGGAATGCATCCCAGGGTACAGAAAAAAAAGTTGTAGTAGAGGCTTCGGTGATAATTTACCAGAATTCTCTGTTCTCTGGCCAGGTCCCGGTGGATCGGAAGACGGTGAATGTCACGCCACTGTTCAAAAAATGAAGTAGGCAAAAGGCAGGTAACTATAGGGCAGTTAGTTTGACATCTGTAGTTGGGAAAATGCTTGAAGCTATCATTAAAGAAGAAATAGCAAGGCATCTGGAAAGAAGTGGGTCCATCAAACAGATGCAGCAAAGACAGATCTTGTTTGAGCAACTTATTGGAGCTCTTTCAGTATATAACAAACGCAGCGGATAGGGGGGAACAGCTGGACGTTATTTAAACAACACACACAAAATGCTGGTGGAACACAGCAGGCCAGGCAGCATCTATAGGGAGAAGCACTGTCGACGTTTCGGGCCGAGACCCTTCGTCAGGACTAACTGAAAGGAAAGATAGTAAGAGAATTGAAAGTAGTGGGGGGAGGGGGAAATGCAAAATGATAGGAGAAGACCGGAGGGGTTGGGATGAAGCTAAGAGCTGGAAAGGTGATTGGCGAAAGTGATACAGAGCTAGAGAAGGGAAAGGATCATGGGACGGGAGGCCTCGGGAGAAAGAAAGGGGGAGGGGAGCACCAGAGGGAGATGGAGAACAGGCAGAGTGATGGGCAGAGAGAGAGAGAGAAAAAAACAAACAACTAAATATGTCAGGAAAGGGGAAGAAGGGGAGGAGCAGCGAAACGGTCTCCCAGTCCCCATCGGGTCTCACCAATATATAAAAGGCCACACTGGGAGCACCGGATGCAGTATACTACACCAGCCAACTCACAGGTGAAGTGTTGCCTCACCTGGAAGGACTGTCTGGGGCCCTGAATGGTGGAGAGGGAGGAAGTGTAAGGGCAGGTGTAACACTTGTTCGGCTTACAAGGATAAGTGCCAGGAGGGAGATCGGTGGGAAGGGATGGGGGGGACGAGTGGACAAGGGAGTCACGTAGGGAGCGATCCCTGCGGAAGTTACTTACTTGGATTTGCAGAAGACGTTCGATAAGGTGCCACATAAAAGACTTATCCATAAGATAAAGATGCATAAAGTTGGGGGTGATGTATTAGCATGGATAGAGGTTAACCAATAGAAAGCAGAAAGCAGAAAGTTGGGATACATGGGTGTTTCTTTGGTTGGCAATCAGTGGCGAGCGGTGTGCCGCAAGGGTCGGTGCTGGGCCCGCAACTGTTCACGGATTTGGAAGAGGGGACTGAGTGTAGTGTAACTAAGTTTGCTTATGATACTAAATTGAGTGGAAAAGCAAATTGTCCAGAAGATACGGAGAATTTGCAGAGAGATATAGATAGGTTAAGTGAGTGGGCAAGGGTCTGGCAGATGGAGTACAATGTTAGTAAATATGAGGTCATCCACTTTGGAAGGAAAAATGAAAGAGCAGATTATTATTTAAATGGTAAAAAAATGCAGCATGCTGCTGTGCAGAGGGACTTGGGAGTGCTTGTGTATGAATCACAAAAGGTTGGTTTGCAGGTGCAGCAGGCTATCAAGAAGGCAAATGGAATGTTGGCCTTCATTGCTGGAAGGATTGAATTTAAGAGCAGGGAGGTTATGTTGCAACTGTACGGGGTACTGAATCTGGAGTACTGTGTGCAGTTCTGGTCTCCTTACTTGAGGAAGGAAATGCTGGATTTGGAGGCAGTGCAGTGGAGGTTCACCAGGTTGATTCCAGAGTGGAAGGGTTTAGACAATGAGGAGAGATTGAGTCACCTGGGACTGTACTTGCTGGAATTCAGAAAGATGTGATGAGATCTTATAGAAACATATAAAATTATGAAAGGAATAGGTAAGATAGAGACAGGAAAGTTGTTTCCACTGATCGGTAAGACTAGAACTAGGGCTCATAGTCTCAAGATTCAGGAGAGTAGATTTAGGATGGAGATGAGGAAGAACTGCTTTTCCCAGAGAATTCCCTGTGGAGTTTCTGCCCAGTGAAGTAGTGGAGGCTACCTCAGTAAATATATTTAAGACAAGGTTGGGTAGATTTTTGCATAGTAGGGGAATTAAGGGAAATGGGGAAAAGGCAGGTAGGTGGAGATGAGTCCATGGTTAGGTTAGTCATGATCTTATTGAATGGTGGGGCAGGCTCAATGGGCCGGATGGCCTACTCCTGCTCCTAGTTCTTATGTGCTATGTCTCTGATTCTATGACAACCCGACCAGCATTTTTCACATACATGTCTTCTCAGCACCTTCGGTTTACTCTGCCTTTATACTGTAGATAAGCAAAAGCCATTGAGTTCTCAGTGAACTTATTCTATTTATAAAACCCCAAGCTATTTTCAGAACCAGTTTTTAAGTCTTTAAACAAATCAGGCACCCATTCCTGTTGACCAAATGGGGAAGAAGGGCCATAAACCTGGACCTTTGCACTGAATGCACACAAGACACCAAAACTGTCAATGTTAGTGTCCAGTGCAGGGTAAAATAAAAGCAGCACACACACACAGATAAAAATTGGGTGGTTTTCATTATAAAAGGTAAATCAAGTAAAAGATGTGATACGAATTTGTTTTCCAATGTTCCACAAATGTTCCCAAGAACATCTTGTTTTGTTTAATCTAATGGGCCAGATAATTGATCTTTTATGTTCCACTGTTAATCTACATTTTATTAGTATAGCAGGAGCAAACTGTAGAAAGAACATCTGAAAATGAAGACTTTTTATTGCACAGCATACCCTGAAAGAATATACTGCTGCATTCATTGCTGTGTTACGGCTATGATTGTGATGTCTCAAAGAAGTTATGCTTTGAGCTGTGTAAAAAAAAAAGTTCATTTCTTGAAATTGCCAAATTATAGGAGCAGCATTAAATACTTTGCTAGTATACCTCCTGCTGCAATTTTACACATAGCAACTATAAGTTATTCTGATGGTCCATCTAGTTTGCATTAGTTAGTGCCTTTGGCACAATAAAATGCTACATGCTTTTTCTTCAGATCATTGCTAAACAAGTGAGTACACCTGGTCCTATAAAGAAACTAGCAGAAGAAGCAGTGATGGGCGCTTGGTCAAAAATATGGATGTTAAGTCAAATCTTAAAGGAGGGAGTGAATGACAGAAGGACTTAAAGAGGAAGTTTCAGAATAAATCAGTTGGAAGATGACTTGACCAATGGGACAGAGAGGGGAAAGGGAGGCATTTATATCAAATACAAAAGAGTGTTACAGATACTAGGGTAGGCAGTGGATACAGAAGAGAGGAAACTGTGTGGACTAGGTTAGGGCTGGGGTACTGTGCACTAAACAAAACATTGAAATTGATAGGGAAACACCAGACAGGATTGTGTGAGGAATGTCAGGAAGAGGAGTCAGTAGAACATGTAATTCTGAGTTGCAGGAAGTATGGGATACAGAGAGAGATGATGAGAATTAATCTAAGGGAATTGGGAGTGCAGGAATTCACATTAAAAGGGATACTGGGCATGGGTGAGAGAGCACAGGTCAGGGTACTTGTAGCTTTCTTAAGGGATACAGAGATTTTTTATAGGATATGATGGATAAGCAGGAATAGGGTACTAGGATGGCCAAAGAAGGAAGGATAACGTGTAGATTAGGGTGGGTCTCTGTGCAAATGGGTGAAGGGATTTAAAATGTAAGCCTATTGTCTGATCCACACTCCGGAGCAGAAGGTGGCGGTAATGCACCATTAAGCTGGGTGCCAACCGCTGTAAAACAACCAGAAAAAGAGAAGAAGAAGGAGACTTGGCCAATTATGCTTTTGCCTGGAAATCCAAAATCCTGAGTTTCTGTGGCGTGCTACAGGGATGGAACAGTTTTAGTCGTAATGAAGGCTGAAGCCTTGAGGAACTTGATTAGCAAGTTATCATTTTAAACTGAAGGCACTGGTGAACCATAGCCCAATATCAATCAATAAGTGACACGGTGATGTGTAGATGGGACACAGTGTAGATAAGGACACAGGCTACTGAGGTTTGGACAAACATAGTACTGCAATGCCTACCATCATGTATTCTCAAGAGAGAAGAAACAAGGCATATTCCTGGCTTTGCAGAGCCATCATCTTTCTGGAGTTTTCATTCTAAGTGCACCATGTAGAAAACAACTTGATGCATGTAACCTTTAGTCGTTAAGCTCTTATCTAATACTTTCTGGCTCTGATGCAATGTGATTTATCTGAAACATTCTCTCTCCACAGACACTGCTTGATCTCATGAGTATTTCCAGGATTTTCTGCTTTTATTTTCAATTTTCAGTTTTTGTTTAGTTTTCCTTTCAGCTCAGTGTTTAATACCATTATTCCTACAGTTCTCATCGAAAAGCTCCAAAACCTAGGCCTTGGTACCTCCATCTACAACTGGATCCTCAATTTCCTCACTAGAAGACCATAATCTGTGCGAATCAGAAATCACATCTTCACCTTGCTGATGATCAACGCTGGTGCACCTCAGGGATGTGTGCTTAACCCACTGCTCTACTCTCTCTACATCCACGACTGTGTGACTCGGCACAGCTGAAATACCTCAGAAAGGTGGCATCCATTATTAAGGAGCACCGTCACCCAGGACATGACCTCTTCTCATTGCTACCATCAGGGAGGGGGTACAGGAACCTGAAGCCACACACTCAGTGATTCAGGAACAGCTTCTTCCCCTCTGCCATCCAATTTTTGAATGGACATTGAACACATGAACACTGCCTCACAACTTTTAAAAAAAAACTTATTTTAGCACTACTTATTTAATTTAACTATTTTATTTATATATATACTTAGTGTACATATAGTGTTGGTGTCAGAATGGTTATTGTGATGCATCTAGTGTGGTAGTGTAGTGCATACTGCCTGACGCTCTCACTTTCAGCTTCCACAACTGGCTCGCAGCCTTGTGAAAAGGAGAGCTGAGTGTGCAAGTCTCTCCCTACACAAGGCCAGTACACAGCCTCTCCGACAACAAGCCTCGTGTAGTGCCTCCTCGCTGGCGACACACGGAAACTGAACTCCTCTCGGACTCAGGCTGAACTACAGAGGACGGGGAGGAGGTCTGGCCCCTACACACGTAGCACGGAGGCCCACGGGTGTGTGGACATGCCCTGGTACTCATGAAGTAGATCCCCAGCTACGGGTAAATAGCCCCACTGGGCAGCCTCGGGAGAGACGAAGGCCACGGGAGTAAACCCAGACAGCAAACCCAGCGTGGAGCCCCTAAAGCGGCTGGACGTCTTTAAACGTCCTTCCGGCAGCTCCTGCAGCCAAGCCTGTGCCAAACGTATCGCTTCATAAGCTCTCCTTTGGACTACACCGGTGAGGCCGAGAGGGCCATCTTGATGACCAGGCATCTCAGGATCTCTATCTTTTCTGCCCAGGCTTGTGATGATGATCATCACCCATTGTCCTTCGAGACAGACGGATGCCAACCAACCAAACGACTGTAATTCACAGATTGCCCCCCGTTATCAGAAATTGCATTGTATTGTTGCTGCAAAGACAACAGATTTTACAACAAACACGAGGAAATCTGCAGATGCTGGAAATTCAAGCAACGCACACAAAATGCTGGTGGAACACAGCAGGCCAGGAACCTGATGGCATGAACATTGACTTCTGTAAATTCCGTTAATGCCCCTCCTCCCCTTCTCACCCCATCCCTGACATATTTAGTTTTTTTCCCCCCTCCTCTTTTTTTTCTCTCCCTCTGCCCATCACTCTGCCTGTTCTCCATCTCCCTCTGGTGCTCTCCTCCCCCTTTCTTTCTCCCAAGACCTCCCGTCCCATGATCCTTTCCCTTCTCCAGCTCTGTATCCCTTTTGCCAATCACCTCTCTGGCTCTCAGCTTCACCCTCCGGTCCTCTATCATTTCACATTTCCCCCTCCCCCTCCTACTTTCAAATCTCTTACTATCTTTCCTTTCAGTTAGTCCTGACGAATGGTCTTGGCCCGAAATGTCGACAGAGATTTTACAACATACACTGGTGATATTAAACCTGATTCTGATTCTGCAAATCTGATGTCAAGTCAAGAGGGCATGTCATTATTTGTTTGACTTTGTGACAACAGAAGTTAACTTAACTGCTGAGTCGTGATATTGAAGAGCTGCCATTGTTTATGAGCCATGGGTGATTTGTATGTTTATTCCACTATGAGTCATCAACAGCTCTTTTTAGTGCGAGGAACTTTATCATTTATATTTTTGCAGCGGTGTGATATTTTGTAATGTCCATTAGGTAGCTTGGTTATTGAAGTTTACTCGGAAGCACTTCTGAGAGCGTTCATTCTCTGTCTACAGTAATTAGACTGCCCTTCCCCTCCAAAAGTGCACAATCACATGTTCCCCTTACCAGGTTTCACTTCGTATCTGCAGATGACTAAACTGGAGGATAATAATTGGTTGTGCTGCATTTGAAGTATTGTGTTCAGTTCCGGTCATGCGTTACAGGAAGCATGTGGAGCAGAGGTTTACCAGGACACTGCCTGGGTTAGAGGACATGAGCAATACGGACAGGCTGGGCAGCCTTGGCCTGGTTTGTCTGGTGCATCAGCAGCTGACGGAAGACCTGACAGTAGTCTTGCCACAACCAGGAGTCACTTTTAAAAGAAAAGTCTGTGTTTCAGTTAGTCTTTTCTCAGAGCCACCTGGTGGGCATGCAGCGTTCCTTGGATTGTTTACCTTTTATTGTTTGTCTTTGCACTGGCTCTAACTTTCTGTTGCAGGTGTCTCATTTGGAATTAAACTCTCTGTGTATTTATCACTTTTAATCTACCTGGGGCCATTGAATTAGCACAGGATTTTCAATGTCTTGCACGGTAGTTGTTGTCTTTGGGGATTGTTGCTTCGTCTGGACACTGGGGCTGTCTGACTGGGCCTGAACTCCTACGCCTCCAGGGCGTACTTCAGGAGTCTTGCCAACACTCCTTTGTTTGGTGTTGTGATTTCTTGTCTGGTGAAACTACGACTGAGTTCTTCCGGGTATCATGGGTGATTTCAGTTCTTCAGGATTCTGTACAGTCTGCCTGAGATCTTGTTGGTTAACTCCTGTAATAAATCTTTTGTTCTGTTTGAGTTGCCGAAATCTCTGGAATTCTTGCCCTTGAGTTGCTGGCGACCCTGACAAGTTTACAAACTGATGAGGGGCACAGAGAAGTCAGAGTCCTCTCCCCCAGGGTGGAAATTCCAAATACGAGAGGGCATTACTTGAGATGAGAGGGAGAAAACTTAAATGAGATCAGTGAAGCAAGATTCTACGGACAGTACTGCCAGGCGTGGTGACAGAGGAGGATAGGATAATGGCATTTAAAAGGCTTGCAGACAGATATGTAAATATGCAGGGACTGAACAGAATAGGCCATGTGTGGGCAGATGGCTGCCTGTTAAGCTGCTGGCATTTGGGGCAGCAATGAAGGTCCTTCATCTTCATTGCTGTTTCCACAACATTTTTTTTTGACCAGTCAGAGTTGCTAGGCCTGGGTTGAACCCCTGAATCTGGAGGACCAGTGGACCACTCTTAGTCTGGCCTCTACCTTTGACCTGTTAGGCATGGGTGAGCCCGCCAAGAATCACAGCAGGAGGCCCTGACTCCAGCCCGCACAGCTCTCCGGGTCACTGAGGCATGCAGGCCTCCAAACCACAGCCAGGTTGTGTTACCTTTGGAGGCAGGCAGTGTAATTTGTCAACATGGTGAGCACGGATATTATGAGCCAAAGGGCCTGCTCTAGTGTAGTATGCTCCATACCAAAAAGGAAGGTGACAAGATACAGGTTGAGTCAGACATCGAACTATAATGCATCATTGTAAATTACTAGAAAGTGGACTCACGTGGGTGGAATCCTTGGTGTACATCACCTAAAGAACCCTACAGAATGTTTTGGAGAGGAAGATCTCCATAGTGCTTTTGGACTCGGGCTGCCCATGTCTGTGGTGCCTTGGGTTGGATTAATACTATTTGCAGGTTGACCGGGTCTGAGCTGCGGCAGGGAACGTTGAAGAATGGAAAAGGGGCAAAGCTGCTGGAGCCTGTTGGGATGGTTGGTCACGGGATTGGAGGAGAGGTAAGGTCAGGAAGGTGGGCAGCGGGGCCGAGGGCTTGGCGCAGTCTGGCGAACCAATGATTCATCTGACAGGTCCGGCACCTCACGGGGACAAGCAGAGCGCCAGCAATGCGCAAGAATGGGTCGCCACCAAGTGGGCAGGCTCCATTGTTCCCGCGCATCCACCCCCACCCCCAACTCACCCTTCACCCGCAATCACTTGGACATGCTGCGATGTGATCGGCCTTCCCGGCTCGCACAGAGGCATTTCCTCTCCCCACCCCGCCCCTGTGTATCACAGAAATGGTGACCCAAGGACAGTGGCTGAGAACTGGGTTCAGTGTGAGGGAGACTGCCCAGAGCTGTCACAGCTCTTACTCTCTGACCTGACCCGCTCTCTGCAGACACACGAACGCTTTAACCAGCTGAGCCAGACCGAACCGTTGTATTTAACATGACTGAAGTTGTTCAGTGTCAATTATAACTCATCCAGTGTTGAAAACAGAGTAACACTTCGTTCAACAGCGCTTAACCTTTTCAGTGTTCAGCCTAAAACAGGTAAAAATCTGTGTGGACACTGCGGCAGCGCACCCTGTGGCGAAGCTGACAACTGCTGCCCGTGACTGACACCTTTAACATTTAAAGCCGAAATGTCCAGCGTGTCGGACAGCATCCACGACGACAGAAGCAAACTTTCCGTCGGAATTGTGCTGGATTTGTTTGAGTATGTTTTCAGCAACGCCACAATCAGACATTAGAATTTGTCCATTTTAACACGGAGTCTCCGGTTCCCCTTGCAGATAGAGGCATGGAACACGGCAGCACAAAAACAAACCCTTCGGCCCACCTAGACGGTGCCGGACTATTTTGCTGTCTAGTCCCATGGATCTATATCCGGACCATAGTCCTCCGTATCCCCAAACCCGCCAATCTCCCACACGTCCGTGTACCTATTCAAATTTCTCTTAAATGTTGAAATAGGACCCGTATCACCCACAGAAACTTCTCCTTCACTCCCTATCCGCACCCTCACTGACACACTACTGAACCGCACCGTCAGTTTGCCACCACACTTTGGCCAAGCATCTGCGGCGACCCGCTGTTAAGTTTCTGACCTAAAATCGAGATGCATTTCATGTACACAGCGGGGCTATAGTCTTTGCATTGACATAACTATTTCCCCCAAGATTAAATTATCACATGTGATGACTTGCCAAGTTTTTGGGAGCCGCCTCGGACTGGATCTGAGTTTGCAGGTTGAAGGTTCTCAGTCCTTGAGGATTTTTATTTAAAGACCGCCCGCGTCCTGGTTAAATTTGCGAGAGAATGACTTACCAGCCGAAAACAGCCCTCCGTCAGAAGCCAAACACGTCGAGCACAGCAGCCTTTCTGATAGTCATCTCCTCGGAGCCGGGCATGACTACACAATGCGAGGAGACCGAGGGACACCGCCAGGCGATTTGCAGTGCGGCGTGTGGACTGAAGCGGAGGGACGGTTCGCTGATCGCCCAGTTCCCTGTCGGTGTGGGAGGAGCGCTATAAAAGAACGAGGAGACTGCAGACCCAAACACACTTCAGACCAGCTGCTAATGTTACACCGCCGTCCTCAAAAGTACGGCTAGGGCTGAAACCCCAGACAACTCCCCTCAACAGCCCCAGCATGCCATAGAGAAGGAACGCGAAGTTAATGGAGCTTGGATCGTCCCCGCTTCGACAATGAAGATTGTATCGAGAGATCGCAAATCTTCCCTTAGATCACAGCACGAACTGATAGCTCGCCTCGCACCGCTGGAAGGTGGAAGTAATTGGTCTAAAGTACGGCGAGAGTGAGCACTCCACGATGGCTCACCTCAGCGTGGAGAAAATTGGATTGTGAAGCAGCCGCGGGTGCGAGCTCCTGTTCCTGCCCCCACGCTGGCGTGGCCCAAGTGTCGGCGCTGCCCCGCTCCGGCACTTGACTCGGGGTCCGCTCCCGGCTTCAAACTCGGCCCGGGATGTGAGTGTGGGTGTCGCGGGAGGTCGGCGAGTACGACACGTGTAAGCCGAGCGGACAGGCGCGGCGTTTTGTTCTTCCTGCTCCCGTGATCCCGTGAGCTGGGAATGATGAACAGTTCCGCGGAATGTCTGGGACCAAACGGCGTTGAGCTGCACACCAACTCGAAGCATGTAAACTGCACCACAAAGCTGGACGCTCATTCCGGGGGTGGCATTACAGCCCTGGGCATTCTTGTCTCGGTCTTCCTGAGTCTCATTACTTTAGCGACCGTGGTATCCAATGGATTTGTAATCGCCACTATCTACCAGACCAGGAAGCTTCACACTCCCGCCAACATCCTGATCGGCTCCTTGGCCGTCACCGACCTCATGGTCGCCCTGCTGGTGATGCCCATTAGCATTGTCTACACGGTCAGCGGCACTTGGAGTTTCGGACAAGTCATCTGCGACGTCTGGCTGTCCTCGGATATCACCTGTTGCACCGCCTCGATCCTGCATTTGTGTGTGATCGCTTTGGACCGGTACTGGGCTATCACGGACGCGGTGGAGTACTCGGCCAGGAGGACCCCTGAAAGAGCGGCTGGGATGATCGTCACGGTGTGGGTGATCTCGGTCTGCATTTCCATCCCGCCTCTGTTCTGGAGGCAGGCCAAGGCAGCGGGGCTAACCGACTGCATGGTCAACACTGACCAGATCTTCTACACCATCTACTCAACTTTCGGAGCCTTTTACATCCCCACTTTGCTGCTGATCGCACTCTACGGGAGAATCTACGTGGAGGCAAGGTCCAGGATCCTGAAGCAGACGCCAAAGAACACGGCCAAGAGACTGACCACGGCCCAGCTGGTCACCGACTCGCCGGGATCCTCCTCACTCTCGGGGAACTCTCGGGCGAACGAGGCTTCCAACGAGGCCGGGGGCTCTCCGGTGTACCTGAACCACGTCAAGATCAAAGTTTCTGACGCGCTTTTGGAAAGGAAGCGGATCTTGGCGGCCAGGGAGAGGAAAGCGACGAAAACACTGGGGATAATCTTAGGGGCGTTCATCGTGTGCTGGCTCCCGTTCTTCATCATCACCCTGGTGATGCCCATCTGCAAGGAGGCTTGTTGGTTCCATCAAGCCATCTTTGACATCTTTAATTGGCTGGGCTACCTAAATTCCCTCATTAACCCCATCATTTACACCATGTCTAACGACGACTTCAAGCAGGCTTTCCAGAAACTAATCCGGTTTAGATGACTGTGAATCACCCAATAGTCTCATACGTGTACAAGTAAGAACACTAAACCACCGTCTCCTCTCGTCCCTCCACATATACTGTATTTTTAAGCGACCAAAAGATCGAGTCATATCAAGACTGTCCAGGTAGTAGCTTAGCAACTACACCAAATATTTGGAACTTCGGGTTTCAGAATCAGTAATGTACACACACGTGGCATTGTCAGGGAATAAATATACCTGTTCAGTCTATAAGTCAGTAAATAAAACAAATTACCCGCGTCTGATAGGGCAGATCAAAATATACCGGTAGTTATGAGGGGGGCGGGGGACCTTCCCATTTTCCTTTTTTCCCATCCCGCAGTGGAATCGCTCTGAATCCATTCATTGTGGATTGACGCTTGATAATGTGACATTGGGCCACTTCGCACGCCTAGCGAAGTCCCGTTCTCTAAGCACCTTTTAAATCAGACGTAGGAGATCAGATCGTCGGGGGATAGGTTTAGATCTTTCGTCCGCACCCCTCAACTCGGAACTAACTGTGCCTCTTAAACAGCTTTGGCTGACTTTTGAAATTTCGCCTCTTCGCAGCTTAGCTTGCTTTAAGCCGAAGTTTTGGTAATTTGAAAATGCAGTATATGAGTACTAAGGGAGTGAATATGTCGATTGAAATGTAATTTGAATCTCAGAAACATTCGCTATTGCTCTAATCGCAATAGCTGTCCGGGTGGTATCTTTTCAACGTACTCTGCATTTAAGAGCGCACATTTCTCATTGCTGGTGTATGTCAAAACGCAAAATCAGTTTTGATGTCTGGGTGGTTATCTGTGGTTTGAAACTACATGTTCCGCCTGTGTGTTATTCAGTGTCCGTGCTTTCCGAAAGGTTCCTGATTTGCGTTACTGTAGATTAGTACTGGTAGTATGAAGAACAATGATTTTAAGACAGATAAATGTTTTTTTCGATACATGAACCATGAGTTTTGATTAATCAGTGTGTTCTGTTGATCGATTTAGAAGTATCATTAAACAGAAATGATTGGTCTTTTGTAACAAGTGGTGAACATGTCTCGTTTTAATAATGTTTGGAAGAAAGACCCACACAAAAAAGAACAGTGGAATGAATGGTAGTTGCGGGAAGGACCAGTAGAGATTCTTGCTCGGATCAACATCAATAAAAAGCATCCATCTTAGAGGAAGTTTAATTCTTGTGAGCATTGTAATTCAGTTACTGCTTTGCAAGCTTTTTGGGTTACAGAAGAGGCTTCGAAAATGTCAAATCACTGTCTATTCAAGTACATCCTTGTACATAGTATCTAATAGATAAAGGATGTGATGTTGTGCATGTAAACAAGGATTATGGAGCTACTTAATAAATGCTGGAAAAGCGAAGTTTAATTTTATTCTTTATTGATCACCAGACTTTAGCAACACTGCTTGTCAGTAACTGTTTGTGGTTTGCATTTAAAAATGCAGTTTAGTGGTATTAGCTAGTTGGTGCCCGACTGTAACAATCTTCACCAGACATTCACATTGATGTTATTGAATCAGGAAGGACACAGACTTTTGGAGAAAGTTAGAATTACCAGGGGCGAAGTTCAATGGAGCCCAAAATGGGAAAGGGCCCATTATGTAATTAGCATGCAGCTTCCGAGTGCAGACTGCAGGCAACCTTCATGCCGCATGCTCCCTGCTCTTAGGCAGTTCATTGACTGCATTCATCAGTAGAGGGCTTGCTATTGTCAGTTGCTGGCTTACAGCTAACCGGCAGCCTTTGTAAAGTGGATGGGTTGTGGCATCCAGAGGCTGATTATTCAGAGCAGCAGAGAACAATGGGATAATGTGGGATTCGAGTCAATGGCTGTACTCAGTGGGTCGAGGAACCTGTTCCTGTGCGGTGGGGAACGGTGAAAATGCACAGGTTTTTAGCTGGTGCACTGGAGGCCCTGGTAGGAGAGTGGGAAGGAGCAGGGGTGGCCCCCTCTCTCCACAGAATCAAAATGTAAACATGGATTTTATGGAAGGTGCTTAGCCTCTGAAAGCCTGAAGGGACTGCTTATCAGCTGCCAATGAGGGGTCTTTATCAATGAGTATAACTTTAAGTTCTCCCAACAGAACCGCAATGTTCTTCACTCATCCACCAGCTGCCTCTACTGATCAGCACAGAGCTTCCATTTAATTCTTGTGCTAATGCCAGTGCTCCACACAGTAACATCGCACGGCTTACAGCCCTGAGGCTGGGGCACCTGACTACTAAGACACAGCTCTGACTGAGCACCGGTGGCTCCATTGAGCAGAAGCTTCCAGCTATAATGTCGCAAGGACGTAGCTGGGACCTGAGGGCCTGAGTTACTGGGAAGGTTAGGACCTTATGTAGAAGATTGAGGGGATTTTTGACAGAAGTATACAAAATTATGAGGATAAATGCAAGCAGGCTTTTCCCACTGAGATTGGGTGGGACCAGAACTAAGGGCTATGGATTAAGTGTGCAAAGTGAAGTGTTTAAGGGGAACGTTAGGGAGAACTTCTTCACTCAGAGGGTAGTGAGAGTGTGGATGTGGGTTCAATTTCAACAAATAAGAGAAATTTGGATAGGTGTATGGGTGGGGTGGTCTGGGTGCAGGTCAATGGTACTAGTCAGGGTAATGGCTGGCAGGGACTTGATAAGCTGAAGGACCTGTTTCTCTGCTGCATGACTCTGCGACAGTATTGAGTGTCCAGATGTTTTGCAAGGCATTCAGTGACAAATTCCCATTCCCCTTGTGCTGAAAGTCAGACCACACTGAGGAGGGAGGTGGTCAAGTGGATGGGCAGGAATGAACTACCCAGCAGCCGCTTACCCTCTTTGAGGTGATGGGCCTTATTTAGTCATTATTGACGTCATGGCCCACAACAGAACATTCAGATGAATGCTCCTATTCGCCAAATCTTCATTAGTTCCTCCCTCCTTGTCTCTCAATCTCTTCTTATTTCCAAGCTGGTCATGTGTCAGCATGCAATTTTACTGTTTCCCCACTTTACTGCCCTTACTGCTTCACCCGTTCAGACTCCAATCAGAAGTGGAGAATAGCCAATTGTTCAACATTGATTTCTGGTACTAGCAGCCAGTGACCAGCACTCCATTTATCACAGGGGGTAGCATGGAGACACTGTGCAACGGGTGGCCCTGGCTCTGACTTACCTGAGACCAAGGGTGCTCTCAAGTGTTGCTGCGGGGGATTCAGGCAAGGACTTGGCTCAGCTCGCCTGCCAAAGACTGACGAGAGGGCACAACAAAATGCCCGGTGTCTTTCAGAAAGCTTGCATTCAGTTTGTGCTTGGCACAGAGCATGGAGCCCATCCTTCTCAAATTTCAAAGTAAACTTATTATTAAAGCGTAGTGTATGCAGGTTATCGTATACTACCTCGAGATTCATTTTCTTGCAACAATTTACTGGGAAAGAAACAGAAATACAGTTGGGATGGGATAAAAACTAGATTTAATGCATGTTGGAATGTGCAAGTATTTGCGGGAGAGGAGGAAATATCAAAATCAAAGATTTGTGATTATGTGGAGGGTGAATAACCAAAGAGATGATGGTGAATGTGGGGGAGGAAGTGGTAATGTCAAAGTCAAAGTAAATTGATCATCAAAGTACAGATACGTCACCATATAACAGCCTGATTCATTTTCTTGCAGGCATTTACAAGAAAATCAAGAAATACAATCGAATTTATGAAAAACTGTACATAAACAAAGATTGACAAACAACCAATGTGAAAAAGGTGACAAACTGTAAATAAAATAATACTGAAAACATAAGTTATAAATAGGCATTGAAAGTGAATCTGCAGGTCGTAGACTCTGTTCTGAGTAGAGCTGATTAAAGTTGTCCACGCTGGTTCAGGAGCCTGATGGTTGTAGGGTAATAATGGTTCCTGGACCTGGTGGTGTGAGACACAATGCTTCTGTACCTCTTGCCCGATAGTGGCAGCGGGAAGAGGGAATGGCCTGGGTGGTGGGGGTCCTTGATGATGCTTTCCTGCGACGGTGCTCTGTGTAAATATGCTCAGTGGTGGGGAGGGCTTTGCCTGTGATGGACTGGGCTGTGTCCGTCTTTTTCTGTTTCCGATCATGGGTGCTTCCACACCAGGCTGTGGTGCAACCAGTTAGAGTCCTCTCTGTTGTGCATCTATAGAAGTTTGTCAAAGTTTTAGATGGTATGCTGAATCTGCTCAAACTTCCACAAAAAGTAGAGTTGCTGTTGTGCCTTCTTTGTAATGACACTTATGTGGGGGGTCCCAGGACAAATCCTGTGACAGGTTAACACCAAAGGAATTTAAAGCTCCTGACCCTCTCCACCACCAATCCCCCCATGAGGGCTGGCTCATGGACCAGCCTGGAACTAGTAGCTAACTTTGTAGCCCACTGTGGCCCCAGCCAGGGTCCTGGTGTCTCAGCTTCCATCGCAGTGCACACAATAGCCATCAAGAGCCTGGAAGCTCAGATGGGTATCATGCAAGGTCAGCCCAGGGGCTAGCCATTTTCTTTACGTCCGTAAAATCAGGTTTGGAAGGCATTGTGGGGTGTTACGTCAACACAGTGATCTCCATCTGATTATCAGGATTCTTGAGCTGTTGCTCAGACTGAGTCAAAGTGGCTATGGAGCACAAAGATGTGACCCCTCTTAGTTTGCAATTCAACCTTTGCCACTCCATCAGTGCCCTTGCTAATATTTGTTTGCCAACCCAAAGTGTGTTTGCCCATGCCAAGACGGTGCAGTGCTGAGACTGGCTTAGTCCTAGTGTCACAGTGGTGGTCATATCGCACAAGAAAGGACGCTTCAGATATTGGATCCACACCGATCTTCAACCACCTTACCTAATCCTGCAGTAATCCAGATCTATTCTCCCCACATTTCCAGCAGCTTCTCCCACCCACCCCTCAAGCAGTTCCTTCCAGTTTACCTTCTGAAGTCTTTGTCACATCTGCACAAACCTTGCCTTTCCAAAATTCAATTAAATGGCTTTGGTTTTTTCACTGGTATACTCTCCCAAAAAAACTTTGAGACCAACAATGTTATGATCACTTGTTGCTAAAGGCTCAACACGTACATACTCAAAATTCTATCCTGATTGCTATTGAATGTCAAATCTACAGTGTACAGGTCTCGCCACTTTGTGCATTTACATACTGGGTCAGAAACAATCATTCAATAACTCAATTAATTCACTTTCCTCTAATCCATTAGTCACTGAGTTCTCCCACTCAATATTTGGGAAATTAAAGTCTCCCATAACTATAACATCACCCTGAGAACTTGCTTTTCTAATATTCTGATAGAAGTATTTATTAAAATCACTATCAGTATTAGGGGATCTACAACATCCACTCAATGTGATTCCTTTATCCTTATCGCTTTCAATTCTCACCCAGATATCTTCACCATCTCGATTCATCTCCTGTCATAAGCAGCTTCATTTTTAAATTCTCCCTTATGCATATGGCTACTCCTCCACCTTTATGATCCTGCCTGTCTTTCCTAAGTAAAGTACAGTATATCCTTTAATACTAGGTTCAATACCATCCATTGACAGCAGTTTCAGGTATTGCTATTATATCATACATATGTGTATAATTCCAGCTCATTTATTATATTTTTATTACTTCTTGCCTCTATCCAGGCCATCCTCAGTCTATTAATGATGTTTGTCATCCTATTCCAACCCACTTTTACATTTTTGAAGTCTATAATCAGTTTATGTCCTAATGTGTAATTGTCCACAATGGTCTTAACGAGTTGAGCCTGGCCTATTCTAAGCTCCCCGCTCCCCACCATTCCCTAGATTAAACAGCCCTCAAGTTATGCTTGCCCAGTAATTAATGGCCCCCCCCCACTCGTTCAACCCATCCCAGCGGGTTGCAGCGTCCAATTAAGGTACCGAGAGGAAATCAGAGCACCCATGAGAAACTCATAATGTCACGGAACGTGACAGCAGGATCAGGAGTGGACCCAGCTCATGGGAGTTACAAGGGAGCAGGGAAAACCCAGAAGTGATCAAGTCTATCATCTATCGCCAGGCATGGGTCCTATCCTTGGCAGGCGGCAGTCTGTATTTTATTTATCTATTGAGTTACAGTGTGGAACAGGCCCTTCTGGCCCTTTGTGCTGCCCAGTAACCCCCCAATTTAACCCCAGCCTAATCACGGGACAATTTACAATGACCATGTAGCCTACCAACCGGTACATCTTTGTACTGTGGAAGGAAACTGGAGCACCCGGAGGAAACCCGCGCAGTCCTGGCGAGAATGTACGGACTCCTTACAGGCAGTTGTGGGAATTGAACCCAGGTCGCCTGTGCTGTAAGGTCTTGGGTTAACTTCCGCCAGCGGAGGAGCAACCACTGAAGTAGTTCTTCACAGGAGCACCAGGACGCAATAGGATGCGTCTTTGCGATAGAAAAGGATGTTGTAAGCTCTGTCTCTTGAACAGAAGCCCATGGTGACCTATACAAGAAACAGAACATCAACTGCAATGCCTGTTAATGTCATGGCGTCATAGAGCAATACAGCATGGAAGCAGGCCATTCAGCCCAACTGGGCCATGCTGACCATAGCATACTCCCTGCTAGTCCTGGTTGCCTGTGCCAGCCCATTACCCTCCAAGCCCTTCTCCTCCAAATGCCTCATAAATGTTGCAATTGTACCCACCTGGAACACTTCTTTTGGTCTCGCATCCCAGGAACCCACTACACTCTGTGTAAAGAAATCACCTCTCAGGCCTCTTTTAAATCTCGCCCCTCTTATCTTGTATCCATTACTGTTAGGCATGAACTCCCCCAACCTGGGGAAAAGATTATAACTGTCCACCTTATCCATATCCCTCATGATTTTGTGAGGTCACCTTTCATTCTTCTACACTCCAATGATAAACAACCGGCGTGGCTCGCCTGTCCCCATAACCCAGGCCCTCGAGTCCAGGAAGCAACCTTGTAAATCTCGTCAGCGTCACCCCCCCACCCCCCACCCCCCACCACCCAGCGTGACAATGCATTTCCTACAACAGAGTGACCACATCCTGCTGCTGTCTGTGAGGAGTTTTTACGTTCTCCCTGTGACCGCGTGCTCCGGTTTCCTCCCACGGTCTAAAGATGTACCAGTTGGCAGGTTAATTGGTCATTGTAAGTTGTCCTGTGATGTGCGAGGATTAAATTGGGGGATTGCTGGGTGGCACCGCTCAAAGGTCCTGAGGGGCCTGTTCTCAATAAAATAAATAGAACTGAAACTCTACACAATACTCCGATTGCAGTCTCACCTTTTAAGATGGTGCTACCAAAGGCGTGTGAGGGCTTATTGGTAGTTCAAAAGCAAAGGAGTCCGATTAAAAACCTTATTAATGACATTTTTAAAAAGTAAATTGTGGTAAACTATCACTGCAAACAACGAAGAGGTGGGTGGAGGCAAAGCAAACTCGAGAGGTGTGCCCTGCTTCTGCGCTGCAAAATCGACGCACTCGGAGTTGAAGCTGAATGATTCGGAGGGGATAGGACAGGACGGAGGGGTTCTGATACCCGTCCAACGTACCTGGGCGTGAGGGTGGATCGCTGTAAGCGACGAGCCGATCTGGAGAGGTCAAGAACGGCTTCTTTGGCGGCGAAATCCAGGCCCGGAGCAACTCTCCGCCGTGGGGCCTGATCCTAGTGCGAGGTTTGGATTATTTAAATGTTGGCACAAGTAGCTTGGGGACTCCCCTCTTTGTTACGCTAAGGCTGTCAGACTGCCCCCGACTGCTCTGCTAAATGTCTAGGAACTTTGCTCTGTAACATGATGAGCTGAATACTGATGCTTTGGCTGCTCCCGGGATTTGGATTTGGTTTGGAATGCTGTTATCGCTCGCCTCTATTGTCTGTATGACTTGCTTTGTGTGTTTTTTACTCTTTCCCTGTGGGCCCTGGGGATCGGTCTCTTTTTAAAATTGGGTTCCTTTGGGTTCCTGCTTTTCCGACTGCCTGAAGACAGACAAATCTCGAGGTTGTATAATTTACACATCCTTTGATAAGTGCGCTTTGAACTTTGAATCTTTGAACCTACTTGTATAATTTACAACCTAATGCTCCTATTCGTAAGCCCAATGCCCCACTGCTGAAGGCCACCATACTAAACAGCTTCTTCACCACCCTGGGTGCTTTCAGTGAATCGTGCATTTGTACTCCCTCATACCTCTGTTCCACGACACATGGTAACGCCTGCCATTCACTGTTTAACTTCTGTTACGTTCTGTAACTCCAAACCATGAAAGAAATACAAGGGATCCCGAGAGATGCATGCACTTAGATTTTACTTTAAGCGAGATGCAAACTTATGAGGTGGTGGCATTACAAATAAACTGTAATGAATGATGAAAACAACAAAGAATGCTTAATCAAACAATATATTTGCAATATTACTCAAATATTACTGAAATCTAAAATGCACAGGCTCAAGTTTGGTTTGAATATCCAAAATGCATCACCTTGAATTGAATTGAACTGACTTTATTACTTACATCCTTCGAATGCATGAGGAGTAAAAATCTTTACATTATGTCTCCGTCCAAATGTGAAATGTGCAATTTATAGTAATTTGTAATAAATATCATGTACAACAGGACAGTCAATATAACATAGAAATACAGTTGTGTCAGCATGAATTAATCAGTCTGTTGGCCTGGTGGAAGAAGCTGTCCTGGAGCCTGTGAGGGTAAAGGAGGGGGCTCAGTACACAGCCTTGAGGGGCACCTGTGTTGTGGGTCAGAGGGGCAGAGGTGAGGGAGCCCACCCTTACCACCTTACACTTACTGTATGCAAGTTGAAATCCGTTTGCCATTCCACAGCCTTTCTCCCTAGCGCCAGCTTGAAAGAAGGCAGGTACGAGGAGGCTCATAGACACAATTGATTTGCTGATCACCAGCAGTGCAATGCTGGCACGTGGAACTGTGAGAATTTTCCCTGCTACAATGTAGGCACCCCGCATTCTGTGTGTAACCGAGGTCCACGCTGGAGAACCCGGAGATCTAGTGAAGTGGGCTCTCCCTCTCATCTTCCCTCCTCCTCTGCCAACGATGGCAGTCCAGGTGAATCCCAAGATGAATCTATAAATGCATCCAACTATGGGAGCAACTGATGACAAAGGCAATTCAACACAATGCATCATCTTGTGTCAGCTCATAACTGAAAACAACTGTCAACTTCAGGCAGCAGCCAGAAGAAATCTTTGTGTCTGCACAAGGTTCAGGGAGGATTAAGGTGGTGCTTAAACTTCCAAAGTGTTTGTCCTGGCCTGGCTTTGCAGACTGATAAACTTCATATATAGAGAGGAATAAAGAGTTAACAGTTTGGGCTGTTGGACCCTTCATCAGGGTCTCGAGCGGAAACTTTGACTGTTTATTCCTCTCCGTAGATGCTGCCTGACCTGCCGAGTTCCTCCATCATTTTGCGTGTGTTGCTCGCGATTTCCAGCACCTGCAGAGTCTCTTGTAGTTTTGATAAATGTCATAATCCCTAATTAGTTTCAGCAAATGAATGTTAAGTGTTCACATGCTGATCATTTACTGTGTTGGCCTGAGGAACACTGAGTCAGAAGTGTATGCATGTGACACAGATGGTAAATCAGAGACATAATGTCATTCACAGCCTGAGAAAACAGGTAATATCCAGCTCAAATTCTCACTCAACCTTTGCCTTTAATCAGAATTTATTTGTTGTCATATTGCTGGCTTGATTGGCCACTCTCCGATTCTGTCCTATCATAGAGATTCCCCATCGTTCTTTCTACTTCTTACTGCTTTCCTTTCCCTTTCCTCTGGCTTACAACTTGTCACAACTTTAATTTATTTTGTTAGTGATAGTTCACTGACCTGAAATCTTCACTTTGTTTCTCTCTCTCTACAAGTGCTGCCTGACCTGTGGAGTATTTCTAGAATCTTCTGTTTATTTTGCCTTAACCTGAATTTTTCTCCTCTAATTAATTTGACTATCTTTGGCGTGGATCAACAAGGGTAAAGGGAACTGACCAGATCCACCTCTCATTACAATAGGTGGGGATACGTGACAGGATAAGTATTATTGCTATTGGTACTGGTTTTTCATTGTCACATGTACCAGTTTAAAGCTTGTCATACAGATCAAACCATTACACAGTGCACTGAGACAGAATGAAGTAAAACAATGCAGAATAGAGTGTCAAGATACCGAAAATGTGCAGTGCAGGTGAAGCGTAAGATCATAACGAGGTAGATCGTGATTTAAATCTGTGGACCAAATGCTCGGCCCTGGACTTATCTCCACTTCAATGTGGGCACCTCACACTCTGCTCCTTACTGAGGTTCACGTGGAAGAACCTGGACATCTTGTGGAAATGGGCCTCTTCCTCTCGTTCACCCTCCTCTTCCACCCGCGATGCCAGTTCGGCTGAATCCCAAATCTATAAAGGTGCCAACTTTGGGAGCAACCGGGGGCACGGCAGTCAGCAAAGGAAATTCAGAGCAATGTATCAGTTCATGTCACCTCATAACTGAAAGGATAAAATCTGTTAACTTACAGCAGTCTATTGCTCCGTCACTCCTCCAAGGTATTCTTACCCTCACTGATTTTTGGAAGCTGGTTGTGCGTCTTCCTTCTGTAGATTCCCTTTCCCGTTGGTGCCTTTACCCCATACAGGCCCTACTTAGGCCCAGGTGCCGATGGAACATCTTATACATCACTGCTGGCTGTTGTCCTTGGTATGTGGATCATGGAAATTGTTTCTGGTGGCTGTGATGAGGTTTCTGTTTTCATATTTGTGGCTGGATAGTGTTCACCTCAAACAGGGCTCTACGGTCAGTTACTGCATTGCTTCATTATTCTCACCAGGTTGAGGCAGTGCGTCCCTGGGTGAACATCGAGGAGGTCAGGTAATGGGACAATGCTCGCAAAACGGTGACCGAACATGTCTGTCTTAGAACCAACCTATCCTCATAAGACACGCTCTCTAATCCAGGCACCACACTGGGAAATTTCCTCTGCGCCGTCTTTAAAGCTTCCACATCCTTTATACCCTGAGCTGACTAGAAATGAGCACAATACTCCAAGTGTGCCCTAACCAGAGTCTTGCTAGGTGGATGGCTAATTGCCTGCTGTATGTTGCCTTAAGTGGATGTGGGGTGGGGGGGGGGCAGAATTAAAGGGAGTTCATGGGGTACCTGAGAGAGGACAGGGGCCTCCTCCTCCGTCCCTTTCTCCCATGGTCCACTCTACTCTGTTGTCAGATTCCTTTTTCTTCAGCTCATTCCTGCCTGTGGCCATCAAACTTTACAACTTCTCCCTTGGAGTGTCAGACACTCTGAGCCAATAGGCTGGTCCTGGACTTAATTCCGCTTGGCATAATTTACTTATTATCATTTAATTATTTTTGGTTTTATTTTGCTATATTTCCACTCTATTCTTGGTTGGTGCAACTGTAACAAAACCCAGTTTCCCTCAGGATCAATAAAGTATGTCTGTCTGCCTATCTGTCTTTACCTCTTCCTCCTATCACCTGCCAGCTTGTACCCAACTTCTTATTCTGACTTCTTTTCCCTTCCTTTCCAGCCCTGATGAAGGGTCTTAGCCTAAAACATCAACTGTTTGTTGCCCTCCTTAGATGCTGCCTGACCTGCTGAGTTCCTCTAGCATTTTGTTGCTCTGGATTTCCAGCACCTGCTGAATCTCTTGTGTGTATAATAGGAGGGCTGATTGGGGTACTCCGTGAGCCAGACTGAATAATCTAACAAAATATGAACCACTTATGAAAAGTGTGCATGGTCTGACAGGACAGAGAGAAGGTCATCGATGACCTGCAGTGGTTGAGACAAGGACACTGCCAGAAGGAACTCAGTCAAAGATCACTTTTGTCAGCCCTTTGTTAGGCCATTATGCACATAAGACATTTCAAACCCTCAAGGACTGCTTCCAACCTTTAGGTTGGCTAAGTTTCAAATTTTAAAAAACACTTTAAACAAAAAGAATGGCTCAAAATCATGGTTCCAAAACCAGCAATAAAAATTAAAGGATTTTGACCAGCATTCTCCAAAATATAACCAATACACACTGGAGAAGAATGAGGCCATTCAGCCCATTGAACCTGCTCCACCATTCCATAGAACATAGAATAGTACAGCACAGTACAGGCCCTTCAGCCCACGATGTTCTGCCGACCCTCAAACCCTGCCTCCCATATAACCCCCTCACCTTAAATTCCTCCATATACCTGTCTAGTAGTCTCTTAAATTTCACTAGTGTATCTGCCTCCACCACTGACTCAGGCAGTGCTTTCCACACACCAACCACTCTCTGAGTAAAAAACCTTCCTCTAATATCCCCCTTGAACTTTCCACCCCCTACCTTAAAGCCATGTCCTCTTGTACTGAGCAGTGGTGCCCCGGGGAAGAGGCGCTGGCTGTCCACATTATCTATTCCTCTTAATATCTTGTACACCTCCATCATTTCTCCTCTCATCCTCCTTCTCTCCAAAGAGTAAAGCCCTAGCTCCCTTAATCTTTGATCATAATCCATACTCTCTAAACCAGGCAGCATCCTGGTAAATCTCCTTTGTACCCTTTCAAGTGCTTCCATATCCTTCCTATAGTGAGGCGACCAGAACTGGACACAGTACTCCATCGTGGCTGATCTATTATTCCTCTCAGCCCTTCTCCTACCTTTTCCCCATAACATTTGATGCCCTGACTAATCTAGAACCTATCAACCTCCACCTTGAATATCCCCAATGACTTGGCCTCCATAGCTGTCTGTAAGCCGCTCCAGTTGCTATGCTCATCATAAAGATTAAAACATTAAAACAATAATGTCACCATCATATAATCTACATCATTAACATCAGATTGTAATTAAGTCTGACTAATGATTATGAAGCCAATGGAAATTAAGTGGGTGATTATAAAAATTAATTATGAGTTAATTGTGATTTAATTGCATTATAAACCAATAATCTCACACAGAGCCCTTGTTCTCGCAAGCCACTAGCACTGCAATCAAACCTACTCCCACTCCGTGCCCTTTCCCACAGCTACTGTTTACCTTTGTGGTTTGCTGCAGCATCCTCTCACAGAATATGAAAACTATAGTGATCTGTCAGGTCACCAGAAATAGTCATTTTCTGCTGTTCTCCATCACTGAGGGACTTGTATGTGCCCAGGCCAAAGAAGTGGGCAGGAAAAATCAGTGCAGACACCACCCACCCTGTAAACAGCCTTTCCCAAAAAGCTCCCTTCTGGGAAATGCTAATCGGCTGTTAAAATGAAAACTCCACACCATCCTAAAACTTTCTTCCCCCAGGCAGTTAATCTGATCACCATTCTGATTATCCCCCACCCCCTCTATCTATTACCCCTGTCACGGCAGTGCACTGAAAAGCACTTTAAACCTCTTTTTTATAATGCTGTTCATATTGTAAACACATGCTGGTGTTAATGTATTTATGCATATTTTATTCCATATCCATCATTTAACCTCTGACTGTATTTTATACACTTCATCATTCTTTACAATTGTTTAAGTACTTTGCTGTATGCCCTCCTCTGGCCAACGCCACAGAATGTAAATTTATATGCAAATAAAGTTCATCCTTGATGCTTGAAACTTGGCTGCCATGACTAGTCCACAAGGTTGGGCAGTCTGAGAGACCTTGATCAACGAAGCCTGCGACCCCCTCTTTCTCGGCCGATTGCTTTTGCCCAAGACATGCGAGCTGTTACACCCCGCTTATCCACAGCCAGGGCTGAGCCCAGGGTAGACTGAGGTCTCTCTCCAGCCCACATTGCACAGTGCAGTTTGGGGAGTCACCAAGGAGCTCACTCAGCTGGCCAGCAGTTCTCTACACACCCTCTCCTTCTTGGGAAGCACCCTTCTTTTGGATTGAGGGTCTTGCTTCCAGTCCAGTGATGTGGGCTCGGAGGTTGTTGATTTTATTTTACTTGGAGACACAGGCCCTTCCGGCCCAAGAGCCCTCACCGCCCGATTACATACATAGGATCAATTAACTATGTCTTTGGAATGTGGAAGGAAAATGGAAGACACAGAGGAAACCCGCACTGTCATGGGGAGAACGTACAATCTCTTTATAGACAGCAGCAGGAATTGAACCTGGGCTACTGGCACTGTAATAGCATCACGCTAACTGCCACTCTACCATGCTGGCCCTCTGATAACATCCTCGTCCTCAGGTGGAGCAGATGGGCAGCTTGTTAGGTAATTCACTTCTTCCACTGCTTACTCTGCTTCTGTCAGCTTCTGAACTTCCCAACACCATCTGAAATGCTCATTCTCTACTTCGAGTATTGAGCAGCCAATTCCCGGGGTCCAAGGTCAAAGCAATTCCTTTAAAGCAAAGTACGCATCCTGCATTGAGATCCAGTGGGATTGTTGCAATTCTTTAATAAGTCTGTGCATGTCCTTGAATCTTTTCCCCAGTTCACCTGGCAAACTCCTCGTGTTGTCAGAGCTCAGAGAGGAGAGTCTTTTCCAGGAACCTGATGATAGGTAGGCAAATGATATGGCCTTCCTAACATGAGTCTAACAGGGGCCTCAGTTAGACTCACATTTGCTAGTGTTTTGATCGGCGGTTGCAGGGAGTTTTGAAGAACTGAGTTGGCAGGTCTAAGTAGCTCAGGGCAGATGTTCAGATAGGACAGTACAGTCACTGAGAGAGGAAAAATATTAGGAGAGGCAAGTAAGCCTGCCGATGCTAGAATCTGGAGCAAAAAAAAAATGCAAGCTGCTGGAGAAGCTGGCCAAAGGTTAATGGAAGGGAACACTAGCAGTGATGATGGCAGAATAGCAATGGTTGTAGTTTCTGGGAGCAATTCAGAAAGTGCAGGATAGATGCTTCCCGAAGATGAAGATATATTCTAAAGGGAGGATAAGGCAACTGTGGCTGACAAGGGAAGTCAAAGACAGCATAAAAGTAAAAGAGAGGGCATATAATATTGCCAAAAAATGGTGGGGAACTAGAGGATTGGGAAGCTTTAAAAACTAATAAAAGGCAACCAAAAAGCTGTGAGGATGGAAAAAATGAAATATGAAGGTAAGATAGCCAATTATATAAAAGAGAATACCGGAAGTTTTATTCAGATATATCAAGTGTAAAAGAGAGGAGAGAAAGCATATCAGACCACTGGAAGATGATGCTGGAGAGGTAGTAATGGGGCACAAAGAAATGGTGGCTGAACTAAATTAGTATTTTACGTCACTCTTTACTGTGGAAGACGCCAGCAGTATGTCAGAAGTTTGAGAGTATCGGGGCAGAAGTGAGTTCAAATGCTATTACTAGGGAGGAGGGAGTCCTGATGAAGGCTCTTGGCCCAAGATGTGGACTGCTTACTCCTTCCCAAAGATGCTGCCTGGCCTGCTGAGTTCCTCCAGCATTTTGTGTGTGTTACTAGGGAGAAGGTGATTGGTTCAGCTGAAAGCCGATATGTCACTTGGACCAGATGGGTGACACTCCAGGGCTCTTGGAAGAGACAGCTGAAGAGATAGTGCAGGCATTAGTGGCGATCTTTCAAAAATCACCAGATTCTGGAATGATTCCACAGGATTGGAAAAATGAAAATGTCACTCCACTCTATAGTGACATTAAGAAGGGAGGGAGGTAAAAGTCAGGAACTTATAGGCCAGTTAGCCTGACTTCAGTGGTTGGGAAGACGTTGGAGTTCATTATTAAGCATGGAGTTTTGGAGTAGGTGGAGACACATGTTGGTAAGTTCAAGGTCATCCACTCTGGAAGGAAAAATGGAAGAGCAGATTATTATTTAAATGGTAAAAGATTGCAGCATGCTGCTGTGCAGAGGGACTTGAGCGTGCTTGTGCATAAATCACAAAATGTTGGTTTGCAGGTGCAGCAGGCTATCAAAACAAATGAAATGTTGGCCTTCATTGCTAAAGGGATGAAATTTAAGAGCAGGGAGGTTATGCTGCAACTATACAGGGTACTGGTGAGGCCGCATCTGGAGTACTGCGTGCAGTTCTGGTTTCCTTACTTGAGGAAGGATATACTGGATTAGGAGGCGGTGCAGAGGAGGTTCACCGAGTTGATTCCAGGGAAGAGGGGGTTAGACTTTGAGAAGAGATTGATTCACCTGGGACTGTGCTTACTGGAATTCAGAAGACTGAGAGGAGATATGATGGAAACATACAAAATTACGAAAGGGATAGATAAGATAGAGGCAGGAAAGTTGTTTCTACTGATAGGAGAAAGACCAGAACTAGGGGACATAGCCTCAAGGTTCGGGGGAATATATTTAGGATGGAGAATAGGAGGAACTACTTTTCCCAGAGAGTAGTGAATCTGTGGAATTCTCTGCCTAATGAAGCAGTGGAGGTAACCTCAGTAAATATATGTAAGACAAAGTTGGGTAGATTTTTGCATTGTAGAGGAATTAAGGGTTAGAGGGAAAAGGCAGGTAGGTGGAGATGAGTCCATGGCCAGATCAGCCATGATCTTAATGAATGGCGGAGCAGGCTCGATGGGCCAGATGGCCTACTCCTGCTCCTATTTCTTATGTTCTTATGATAAAATATTTAAAAGTCAGCATGGTTTCCTTAAAGGGAAAATCTTGCTGACAAATCCATTGGAAATTTTTGAGGAAATAACAGGTAGGCTAGGTAAAGGAGATTCAGTGGATGCCATTTATTTGGATTTTCAAAAGGCTTTTGATAAAATGTCACACATGAGGCTACTAAGCAAGATTTAGATGGAAAGATACTTGCATTAATTAGAAGACTGTCTAATTGGCAGGGGACAAAGAGTGGGAATAAAGGGGACCTTTTCTGGTTGGCTGCCAGTAAGTAGTGGTGTTCCGCAGGGGCTGCTGTCGGAACCACTTTTTTTCATGTTACATGTCAATGATTTGGATGATGGAATTGATGGCTTTGTGGCCTAGTTTGCCAAAGGTGTAAAGGTATGTGGGGGGGCAGGTAGTGTTGAGACAGCAGGGAGTTTGCAGAAGAACTTAGACAGATTTGGAGAATGGGCAAGAAAGTGGCAGATGGAACACAGTGTAGAGAAGTGAATGGTCAGGCACTTTGGTGGAAGGAATAAAGGTGCAGACTATTTTCTAACCAGGGAGAAAATTCAGAAGTCAGAGGTGCAAAGGGACTTGGGAATCCTAGTGCAGTACTCCCTAAAGTTTAGCTTGCTGGTTAAGTTGGTAGTAAGGGAGGCTAGTGCAATGTTAGCATGAATTTCGTGAGGACTAGAATATCAAAGCAAGAATGTCATGCCGAGACTTTACAAGGCATTGGTTCCACCACACTTGGAGTATTGAGAGCAGTTTAGGGCCTCTTATCTGAGAGGGAGTGTGCTGGCTTTAAATAGGGTGTAGAGGAGGTTTATGAAAAGATCCCAGGAATAAAAGAGTTCATATCTGAGGAGATTTGATAGCTCTGGCTTGTACTCGCTGGAGTTTAGAAGAATGAGGGGGTTTTCAATTAAACCTATTGAATATTGATAGTTGTAGAGAGAGTGGATGTGGAGAGGATGTTTCCTATAGTGGGGAGTCTAGGATCAGAGGGCTCAGCCTCAGACTAGAAGGACAACCTTTTAGAACAGAGATGAAGAAGAATTTCTATGGTCATTGGATTCTATAGAATTTATTGCCACAGACGTCTCTGGAGGCCAGGTCATTAGGTATACCTAATGTGGAGACTGATAGGTTCTTGATTAGTAAGGGTGTCAAAGGTTATGGGGAGAAGGTAGGAGAATGGAGTTGAGAGGGATAATAAATCAGCCATGATGGAATGGGAGAGCAGTCTCGATGCTCCTATGTCATATTGTCTTATGGTAAAACAGCATCTGTGAAGGGAAATAAACAGTCAACATTTTTGCTTAATACCCCTCATTTGGACTGAAAGAGCAGACGGGAGATCCCCAAGATTAAGGGTGTGCTGCAGGAGTGGGCAAGAGCTGGCAAGTGATAGGTGAATCCAGGTGAGGAGGGATTATAGGCAGAAAGAGCCAGGTGTGGGAAGGAAGAGTGGCTGGGAGTGATATGTGGTGTTAACAAAGGGCTGTAGGCAATGGGATTGGCTAAGAAAGAAAGGTGAATAGTGTCATCACTTTTCCTGGTGCGTATTACAGACATATCAATCAACAGCAAAAGGGGTTCAGATATGTAGGCAACCAGCAGAATGAAGTGATAAAAAATAAGGTATAGGACAAGGGGGATTTTAAATTTCCAAATTTCAATTGAGATTCCTTAGTGTGTGAGGGCAATCCTAGCAACAAATTGGGAGATTGAAATCTCCTGGTACTATGACCCCTTTAGACACAATATATAGATAGACCGACAAAGAAAGGAACATTACTGGACCTTATCTTGGGAAATATAGCCAGTCAAATGGAGGGAGTGTTAGTGCAGGTGCATTTTGGAGATAGTGACCATAACTCCAAGACGATTAAGGACAAAAATAGGAATAGGTAAGTAATGAAGATCTTAGAAAAGGAGAAGGCCAATTCAACAAAGTAAGGCTGGGCCTGAAATGGGCAGTCTGGGAGCATCTATTTTCTGATAAGCCTATGTCTGCATTGAGAAGGCATTAAAAGAACAAATAGTGAAAGTTAGGGCATAGGTGTTCCTGTCAGGGTGAAAGCCAAGGATAAGGCAGGCATAGGGAACTAGCAATGGGGGAGGGCTGCCAATAAGACCACAAGACATACAGTACTGTGCAAAAGTCTTAGGTACAAATATATAGAGAGGGTGTCTAAAACTTTTTTTTACCGTACTGAAGTAATTTTATTTATTGCGTTGTATTGCAGTCACAAAAAAAAAACAAAATTCATGACATGCGAGTTATAATAAACCCAATTCTGATATGGGTTTAAAGTGAGGGCGGGGGGTATTTAAAGCCAAACTGAGGACAGGTTTTTCACACAGAGGTTACGAGTCTACAGAATGAGTTTCCAAAGGAGATAGTAGAGGCAGATACATGTATAGTCATGGCATGGAGAGATATAAAGCTAACTCTGGGAAATGAAATTAGTGAAATAGGCATCATGGCCAACATGAGCAAGTTGGGTCAAAAGGCCTATTTCTATGTTGTACAATGAGACGCCATTATCTGCAAAGATAGCGGTCTGCTGGGTCACAGGAGACAGACTTCAGAAAATGACAAGGTGGTCTCTCATATTGACCCTTGCACAGAGATACCTTAGAACGATGGAAATGTATTTTACTTGTAGTCAAAAAATGGAACCTATATTGTATCAGAGTGCTTTGCTAAAGTGTTCATGCAACATTATACTAATGGACCTTGCGAATATGAGAAACTGCAGAAAGGCAAGCAGATGAGTTACTGAAAGAATACCAAGCACACTGAACAAGCAGGCATACAGAACGCCCTTGAACTGAAGCTAACACTTGGGTACAAAGGAGTGACTATGCTGTTTGACTTATCAAGGCTATCACTGGCTCTTGTGTGGCCTTCCCTTGCAGCAAGTAAAATAAACATACTTATGATTGATCCACTCTGAGTTAATTGTTGTTTAATTTAAGATGTTGCAAGAAGGTGCTGAACAGAACAATGTCACATCCATCAACGCTGTAAGAACATTGACACCAACAGTTGGTTGTGGGACGTTCTCGTTTTTGCACTGATATTGCAAAGAAATTGAGGAATGTTGTGTTAATTCGCTCATACTGAGGCCCCCAGGATAAAACAAGGGAAGGGAGTAAATGGCCACCCTGTTGCTTAACACAGAGCTCGTGGCATATTCCTATCACATTATGCACAGTTACAAAATCTTTGTGCTACCAATTGAGATATGGAGTTTTTATTTAACTTATATCCTTCCACACAGTTTTGAGTTCTGGGGTTTTGTATTCAGAACCTTGAGGACCATCCACGAAGTTTTGAATATTCAGATTCATCTTGTCATTTGGGATGTGCCCTATTGTAAACACGTAATCCTGCAGTTACTTCTCTAAAACTCAATATGTTGAAGTAAACTGTGCACTTATAGCCATTTGAACTGCGTTTAATAACCTGCTGTTACCTTTGTGCATATGGAGTATAAAACCCCAATGTACTTCATATTTGAAGTACATCATCATCCACACTTCAAGATTTGTCCAAGAAACATTCTTCCAGGATGCCAGCTGGCTGCACTAGATATAAACGTTCTACACCTACAGCCCATTTCACCAACACATTGCTATCACCCTCCACTCTGGGAACAAGTCCACCAATCTTAATGTCATCTGTGAACTTACTGATCATGCCTCCCACATCCTCACCCAAACCATCCACATGTATTACAAACACAGTGTCAAGGCACCAATATCTATAGAATACCATTTATCACAGACATCCAGTCACAATACTGCCTTCTACCATCGCAGTTTGAGATTTGAATCCAATGTCCCAGCTTATCCTGGGTACTATGGGCCCTAAGCCTTTGGAAAGGTCTTTCATGTAGCCCCTGGGTATCACATCTACATGTACTGTAGTGTACCGTAATGCACTTTGTCACTGCCTCAAAAAATTCAATCCAATTGGTCAAACAGGAACTGCCACTGACAAACCATGAAGGTACCAGTTACAACCTCTTTATTAATGAAGAGCTGAAATAGACTTTCATCTTCCCTTTCATTAAACCCTCTAACCACAAAATCTGAATCATTTCTGATAGCAAGATCTTTTAGGACCTACCAGCTCAAAACATAGATTGCCCCTGTTGTCCCTACCGTATCCTTTGCATATGCCTTTGTAACGTATTTGCACCTGAAGTTGTAGGAGGAGGTATTGGCCAGAAAGAATGCCGATCTACAAATCAGTGAATTCCAATGAATCAAAGACAGTGGAAACAGACAGACTAATCGTCTTTGTTTTTGCCGTGTGCTTGGGGATGGAGGCTGCCATTTTGTGAAGACACTCTATTTTCCATTTTGTGAGCTTGACATGCTGGGCTTGATCAATGTTTTAAAGAAGACACAATGATACTTCAGGTAATCTGCTGGACTGGAGATCATTTCCAAATAAGAGGTTATTTGTGAGATGTTCTTTGGTTGGCTATAACATTAAGGTTTGTGAATGTTGGGGTTGATGCCTGCCTGAAGTGATTCGAGCTCATTGCTGATTGAGGACAAAGACTCATAAATTATCAAACATGATGCTGGATGCAGATGCTGGAAATTCAAGCAACACACATAAAATGTTGGTGGAACACAGCAGGTCAGGCAGCATCTATAGGGCGAAGCACTGTCGATGTTTTGGGCCTGTGGTGAACTACATATACCTGTCTGGACACGCCCCCCCCCCCGCTGACTGCTCCTGTGGCTCCTCCCACTGACCGTGGCTCTTCCCACAGACCCCGGTATAAAGGCGATTGGGGCCTGAGACCTGCCCTCTGTCTCCAGGATGTAGTATGGTGGTCAATTGCTGCTTGTTCTTTCTTCCAGTCAATAAAAGCCTATATCTCGCCTCACGTCTCCGAGAGTTATTGATGGTGCATCAGGGCCGAGACCAATCATCAGGACTAACTGAAGGGAAAGATACTAAGAGATTTGAAAGTTGGAGGGGGAGGGGGAAATGTGAAATGATAGGAGAAGACCGGAGGGTGTGGGGTGAAGCTGAGAGCTGGAAAGGTGATTGGCGAAAGGGATGCTGAGCTGGAGAAATTATCAACTGTCACTTGCTGGGAAGAGGGCAATAAATTGATGCTGGCCTGGAGCAGAGCCAATAACAAGGTGTTAAAGGACAGACACAGGACCTGTGGCCAATGACACTGGAATGTGATATTTGAATTGATAAGGAATGGATATAAAAGTGGATGCTTTGTGTGTGCTGGCAGCGGTAACTTTGAAGAATAACCATCACAGGTACAAGCGAGAACAACCCTGTGTGAAACACGATTTGAGTGAATCAGGAGAACGAGGAATGCCTGGCCAGCATAAACTCCTTTGCCTGGGTAATACCTTTGCTATTCTTTGACTATTCAGGAGAGTCAAGAATACTTAACGGATGTACACACAAGGTATTCAGTGTACGAATTCACGTACTTGTTAGTTTAAACATTAAAGGTGCTTGTCAGTAAATACAGATCTCTCTGTGCCTCACTAATCATCGTTATAAGAAATATTTATTTACAACAGAAAAAACTGGAGGTCTACAAGCCAGTCGCATCAGGAAATTGGAGGCGGAAAGTGTTGGTAACTTTAAATTCCTTGGCATTACCATTTCAGAGGTTCCGTCCTGGGGCCAGCAAGCAAGTTCCTTAACAAAGAAGGCACACAGAGCCTCTACATCTTTACAAGTTTGCGCAGATTCGGCATGTCATCTAAAACTCTGACAAACATATTTTCACATAGTATATGACTGGTTGTGTTATGGCCTGGTTCGGGAACGCCACTGCGCCAGGACAGAAAAGTCTACAGAAAGTGGTGGATACAGCCCATCCATCACAGGCAGAGCACTGTCACAAGAAAGCAGCATCCGTCTTCAAGGACTCCCACCTGGAGCTTAGAGAAATAGAGGGCTATGTGGTAGGGAAGTTCTAGGCAGTTTCTAGTGTAGGTTACATGGTTGGCACAACATATGGGCCAAAGGGCCTGTAACGTGCTGTAGATTTCTATGTTCTATCTATATCTCTCAGCAGACTCTCCACATCCTTTGCACAATTCGCTTCTTCACTTAATTTAGATGCACTGCACCTGGTTCCCTCTTCCAAATTCCCTACCCTGGTGTTTCCTTGAGTAAAGTCCCTTCAGGTGCTCAGGTGTGGTGCTGACCCCCTTAACTTCCATTTTGTAGGACTTGTGCTTCCACCGGGGGGGGGGGAGTGGGGGTGAGCACTCTTCATCAAAGGTGTCCCATGCCCTTTACACCAGGCCTCATTCAAAGGAAAGGCAGGTGAGGGAACCCCTGAGGCAGCTGTGGTCGGAAAATTGGTCCATATCCAATACTTCACAAGTGTGAGGAGAGACCAAACTGGAGGAGGATTTACATGGTAGCGGGACCCCTGAAGAGGCTGATCCACCTGGCTTCTGAAGGTGCCTGACAGACCAGGCTGTGTGCAGGACAAGATGGCTGGACTCTCAGTGTATCCCAGCTCCAAGTGTACTGTCTGACCTTGTAGGGGAGGGCAAAGAGATATTGAGAATCCTCGTGGGTGGGCAGGGGAAGAAAACGGTTTGCGAGAAATGCAGCGCAGTAACGGTGGCTGGTTTGGGTGCAGGAACGTTAGTGCTTCTCTCTGGGGTTTCTGAATAGGTGTGCTGTAGGGGCTCGCTGCTGGAGTGAGAACACACTGATGGAGAAGCTCCCCCAGTGCACTTTCCTGCCTTCAGACCCGATGGGCACTGTGGCCTTGGGGGCAAAGCATTAGTGAGATTTTCTTGAAGGTGGAATGGTTCAGCCAATGTTTCTCACTTAATTGGGGCAGGTAGCCCACAGTGTCCCAGGCACCTGTCGGGGATCCCAGGTTGAGATATTAAGTGAAACGGCAGCACTGGTGACATTGAAGGTGGAAGGGAGCGCAGCGACCATACTTCAGAGTTCTGCAAAATGTGGACTCTCCCATGCCTTGTGAGTAAGATTGCATGTCTGACTGTGAGATGAGTCACTTTATCATTGGCCCTGTTTCCAGGGCTTCATAAACATAAAAGCCACATTGTGGCACCGTGACAGCTTTCCCGTGGAAGGGTGAAAGGCACCCTTTGGTCTGCACGAAACTTGTTGGCCTGCCAGCAACCTGAGATTTCCGCAGAGGGATGCAGCAGACTGACACATTCAAAAGGCTGGAAGACTGAGTGCGCTAAAGCTTGGTGCAGACATCATGAGGGCTCAGTGGGGCATCTTGCTGTTGGAAATCTTTGTGAGATAACAGGCAAAATAGACAAAGGGCAGTCAGAGTTCTCCTGCCTTTTCAGGAGGCCTTTGACAAGGTGCTGCACATGAGGCTGCTGAACAAGCTAAGAGCCCATGGTATTACAGGAAAGATACTGGCGTGGGTAGAAGACTGGCTGGCTGGCAGGAAGCGAAGAGTGGGAATAAAGGGGCCCTTTTCTTTATTGCTACTGGTGACTAGTGGTTTTCCACAATGATATGGATGACAGAATTGATGGGTTTATAGAAAAGTTTGCAGATGGTACAAAGAGGTGGAGAGATAGGTGGTGTTGAGGAAACAGGGAGACTGCAGAAGGACTTGTACAGATTAGGAGAAAGGGCAAAGAAGTGACAGATGGAATAGCTAAGCAGTTTGCAGAAGGAATTAAGGCGTAAGCTATGTTCTAAATGGGGCAGAAATTCAGAAATCAGAGGTGCAGGATTCCCTAAAGGTTAGCTTGCAGGTTGAGTCAGTGGTGAGGAAGGCAAATGCAAAGGCAGCATTAATTTCAAGCGGACTAGAGTAGAAAAGCAAGAATGTAATGCTGAGGCTTTACAAGACTTTGGTCAGACAACACCTGGAGTATTGGGTGCAGTTTTGGGTCTCTTATCTTAAAAAAGATGTGCTGGCATTGGAGAGGGTCCAGAGGAGGGTCACAAGAATGATTCTGGGAATCAAGGGGTTAACGTGTGACAACCATTTGATGGCTCTGGGACTGTACTTGCTGGGGTTTGGAAGCATGGCGGGGTAGGGGGGGGGGCAGTGACCTTATTGAAACCTATCGAATTGAAAGGCCAAGATAGAGTGAATATAGGGAGGATATTTTCTCTAGTGAGAGAATGTAGGGTCAGAGGGTACAGCTTCAGAATAGAAGGACGTCTATTTAGTGCAGAGATGAGGAGGAATTTCTTTAGCCAGAGGGTGGTGAATCTATGGAATTCATTGTGACAGATGGCTGTGGAGGACGAGTCATTGGGTCTTTTTAAAGCAAACGTTGATATGTTCTTGATTAGCAAGAGTGTCAACGGCTCTGGGGAACCAGGAGAATGAGGTTGAGAGGGATAAAAAAATCAGCCGTGATGGAATGACAGAGCAGACTCGATGGGCCAAATGGCCTAATTCTGCCTCTATGTGCTTACAGGGTTTTTCCACTACAGGAGTTGGGGACCAAGATGGGTGTGGGACCCCCCCCCCCAATTTTTGTTGTAGTTTGCCATCCTGGGGGGTGGGGGCACCTTGAACATAGAACATAGAACATTACAGCACAGGCACAGGCCCTTCAGCCCACAATGTTGTGCTGAACCAGTCAAATCAGTAATCAAATGGCCAGCTGAACTAATCTGTTCTGCCTACACCTCACATTCTTGTGCCTATCTTAATGTATCTGCCTCTACCACCAACCCATACAACACATTCCAGGCACCCACCAATCTCTGTGTAAAAAACTTGCCCCTCACACCTCCCCTGAAATTACCCCCCCCCACCTTAAATGCATTAGATGTTTCTACACTGGGGAGAAGATACTTCCTGTTTACTCTATCAATGCCTCTCATAGTCTTATAAGCCTCTATCAGATCTCCCCTCGGCCTCTGCCACTCCAGGGAAAACAACTCAAGTTTGTCCAGCCTCTCGTTATAGCACAATGTCTCGAATCCAGGCACTGTCCTGGTAAACCTCTTCTGCACTCTCTCCAAAGCCTCAAACTCCTTCCTACAATGGGGTGACCAGAGTAGCCCAGTCCTGTTGATGTGTAGGAATGTAATAGAACAGAAGTGGAAGTGTTAACTCTGAATGGAAGAATGGAAAGTCATTGTTCAGTTTAATTTTGTGTGAATTTGTTTATTTTTAATTAAAAATTCTTTCCCATTTAGCAATGTTTTTGCATCTTCTGAAAGTTTCCCTGCTAGCACCACACCTTGTTCACATTTGTAAAATAAAGTGTGTTGAATATTAGACACATGACTGATGCTGTCGGGTTCACAATACGCTGTGTAGAGCAGATATTAATGCCAAGGCTCAGGACCTGGAGGACTTTGCCCGAGTCGAATCTGGCTCTTGCCAGAGGTGCTGAATCAGGTGGGTGATATTGGTACCGACACTCCTCCAGACTATCAGGATCAGCGAGTGGCCACTTCACCACCAAGACGCATGCTTACACGTAATGGCTCCCCGACACTTGAGGTTGGGTGCCCTGTGGAGTGCACACCAAAGGACACCCCCAGCAAGTGAACCGGCACGTTGACAGCAATTAGGAAATGGTGCTTTCCGCTCCTGAAATGTATCAGGTTCTGTACCGAGCTGGTTCATTGGTAAGGCACACTCCCTCATCTTGATGGAGCTTATGGACTTCCCTATCACTGGATAATCAAATTTCTTACCAGAAACATAAGATGCTCCAGATTCACTGAAGAATTTTTAGCTCAGCTGGTCATTCTTGATCTCGTACTAGGCAACAAACCTGGTCAGGTAACACAGGTCTCAGTGGATGAGCATTTCAGAGATAGGGAGCACAGCTCTCTGACCATTAGTATAGCCATGGACAGGGATAGGATAGGAGCAGATTTCATGGGGACATATTTAATTGGGGGGGTGCTAAATACGATGGTACTAGGAAAAAAAATGGCAGTGTGGATTGGGAACAGATGTTCTTAAGGAAATGCACAGTAGAAATATGGAGGTTGTTTAGGGAGCACTTGCTGGGAATCCTGGATAGATTTGTCCCACTCAGGCAGGGAAAAGGTGAGAGGGTGAAGGAACCGTGGCTGACAAGAGTGACAAGAGAGGTAGAGTCAAGAGGAAGAAGAAAGCATACCTAAGGTTTAGGAAGCAATGATCAAACAAGACTCGTGAGGTAGCCAGAAAGGAGCTTAAGCAGGGATTTAGGAGGTGAGAAGGCGAATCAGATTATGGAAAATCCCGATGCATTCTACATATACAGTACATAAAGAACAGGAGGATGATTAGAGTGAGGGTAGGACTGCTCAGGGATAAAGGGGGAAGCATGTACCTTTGAGGTAGAGGAGGTAGGGGAGGTCCTTAATGAATACTTTGCTTCAATGTCCACCAGTGAGAGGGTCCTTGACAAATGTGAGCACAAGCTAATGTGATGGAGAATGCTGAGGTTAAGAAAGAAGCAGTGTTGAAACTTCATTGTTCCCAAGGTTGGATGGGATATAATAGGAAGTGAGGGGGATATTACTTGGGCATTAATTATGAGTTTCATGTCCTCACTGGCCACAGTACCAGAAGATTGGAGAGCGGCAAATGTTTTTCTGTTGTTCAAGAAAAGGAATAGGGATAATCCTAAGAATTATAGACTGGTGAGTCTTACATCAGTGGTGGGCAAGCTAGTGAAGAGGATTCATAGGGTCAGGACTCATGAGCATTTGGAGAAGCATGGTCTTAGTAGGCACAGGCTTATTAGGGCTTTGCGAGGAGCAGGTTGTGCCTCACAAGCCTGACTGAAGTTTCTGAGAAGGTGATAAAACAAATGAACGAAGGTAGAACAGTGGATGTGGTGTATATGGACTTTAGTAAGGTGCTTGACCAGGTTCATTCAGAAACCCTTGAGCCTTGGGATCCATGAATACTTGACTGGATTCAGAATTGACTTCCTACAGAAGGCAAAGGGTGGTGGTAGATGGATAATGGCTGTATTCTGCTTCTTGTTGTCATATGTCTATATCGAACTGTAATAAATCAATTTCCCTAGAAGTTAATGATATGCATGAATGAAACATGCCATCATATGTGATGCCAGTACCATACTGTTTCCAATGTTATATGCAATAGTTTAAAGGCAATTTCTAATCCAATGTGTTGGGCACAGCTTCACATTAAGACTGATTCATTTTATGAAGGATGTCTTTGTGCTGGAACACTTGTGCATTAGAGAAAACTGATGCAGTTTTCATTAAGAAAACAGTTTACAACGTGTTTAGAAGTTTAGGATGAATCAATAAAGCTACTAACAGTGTCCTCAGCAAAATGATGGAAGGTATCAGTGCTATTGAAAGGCAATAAACTACTGATGCTGAGGCTTGCCAAGACCACGCAGCTCTGAGAGCCTCCAGAACAGTATTCGAACGTGAGGTGAGTGCATCATTAAGGAGTCAATGGGGATCAAGGGGGAATGTTCAATCCTAGCTGAAGTCCCACTATGCACAATGGGATGTGCCCATGGTTGTTAGAGGTCAACCCATGCAACCACAGGAGGTCCTCAGGGCAATATCCTAAGCCCAACTATGTTCCAAGTCATACGGCCAAGGCTGCTGAGTCGGCCAACCCTCCCCTTATCTTGCACAACAGAGTGCATGCTCAGAAAGGGGAACATCGTGAGATCTATTTTAAGCACCTGTAGCAAGCAGCAGATAGACGAGTGTGCTGAAGTTGGTTAGAACAGCTGTGAGTCGTGGGCCAAATGCTTTCAGCAAAAATCAATTACTTCCAAACATGGGCGCATTCTGCTGCAGGGAGAAAGAGCAGAGGTCATTCTGAAGAGGGAAAATGAAGAGAAGAGCTTTTAGTAAGAGACTATTTCCTTCTTGAGGGTTTAAGAAGCAATCCATGTACTTGAACCACAGTGAAGAAAGAGAGAGATCAGATGTTAGAGATATGCACTTAAATGAAGACACCTTCACCAAAGTTTGTTCACTGGTATCGTCATAACTCCAGTCTCAGGGAAGGTTTTAAGAGTCACAGGGATATACAGCATAGAAACAGGCTCTTTGGCTTATTTGTGCTGACTATGGTGACCTCTTAAGCTCTCTCCCATTTTCTTTCACTTGGACTATACCCGTCTAAACACATCCTATTCACAAGGCTGTTCAAACATTGTTTAAAAGTTTAACACTTCCTCTGGCACTCTATTCCATATATCAATCACCTTTTTGTGTGAAAGAGCTTCCCCTTTCATCTTAAGCCTATGTCCTCTAGTTATGGACTCCCCTAGCCAGGCAAAATGTCTGTCACTATCCATGTTACCTGGGCCACTCATGATTTTATGTAATGACGCTTCAGGCCTGTGTGGGGCACTGGAGGGCATTGGGTGCCAAGGATTTTAGAGCGCCTGATTGGAATAATTCTTGAATTTGGAATTATTATGAATAAACTCTCATCACTGTCTCTACATTGGAGTCTGTCTTTCCTCTGCACTTGGGTTCTGAAAGTGCCAGCACACTTTGTGACTGAAGGACCCTGCCAAGTAATGGACTCAGTGGAGGTTGATCAGTGGCCTTTTGACATGGATGGCTGGAGGTGAGGGTGCCTTCTATTCTCAGTTCATGTCCCAAGTGTACGTTCCAAGCTTCTCTAGTCTATATTCTGTGTTTCTCTCATCTCTGTTCCTGAGCTTTTCAAGATAAGCACCCAAGTTCCCAGCTTCAGGCTCCCGTGACTCAGGGCTGCATAACAACTGAGCGCTTCAAGCAAGCTTATTGACAAAGTTCGTTTGATTCAACAAATCACCATTCAAGTCAATAGTGTAAACTTTTGAAGAGCCCTGCTCCGAAAGCTGATCCCTGGCTGGATTGTGCAAACACATAAGTAAAATAACCCAATCAAAGGTAAACTATCTTATATTTCGCCTCTTGATAAAAGTCATGTCACAGATGGTGAAAATTAAACTTTCATGTAACAAGTGAAAAAGATCCACAGAGAGCCAGTTAGCTTGGTAATAAGAAGATCCTGTTTATGCAGACTCAATCGGTAAAACTGAGACTACGATCTTCTGTATCCTAATTGCCTCTGGGAAAATTGTGAAGGATAAAGCACAGTGAGTAAAATCCTTCCAGGATCCATCCCTAGGTTTCCAGTTTCATGTTCTCAAGTACTCAAGTTCCTGGTTCTCAAACAAGAAAAAAAAATTGCAGATGTTGGAAATGCAAAGCAACACACACAAAATGCTGGAAGAACTCAGCAGGCCAGGCAGCATCTTTGGAAAAAAGTACAGTCGAAGTTTCGGGACGAAACATCAACTGTACTTTTTTTCATAGATGCTGCCTGGCCTGCTGAGATCTTCCAGTATTTTGTGTGCATTTTCTGGTTCTCAAGGCTTTTACCAGGTCTCAAGGGTTTTTCTAGGTCTAAGCCTCCCAGTTTAAGCATCCCATTCTAAGCCTTTCAGTCTAAGCATCCAGGCCTAAATGTTCAAGGTTTCCTAAGTTCTCAAGGTCTTCAAGGTTCTCCAGGGTTCCCAAGTACTTCAAAATTTCCCAAAGTATTTTCTCTATGTTTTCAAAGACTTTCCAATGTTTCCTAGGTTTTTTCCAATGTTCTCCTCATCTCGAGGATTCCCAAGGCACCCTCTTGGGGCCCTGCTCGAGGTTCCCCTTGAGGCTCCCTGGTCTCATAGTCTCTCAGTCTCCCAGCCTCTCGAGTTCCTCAGGTCTCTCAAGTTATCCTGGATGCTGAGCATTCAGGTCTCCCTGGGCTATCTGGTGCCAGCTATCAGGAAGGGGTCCTGTAATGAGTTCTTCAGGCCTGTACAGGGCATCAGAGATCGTTGAGCTCCAAGATTTTCAGAGCACCTGAATTGGTTAATTGTCTATCAGCAGTCCTTGTGATTTTTCTTCAGCAACTTTCTCTTTGCAATACGATCTCCTGGTGCCTTCTGTTTAAGCTCGTGAAGTTATTTCGATAGGCTCAGGGATTCCCTGTTACTTGCATTATTTAAGTGGATACCCAATTAGCACTAATCGTGGGGTACTAGTTTTGAGAATGTTACTTCTCATGGTGTCTCTCTGCCAAGCCATCAATGTTCTTTTGGAATTATTATGAATAAACTCTAGTCGCCATCTCTATATCAGAACCTGTCTTTACTTTGCACTTGGGTCCCGATATTGTCAGCACACATTTGATAAACATCTGTAGACTCAGATTGCTGCCTCCTGTACTCAGGGACCAATATAAGCCAGCCTGTTCAAGCTCTCCAGTCCCAGCAACATCCTTGTGAAACCTTCCCGCAGCCTCTCCAGCTCAGTCATATCCATCCTGTGGTAAGGCAACTAGAAGATCACGCAATACTCTATGTGTGCTTTCACCAACCTTGGCAGGGCTGTTAACATGATGTCCTAACTCTTGTATTCATGCTTTGTCCAGTGAAGGCAGAGCATAATTCATCCTCTTCACCGCCATCTGCATGTGTTGCCACTGGGGACCTATGCACTTACACCCTAAGATCTCTGTGTTCTACCATCCCCCTCAGAACCCTGCTACTCGCGATGCACGTCCTTTCTAAAATGCAACTCCTTGTACCGCCCGATTTAAATTCCATCTGACCACTTCCTAACTTGATCCTTAGACGACCTTCTTCCCTGTCAATCACAGCTGTGGTTTTGGTGACCCCTTCAGACTTATTAATTGTGCTACCGACGCTCTCATCCAAATCATTCATATGTATGACAAACAATCCCCAATGAATCCAAGGTGACCATATGATAAGTTCTTTTCAGGCTGAGATGGAAATTTTTACAGCATCTCATTTTTTCAGCTCAGTTGCATAAGAGGGATTACTAATGCTCGCTGATAAAAGAGATGTGACTACATTTCATTTTCTGTAAAGTTACTTTATGCATGTTAAGCCTAAAATTAACTGTGATACTAAAATATTCTTACCTTGGAAGGAATTCTTCTCCAGTTGACCTCTACCATTTAATAAAATCAAGGCAGACCTGGCTTTGGCTTTGACTCCATTTCCCTGCCTGTTCCTGGAGAGAGCAAAGATCTGTCTCTTATCCTTGAACATTTAGGCTCCAGAACTGTCTGCACACTCAAAGATTCACAATCAAAAGTATCTCTTGAAGATACCTGAGGGGGGTTATGCCTGTGATGTCTCCAGCCTCTTTCAATCCTGCATATTGTAGCCTCTATACCAGGTGGTGATCAAGCCAGTCATAATGCTCTCCAAGTTACATCTGTAGAAATTTGCTAGGGCCTTTGGTGACCTACAAATCTCCTCAAGCTCCTAATGAAGTATAGCTGCTGGCATGCCTTCTCCGTGATTGCATCAATATGTTGGGCTCAGGCTAGGTCCTCAGATCTTCAGATCCTGTAAGATGTCCCGTCATTAGGCTAGGGTTAAATAGGTGGGTTGCTGGGCACTGCAGCTCTTTGGGCCAGAAAGGCCTGTTCTGAGCAGTATTTCTAAATAAGTAAGTAATATAGATTGGTGTTGGATGGTTGGCAACGATGTTATGTAATATCACCTCTATCAAAACTTTATTGGACATAATGCATAATTTTCATAATACACAGTGGCATGCAAAAGTTTGGGCACCCCGGTCAAAATTTCTGTTACTGTGAATAGCTAAGTGAGTAAATGATGACCTGATTTCCAAAAGGCATGAAGTTAAAGGTGACACATTTCTTTAATATTTTTGGCAAGATTACTTTTTTATTTCCATCTTTTACAGCTTCAAAATAACAAAAAAGAAAAAGAGCCCAAAGCAAAAGTTTGGGCACCCTGCATGGTCAGTACTTAGTAACACCCCCTTTGGCAAGTATCACAGCTTGTAAACGCTTTCTGTAGCCAGCTAAGAGTCTTTCAATTCTTGTTTGGGGGATTCTCACCCATTCTTCCTTGCAAAACGCTTCTAGTTCTGTGAGATTCTTGGGCTGTCTTTCATGCAGTGCTCTTTTGAGGTCCATCCACAGATTTTTGATGATGTTTAGGTCGGGGGACTGTGAGGGCAACTGCAAAACCTTCAGCTTGCGCCTCTTGAGGTAATCCATCGTGGATTTTGAGGTGTGTTTAGGATCATTATCCTGTTGTAGAAGCCATCCTCTTCATCTTTAGCTTTGTTTTTACAGACGGTGTGATGTTTGCTTCCAGAATTTGCTGGTATTTAATTGAATTCATTCTTCCCTCTATCAGTGAAATGTTTCCCGTGCCACTGGCTGCAACACAAGCCCAATACATGATCGATCCACTCCCGTGCTTAACAGTTGGAGAGGTGTTCTTTTCATGAAATTCTGCACCTTTTTTTCTCCAAACATACCTTTGCACATTGCAGCCGAAAAGTTCCATTTTAACATCATCAGTCCACAGGACTTGTTTCCAAAAAGCATCAGGCTTGTTTAGATGTTCCTTTGCAAACTTCTGACGTTGCATTTTGTGGTGAGGACGCAGGAAAGGTTTTCTTCTGATGACTCTTCCATGAAGGTCATATTTGTGCAGGTGTTGCTGCACAGTAGAACAGTGCACCACCACTCCAGAGTCTGCTAAATCTTCCTGAAGGTCTTTTGCAGTCAAACGGGGGTTTTGATTTGCCTTTCTAGCAATCTGACAAGCAGTTCTCTTGGAAAATTTTCTTGGTCTTCTAGACCTCAACTTGACTTCCGTCGTTCCTGTTAACTGCCATTTCTTAATTACATTACGAACTGAGGAAACGGCTACCTAAAACCGTTTTGCTATCTTGTTATAGCCTTCTCCTGCTTTGTGGGCATCATTTATTTTAATTTTCAGAGTGCTCGGCAGCTGCTTAGAGGAGCCCATGGCTGCTGATTGTTGGGACAAGGTTTGAGGAGTCAGGGTATTTATAAACTTTGAAATTTGCATCACCTGGCCTTTCCTAAAGATGACTGTGAACAAGCCATAGCCCTAACAAGCTAATTAAGGTTTGAGATCTTGGTAAAAGTTATCTGAGAGCTCAGATCTCTCATGGTGCCCAAACTTTTGCATGGTACACCTTTTATTTTTCTCACTCTAAAATTGTACAGAACAAAAATAATAATCTTGCTTAAAATGTTGAAAAGAATGTTTCATCTTTCAATTTATGACTTTTGGAGATCAGTTCATCTTCTAGTCACTTAACTATTCACAGTAACAGGAATTTTGACCAGGGATGCCCAAACTTTTGCATGCCACTGTATGTTGCCAGGAGTGGTGAGCTTGAGTTACAAGGAGAGGCTGGATAGGCTGAGATTATTCCCCCTGGAGTGTGGGAGGCTGAGGGGTGACATTACAGTGATAAGTAAATCATGGGAGCTGGATGGTCAGAGTCTTTCTCTGCAGTCGGGGAGCATAAAACTAGAGGGCATAGATTTACTGAGAGAGGGGAAAGATTGAAAGGGCACCTGAGGGACAGGTTTTTCGCACAGAGGGTGGAGGGCAGAATGAATGAGTTGCAGAGGAAGTGGGAGAGGCAGGTGTGATTACAGATACCTGAGCTGGGAAGGTTTGGAAGGATAGGAGAGTGCTGATTGGCATGTAGAAGATGGGCCGAAAGGCCTACTTTGGTGCTGTATCACTCTATGACAAATGAGACCTCTCAATGTGCTGAAAATTTAATGAAATGTGTACGCACATCTTTTCTGAAGACTTGTTTTGTACGTAATGAAGTATGCTCATAAGAAGTCTAGTGTTCTGGATTTATGGCTCCATCTGGGCAGCTTTTACTCCCATTTGTACTTGAGGTTTTAAGCGCTGGGCCCCAAGGAGCTCAGAATAGACAAAGATCAAAGTACAAATCCAAAAGAGAGCTCCATCAAGCCAAACAAAGACTAACCACTGGGGTTATCTGCCCAGTGGGCACTTGCCGTGATGGAGGGAATAACGGAGGCTTTCTCTGAACCCAGGGGCAATAAGCATCACCCCTGCAGAAAGGCTCTCTGCCCCACCGTGCCGCTTGCCGTCTTTTTTAGATCATGATCGTGATCTGCCTCGGCTTTATTTATACACCTTCCACTGAATTTCTCTGTTTGCCTCGCTACTCCCCGCTTCTCCTTTAACTTTTCAGTGTACTGTTCAAATGTTATAAATCTGATCTCTCTGCCCTTTCTCTTCTAGAGGGAGGGGGTAAAAGAAATGCAGAGTAGGTGATCAATTTGTAGAAAGCATCCACTCTACAGGAGCGTCTCTGAGCAACAGGTCATTTAGAGGTCAATAATTTATTTACTGAGATACGTGCGGAATAGGCCCTTCCAGACCTTCGAGTGACCCACGGTACAGTTTACAGTGACCAACCCCTATGCCTTTGGGCTGTGGGAGGAAACCAGAGCACCTGGAGGAAACCACTACCTCCCTCTAGCTATTACCCCACCCCACCCTTCAACTGCACTGTAAACACTTTAAGCCACGTTTTATAATACTGTTCACATCATAAATACATCCTGATAGTTCTGCATTTATGCACTTTTTATTCCATATATATCTTTTACCTTCTAAGTTCAATTTTGTCTAATTCTTTATTTTTTAGAATTGTTGAAAGGTGGTTGTTGTTGCAAGTCACGCCCTGGCCAGCACACCACAGTGAATAAAGTTGATTCTTAACCCGTGAGCTGTGAGGAGGAATTACTCGCAATCGTTATTGGTCATTGACATGATAGCTGGAACAACATTTTCTGCAGCTGAAAAAGCAAAAGTTGGAGATAATGCACTTCTCTTCAGGTTATAAGGAAATGCAAATACAGCAGCGATTGCTTTTTTTTTAAAAAAAAGATTTGGTTGATATTGAAGAGCTTGACATAGATGAAGTTGGACTTTCTTTAGCAACTGAACCAATAAAATTTCCAACCTGAGTACACAGGGCACTGTGGAACGTCTGGTGATTCAGAACAGTATCAAGTTGTTTTGACAGGAGCGGACAGCTTCTGAAGGTGCAATAAAAATTCAAATCAACCTGTACGTGTGGAGGCTTTCCAAAGCTATTGATAGCACCATATCCATCACTGCATAGAGATCAGTAAGCAGCCATCTACTCAGATAATGTGATCTCAGGAATGATGTAGGGAATATAAAACCCAGTCTTGGGATTCCTAATTAACAATATTCACAAGGCTCAACACTGCTGCACTGTGATTTTTGCTGGGTAAGCATTTACTATTTATATCACTGTAAAGAAAATACATTTACTTGGGCTTTTATGTGAAATACATTTCTAACTGATACCCCTCCAATGGGATGGAGAACCAGTAGCTGTGCCATGCCACTGGGGATTTGGAAGGGTGTCAACTCAATTACTCTTGGGTCTTTACTGCAATTGGAGGCAACATTGTCAAGAATAAAAGGAAAAATAAGTGAAAGATAGGTGAATGAATTCCTCCCACTTTGTGCAGATCAGAGGTGGACCCAAGGGCACTTGTGTGGGCCCCAGCTACACCTACCTGTTGCTCTACTTGGCTGTGTGGACCTGCCCTTGCTCCGTACCCAAGCCTTTCTTCACTACCTCGGCAACTGCGTTGGTGGAACTTCAAGTTGTCCCTCAGCACCACGGCAGTCTAACGGTTAGCGCGATGAAATTACAGCTCCGGGCGTTTGGAGTTCAGAATCCAATTCCAGCACCGTCTCCCTATGATCAAGTAGGTTTCCTCCGTGCGCTCCGGTTTCCTGCCAGTCCAAAGACTTATGGGTTAGCAGGTAAATTGGTCATTGAAAATTGAGTAGGCCAGGCGGTTGCTGTGTTTCCAAATAAATAAAATGCAGGCTCTCAGCCTGAACCGTTGACCATCCCTCAGCCTCCAGGTGTCCTGCCTGACCCAGTGAGGTTCTGTAGCTGTTTGATTTCTGATCCAGATTCCAGCATCTGGGGTATCATGTGTCTGCCCTTAGTGGGAGTTGCCTCCTGAGCCTTGGGAAGTGATTCATGTTTTTGAGAACCTTGTCTTGTATGGCCGGAGTTCTCCTCCACCCTGAGATTGGCCTCATCATAGCCGAAGAGGAGACCATCTTAGCTCTGGCCTCTTACCCTTTTCCCTCACCTGTCTGAGTGCAAGCACAAAAGATTCTACCGATGCTGGAAATCGAGAGTAACACACATGAGATGCTGGAGGGACTCAGCACCTCAGGCAGCATCTATGGAATTGAATGAAAGGCCGAGACCATTCTCCAGGACTGGAAAGGAAGGGGGAAGGATGCCAGAATGAAAAGTGGGGGGGGGGGTGAGGGAAAGCTAGCAACTAGAAGATGATAGGTGAAGCTGGACAAGTGGAAAAGGTAATGGGCTGGAGAACTAGTAATCTGATAGGGGTGGGACATGGAGCGTGGAGAAAGGAAAGAAAGAGGGGCACCAGGGGAAGGTGATGGGCAGGTGAGGAGAAGAGGTAAGAGGTAAGATGATTTCCTCTTCTGCTATGATGAGGTCACTCTCAGGGTGGAGGAGCGATACCTCATATTCTGTCAAGGTACCCTCCAGCATGACTGAATGAACATCGATTTCTCTTTCCAGTAGTTTTTTTCTATTTATTTTCGTCTTGCCCTTCCAACTTCTTCAATTCCCCATCATGGCCTCTTACCTCCCGACTCTCTCCAAGGAGGAGCTAAGGACGTACAGTGGGGAGAGGTCAGCCAGTACCTTCCTGAAGTCCACAATCATCTCTTTAGTCTGTCCACGTTGAGACTCAAGTTGTGTTCGCACCACTCCATAAGCTGCTCTGCCTCCTCTCTGCTCGCCGACTCTTCGTTGGTGCAGATGAGGCCAAGCACTGTTCTGTCATCAGTGAACTTAATGCTCTGGTGAGCATTTCCACTGAGGACGTGGGGATCAATGGGGAAAATGGGTCTGCTATGAAGAATCGCAATTCGGATGGTTTTCAGTGAACGTAATGCTCTGCTGAGGTGAGAGCTGGATTTTGCAGTAGAGTTGTGAGTCAGCAGTGTGAACACTTTCCCTCAATACTATAACTGCCCTGGCCTTTGGAAAGGCAGGTGACTGTGTGTGCCTGCATTATGGCAATTTGGGAAATGGAAATTCACCCTTACCAAATTCACAAATCATTAGCAAAAATTTTGAGATCCAGAATAAAAATATACTCTTATGGACTTCATGTGTTAAAAAAAAAACTATAAACTCAAAATGTACACTGCTGAGCAAAGGTCTTAGGCGCCTATATATAGCAAGGCTTTTGCACAATACTGTATTTGTCAACGTGGAGTGGAGAACAAGTTTGTAAATCTGGCAGGAGCAGAGGATGTTGGGAACAGCGAGAGTGGTGCGCTGCAGAACAGGTGTGGTACAGGTGGCAGAGAAGGAGTGCTGGGGCGGGATTTGGCATGGGTGCAGACACACCCAGCCCTGAGACACCAGGTAAGGTCATTCAATTCCAAACAATTGGTTTATTGATCATTACAGAATGTCTTTCTGGTGCTTCCCACTCCGTCTGCTCTCTGTTCCCCCTTCCTCAACCATAATCCCCACTTCCTACCCCCTTCCTACTCTCAGTTCACAATAGAGACCCATTTCAGAATCAGGTTTATCATCACTCACATATGTCATGAAATTTGTTTTTCTTTTACAGCAGCAGTACAGTGCAATACATAAAATTACTACAGTACTGTCCAAAAGACTCAGGCACCCTAGCTATATATATGGCCCTAAGACTTTTGCACAGAACTCTATGGAGAGAACCAGGAATACCAAGGACACAATTGCATGCTGCTAGTTCATAGTGTGTGGCCACTTAAGATATTTGCTTTGGAAACTGGCAAGTGGCTTTCTCAGGGTGTGAGTGTCCGAAACAAGAGGTGTAATTGAAGATGAAAGGGGAAAGATTTAAAGGAAAGAGGAGTGGCAAGTTTTTCATGCAAAGGGTGGTGTGTATATATGGAATGTGTGCCAGAGAAACTGGTAGAGTTTGGTACAATTACAATATTTAAAAGGCAATTGGACAGGGACATGGATAGAAAAAGTTTAGATGGATCTGGGCCATAATAGACAAATGGGGCCATCATTTACAATATACATTAATGATTTAGATGAAGGGATTAAAAGTAACATTAGCAAATTTGCTGATGACACAGTTGTATGGCAGTGTAAAATATGAGGAGGATGTTAGGAGAATGCAGGGTGACTTGGACAGGTTGGGTGAGTGGGCAGATGCAGTTTAATGCGGATAAATAGATAGATAGATAGATAGATAGATAGATAGATACTTTATTCATCCCCATGGGGAAATTCAACATTTTTTCCAATGTCCCATACACTTGTTGTAGCAAAAACTCATTACATACAATACTTAACTCAGTAATAATATGATATGCATCTAAATCACTAACTCAAAAAGCATTAATAATAGCTTTAAAAAAAAGTTCTTAAGTCCTGGCAGTTGAATTGTAAAGCCTAATGGCATTGGGGAGTATTGACCTCTTCATCCTGTCTGAGGAGCATTGCATCGACAGTAACCTGTCGCTGAAACTGCTTCTCTGTCTCTGGATGATGCTATGTAGAGGATGTTCAGGGTTTTCCATAATTGACCGTAGCCTACTCAGCGCCCTTCGCTCAGCTACCGATGTTAAACTCTCCAGTACTTTGCCCACGACAGAGCCCGCCTTCCTTATCAGCTTATTAAGACGTGAGGCGTCCTTCTTCTTAATGCTTCCTCCCCAACATGCCACCACAAAGAAGAGGGCGCTCTCAACAACTGACCTATAGAACATCTTCAGCATCTCACTGCAGACATTGAATGACGCCAACCTTCTAAGGAAGTACAGTCGACTCTGTGCCTTCCTGCACAAGGCATCTGTGTTGGCAGTCCAGTCTAGCTTCTCGTCCAACTGTACTCCCAGATACTTGTAGGTCTTAACCTGCTCCACACATTCTCCATTAATGATCACTGGCTCCATATGAGGCCTAGATCTCCTAAAGTCCACCACCATCTCCTTGGTCTTGGTGACATTGAGACGCAGGTAGTTTGAGTTGCACCATATCACAAAGTCCTGTATCAGTTTCCTATACTCCTCCTCCTGTCCATTCCTGACACACCCCACTATGGCCGTGTCATCAGCGAACTTCTGCACATGGCAGGACTCCGAGTTATATTGGAAGTCAGATGTGTACAGGGTGAACAGGACCGGAGAGAGTACGGTTCCCTGTGGCGCTCCTGTGCTGCTGACCACTGTGTCAGACCTACAGTCTGTGAGTCTGTGAGTCTGTGAGGTTATCCACTTTGGTGGCAAGAACAGGAAGGCAGATTACTATCTGAATGGTGTCAAGTTAGGAGAAGGGGAAGTACAACAAGATCTAGGTGTTCTTGTACATCAGTCAATGAAAGCAAGCATGCAGGTACAGCAGGCAGTAAAGAAAGCTAATGGCATACTGGCTTTTATTACAAGAGGAATTGAGTACAGGAGTAAAGAGGTCCTTCTGCAGCTGTACAGGGCCCTGGTGAGACCCCACCTGGAGTATTGTGTGCAGTTTTGGTCTCCAGATTTGAGGAAGGACATTCTTGCTATTGAGAGAGTGCAGCGTAGGTTCACAAGGTTAATTCCCAGAATGGCGGGACTGTCACATGTTGAAAGATTGGAGCAACTGGGCTTGTATACACTGGAATTTAGAAGGATGAGAGGGGATCTGATTGAAACATATAAGATTATTAAGGGATTGGACACGCCAGAGGCAGGAAACATGTTCCCGCTGATGGGGGAGTTCCAGAACCAGAGGCCATAGCTTAAGAATAAGGGGTAGGCCATTTAGAATGAAGTTCAGGAAGAACTTTTTCACCCAGAGTGTTGTGGATCTATGGAATGCTCTGCCTCAGAAGGCAGTGGAGGCCAATTCTCTGGACGCGTTCAAGAAAGAGTTAGGTAGAGCTCTTAAAGATAGCGGAGTCAAGGGATATGGGGAGAAGGCAGGAATGGGGTACTGATTGTGGATGATCAGCCATGGTCACATTGAATAGCGGTGCTGGCTCGAAGGGCCGAATGGCCTACTCCTGCACCTACTGTTCTTTTGTCTATTATCTTAAGTAGTCATCTTGATTCATTTTGATAAGAAGGACCAAAGATTCTGTTTCTGTGCTGTATGATCCAATAATTTACAACCATACTTAATCATCTACTTCTCCTTAATTATAATAACAATCCTTCCTTGTTTCCTATGATACATTCAGACTTCTCTTGCCTGTGGTCTGTGAACCCACAGGAGCATTAGTGATGAGGGAAAAACTTGCTGTAGCAATGCATTTCTGATTAGAACGCGGGATTCAATGGGTTTGCTGTGAAGAATCGCAACACCGGTGGTTTTCACGGAATGGAACCCAACGACAACGCAGTGGCATTGAACTGTTGAATTCAGCGTGAAGGTAAAATGCTTAAACATTGTGCAGCTTCATTGTAAGAGCAGTGTAAGAGGCCAAAGACAGAAATGTCGGAATGGAAGTGGGAAGGAGATCTAAGTGGACAGGCGCTGGATCACCTTAGCAGACAGAATGAAGGTGTTGTGCATCAGTCTGGTTTTCCTGTTGCTGAGGAAGTGTAGTGAGCACTAGATGGAACAGGAACAAGTACAAGTCAATTATTAGTTCACCTGGAAGACCTGTCTGGACAGCCTAATGTTGAGAAGGGTCAGAGGTCAATTGGAACTGCACAGGTACGTGACAGCAGGAAATAGTAGGAAAGTTAAAGGAAACAAAATTAAAATTGATAAACTATTGATTCTAACCTTCACATATTTCTTAACTTGGTCCACTGGCTGGGCTGTTCTTGGGCATGGTATTGATGTGGTTGCTGAGAGATTCCCTCAACAGAGAGGAGGGGTTACAATGGCCAGGGATGGAGGGTTCTCCCATTAGCCTGCACAGTCCTCTCACCATGCCACTTACATGTTCTGTCAGAAGAAAACTGCTCACCTGTTTCTATGGATAGCATTTCCTGCATTTGGTGTTATTTCTATGGATAGCATTTGCTTCAGTTTACAAAGTAAATCCTTCACACTAGCTGTTGGTTCCAATATTTACTCATCCTTGTTGGATTAGCAGATACATCTAATCCCTCATTTCCCTCCAGTACAGCAATCTTGCCCTTAGGTCCTGTATCTTGTTCTGCAGTGACTGTACGTTGACCAGGAGGATGTGTTGAAGAGGTAGCTTCGTCCCTTGTTGCTTACGCCTGGTTTGAACTCTGCCACAGAGCCCTGTCTTCCAGTGATGGCTGAGCTGTGTCTGCTTCTAAGTGTCCTACCTGCACTCCTGAGAGTCAAGTTTGTCAAGTCCTTCAAGAAATTGTAAAATTGCTAGCTTAGACAGTTCAAAAGTACGTCTCATAAAGGGAAACTACGGCTGCAGATTGCAGCTATAGTACTTCAGAAGAAATACAGCTAGTAGTTTTGTGAGCTGGCTGAAAAACATTAATGTATATCGCCTGCACCACCTTGATGTGAACTGAACTGATTCTGCAACCTATGGAACGCACACAAAATGCTGGAGGGACTCAGCAGGCCAGGCAGCATCCGTGGAAAAGAGTACAGTCGGCGTTTCGGCAGGACTCCAGCATTTTGTATGCGTCGCTTGGACTTCCAGCATCTGCAGGTTTTCTCTTGTTTGTGACTGCATTACCACAACCTACGGACCCACTTTCAAGGACTCCGCAGCTCAGTTTCTGGGCATTCTTTATTTGTTTGTTTGCTTGTATTTGCACAGTTTGTCTTCTTCTTCACACCGGCTGTTCGGCAGTGCTTGTGCGCCGTTTTTCATTGATTCTGTTGTACTTCCTCATGCTACTGTGAATGCCTGCAAGAAAATGAATCTTAGGTAGTGACAGGTACATATGTTGATAAAAAATATTACTTTAAACTTTTGAACAAATGCAACTGTTTAAAAATGTGCATATTTAGAACTTGAATGGGATACAGGTTGAGCTACAATGGAGATGTTCTATTTATTTCTGACCTTGGAGTGGTGTTTATCTGATGCACTGTCTGCATTTCCAGCAGAACCATCCAGACCCAGACTTGCTCCTGATGATCTCTAATGGAGAGAGCAGAACACTCACTGTCAGTCACATATGGAACAATTTAAAAGTTTGAGATGACTCTCGTACACATGATTTGCATTGTGTAGTTACCCTGCAGGCACTGCACTTTGTTGAAGAAATAGCTTTGTTTTGTTCAGGGCCAGCACAGTAACACAGCAGTTAGTATAAGATTTATTGCTCTAGTGACCAGAAGCAATGTTCCCTCTAACTTATCATGACCAGTATGTACAAAACTCTTGTGCAGTGCTATTTTTCCCCAGTGACAAGAACATGTCAACCTCTCCCTCAACGTCGCAAAAACAAAGGAGCTGGTTGTGGATTACAGGAGGAATGGAGACAGACTAACCCCTATTGACATCAATGGATCTGTGGTTGAGAGGGTGGACAGCTTTAAGTTCCTTGGCATAAACATCACCAAGGATCTCTCGTGGTCTGTACATACCGGCTGTGTGGTGAAAAAGGCACAACAGCACCTGTTACACCTCAGACAATTGAAGAAGTTTGGAATGAGTGTGTGAGGAAGGATAGGCAGGTGATAGAGAAGGGGAGCACTCAGAATGAAGATGTAGGGGAGAAGGCAGAAAAAGATAATAAAGTTGTTTGCACCGTTAGGGATACACAGAGAGTAAGAGGTGGAGAGTTTCTTAAATGCATTCTATTTTAATGCTAGGAGCATTGTAAGAAAGGTGGATGAGCTTAGAGCATGGATTGATACCTGGAAATGTGATGTTGTAGCTATTAGTGAAACATGGTGCAGGAGGGGTGCGGTTGGCAACTAAATGTTCCTGGATTTCGTTGCTTCAGGTGCGATAGAATCGGACGGGCAAGAGGGGGAGGTGTTGCGTTGCTTGTCAAGAGAAAATATTGCAGCGGTGCACTGGCAGGATAGATTAGAGGGCTCGCCTAGGGAGACTATTTGGGTGGAATTGAGGAATGGGAAAGGTGTAGTAACACTTATAGGGGTGTATTATAGACCACCTAATGGGGAGTGAGAATTGGAGGAGCAAATTTGTAAGGAGATAGCAGATATTTGTAATAAGCTCAAGGTTGTGATTGTGGGAGATTTTAATTTTCCACACATAGACTGGGAAGTCCATACTGTAAAAGGGCTGGATGGTTTGGAGTTTGTAAAATGTGTGCAGGATAGTTTTTTGCAGCAATACATAGAGGTACCAACTAGAGAAGGGGCAGTGTTGGATCTCCTGTTAGGGAATGAGATAGGTCAGGTAATGGAGGTATGTGTTGGGAGCACTTCAGGTCCAGTGATCACAAGGCCATTAGTTTCAATATAATTATGGAGAAGGATAGGTCTGGAGCCAGGGTTGAGATTTTTGATAGGAGTTGGGATGTAATGTTAAAACTGTACAAGGCATTGGTGAAGCCAAATTTGGAATATTGTGTACAGTTCTGGTCACCGAATTATAGGAAAGATGTCAACAAAATAGAGAGAGTACAGAGGAGATTTACTAGAATATTACCTGGGTTTCAGCACCCAAGTTACAGAGAAAGGTTGAGCAAGTTAGGTCTTTATTCTTTGGAGCGTAGAAGGTTGAGGGGGGACTTGACAGAGGTATTTAAAATTATGAGGGGGATAGACAGGGTTGACATGGGTAGGCTTTTTCCATTGAGAGTAGGGAAGATTCAAACAAGAGGACATGAGTTGAGAGTTAAGGGGCAAAAGTTTAGGGGTAACATGAGGGGGAACTTCTTTACTCAGAGAATGGTAGCTGTGTGGAACGAGCTTCCAGTAGAAGCGTTAGAGGTAGGTTCGATATTGTCATTTTAAAAAAAATTGGATAAGTATATGGACAGGAAAGGAATGGAGGGTTATGGACTGAGTGCAGGTCAGTGGGACTAGGTGAGAGTAAGCGTTCGGCATGGATTAGAAGGGCCGAGATGGCCTGTTTTCCTCCTCTGGAAAGCAATAACTGGGTCTTGCTGACATTGAGTAAGAGGTTGTCATGGCTCCTCTCAGCGAGATTTTCAATATGCTAATCCGCCACCACCTTTGACTCAGCTATGACAGTGGTGCCATTGAATATGGCATTGGGGCTGTACTTAGCCACACGGTCATTAGCATAAAGTGAGTAGAGCAGGGGGCTAAGCACAAAGCCTTGTGGTGCCCCAGTGCTGATGGAGATTGAGGAGGAGATATTGTTACCAATCCCAACTGACTGGGGTCAGCAACTAAGGAAGTTGAGGGTCCAATTGCACAAGGAGGTTTTGAGGTCAAGGTCCTGAAGCTTACAGATAGGTTTGGAGGGGATGGTGGTTTGGAGTGCTGAGCTGTGGCCGATAAAGAACATCCTGATGATCCTTTGCTGTCCAGATGTTCCATGGTTGAGTGAAGAGGCAAGAAGATGGCATCTGCTGTGGACCTGTTGGTTCGGTAGACATACTGGAGTGGATCCAAGTTGATCCTCAGGCAGGAATTGATATGTTTCATCACCATCCTTTCAAAACACTTCATCACTGTGGATGTAAGTGCTACTGGATGATAGTCACTGAGGCAGGTTACCATGTTCCTAGGCACCGGTATGAGTGAAGCCTGCTTGAAGCAGGTGGGTACCTCAGACTGTCGAAGTGAGAGGTTAAAGATCTCAGCAAACGTTCCAGCCAGTCGATCAGCACAGGTCTTTAGGACTTGACAGCTCTCTGTGAGTCAGCTGCCCCTCCATGAACCAGACTTTCATTTCAAAGCAGAGTGCACGGGTGAAGAACTCCGATATAGACATCTAGACATTCACAGTTTAGAGTCATACAGTCATACTGCACAGAGCCAGGCTCTTCGGTGAGCTGGCCTGGTTTCCTAGCTACCTGCACCCAGACTAGCTTTTCCACTCGTTCAGAACATGCACCGTTGAGCTCATTGTGCTTTGCACAGACTTCTGACAACAATATTTCATTCTGTAGACACAGGAGACTGCAGATGTTGGAATTTGGAGCAGCAAGCAACCCGCTGTGTGTCAGGCAGCACTGATGGAGGGAGGGTGTGGTGTAGGAAGAGGACCTGTCATTGTTTCAGCTCCTGATGTAGGGTTTCGACCCAAAGCATTGACAATTCTCTTCTCTCCAGAGATGGTGTTCAACTGGTTGATGGCCAGAACATGGCATGTCTGGAGATAGAAGCCTGAATGTCAAAGACTGAAGGTAGAAGCCTGAAGGAATCATGGGAGCCCAGGTCACCGGGGTCAGAGGTCTATGTGAGCCCAGAGGTCGAGGACCAAAGGTCAATCTTGTGATCGGTGAGTTCTGGGGTGAAGTCCAAAGTTAGAGGCCTGATATCTTTGAGTCCTGGAATCCAAGGACAAAGACTGGAGTCCTGGGGTTGGAGGTGTGTGTGTGTGTGTGTGTGTGTGTGTGTGTGTGTGTGTGTGTGTGTGTGTGTGTGTGTGTGTGTGTGTGTGTGTGTGTGTGTGTGTGTGTGTGTGTGTGTGTGTGTGTGTGTGTGTGTGTAAGTGAGGGGAGGGATAGTTTCACTGCTGTTGTTGTCACTGGTTGTGTTGTTCTGCAGAGCATTACGGGAATGCTACGTTGGCACCGGACAGTGTGGCGATACTAGCAGGCCACCCCCAGAGCTTTGGGTGTGCTGGTTATTGATGGAATCGATGCATTTCTCTGTATGCAGTGGTATGCATGTGGGAATAAATCTGAATCAGCAACCCAGCGGACTGTTGCTCCAGTATTTCACTCTGTTCCATGCGGAGTTTTGTTTCGTGATCTGCTAGAGTATTCTGCAAGTGTCAATGCCCATCATCGTAGTAAAATATGCCATATTATTGCAAATTCTTGTTTGTTCAGGCTAAAAGTAGCAGGTTTAAAGTCTCTTGCATGAATCATTTTACCAGCTATAAGAGAATGTCTTGATTAATCATAGATTGGACAGACTATTCACTGGATATTTATGGTGCAGAACGTAAAGGTATGCCTGGTGAATGGGATCATTATGTCTGAAATTATGCCAGCCCGTTATTTTAGATGTAACCAACAATTTTCTAGAAACACTATTTGAAGTCTATTGTGCATGCCCTCCTTGCCATTCAATTTGTTCAGCAAGTCATAGCAGAAAACAAATACACTAAGTTATCAATCACCTCAAACTGCACCAAATCACCAACAACCTTGCTGTGAGGTTCAAGGAATTTGCAGATCAATTATCCATTAACGTGACTGCAGACATTTAAAGGCAGTAAAGAGCTTTACAACAACCTGATCTATTTTCCTGCAAATGACCAGTCGAAAACCTCATCGTGGGAAGTTTGTGGAAGTTTGCTGCCTGGCCCGCTGTGTTCCACCAGCATTTTGTGTGTGTTGCTTGAGATTTACCAGAATGCTGCCTGGACTAGAGAGCGTTTCTTAGAGAGGTTGAGTGAGCATGGGCTTTCTATCTGAAGTGAAGGAGGATGAGAGGTGACTTGATATACAGTACTGTGCAAACATCTCTCTCTCTCACACACACACACACACACACACACACACACACACACACACACACACACACACACACACACACACACACACACACACACACACACACACACACACACACCTTAGGGTATCTAGGACTTTTGCACAGCACTGTATTTGTCATCGAGAGTGGGTTTGTAAATTTGGTGGGAGCAAACGATGTTGGGAATGGCGAGGATGAAGGGGCGAGGGACAAGTGGCAGAGAAGGAGTGCTGGGGTGGGAGGGGACATGCCAGGCCCTGAGACACCAGGCAAGGTTATTCAATTCCAAACAATTGGTTCGTTAATCATTACTGAATGTCTCTCTGCTGCTTCCCGCTCCCTTCCTTTCCCTTCCCCTTTCCCTAACCATGATTCCCCTCTCCCTGCTCCCTTCCTACTCCCATTCCACAACAGAGACCCAAATCAGAATCAGGTTTATCATCTTAGTCATCCTAGCTGTATATATGTGCCGGAAGCTCTCGCACAGTTCTGTAGGTGTACAGGCAATGAGAAGCAGAGATCGAGTGGACAGACAGAGACTTTTTCCCAGGGTAGAAATGGCTAACAGGAGGTGGCATGACTTTAAGGTAATCGAAGGAAAGTATACGGGGATATCAGAGGTAAATTTTTTACAGAGAGCAGTGGAACACCCTGGTAGAGCCAGATAGATTAGGAACATTTAAGAAACACTTAAATAAGCACATGGATGACAGAAAAATGAGGGCTACATGGGAGGGAAGGGTTAGATAGAGTAGGTTAAAAGGTCAGCAACAGCATCATGGACTGCAGGTTATTTCTTAAAGATTTGTAGCATTTCATTCTGTTCTTAGTTCTCTGGTGATTCAGTCTTCATTATCTCCTTCTGTTGCCCCTACTTTAACCAACTTCCCTTACATTTATTTTATTCCTTTCTCCATAGCTCTTTCCCTTTTCTCAGTCGTTACTTCTCATTGTCTGTGGAGATCTCACGATGTATTTCCCAAAGTCCCAGCCACCCCACGATCCCATCAAAAGCAAGTTATCAGTGCAGCCAGAAGCACCACTGAGCTAAAGTAAAATTGGATAGGTATATGGACAGGAAAGGAATGGAGGGTTATGGGCTGAGTGCGGGCCTGTGGGACTAGGTGAGCATTAGCGTCGGCACGGACTAGAAGGGCCGAGATGGCCTGTTTCCCTGCTGTAGTTGTTATATGGTTATGTGGTTTATAAAGCGTGAGGTAGAACGGCCATCAAAGTCTGCTCCCACTCAAACCAAACAGGCAATTTAGAGAGGGAAAAAGAGACAGAAGCTAATCTTCCCTCACAAATAATAGCCTCTGGAATGTTAACAGTAGTTCTTTCCAGTGCCACAGTTTGAGCATTTGTGGAGCATTGTTCTAGTTTGAAGACAACATTGTGCTGTTTCTCCCTCTTTTGTCAACGTGGTGCCAAGCTGCAGTTGCCATAGAGACTGCGGCTCAAAGTTAGTTCTTTTTTAGGTTCCTGGGATTGGTTTTGGGGACAGAGTTAGGGGTCAGGTTGGTGTTTAAGGACAGTGATGTGGGGGAATTAGAGGTCAGATTAGTGTTCAGGGTCAGGGATATGGAGGTCAGATTAGTGTTCAGGGTCAGGGATATGGAGGTCAGGCCTCTGCTCTGCACTCCAGTGACGTCAACGTGAGGATGAAGAACATCCTGAGCCCAGGCCTCTGCTCTGCACTTGATGTGGACACGTGATGAAGGACGTCCGTGGATGTCGGCTTGTCCCGGATCGGATGTCCTTGCAAGCAGGATGTTCAAGAAGGCACGAGGACCGGTTAATCAGTGTGCCTGAAGTTCAGGCCTAGAGTTCAGGGTCCCGTTATCAGCTTGCGCAAAGGTCAGTGCAGAAGCTTCAAGCCTGAAGGTCGATCGGAAGTCTGGAAGTTGAAGCCCGCTGTCTGAAGGCCTGAAGGCCTAGCCTGCACTGTGTGTGAGTGGGTGGAAAGGAGGGAGGACAGGGGCTTGTTTTACTGCCGTGGTTTTGTTGCTTGTTGTGTTCTGTGCTGTCCTGCCAAGCATTGTGGGGGTGTTGGTGGCGGAATGGGCTACCCATAGCTCATCATTAGGTGTGTAGGGTGTTAACACAAATGACACGCCTCACTGGCTGTTCCGATGTGCATGTGATGAATAACTAACTGGGAATCGGAATCTGCGTTTATCCAGCATTGCCCGTGGTTAACTTGGACGGTCCCTTGGGGGCTCAGGATGACTTGCCGACGTTGCACTGAGGAGGACTCTGTCACAGGGAAGGCGAGTGGCTCTCTTGCCTCAACATGCTTCTGTCATCGGGCCCTATGAGTGCTCCTTCTTCACTTTCAATGATCATGGGCCAGCGACTCCCCTGGCTTGATCGCTATTACACAGGAGGCTTTAAGAACAGCCTTCAATTGTCGCCTCTCGACTTCACTCTTGCTGTGGCAGGGCTCAGCCGCCTGTTTTGGGAGTCTGGCCTTGGGCATACGAATGATGTGGTCAGCCTGCTGAGCTGGTTGAGTATAATCATAGAATATAGAAATCTACAGCTCATTACAGGCCCTTCAGCCCACAATGTTGTGCTGACTATGTAACCTACTCTAAAAACTGTCTAGAATTTCCCTAGCATATAGCCCTCTATTCTTCTAAGCTCCAGAGTCTCTTAAAAGACCCTACTGTATCTGCCTCCACCACTGTTGCTGGCAGTGGATTCCACGCACCCACCACTCTCTGTGTGAAGAATTTACCTCTGACATCCCCCCTGTACCTACTTCCAAGCACCTTAAAACTATGCCCCCTCGTGTTAGCCATTTCAGCCCAGGGCCAAAGCCTCTGGGTATCCACATGATCAATGCATCTCGTCATCTTATGCACCTCTATTATTCAGTACCTCAATCTTGGGGATGATGGAGAGCATTGACATTGGTTCTCTTCTCTTGCCAGTAAGAAGGAGATATTTTGCAGAAACAGTGATGACGATACCCACCCCGGGCTTTGAAGTGTGCATCAGAGGCTTCCAAGATGGTGGTGTTGACATGCAGCGACATTTTGTGGCAGCTCACAAAACAACTAGATACTCTACTGCATACACCATACTTCTTCTGAACGACGATCACTGCAATCCGCAGCTTTTGAGAAAGGTAATTTTGAATTGTCTGAGCCAGTGGTTCCCAAAGATTATGGGTTATCTCCCCCTTGGCTCCCAGACCACATCTCCAGCATGCTCCACCCCCTTCCAGCCACTGGATAAAAAGTATAAAACGTATCTTGATTTACAATGCACAGTGAAAGAAAATAGGACTGCAAATAATTGCCAAAAATATTTCAATATATTTAAGGCTATAAATAAAATTATTTCCTTATTTAATTACAGTAAAACAATTTTCATCAATAATTTTACAGTGTATGTTAGTAGTCCATCTATTCACTACTTCATTGCTTTTTCACCTTTCAGTGAGACAGACGGGCTTGGTGCAGTGAGATCAACTTCTCAGCACCAGGCTGAATGCACTCAGGAGTCCCAGATCTCCACGTTCAGTAATTTGCAGCCTGAGAGAAGTTGGATAACTGCACTGAAATCATGCTCCGTTAAATATGATGTTGGAAAGGCAACGAAGAGCATCTTGACCTCTTCCCACAGTGCAGATTTCATTCTGCAACCAGAAGTATTCGTATGATTTTTTGAATCTCGGCTTCAGCACAGACTTGTTTTGTAGTGAGAACAGTTCTTCCCCACCCCCCCCCCCCCGCCCGCCTCCACCCACCTTTCCTCATTACAATTGTTCAAATTGTTAAATTTATCCATTCCTGAACATTACCCTATTTGGAATTTGGATCAAGAGAAGACCCTGAAACATCTCTGACATGACTTCATGCAGCTCACCCAGGTTGTGCACAGTATACTTGAAGATCATCGTCTGGGATTCTTCCTTTCTCTTCCAACCCGGAGAGGCTGAGAAACTGGAAAAGGTCACGATAGACAATGTTGCACTTCAGCAGGGTTAGTTAGCTAATGATTCACATAATTTCCTTTCAGTTGAAGATTGTTTGAATTAAACTTTGTGAATAATTCTGTCAAATAAGCAATGTCATTCTTAATATTCTTGAGTTGATTGTTGAATGAAGCACTTGAGTCTTCAAAGAATTTTATCACAATTTCAAAAGGTGCATAAAAGCATCTCAGGCAGTTTCCTTTTGAGAGCAGTCTGACTCCTGTGTGCAGCAGCACACATTCCAGCCGTTGATCATTCTCAATACAATACTCTCCAAGTAATCAGGAACTGAGAGCTTGCGACTTGACTTTATTTGTTGTTGTGATAACAGTATTTAACAATCTGTGCGGCTGATCACTTGAGTTTCTTTTGTGACAAGATCCTGTTTGTGAATTGTAACTATGTTAGGTACAGCATTCTTCAAAATTGCTCAACAACTCTTGAACTCTTACCAAACTGTACTCAGAACTTCCCTTACTGCTGGCAGAATCAGCTCTTCTCTGATTGTAGGGGGCATTCCAGATTTAGCAACGAGCAATGAAATGTTATACCAAGCATGCAAACCATCACTGTTTTGTTGTGAAGTGCTGGCAAGTATATTTTGAAGTGCTTTACAGTTCTGAAAGTTTTCACAAGGTGACTGAAAGTAAGCCAAGTTCTTGCTAGCTTTATCAGAGTGTATTCTCTTCAAATGTTCAAGGAAACAGGACAGTTTCATTGCCTTATTTGCTAAAAAAAAAGCCTTTTTTCCACACAGCAGACCCATTGGCTGCTGTTGGGTGTTTGGTACTGGTATAAATCTAAATTTCAGATACTCCACACTACACCTTCTACATTCCTTTCCCATTTGATCTGCTTCTGTTATCTTCTTAATGGATTAATGACCACAGTCAATCGGCTATTATTTAAGACCAACCTCAAGCACTGTGACCAATAAAGGGGAAAGTTGTGACATCATCACAGCTCAGACAAGACCTGACTCTCTGCCTGAAGGTACATAAAGTGGGGCAGCGATATCTCAGCTAAAGAAATGCGGTCAGGACCATTCGACAGGGCAGATTCTAAACTTTACCCCATTGAATGCCATATCCTGATGCACAGGAATTGCATCACTGCGTGCTTAGAGTGTGACTACAGTCGTGAATGGCAATTATGCGTGGGCTGGGCCTGGAAGTAGCACAATCTGTTCAGACCTGATGTCTCATGATATGCCAAATATAGAGGTGTCACATTGCTTTTCAACAACTATAACTAAAGTCCAAAACAATGGTGGGTTAGCAAGAGGTGAGGTGATTATGTGATCGCTGTAATCAATTCCGAAGCACTGAAAATCAGATGGTTATAATAAATAATTCATTTCCTAAATTTCCTGTAATCCCTCAGCTACAACCCCTCCTGCTACCGAGTGACCCCTCACCACCCCCTTTATTGTTATCACCCCCTTCCGCTGCCCCCGGGGGAGAGATATCGACAACTTTGGGAACCACTGGTCCAAACGATCTAGTGATTTTACAATCTCATGAAACATTCGGGGACCCTGTCTCTCGAGAATGCTGGTATAGCTATTGCCGGGGGCAGATGCGGTGTCGGGGGCCCGGGAGCGGAAAACAAACCCAGTACTCTGCACCAATTAAAGCGCCGAGCCGGATGTAAGCATCAGGGCCTGCAAGCAGAAACAGAACCGATCTTCAGCACTGTCCGCCTGCGCTGGACCCACCTCCCTCTCTTCTCTCAGCCGTCACCGGGCCGGAGATGCCGGAGTCCTGGGTCCCACGCCACCAGGGTCGGATCAGCTGTTTCCCTGCAACTGTCCGGGCTCCTGGATGGGCTTCCTCCACCTCAGCGTGAACTGACTCACCTTCAGGGACTCTGCAGTTCATGTTTTATGTATTACTTGCTTATTTTTTATTATTTGCATAATTTGTCCTCTTTTGCCTGCTGGATGTTTGTCAGTCTTTGTTGTGTGTGTTTATTTCGTGACCTCTGTCGTGTTTCTTCGCTTTGTGGATGGATGCCTGCAACAAGGTGAATCTCAAAGTTGTATATGGTCAACTTACTTTAATAACAAGTTTGAACTTTGAATTTTGAGGCTATCCACACACCTTCAAAGGAATGCGCTGATCGGTGGCCAGTGAGGTTGGTGATGGACTTGACATCCTCATCTCTGAAGACACTTTAATGCATTTTCCCTCCCTGAGAATAGCATCCTCGACATGGAATGTGGTCAAGTAGCGAGGGCACTTGGATGGGAGGCTTCACGGTCCATCAGCAGCAGCTTGGCACAAAGATGGTTCCACGATGGCCGACTGGTCAGTGCAGGCATGATTGAGCAAACACAAGGAGTGAAATTGCTTGAATTCCTCCTCAACATTCAGCCTGTGGCAGACGCCTATGCCCGTGACAGGATTCATAGACCTTGTGCAGAATGACCTCATCTCTACACCGAGGGCTCCCTGGCACCACAAACGTCTTCAATGGGAGGGGCTCAGAACAGCTCAAAACTGGGTATTCGGCGTGTACCATTGACCGCTAGCAGCACCCCGTGACCTGCAGCCGGTTGTCTCATGAGGACTGCAGAAGATCATCCCAAAATGCCAGGTGCCAGCCTGCTGAGGCCGGAGCACAGGACCACACTGGCAGACTAGAGATGGAGTTAAGCTAATCCATAACAAGCTCTGCAGACCTCCCACATCTTGCTGGTGGGAGGAGGCTCCAACAACGTTACTAATCCCAATGATGGCCCATTGTGTGAGTACTGCTTGCCTTTATTAGCTGAAGCATTGCGTTGCAAAGTCAGGAAGTCATGTTGCAGTTTGATTTTGCTCTGGTGAGGCTGCATCTGAAGTATTGCATTCAGTTCTGGTCACCTCATTACAGGGAAGATGTGAAGGCTTTGGAGAAGGTGCAGAAGAGGGTCACCGGAATGCTACTGGTTTAGAAGAATGAGGGGGAATCTCATTGAAACTTGTAGAATATTGAAAGGCTGACATAGAGTGGACATGGAGAAGAGGTTTTCTATAGTAGGGGGAGGGGTGCCTAAGACCAAAGGACACAGCCTCAGAATAGAACAACGTCCCTTTAGAACAGAGATGAGGAGGAATTTCTTTAGCCAGAAGGTTGTGAATCTGTGAAGCTCATTGCCACAGAGAGCTGTGGAGGTCAAGTCATTGAGTATATTTAAAGCAGAGATTTATAGGTTATTGATTGGTAATGCCGACAAAGGTTGCAGGGAAAAGGCAGGGGAATGGGGTTGAGAGGGATGATAGACCAGCCATGGTAGAATGGCACAGACTTGCAGGGCTAATGGCTTAATTCAGCTCCTGTGGTCTTACGGTGCTTTCTGTAACAAAGCAGAGAATCACTGATAGCAAATATTAGATTTAGATGTGTGTGAAAGAAACTGATAGGCTGTTAAAGTATGAAGATTTGTTTACCATGAGGGGCATTTGCAAAAGGTAATGTGGGGCTTTTATTGACAATATGATTTATATTATAATTGAAAATGTGGAATTAGTAGGTCTGCTAGACTGCAATTCAGTAACAGTTTCGTAGAAAAAATATATTTAAATGAGAAGTGAGAATTCAATACAGGTAAAATAGTTTTTAAAAATCTGACAAGATGAAGGATAGATTTGATGGATCGGGCCGCAGAAGAAGGTCGGTAGATATCCATCACAACAAGATTAGTGTGACTGAAATTATACTTCATGCCAGGATTATGCCCATTGCTGGCAAGACCACCATCATTGCCCATTCGTAATTGCATTTGTATTGACTGGTACATCGCGAGAGAACACAAAGGTCAGGGGTCACATATAGAGAAGACCAGATAACTACAGCCAAATTACTTCCCCAAAAGTCATTAGCACACCAAATAGATTTTTCCAACAACTCAGTGGTTTCATGGTCACCTTACCCTGAGATACATGTTATTCCAGATTACTTCATTAACAAATTTTTTAAATAATTAATTCCTTTATTTATTTATGTATTGGCATACAGCGCAGAACAGTTCCCTCCGGCCCCTCGAACCACACCACCCTACAACCCCCCAGTTTAATCCTAACCTAATCACGGGGCAATTTACAACGAGCAACTAACTCACCAGCTGGTCCGTCTTTGGACCGTAGTAGAAAATCAGAGCACCCAGAGGAAATGCAAGTGGTGCCGGGGAGAAGGTACACACTCCTTACAGGGAACTGAACCTGGGTCGCCAGTACTGTAAAACGTTGTGCTAATCACTATGCTACTGCACTGCCCCAAATTCCCCCAGCATATTTCAAAATTCCTCCTTAGGCTAAAGGGTTATAGTTCAGTAGCATGGCCGTTGTGATTACAGTACTGTCCAGAGCTACTTGCTCATCCAACGACCTTGATGATAGCTAAGAATAAAGAAGGCATCGTCACTGCATGGGGCAGCCAGCACTTGCTGGAAAGATCACTGCAGAGATCTCCTTACGCAAGACCTTTTGTGGCCATTGTGTTTATTGCTGCGTCCTATTCACTGCAGTCTCCACGGTGCCGTAGGACTGGTGGCATATTCCACACCAGGATGATATACAACTGAGGAGAATCTTCCGGTGGCCACAGCCCTGTTTGATGGTAGTGGTTATAGGTCACAGAGGTAGTGTCAGATTGGCCTCGACGTTGCATGTTCCAAATGGCTTCGCAATGCACAGTGAGCTTGTGATGGGAAGAAGTGAAGATTTAGTATGCTTGACAGAGTGCCGATGGAATAAGGAGAGTACTCCTGGGTTACATCAGGGTTAGACCATAAGTCATAGGAGCAGAATTAGGCCATTCTCCCCATCAAGTCTGCCTCACCATTCCATTAAGGCTGATTTATTATCCCTCTCAACCCCATTTCCCTGCCTTCTCCCCGCATCCTTTGACGCCCTTATGAATCAAGATCCGCTTTAGGTGTACCCAATAACTTGGACTCAGCAGCTGTCTGTGGCAATGAATTTCACAGATTCACCACTCTTTGGCTAAAGAAACTCCTCTTCATCTCCGCTCTAAAGGGACGTCATTCTATTCTGAGGCTGTGCCCTTTGGTCCTAGATTCCTCCCTGTAAGAAATGTCTTTTCCACATCCACTCTATCTAGGCCTTTCAATATTCAATAGATTTCAATGAGATCCCCCCCTCATTCGTCTAAACTCCAGTGAGTCCAGGCCCAGGACCTTCAGACATGCCTCATCTTGCATCTAGCAACCTTCTTCAATGTCATCTCCTGAAGAACCAAGAAGCTGAAGATAAAATCAACTGACTGAAGATAACTACCCAAAGACTTTGTTGCATGAAATTTAAATGCATTTTAACGACACACTTTGCCATTTGATTGCAACTCTGATTCTAGTATATGCATAGTTTCTTATTAGGTAATCACTTACAAATTGAATGATGAATATTTCCATGGATTTATTATATGTTCTATTTCTCATATGTACATCCTTACAAATGTACAAGTATTTCTGTTTTAACTTCTATGTCAATGTTTATTAGTATTTGGTAAAACTTATAAATTGTTGGTTAAAAATTGTGCCTTTTTATTTGATACCTTGGCGAACCTACAGTATAATTAATCACTCTCTCACTCTCTCTCCATGTAGAGAAAAGCTTTGATTAATTGCTTTGGAGTTGTGTGAGCAGAAGACTGGTAGGTGTAGCAACCTTTGCATGGTAAGTGGTGTTAAACATTTCTTTGTCAGCACTGAATCCAATGGCTCATTACCGTTGTCTTTGTACCTTCAGCAAGTGCTGCCTCACGAAGGCAGCATCCATCATCAAAGATCCCCACCAACCAGACCACGCCAGCTTCATGAAGTTCAAGAACAACTATTTCCCTTCAGTCATTCAGTTCTTGAACCATCCAACAAAACCCCAATCATCACAGTTTGGTAGCACTATGTTGGTTATGCACTAAAATGGTGTTTTTATTAGGAAAAATGCATAAAGTTCCATATAATGTGAGCTTATTTTCACTGTGAGTCTATGATGTGATGTGCCTGTGATGATGCTACACGTGTACCTGTGCCGACAGCAATCAACTCAACTTTGACATCCATTAACGTTAGGTTAGTTTATTGTCATAGACAGCAGTGTGCAGGGAAATTCCTCGCTGATGTGAAACTCACAGAGTAAACCGTATGGAATTAGTAAACACAACAATGAGTGGAAGTCAGTGGAATGGTGCAAGGTATAGCAATGCAGACAGAGGTAGTGGAAAAAGAAATGCTAAAGTGACAATAACACAGAGACACAGTGAAGGATCAAGGATGATCTTTATTCACCATCTACAATTACGTGTTAGGAATTTGCTCCGGTGTGTTGCTCAGGATGTGTCAGGGTTGTATGTTCTTCCTGCGACTGCGTGAATTTCCTCCGGGTGCTCGGGTTTCCTCCCACAGTCCAAAGACGTATTTAGTATTTAGTATTTAGTGCAGTGCAGTGACGGAAGTAATAGACAGAGGGGGTGGGGATCTGACTAGAATAGTTGACCAGATTAACTGCTGGGTGGTGGGGGGGGGGGAGGAGAAACTTTTAAGCTCATGAAACAATGATGGCCAGGAACCTGAATATTGAACCAGTGGTGACTGTAAGTTGTGGATGATGAGTGGGTGGAGAGGAGCCAGGTTTCTCCAAAAGTCAATATGCATCTCCAAAGCTTTGAGGGCATTTAGCTCCAAGTTGTGATTGCACCAGGACACGAGCTTGTTTACTTTCTGGTGGAACTTGGCTTTGTTGCCTCTGATGATTAGTCCAGTGACAGTGACGTCATCTGCAAACTTTCTCAGTTTTAGCGACGGATCACTGGGGACGGAGTTGTTGCTGTGTAGAGAAAATAGGAGATGGGGGAGAACATTCCTGTGGCCCTCCAGTGCTGGGTAAGTGGGACGTGGAGATGTGCCTCATGTACTATCTCCTGACAGAGAGGAAGTATGGGATCCACCTGCAGATCAGATTAAGGAGAGGGAATGGGACTGATAGGATTGCTCTGCTGGAAGCTAGTAATGGTCCAAATGGCTCTTCCTATGTCATAATAGTAGTATACGCAGCACACAAGCTCATGCTCACCAAAGCAGCCATTCTGCAGCCAAGTCTTGTTTTACCTCCACAACTGCATCCTTTGTCAAAATATTTTAACCTGATTCAACTTGAACAAACACTACCACTTATCTTGACATGGAAGTACAGAGTCACATATCACTCTATCAAGTCATGTCTCAAAACTTCTTCTGAGCACAATCCACATTCAAACGTTGTCTCAAAGCTGGCAGCCGTAAAAAAAAAAACCTTCAGTCTTTTCTATAAACTCTCAGACAGAATGGGAACGCCTCCCTGGCAGAGTGCGTGCAACACTGGCTGCAGTGTTGCCATAACCATTACAGAGTAATTGAGCCATATACAATCTGAACTCTGAATAAGTGTTTATGTACTTTACCAGATTTAGTGATCCTACCTTGCCATTAACTATCACCTTGTGTGGAGTTGAAGATCACAATACATTAAGATCAAACATTGGTAGTGTCACTAAATCGTAAGCTATGCATAACCAGCTACATTCAGTGGGATTGAATTGACTAGATGTGTATCTTCAGTGTCAGCTGCTCATTTCTGTCATTCATCAATGACTGGAAATTGGGATAATAATAAGCATTTAAGACATGACATGCAATTGCTGAAGTCAGTGTTGCTGAGACTGGAGACCTACATGAAATGTCAGCAGAATAAGAACGCTCGATTTTGCAGCTTTGTCGGGCAGTGCAGTGTGGAGGATGTAAACTTACTCAGAGCAAGCGATGAAAGGTGTAATGTCCGAGGAACGTTTGATGTTTCTGGGCCAGTACTTGACGGAGTGTAGAATGATGAACAGGGATCTCTTCGAAACCTACCAAATACTGAAAGGCCTGGAGAGAGTGGACGTAGAGAGAGTGGGAGAGTCTGGAATCTGAGGCCATGGATCAGAATAAGTGGGTGTCACTTTAAAACTGAAATGAGGAGAAATGTCTTTGGGTAGAGGGTGTTGAATCTACAAAATTTGTTGCCACAGGGAGCCGTGGAGGGCAAGTCATTGGTTTGTCTTAAGACCCTGAATGATAAGTTCTCCATTGGTAAGTAGTGTGGAGAAAGAGGTGAAATGGTTGAGAAGAAATGGGTTGGATGGCGGTGAAATTTGATGGGCTGAATGGCCTGTTTGTGCTCCTGTATCTTATGGTTTTTATGGTCAAATGTCACTCAGTGAAGAAAGAAAACAGAATTGAGCTCTTCTCTCTGAAGGAGTGGTAGCAGGGAATGGGTGGGATGTGAGAGAGGATGATGGGAAGGAAAGGAGAGGACAGTGAGAATGAGCAGAACGTTACACTCCCCAGTTCTTATTTCACCTCCCTCTCAGCTTCTCTCCTCTTGCGCCCTGGCCCCTTCCTCCCTCAAACCTTCACCTGCCCTCTTCCTCATCTAGCCCTGCATCTAATCATTACTCATGCTTCTGCTCCTCTTCTCCATGACCCTCCCCAATTCTTCTTGCCCACCCCTCACACCTCCTTTCCACAGCTCCCACACTGTTCACTCTGTCCCCTGAGGGGAGTGCCACAGTAATCTACTCCCCAGGAAGCAAAAGAAATTCAGCATGTCGCCTTTAAGTCCTAGCAATTCTTACAGATGCACCACAGAAAGCATCACAGCTTGGTAAGACTCCTGATCTGCCTGGGACAAAAGAAGCCACGGACAGTCCTGTACAGAGCTCAGCACGCCACAGAAACTAGCCTCCCCTCTATAGACTCTGGCTGCACTTCTCACAGTTGCCCTCGGGAAAGAGGAACAGGAGTCTTCGGTCCCACACTACCAGGTTCAGCAACACTTACTACCCCTCAACCATCAGGCTCCTGAACCAGGGTGGATAACTCCACTCACCCCAACAACAAACTGAGACTACAACCTACACACTTACATTGAACGGCTCTACAACTCATGTTCTCAGTATTATTTATTTATCAATCTAACCATCTATCTATTTTATTTGTTTGTTTATTTGTTTGTTTGTTTGTTTATTTATTTATTGACTTTTGTTTGTATTTGCAGTTTGTCTTCTTTTGCACGTTGGTTATTTGTCGGTCTTTGTGTGTAGTTTTTCATTGATTCTATTGCATTTCCTTCTTCCACTGTGAGTGCTGCAAGAACCAAAAGGGTTGTACATGGTGTGTTACGTACCCGTGACTGTGGTACCCTTGTCACGTGACTGGGGTTGAAGCTATACTGGACTTGAGGTAATGGTCTTGTGATGGTGGAGTGACGTCATTTTCCCGCCAGTAGAGATCATGTGACAGTTTTTTTTTTACAGGGTATAAGAGGAGGACCCCTCCCTGTGGGGTGGGGCAGTTCGTGGCTGGATTTGCCATGTTGACTTCATGCCACTGCGTGATTTAATGTTATGATGCAGTTTAGTTGAAAGATGGAGTTTTATCTAATGCCTAAAGTTTAAAAGGTCATTGCCAGCAGTTTCTTTACAATACTGCTAGTGGAGAGTGAAGAACGGAGTTCGGGAGGAGAATAGAATTTCGACGGTGAAACGGGTTCGACCTTATTTGATCCTTATTCGAAAGGAATTCGTTGACTGTTCTCATGTTAATCTCTGCGGGATAGCAGAAGATTGAGGACAGTGTGATAAAGGAAAGGTCAGTGCCTTTAAGCCATTTTGTTTCATAAAATTCTTCGTGGGAAGAGTTCGACTTTGGAAACTGAAGGAAAACGACGTGGAAGAGAATTTAAATCGCCTTAAAAAGTCTCTCCTTTTAAATGGACTGTGAGCATTTTGAACTTTTGGCATACCACTTTTAAAGAACTGTTTTTGCAACATTGCTTTAAGAACTGTTAGAGCTGCATCTCTTTAAGAACTGTTAGAGCTGCATCTCTTTAAGAACTGTTAAGCTGCCGCACAGCAGCTGTTTTCCGGTTACATTAGTGTTTGTTTACTTTTGGGGGGTTTGTTTTCAGTGTTTAATAAATGTGTTATTTGTTATAAAAATCCTTGCCTAACTCATCTGTTCATTGTTGCCTGAATACGTAACAGGTGACATATACATACTTTGATAATAAGTTTACTTTGAACTTTAAAACATAATCAAAGATCCTATCCATCCTGGACTTTCACTCTTCTTTCCCCTCTCACTGAGCAAAAGATAAAAATATCTGAAAGAACATAGAACATAGAATAGTACAGCACATTACAGGTCCTTCAGCCCACAATGTTGTGTCGACCCTCAAACCCTGCCTCCCATATAACCCCCCACCTTAAATTCCTCCATATACCTGTCTAGTAGTCTCTTAAACTTCACTAGTGTATCTGCCTCCACCACTGACTCAGGCAGCGCATTCCATGCACCAACCACTCTCTGAGTGAAAAACCTTCCTCTAATATCCCCCTTGAACTTCACTCCCCTTACCTAAAAGCCATGTCCTCTTGTACTGAGCAGTGGTGCCCCGGGGAAGAAACGCTGGCTGTCCACTCTGTCTATTCCTCTTAATATCTTGTACACCTCTATCATGTCTCCTCTCATCCTCCTTCTCTCCAAAGAGTAAAGCCCTAGCTCCCTTAATCTCTGATCATAATGCATACTCTCTAAACCAGGCAGCATCCAGGTAAATCTCCTCTGTACCCTTTCCAATGCTTCCACATCCTTCCTATAGTGAGGTGTCCAGAAATGGACACAGTACTCCGTGTGGCCTAACTACAGTTTTATAGAGCTGCATCATTACATCGTGTCTCTTAAACTCTATCCCTCGACTTAAGAAAGCTTATGGGGTGTTAGCTTTCATAACTACCCTATCTACCTGTGAGGCAACTTTCAGGGATCTGTGGACATGTACCCCCAGATCCCCCTGCTCCTCCACACTACCAAGTATCCTGCCATTTACTTTGTACTCTGCCTTGGAGTTTGTCCTTCCAAAGTGTACCACCTCACACTTCTCTGGGTTGAACTCCATCTGCCACTTCTCAGCCCACTTCTGCATCCCATCAATGTCTCTCTGCAATCTTCGACAATCCTCTACACTATCTACAACACCACCAACCTTTGTGTCATCTGCAAACTTGCCAACCCACCCTTCTACCCCCACATCCAGGTCATTAATAAAAATCAGTAAAAGTAGAGGTCCCAGAACAGATCCTTGTGGGACACCACTAGTCACAACCCTCCAATCTGAATGTACTTCCTCCACCATGACCCTCTGCCTTCTGCAGGCAAGCCAGTTCTGAATCCACCTGGCCAAACGTCCCTGGATCCTATGCCTTCTGACTTTCTGAATAAGCCTACCGTGTGGAACCTTGTCAAATGCCTTACTAAAATCCATGTAGATTACATCCACTGCACTACCCTCATCTATATGCCTGGTCACCTCCTCAAAGAACTCTATCAGGCTTGTTAGACATAATCTGCCCTTCACAAAGCCATGCTGACTGTCCCTGATTGGACCATAATTCTCTAAATGCCCATAGATCCTATCTCTAAGAATCTTTTCCAACAGCTTTCCCACCACAGATGGAAGGCTCACTGGTCTATAATTTCTCGGACTATCCCTACTACCTTTCTTGAACAAGGGGACAATATTTGCCTCCCTCCAATCCTCCGGTACCATTCCAGTGGACAACGAAGACATAAAGATCCTAGCCAGAGGCTCAGCAATTGTATCAGCATGATACGATGGACTCTTAATCTCACAGTCTACCTTGATAGGACCTTAACCTTATTGTCAGGCTCTGGGACTGTAACACTTCATTCTCCATTCTGTTGTGCAGTTCCCTTGTACTACCTCAGTGCACTGATGTAATGATTTGGTTTGCCCCTCTCTTTAAATATTTGCCCAGTTTGTTGCCTTTCGTACATTGGCTGTTTGTCTGTCTTTATTGAGTATAGTTTCTCATTGATTCAATTGTGCTTCTTTGTATCCACTGTGAATATGCATAAGAAAATGAACCTCGAGGTTGTATATGTACTTTGATAATAAGTTTACTCTAATCTATGAACTTGGATAGCATGCAAAATAAAGTCATTGCTTTACCGTAGCTTAATACACGTGACTATGACAAACTAATTTACTTCTCTTCCCACTGTTTTTTATCCCATCCTCCCCCACAATCATTTACCCTAACCATTTCTGTTTCTCTACCACTGCATTCACTTCCTCCTTCCTGATCACTCTTTCTCCCCAGTGTCCACTCCACATGCTGACAGATACTGGGTGCTGTCCAGTTTGAGATGCTGACAGATACTGGGTGCTGAACAGCGTGAGATGCTGACAGATGCTGGGTGCTGAACAGTGTGAGATGCTGACAGATACTGGGTGCTGTCCAGTGTGAGACGCTGACAGATACTGGGTGCTGAACAGTGTGAGATGCTGACAGATACTGGGTGCTGTCCAGTTTGAGATGCTGACAGATACTGGGTGCTGTCCAGTGCTGGGTGCTGAACAGTGTGAGATGGAGACAGATACTGGGTGCTGTCCAGTGTGAGACGCTGACAGATACTGGGTGCTGAACAGTGTGAGATGCTGACAGATACTGGGTGCTGTCCAGTGCTGGGTGCTGAACAGTGTGAGATGGAGACAGATACTGGGTGCTGAACAGTTTGAGATGCTGACAGATACTGGGTGCTGTCCAGTGCTGGGTGCTGAACAGTGTGAGATGGAGACAGATACTGGGTGCTGAACAGTGTGAGATGCTGACAGATACTGGGTGCTGTCCAGTGCTGGGTGCTGAACAGTGTGAGATGGAGACAGATACTGGGTGCTGAACAGTGTGAGATGCTGACAGATACTGGGTGCTGAACATTATGAGATGCTGACAGATTCTGGGTGCTGAACATTGTGAGATGCTGACAGATACTGGGTGCTGAACAGCGTGAGATGCTGACAGATACTGGGTGCTGAACATTATGAGATGCTGACAGATTCTGGGTGCTGAACAGTGTGAGATGCTGACAGATACTGGGTGCTGAACATTATGAGATGCTGACAGATTCTGGGTGCTGAACAGTGTGAGATGCTGACAGATACTGGGTGCTGAACAGCGTGAGATGCTGACAGATACTGGGTGCTGACCAGTGCTGGGTGCTGAACAGTGAGAGATGGAGACAGATACTGGGTGCTGAACATTATGAGATGCTGACAGATACTGGGTGCTGAACATTGTGAGATGCTGACAGATACTGGGTGCTGAACATTGTGAGATGCTGACAGATACTGGGTGCTGAACATTGTGAGATGCTGACAGATACTGGGTGCTGAACAGCGTGAGATGCTGACAGATACTGGGTGCTGACCAGTGCTGGGTGCTGAACAGTGAGAGATGGAGACAGATACTGGGTGCTGAACATTATGAGATGCTGACAGATACTGGGTGCTGAACATTGTGAGATGCTGACAGATACTGGGTGCTGAACATTGTGAGATGCTGACAGATACTGGGTGCTGAACATTGTGAGATGCTGACAGATACTGGGTGCTGAACATTGTGAGATGCTGACAGATACTGGGTGCTGAACATTATGAGATGCTGACAGATACTGGGTGCTGAACATTGTGAGATGCTGACAGATACTGGGTGCTGAACATTGTGAGATGCTGACAGATACTGGGTGCTGAACATTGTGAGATGCTGACAGATACTGGGTGCTGAACATTATGAGATGCTGACAGATTCTGGGTGCTGAACATTGTGAGATGCTGACAGATACTGGGTGCTGAACAGCGTGAGATGCTGACAGATACTGGGTGCTGAACATTATGAGATGCTGACAGATTCTGGGTGCTGAACAGTGTGAGATGCTGACAGATACTGGGTGCTGAACAGCGTGAGATGCTGACAGATACTGGGTGCTGACCAGTGCTGGGTGCTGAACAGTGAGAGATGGAGACAGATACTGGGTGCTGAACATTATGAGATGCTGACAGATACTGGGTGCTGAACATTGTGAGATGCTGACAGATACTGGGTGCTGAACATTGTGAGATGCTGACAGATACTGGGTGCTGAACATTGTGAGATGCTGACAGATACTGGGTGCTGAACAGTGTGAGGTGCTGGCAGATACTGGGTGCTGACCAGTGCTGGGTGCTGAACAGTGTGAGATGGAGACAGATACTGGGTGCTGAACAGCGTGAGATGCTGACAGACACTGGGTGCTGACCAGTGCTGGGTGCTGAACAGTGAGAGATGGAGACAGATACTGGGTGCTGAACATTATGAGATGCTGACAGATACTGGGTGCTGAACATTGTGAGATGCTGACAGATACTGGGTGCTGAACATTGTGAGATGCTGACAGATACTGGGTGCTGAACAGTGTGAGGTGCTGGCAGATACTGGGTGCTGACCAGTGCTGGGTGCTGAACAGTGTGAGATGGAGACAGATACTGGGTGCTGAACAGCGTGAGATGCTGACAGACACTGGGTGCTGAACAATAGACAATAGACAATAGGTGCAGAAGTAGACCATTTGGCCCTTCGAGCCTGCACCGCCATTTTGAGATAATGGCTGATCAACTACTATCAATACCCGGTTCCTGCCATGTCCCCATATCCCTTGATTCCCCTATCCATAAGATACCTATCTAGCTCCTTCTTGAAAGCATCCAGAGAATTGGCCTCCATTACCTTCCGAGGCAGTGCATTCCAGACTCCCTCAACTCTCTGGAAGAAGAAGTTTTTCCTTAACTCTGTCCTAAATGACCTACCCCTTAAACTCAAACCATGCCCTCTGGTACTGGACTCTCCCAGCATCTGGAACATATTTCCTGCCTCTATCTTGTCCAATCCCTTAATAATCTTATATGTTTCAATCAGATCCCCTCTCAATCTCCTTAATTCCAGCGTGTACAAGCCCAGTCTCTCTAACCTCTCTGCGTAAGACAGTCCAGACATCCCAGGAATTAACCTTGTGAATCTACGCTGCACTTCCTCTACAGCCAGGATGTCCTTCCTTAACCCTGGAGGCCAAAACTGTACACAATACTCCAGGTGTGGTCTCACCAGGGCTCTGTATAAATGCAAGAGGATTTCCTTGCTCTTGTACTCAATTCCCTTTGTAATAAAGGCCAACATTCCATTAGCCTTCTTCACTGCCTGCTGCACTTGCTCATTCACCTTCAGTGACTGATGAACAACGACTCCGAGATCTCTTTGTATTTCTCCCTTACCTAACTCTACACCGGTCAGATAATAATCTGCCTTCCTGTTCTTACTCCCAAAGTGGATAACCTCACACTTATTCACATTAAACGTCATCTGCCAAGTATCTGCCTGCTCACCCAGCCTATCCAAGTCACCCTGAATTCTCCTAACATCCTCATCACATGTCACACTGCCACCCAGCTTAGTATCATCAGCAAATTTGCTGATGTTATTTTCAATGCCTTCATCCAAATCGTTGACATAAATTGTAAACAGCTGTGGTCCCAATACCGAGCCCTGTGACACCCCACTAGTCACCACTTGCCATTCTGAGAAACACCCATTCACCGCTACCCTTTGCTTTCTATCTGCCAACCAGTTTTCTATCCATGTCAATGTCTTCCCCCCGATGCCCTGAGCTTTGATTTTACCCACCAATCTCCTATGTGGAACCTTATCAAATGCCTTCTGAAAATCGAGGTACACTACATCCACTGGATCTCCCCCATCTAACTTCCTGGTTACATCCTCGAAAAACTCCAACAGATTAGTCAAGCATGATTTACCCTTGGTAAATCCATGCTGGCTCGGCCCAATCCTATCACTGCTATCTAGATATGCCACTACTTCATTACTTCATCCTTAATAATGGAATCTAGCATCTTCCCCACCACCGACGTCAGGCTGACAGGTCGATAGTTCTCTGTTTTCTCCCTCCCTCCTTTCTTAAAAAGTGGGATAATTGACACCTCCGAGCTGCCCTTATCCTTCTCAAATTGCAGATAAAAACTTATCATATTATGATCACTACCTCCTAATGGCACCCTTACTGCAAGATTGCTTATCAAATCCTGTTCATTACATAACACTAAATCCAGAATAGTATTGTCCCTGGTTGGCTCTCGTACAAGCTGTTCCAAGAATGCATCCCTTAGGCACTCTACAAACTCCCTATTCTGTGGTCCAGCACCAAGCTGATTCTCCCAATTCACCTGCATGTTGAAATCCCCCATAACTACTGCGACATTACCTTTGCCACATGCCAATGTTAACTCCCTATTCAACTTGCACCCAATATCCATGCTACTGTCCACACATGAACAGTGTGAGATGCTGACAGATACTGGGTGCTGTCCAGTGCTGAGTGCTGAACAGTTTGAGATGCTGACAGATACTGGGTGCTGAACAATTTGAGATACTGACAGATTCTGGGTGCTGAACAGTTTGAGATGCTGACAGATACTGGGTGCAGAACAGTGTGAGATGCTGACAGATACTAGGTGCTGTCCAGTTTGAGATGCTGACAGATACTGGGTGCTGTCCAGAGCTGGGTGCTGAACTTGGTGCTGTCCAGTGCTGGGTGCTGTCCAGTGTGAGATGCTGACAGACATTGGGTGCTGTCCACTGCTGGGTGCTGAACAGTGAGAGATGCTGACAGATACTGGGTGCTGAACAATGTAAGATGCTGCCAGATACTGGGTGCTGAACAGTGTGAGATGCTGACAGATTCTGGGTGCTGAACAGTTTGAGATGCTGACAGATACTGGGTGCTGTCCAGTTCTGGGTGCTGAACAGTGTGGGATGCTGACAGATACTGGGTGCTGTCCATTGCTGGATGCTGAACAGTGAGAGATCCTGACAGATACTGGGTGCTGTCCATTGCTGGATGCTGATCAGTGAGAGATGCTGCCAGATACTGGGTGCTGAACAGTGAGAGATCCTGACAGATACTGGGTGCTGTCCAGTGCTGGATGCTGATCAGTGAGAGATGCTGCCAGATACTGGGTTCTGAACAGTGAGAGATCCTGACAGATGCTGGGTGCTGAGCAGTTCGGGCTGCTGACAGATACTGGGTGCTGAACAGTTTGAGATGCTGACAGATACTGGGCGCTGATCAGAACTGGGTTCTGTGTAGTATTAAGTGCTGACAGGTATTATGAGTTGTGCAGTACTGGATAAATTCAGATACTGGGCATATACAGAATTGGGTGCTGTCCAGTACTGGATTCTATACTGTCCTGGTTACTGTCTGGTACTGAGTGATGTCCAGTATTGGGTGCTACTGGGTTCTGGGTGCTTTCATGTACTAGGTGCTGTCTGGTATTGGGTACTGCGTGTTGTCCATTGTGGGTTGCTGTCCACTGTCAGGTGCTGTTGTCTGCTGCTGAATGGTGTTCATCATTGGGTGCTGTTTATGGTTATCTCCTGTTCGTTCTTGGGTCAGCTCAGTGTAGGACATAGTCCATCCAGTATCACAACTTAACCAACCAAACCTTTGATGTTAATATGCAGAAGCTGAGGCAGAAGCTAATTTGTTTATGTGATCACATACCATGGTATGATTACAGTACCAGCACTATGTAATCGCTCCCCATTTGACTTTCACGGTTGATGTTCAGATACTCTGCTACACAACTTTATCTTATTCTCTAGGATCACATTGGCAGCTTAAACAAACCTCTGTATGTTGGCATCGAATCAGATATCTGTAAGTATGCACTGAGCAATGAGAACGTTATTTTCATTACAAAGTGAAGACAGATGGACAACAGAGACAGTAGATTTTCTGCAGCCTGCCAGGGGCATTGGAAAACTGAAGCAGCAGATGTGAAAGTCATAGCAACCCACAGAAGAACTGGAAAATGTTATCAATGTACTTAGCAATTTCTCCAGTGACACCAGGTCTCCAAAGTCTGCTCTGATGCCTTCTGACTAGAAATGCACCCACAATAGGTGGCACTAAACACACAGTATGACAGCTTCTGCCTGTTGCATCCCTCCTTGGAATTCTATTTCTTGACACTACTTACTATGAAAATATTCCCCCTTCTAAACCTCACTATTGGACCTCAAGATCCATTATAAATTACCCATGTGTTCAGAGTTGCTGGGTTAACTATCACCTTGACCACAGTAGGATTGCCTGTACTTCTTTCAAAATCCAACCCCCCCCCCCCTCCCCACACACTGGATTTTCACACACTCCTGGATAGGCAGCTCCACCAGCTCACTGCAGGCTGAGTAACACTAGGACATTTTTTCACTGTTGTGACTTCAATAAGGTATTGACACAAAGCCTGCCATTTATTTCATAACCCAGTGACCCAAATTCCTTGCGCAGCCCCCTCAATGTAGGCTCATAATGAGTTAACTATTACTGTGAATTCAACCTAACAGCAAAACTGGTCAGTGTGCAATGGACTTCAAGGCAGATCATCCCGAGTTCGAACCTGGCACACTCTCCTTGCACACTTTCCATTGAGTAACTCGGCCTTGTAAAAAAACTGACAAATGCTATGGATACAGCAAAAAATGCTGCCTGGTCTGTCACAGGGCACAAAAAGAAAAAACAACCTAACAGCAGGATAACTCCACAATTCATGGGGAATAATGATAAGAAGGCCATTTCCAATAAATAAACATATCTAGGGTAAATACAACATCTAAATTTTGAATGTTCCTTTAAGGAAAAATGAGCTATCACTTGTATGAACACTGATACACCCATACAAATCTACTGTTGGCCAGGAAGCAATAATTTAACTCACACCAGTACGAACTTAACTTGAAATTGTATTGACAAAATATTTTAAACTATTACAAACAAATATAAAGAAAGGAGCCGATTACCCATATATTAGCCTATAGTGTGCACATGCTGTAATCAATTGCTTATTGTTCTGTAGTTAATCTGGTTTGCTTCACTTCATTTACTCACAGTACTAAACAATTCTGTCTGAAAGCACAGTCCAAGTGAAACATTAATAAGTATTATGGCATGGCCAAGTGGTTAAGGCATTGGTCTAGTGATCTGAAGGTCGCTAGTTTGAGCCTCAGCTAAGGCAGTGAGTTGTGTCCTTGAGCAAGGCACTTAACCACACATTGCTCTGCGATGACACCAGTGCCAAGCTGTATCAGCCCTTGCCCTTCCCTTGGACAATGTCGGTGGTGTGGAGAGGGGAGACTTGCAGCATGGGCAACTGCCGGTCTCCATACAACCCTGCCCAGGCCTGCACCCTGGAAACTTTCCAAGGCGCAAATCCATGGTCTCACAAGACTAACAGATGCACATATTAATATCAGGAGCTTTCTCCAAGGTCATGCAATGATGAACTAATGAAAAGTCATCTGTACAAGGATTACAAGCAGTATTTGTCCTTCCAAATGAGGTCTGTGAGTGTTTCACTATGTTCTTCTCATGTTTGTCATCCACCCCCATTCTTTCATCTCTCTCCTTCTTCCTCCTGCACTCTCTCCAAAAAAATGGTAACACCCCACCAATTCTCCTAAACAGTTCCAAGGCATATGTTAACAAGACCAATCCTTTTGGCTAATTCAACAAGCCTAACTTATCAATCAACTGAATTACTTGATTGTATAATATAATTAAAGGTACACCTTGCATTTCAAGACAATCTGCAGAAAATAAAAAGCAAAACAATATAAATGTATTAATAAAATAAAGTATGGTCTTAAACCAGTGATATTTTATTTGTAAAAATTGATTAAATTGTGACTGTACCCTCTCCCCTCCCAGAGCAGAGGTACTTTGTGGAACACATGTAAGTCAGCTGAGAACTTAGTGCAGACCATGGATGGGACGGTCACCCAGATCTGCTGGAGTAGCACTGGGCTAAGCATAGAGACCAGATATCCCCACTAATTTTGGGAATTAAAGGATGAATTTCTTATCATGCCCTATGGAGGTGGAAAGGGCCTTGACTGCAGAGATGACATCTGTGGCTGTGCAGTGTTCTGCCATTACAACCTCAGTCTAATACACCCTTTCAAGTGCCCACATAATTTTAAGATGATTAGAGGAAATTAGAGGAGGGCTATCAGAGGAAAGTTTCTTACACAGAGAGCGGTGGGTGCATGGAACGTGCTGTCAGGTGTGGTGGAAGAGACAGATACATCTAAGAAACTCATAGATAGGCATATAGATGATAGGAAAATGGAGGGCTCTGTAGAAGGGAGGGATTAGATTGATTTTAGATTAGGTTGAAATCTCAGCACACCATTGTGGGCTGAAGGGCCTGTGCTGTGTTGTACTATTCTATGCTCTATATTCTAAGAGGATGCATCTTCAGAGATGGACAGATACATTGTAGTTTAATTCCTGTCTTATTGTGAGCTGCTACTGAATTCTTTACCATTGACAAGATGAATAAACCAGCTCCACAGATGCTTTCTTAGGCTGCTTGCTAACAGGTTACGTTCATCTGAATTTTCTAACATTTACCATGAGATATTACAGTTCCTCCTTAGTGTCTGCAGCTTAGTGGAACTTACGTTGGGAAAAAATGAAAAACAAAGATCTATGATAATGTGGAGAGTGAATAACCAAAGAGATGATGGTGAATATGGGGAGGAGTGGAAGTGGTGACATCCAAGTCCAAGTCAAACTCAAAGTAAGTTTATTATCAAAGTACAGATATGTCACCATATACAATCCCAAGATTCATTTTCGAGCAGGCATTTACAGGAACATCAAGAAATACAATAGAATGTATGAAAATCTAAACAAGGGCTGACAAACAACCAATGTGCAAAAGAAGACAAATTATGCAAATAAATAAATGATGCTGAGAACATGAGTTGTAGAGTCCTTGAAAGTGAGTCTGTAGATTGTGGAATCAGTTCAGAGTTGAGACGAGTGAAGTTATCAATGGTGGTTTCGGAGCCTGATGGTTGAAGGGTAATGACTGTTCCTGAACCTGGTGGAATGGGACCTACAGCTCCTGTATCTCCTTCCCGATGGAAGTAATGAGAAGACAGCATGGTCTGGATGGTAGGAGTTCTTGATGTTTACAGCACTCCTTGTAAATGTGCTCCATGATACAGAGGGCTTTGCCTGTAATGGCTACATCCTCCACTTTCTGGTAAACTTTCCCGGTCCTGGACATTGGTGTTCCCATACCACTATAGATTTCAGAAGATAATGGTAGTGCTCTTCAAGCATCTGCTGAGAGCTACTGGAACACTGTGTGAAGTCAGGCACAGAATCAGTGTGTGGACAGGACTGCTGCCTGAGCAGAGACTGACCTATATTCCGTGGAATACAGAACGAGAGGGGCTTTCACCAAATCTTATAAAGTCCTAATTGAACTGGCCTGACTAGATACGTGTCCCGGGTGGCTGGAGATTCTGACATAGGTCACAGGGAACCAAGGTTAGTAGAATTTCCTTCACCTAGGGAGCGTTGAAATTGAAATTCTCTACCACAGCACTCTGCCTCTTGGCATGAGGTGGCAATCAGTAAACCTATTTCTTGAATGCCATTGGCATCGGATGATATGGGGAGGATGCAAGAAAGCAGGTGCTTACATGGATGATCTGGCATGAACTGAAATGTGGAATAGATCCAATGGTCTGAATGGCATCCTCCTGCCCCTGTTTTGTATCTTAGGTTTAGCATCATTTTCTCTCTGGTTTCTTTTTCAATTATTTTAATACTTTGACACGTATCTGATAATCTGTGAGGAAGGCTTTCGTTACTTACTTTATTGGAACCAGCTCCACCCCCTCTCCACAATAATAAAAAGCTCAAAGTTCAAAGTAAATTCTACAACCCTGCGATTCCTTCTTGAGGGCACACTCGATAAACCTATGGAATAATAACCATAACAGAATCAATGAAAGATTCCCCAACTAGGGTGTTCAACCAGAGTGTAGAAGACAACAAACTGTGTAAATATATAAAACAAGAAATAGCAATAAATAAATAAACAATAAGAATTGAGAACATGAGATGAAGAGTTCTTGAAAGTGAGGCCATAGGTTGTGAGAACATTTGACTGAATGGGCAAGTGAGGTGAGTGAAGTTCTCCCCTTTGGTTCGAGAGCCTGATGGTTGAGCGGTAGTGACTGTTCCTGAATCTTCTGGTGTGAGACCTGATGCTCCTGTACCTTCTTCCTGATGGCAGCAGTGAGGAGAGAGCATGTCCTGGGTGGTGGGGGTCCCTGGTGATGGATGCTGCTTTCCTGTGGCAGCATTTCATGTAGATGTGCCCAGTGGTGGGGCTGGCTTTACCCATGATGGACTGGGCCAAATCCTCTACTTTTTGTACTTTTTATAGGAAACACTGCAGCTACAGATCCCCACCCCCCCCCCCCCACAAATTTATGAGCTGAAAGAAGAATGATTCTGGTTTCTTCAACCTACCCTAGATAAATAATGTCTCTCAGTTTAATCATCACCTTGGTAAACCCAATCAATAACCGTTGTTGCTCTCTTCTCTTGAAAGGGCAGAGCTTAGACTGGGCACAGAACTTCACTGAAGCCTCAGCATAGTTGGTAAAGGTCTTGCGTGGTTTCAGCGCTTCTCTTTCTGAACCCAACTCTGCCTTATACTTTCTTAACTGTCTTAGCAACTTAGTTACGGTTTCTGAAGATTTGTGAATGCTCAGACCCGAGGTCTTTCTGCTGCCGACTGACCTTTGCTTCTATCTCAGATTTCAGTAACAGTTCCTCATCTCATGGTTCCAAAGTGTTTTTTCTCACTCCTTCACACAAATCAGCTGTGATCATCAAACATGCATCACTGTCTCTTAAGCAGCACCAATAATCTCTCGACACCCAAGTAATATTGACCTCCACCCAATCACAGACTATCCCCTACGTTCTCACCACACCCACCCTTTGTTCATGTATCCAATTCTCAGAAAAGGTCATCAACCTAGAATATTAACCGTGTTTCTGCTTCACTGCCTGACCTCCGGAGTTCCTCCCGTATTTTCTGCTGTTAACACGCAGTGTTATAAAGTCATGCACCATGAAAACAGCCCCTTCGGCCCAACTTGCCACAGCTGACTGTGTTGCCCAGTGAGCTAGTCCCGTTTGCCCACAGCCCTCTAAGCCTTTTATTTGTTTATTTATTTACTGAGTTACAGCACGGAACAGGCCCTTCTAGACCTTTGACTCGCGCTGCCCAGCAACCCTCAACCTAACCCCACCTAATGATGGGACAATTTACAATGACTAATTAACCTACCAACTGGTACGTCTTTGGAGTGAGGAAGGAAGCTGGAGGGCCCAGAGTAAACCCACACAATCACGAGGAGAATGTACAAACTCCTACCGATGGTGGCTGGAATTGAACCCAGGTTGCTGGTACTACACTACTGTACCTACCTAAATGTTACTCACGTGCCCACCTGAACCACTATTCTGGCAGCCCATTCCAAAAGTACACTGAACTCAGCAGGTCAGGCAGCATCCGTTGAAAGGAGCAGTCAACGTTTCGGGCCGAGACCCTTCATCAGGACTGAAGGAGGAGGGGGCAGGGGCCCTATAAAGAAGGTGGGGGGAGGGGGGAAGGTGCCAGGTGAAAAACCAATCAGAGGAAAGATCAAGGGGTGGGGGAGGGGAAGCAGGGAGGGGATAGGCAGGAGAGGTGAAGAAGGAATCTAAGGGGAAAGCACTATGGGTAGTAGAAGAAGGCAGAATCAATTACCGGAAGTTGGAGAATTCAGTGTTCAAAATTACACTTCCAGTAATTCCCTCCCTCTCCCTTCCCCCATCCCACCTTCACTCTGTCTCCTCTTCTAGCTGCCTATCACCTCTTTCATGATTCTGCCTTCACCCATAGTGTTTTCCCCTGACATTCCTTCTTCACCTCTCCTGCCTATCCCCTCCCTGTTTCCCCTACCCCACCCCTTGATCTTTCCTCTGATTGGTTTTCCACCCTCTCCCCACCTTCTTTATAGGGCCCCTGCCCCCTCCTTCTTCAGTCCTGATGAAGGGTCTCTGCCCAAAACATTGACTGCTCCTTTCAACGGATGCTGCCCGACCTGCTGAGTTCATCCAGCTTGTTTGTATGTGTTGATTTGACCACAGCATCTGCAGTGTACTTTGTGTTTACCAAAAGTACACTACCTTTGCATGAAGACATTGCCTCTATTGTCCCCTTTAAATCTCTTGCCTCTGATCTTAAACTATGCCCTTTTGTTTCAGTGCCCCCTCTCTGGGTAAAGCCCATCTATGCCCTTCAAGATCTCATATACTGTAGTTTTATCAAGTCATCACCAATCTCTTGTGTTGCAGGCAGTGGATTCTAATTGCACAGAATCTCTCCTTTCCTTTCGGTGGTTACGTACCTGAGTATCTGCAGTATTTTCTGCTATTTTTATGTAGTGTTATAAAGTCATTTTTAATGCCTTTTTAATAACATGGGGTTCAAAGTTTTGAAGAAGTGCAGTGTGCATTGTGAAAGCCCTTTTTAAAGATTAGCTTTATTTGTCACAGGTACAGTGTAAATCAAATCAACGAGGATTGTGCTGGGAGCAGCCTACGAGTGTCACCACCCTTCCAGGGCCAACACACCGTTCTCATGACTCGCTAACCCTAACCGTACATCTTTGGAGCGTGGGAGGGAACCAGAGCAAACCCACAGGGAGATGGGAGGAAGGTGCAAACTTCTCACAGGCCGAGGCAGGAATCAGTGGTCACCGGTGCTGCCAAGTGACCGTGATGTAACGTCTGCCGTCTTTCACCATTTCCCCTTGTTAAACAATCAAAAGCTAATCAGATGGATTCGAACATGATTTCTCTGAACATTTTTCCAGCAGTCTGTCCCTAATTAAACTCCCTTTTAAATACGACCTCTAGTAGCTTTCCCATCGCTGGTGTTAGACCATTGAACCTGTACTAGTCAGATTTCTCTGTCTTTGACAGTGGGTACCATGTGTGATGTTCAGGCACTGCTCCAACATCCAGGGAAGGTAGACTATTGGAGCCTGAGCTTCTGTAAGCCCTGTCCTCAATTCCCTCATCAGATAAGGATCAATATCATCTGACCAGAGAGTTATTACCTTTGAGTAGAGCCAAACTACATCCTCCTCAGTAGCAATGAATTATCCTCATCTGTCAATCTGTTTTTTCAAGCCTTACATCATTAAGATTTCCTGTTCTTTAACTGCCCTTCTACATTATATTTATCTATAAATGATATCCGTGCTGTCTTAAACTTCAAGTTTCACTTGCATTCCAATTTCCTTTCTTAGTCCCTTCTAGTGATCTCAGTGTGCAACCTGATTCTCTGCAATCATTTATTTTTGATAGTAGGGTACATTTCCTTTCCTGTTTTTGCTTTTGATATTGTCACCTTTATGAGTACGTATTCAATTGTGCACAAATACTTGATACATTATTGTTGCAGGTACTGACTTGCAGTGAGAATCTTTGTTTTGAATCCCATTCAGACAAACCATTTCATCATGTCGGTACTTCAAGGTAGTGCAAGGAGAAAGCATATCAAAATGCAGAATGAAGTGTTACAGTTACAAAGAAGGTGCAGAAGAGGCAAACAATAAGGTGTAAAGCCTTGATCAGTTAGATAGTGTGGTCATATCCATTCAATGCTATTATAACACCGACATTGAAGCTGTCCTTGAGTTTGGCATGATGTGCCTTTGATTCACTGCATCCTCTGCCTAATTGGATCTCTGTCTTGCTGGCCTGGGTTTGCTCATTTACTATTTACCTGTCCAAGCTTTCATTCTTCAGTCCATCTATGTTCACTTCACTCTCAGCTAACTCAATTTCACCCTAGTTTTATTTTCTAACCCTTTTCACAAATACTCTAAAACCTTCTGGAATACTATTATCTTTTTGTCATATTTTCCCTGGCTTCTAAAACTCCAAGTTCAACCTGATTTTTCCCAGGCAGTGTCAATTCTTCCTAAATGGACAATGACTTCTGGCTGTTTCCCTGTCCAACAGAACATTCTGATCTATGTTCTTTCCCCAGGCATCAGGGCTACAACACACTGCTTGTGATTCTTCAGCACTGCGCGTTGAACTTACAGCCCTGCCGTCCCAGAAAGACAACAACGTGTTCCTCTCCAAATCACACACAGTGATAACTTTTAAATATAGTGCACTTCCTTCTTTCAACACCAAGCTGGGATCACCTTTAGCAGAAAGGCAGCAAGCAGTTCAAGGCAAACACTCATCATCACCCTCTCAGTGACACAGTGAGGGGTAATAAATACTGACCTTGCCTTGTCTCATTAAAAGGTTCCAGAATTGGTTACCATTCCTTCACTATCAAATGTTACAGGGAGCGACGGCGGAGAACCCAAGTGCAGGACACTGGCACATTGACTCAGTTGGAGAGGCTGTCGTAGACTTGAACGTAGAGCAGAAAACCAGGGGGATCTTAACAAGGAGACGGGATTCACAGGGATTCTCTAGAACTAGGGCGGATCTTAGAATTGCCAATCAGATTTGCCAATTGGAACTTAGACTCCCAATCGGAATAGGGAACGAAGTATCACACAAGGATTGACCAACGAACTGGCAACTTGTGATAGGGTCGTCCTCGTTTTTATTTCCCATTCTCTGATTGAAAGCCAGATGTATGGTAATTGGGTAACTAGCAGCAATTAACTGAAGTTGGGGCATGATCAGGGAGAAAGGAGTGTTAAAGGGGAACGGCCGACCGGAACCATGACATCAAATCCTCAAAGACCAATGCAATTTGTTCTTTATCTGCCTTCCTTTGAAGCCAAGACCTTCATGATGCCCTACTATTTTCCTGGTTCCCCTTGTCTACCTGGTAATCACCCTCCCCATCAGCTCTCTGCAAGTCCAATGCAAGCAAGTCAGCTGAGAGCTCTCCTTCAGTTCTTGCTTTCCTCTTGTAAGGAATGCAGTGAATGAATTTCTCATTCCTTCTTCCACCAGTCTCTTAAAGTTAAACAATCTCCCTCAAAAGATAATTGGCAGAACAGCCTTTTGAAACTATGCTTCTAAACCGTGAAACTCAATACCTAAAACTACAATGGATGCAGGCTCAGTTGACGCTTTTAGACACCAGCTCAAACCTATTTATTTAAACTTGCTTTTAACTAGCTCTTCTTGTCTTTTCACATTTGCACTTCATCCACTTTGAACTACATTGACAGTATGAAAAGTGTTTGGTAATTATTATTATTTTGTTGTATTTTTATTCCTACTCAACTCAAGCTCCCTGCCCACAGGGAAAAGAATCTCAAGGTTGTATATGGCGACATGTATGTACTCAGATAATAAATTTTACTTTGAATTTTGTACTTTGAAACCTGAGGTACGGGCATAGTCAAGCACACTAATTTCCCAATTGCTAGGTACTTTCGGACTGTTCTAGTATTGTGGCTTTCTGGAGATTTAGATAAATATTGATGTGTAGACCTAATTGTTTAATGCTTTTGTGTAGTGACTTTGGGTTGATACCAGTTGTAGTTATTACTATTGGGACAATGTATACCCTGTTCATGTGCGTACCATAGTCTTTCAATTTCCTCTTTTAATTCAGCATATTTCTGGTGTTTTTCAGTTATTGATTTTTGTACATTGTGTATGATTGGAATGGCTATATCTATTAAGTAAATTCTTCTTGCTTGTTTATGCTATAATATTATGTCCAGACAGTTATTATGGATTGTTCAATCTGTAATAATTTGTGGATCAAAGTGTAATTTGTAGGATCCTGACTCTAAAACTGGATCAGGTTTGTATTTATAGATAGGGAAGGTGTCTTTTATGAGTTTGTATTTCAAAGCAAGATTTTGGTGAGTGATATTTGCCACTTGATTGTGTTGGTGTATGTAATCAGATTGAGCTAAACTGCTATAGGATCCTGTAATGTGTTGGATTGTTTTTTGTTTTTACTCAGCATTTTCTACATTTATCATCTTGAATTTGTTGGTCTTTTATTATGTATTTTTGATCATTTTTGTGTTACCCACCTGGTCCAGTTTTGCCACAAGGAACCCCTGTGTTTCTGGGAAGAGGTCTCCAACTCTGAACCAGGTGTTCCATGCTTCCTTGTCAACATCTTGTCTGCTCAGATGGTGGGAATGTATTCCATGGAGGGTCATGCTCCTGCAATGGCTAACTTTTCTTCAATAGTGATAATGTCTCCATTCTTCTATGCTGTGCTCTTATTTAAGTTCAGTGGTGGGTACTTCTTATCAGCATTGCAAAGGCTCATGTGGAGTGCTGACTCCTGTTTTCATTGATGAAACAATATCCTTAGAAGTCTTATCTGAGGGTTGTGTAGATTTATTATTATTATTAATATTATTATATATTTTCATTAAATGATTAAAAAGCACTTCTGTCAACAATTTGGTGAAAAGACCTCAGGAATATTTAAGCAGCCAAAATAAATCTCCGACGGACTTTATCTCCAACTGCAATTTGTTCCAGATATACAGATATCTGCAATAAACACTAACTTTCTATCAGCAGGGAACACAAATGTGACCACATTTTGTCCATGGATAAAATTGGTGCTCTGTGGACAGATTAAGTGAACACTCACTCCCAGTGAAAGTCTTGGCAAGTCCCTCCAGCTCACATTTCCAACTCATTCCTAAGACTTATCGATTAAAATGAAACTCAAGCACATTTCATGCAAGACCTCTACTGAACAGTTTAAAACGCCGGCTGGAAAAATCATTACCAGTGCACAGTACGTCAAGAGCTAGCCAGATTAAACTTCACTGAGCTCACAACTGAATGCTTCTTGATTTGAAAGTTAGCATCTCTAACAAATAGCAATCACTCAGTCCCACGCTGGAAACCCATCTGCAGGTCAGAATTAAATCTGTCACCTTAAAATGAATAGTTTTATGCTTTTGAGACCAATGAATGTTCAAGATTGTTTAAGGTCACTTCCAATACACAAGTGTAAAGGAGAACAAAATAGTCATTACCCAGGATCTGATACAGTACAAGACACATACACACACAATAATGAGAAAGAACACAATAATGATAAAATAATGCAATAAACATCCATACATTCTGACAGGAAATGATAAAGTGGTGGTGGTGGGGGTTGTGGAGGGGTGAGTTAGTGGGTTAGTCAGTGGAGATGTTGATCAGCCTCACTGCTTGGGGAAAGCAACTGTTTTTGAGCCTAGCTGTCCTGGTGTGGATGCTTTCTGGTCCCTTCCCTGATGGAAGTGGGACACACAGTCCATGACCAGAGTGTCCATGATCCTTCATGATGCTACTGGCCTTTTTAGGCTGCTGGTGTTGAGTTAAGTCCATAAGACCAAAAGTCACAGAAGCCAAATTAGATCATTGAGTCTGCACCATCATTTCGTCATGGTGACCCGCTTCCCTCTCGGCCCAATCTCTTGCCTTCTCCCTTTAACTTTTCACACCCTGACTAATCAACAACCTATCAGCTTCCACTTTAATAACACCTGATGACCTGGCCTCCATAGCTGCCTGTGGCAACAAATTCCACCGATTCACCACAGCTTGGCTAAAGAAATTCCTCCTCACCTCCATTCTAAATGCATGCCCCTCTATTTCTGAGGTTGTACCCTCTGGTCCTAGGCTCTCCCAATATGGGAAACATCTTCTCTATGTCTATTCTATCAAAAACTTTCAATATTTGATAGGTTTCAATGAGATGTCCCCTCATTCTTCTAAATTCCAGCAAGTACAGGCCCAGAGCCATCAAATGCTCTTCATATGATAAGCCTTTCATTCCTGGAATAATTTTTTGTGAACCTCCTTTGAACCCTCTCCAAGGTCAGCACATCCTTTCTTAGATAACTGAGCAAAATTGTTCACAGTACTCCAAATGAGGTCTCACAAAGCCTCAGCATTACATCCTTGTTATATTCTAGTCCTCTCAAATGAATGCTAACATTGAACTTGCCTTCCTCACCACTGACTCAATGTGCAGGTTAACCTTTAGGGGACATTGCACATGGACTGCCAAGGTTGCAGCCATTGTGTAGGATGTTAGAAAGGCTGGCAAGACGGCCTAGCCACAGTATTGGAGATTTTAGACCCAGTGGCCCATTGCCGTGTTGCAACGTTCAAAGGGCAGGTGAAGAGAAATCAGTCAGGGGAAATAGAGAAAGTGAAATGCAACATTTTGCCGCTTTTCCATGCAACTCGTTGAATTTTCAGTCTGAGCTCTGACTGGTGATGAAGTTTATTCACATTGGCACCATATTCCAGACTCTCATCTTTGAGGATTAAAACTTCTGGTAAGGTGGTGGAGTGTTTGGATGCGGCAATCTCTCGGGGGGGGGGGGGGGGCAACCAAAGGTGTTCTTCTCTTTGTTAAATGTGTTATCTTTTTATGATCGTAAGATCATGCTGGACTCCAAGTACAACAGGTACCGCAAGTCAACTGCATTAGTGAGCTGCTCGTACTTGAGAGCAGCCAGCCGGCGGGTCGGAGAAGGAGGAGCCGGCCAGCATGTGGGAGGAGCCAGAATGGTTCCAGAGGAGCTGAACTGAGTCCAGACTGTGTTGCTGCCTGCTACTCGAAGGCTTCGGAGTTTGTGCGCGAAGGCCGCGTGCAGTATAACTGCGGGGGACTGTCTTGGATGTTTCTCCTGTGATTGCAAGACCCTGTTGGACGTTGATAACGTAAGATGCCGTGGGGCCTGTTTGGTGGTGTGACAGCAGCGTAGGCTTCTCTGTAGCAAGGTCTAGGCTTCAAGCCGTGGACTTGCCTGCTGCTGCTGTCCAGGTAAGGATACACCAGAGGCGGTGTAGCATAGCTCCTATGCTTGATTGGATGCCGCCCTTCAGTGTTCGATCAGTGGAATGACAGGCTGGATTGCTGAGAACTGTACCATCAATTTGCGGGACATGTCATTCACGGTCTTGGACTATGCATGTGTTTTCTTGCATTCTTTGTCTCACGATTTTGAATGTGCAGTGTACGTTTTGCGCCAGAGGAATGCTCTCTCATTTGGCTGTATCTATGTATGGTTGAATGATAACTAAACTTGATTTGATCAAATGTCATTTTTAAAGCCATGGATTTTAATGTTCCACTCTGGAAATAAACTAACTTTGGGGGTCCTGCCTAGAATAAGTCCTATATCTGTACACTCCAATTTCAGACCCCCATCCACCCTCGCCACTCTTGTCCTTTTCCCCCTCCCCATCTTCACTCCTTTACTTCCCCTTCACATTCTCCTTCCCTTATCCTTCACTCCTTCACCATTGTCACCATCCCCTCCCCTTCTTCCTCCTCTTCCCCCTCCTCCCAGTTACCCTCCTTCCATTCCCCCTGAGCCAAACAGCCTGGCTCCATACAACATGACTCTTTGTAAACTTAAGGAGAAACAATTATTGGATTTCTCACCTCCAAGAACGCAGCATTTTAGCATGTGCATGGAGACAAGACACCAGATAATCACCAATGGACAGCAGTTTAGTTATCATTGGGAGCTAAATTCGGAGTTCATTCCAATATCATCTGTAAGAAGTTTGTATGTCCTCCTCATGGAATGTGTGGGTTTCCTCCGGGTGCTCTGGTTTCCTCCCACACTCCAAAGACGTCCCAGTTGGTAGGTTAATTGCTCATTGTAAATTGTGCTGTGATCAGGCCAGGGTTAAATCAGGGGCTGCTGGGATGCACAGCTCAAATGGCCTATTCTGTGCAGCATCTCTAATAAATAAAAAGGAACGAGAAGGCACAGGATCAGAAAGCTCTGACACCTCTCTCTCTGGTGTGGAGAGTCAATACCTCTGCTCAGCCAGCTGATTTCATGACCTACTTGCACTGGAGACAATGCGGCAGAGAGTTGTCATCGTTAAGCACAGTCCTGCAGGGGAATATACTGTAATTTATCTTGTGCGGGTGAGCTCTGTCACAGCCACTGTGTCAAGATGGGAAATGAAAGCAGAACATGCTGGAAGCACAAGAGATTCTGCAGATGCTGGAAACCTCGAGCAACACACAGACATAAAATGGTGGAGGAAATCAGCGAGTCAGGCAGCATCTATGGAGGGGAATAAAGAGTCAATGTTTTGGGCCGAGACCCTTCGTCAGGACTGGAAAGGAAGGGGGCAGAAGCCAGAATAAGTGGGTGGGGGGAGTGAAAGGATTTATCAGGTCAGAAGTAGGAACAATGGAAAGAGAAATGTTCACACTTCAGACTCTTCCACAGAATAGAGAAAAAGAAAAGAAACAACACACGTACACTAATTGTAAATTGCAGTGAGAGATGCGTGCGATAGGGAGAAACAGGGAATGGCTCAGGATATACGTTTAGGATTGCGGGAATTTGTTGCTGTCTAGTAATTATTGAGTCATTGTATGCAGATTAACCCTGTGTTGTAGATTTCTCCTTGTCAGAATCATCTCTCTCTCTCTCTCCCCCCGCTGAGCCTCATCTGATCTGCCCAATGATGTCATGTTAATGTCAACTGGCTAGAAGCGTCTGCCGTAAATCGTGTGCCCAAGCAACAGGATAATTCAGCTTCTACACCTCACACTATTCTTCTATCATTTCCCTACTATTCTAATTCCCGATAAATAACGCTCTCCATCTTATAACAGTAGCTAAATTTCTAAGGGGTTTACATCTACCACACTTTCCCAGCACTGCACCAGCACGATGCATAATGTGACATAATTCTACTCCACACGTGTATGTTGGCACTATTCCTGGCTCCATATCTGGAACCACCATGGTTCTGCAGTGAGGAACAATATCTTTATTTTCCCATTAGGTCCTGATCTCTTGGAGTCACAGAGTACACACTCAGTCCACCAAGTTGGTGTCAACAAGCAACTATTTATATTGCACCTAGCTCATCTACTCTGTCTGTGTTACCAACTCTCCAGGATTCTACCACCCACCTACACACAAGGGGCAGCTTATGGTATTGCTTATTTCACCCTATTATCCTAACCAGATGTAGGGCCTCATGTCTTTGATGGCATTGGTGCTGGAGGACTATTGCCATGTGGCACAGGTCTCTAGCTGAGGGCAGATTGGGATGTTCAATGGATTTGGTCTTTTCTGCAGAGAAACCAGACACACTGGCCAGACAGAAGTAGCAGTCCGTCACATGATCCTCTGCTCTCAGCATATAATTGGGATGATGAACAGCATTGACTTCCAAGTACCCCTGAGCCAAGCTCTAAGGTCAACAGCACATGATGCGTGACCAACGGGAGTAGCCAGGGCTTTGTCTTGGTCACCAATTTCACCCCCAGAGTAGAGTTCATTGGCTTTCTTTATAAGAGGAGTCATGCTCTACTTGCCTCAAATATAACAGAAAATATTGTGGCTGCTGCAACATTGGCGAGATTCTTTACTGTCACAAATACTCATGAAAATGTGTTTATTTATTATAATGAGTATACACTATGTGCTATGCTCACAGGGTGTGCTCATCAATGTGATTGCAAACCGATGTACATGCAAACGCAATGCATAGAACAGTGTGCACGAGATGCTTTTATAAGCTTTCTAAAAACTTTCCTGCCGTGCAGCATCCACTCAACCTGCGCACGCCTGGACAAGATAGGAAAACTTCTCAGCTTACATTGTGGGCAATATTTTAATTGATTTGAAATATGAATTAAAATAACAAATATAGGTGATTTCAGAAAAAAATGGTGCACGATAGGGACATTTCATGGTGATTTTAAGGATCAGTAGCCCAAACTCCATGGGATACACGCAAAAGTATTCAGGAAGCAAAATCTTTTTTGTCCAGCATTTTCAGGAGGCCTTTGACAAGGTGCTGCACATGAGGCTGCTGAACAAACTGAGAGCCCATGATATTACAGGAAAGATACTAGAATGGAAAGAGCATTGGCTGACTGGAAGGAGGCAAAGTGTGGGAATAAAGGAGTCCTTTTCTGCTTGGCTGCCAGTGGCTATGGTGTTGAGACCAATTCTTTTTATGTTGTATGTTAATAACTTGGATGACAGAATTGATGGCTTTGTCGCCAAGTTTGTGGATGACAAAAGGGGGGGAAGTTGCACTACTAATCAAGAACATTATCACAGCTGCACTCAGGGGAGACATAATGGATGCTAAGTCCATTTGGGTGGAACCCAAGGTGAGGAAGGGTGCAATCACACTGATGGGATTGTACCAAAGTCTCCCCAGTAGCCACTGGGGCATTGAGGAGCAGATATGTAAACAGATTAAGGAAATGTGTAAAAATAATAGGGTTGTAGTAATGGGGAATTTCAACTTCCCTAATATAAACTAGGACCTTCTTAGTGCAAGGGGTTTAGAAGGGGCAGAATTTGTTAAGTGTATTCAGGAGGGTTTCTTAAATCAATATGTGGACCATCCAATGAGAGGAGGGGCTGTACTGGACCATGTGTTGGGTAATGAGCCTGGCCAGGTGACTGACCTTTCACTGGGTGAACATTTAGGGAACAGTGACCGCAACCCCTTGACTTTCAGGATAGCTACAGATAAGGACAGGCATGGTCCTTGTGGGAGAGTTTTAAATTGGAGTAGGGCAAATTATGAGGGCATTAGGCAAGAACTAAGAAGAGTTAATTGCGAACACTTTTTCCTCTGGCAAATCCACATTAGACATGTGAAGGGTGTTTAAAGATCAATTGCCCAGACCACAGGAAATGTATGTTCCTGTTAAAAGGAAGGACAGGGATGGAAAGATAAGAGTGGTGATGAATTTAGTCAAGAAGAAAAGGAAAAGTATGTAAAGCTTCAGAAGTTAGGATCAAATGGAGCACATGAGGATTATTAAGAAGCTGGAAAAGAACTCAGGAAGGGAATTAGAAAAGCCAGGAGGAGCCATGAAAAGTCTTTGGCAAGTAGGATTAAGGTTAATTTCAAGGCATTTCAGGATACCATAAGACCATAAGACATAGGAGCAGAATTAGGCCATTTGACCCATTGAGTCTGTACTGCCAATTCATCATGGTTGATCCTTAAAGATTAATTTGCAGGTTGAATTGGTAGTGATTACAATGTTAGCTTTCATTTCAAGAGGACTACGATCTAAAAGCAAGTGTGTAATTCCAAGGCTTTATAAGACATTGGCGAGGCTTCACTTGGCCCTTTATTTAAGAAAGGATGTGCTGGCATTGGAGAGGTTCAGAGGAGGTTCACGGGAATGAAAGGGTATCATATGAGCAGTGATTGAAGACTCTGGGCCTGTAACCACAGGAAGTTCGTGGCCTAAGGTGAGTCATTAACTTCAAACTTCCTGCAGTATCACTCAAAGAGTTGAACTGCACGTGCATGTAACGAGAGCGTCTTGGACCTCCAGGTGGTCCACAGCAGAGGTGATTGACAAGTTTGTGGCCTAAGGTAGAAGGAGATGAGTTATACAGCTCTCGTTATATGCACATGCAGTTCAACTCTTTCAGTGAAAATGCAGAAAGTTTGAAGTTAATAACTCATCTCCTTCTACCTTAGGCCACGAACTTATTGCTGTGGACCACTTCTGGAGGTCCAAGATGCCAACTTCTACAAAGAAGGGATCCGTGTGCTCCACGACCGCTGGACTAAATGTGTAAATGTAGGAAAAATTAATGTGCTAGGTTTTCTAAAATTGACTCCTTCTACATTGGGGCCACAAACTTATCAATCACCCCTCGTACTTTGATAACAAAATTTACTTTGAACTTTTTGTAGTTTGGTCCCTGTTAAATTAGTAAGCACGTTTCTCATTGTCACGTTTGTTTGGCGTCATCTATACAGATCACTGAGGTGGTACTGATGTGATGAAATCTTTGATAAGACTCACAATGCTTCAGAATGGGCTTGAAGTCTGCAGAATAAAAATTAATCTCCTGGACACTGCGGCAAGTAACCCAAGATAAAAATAATTGAATGTGAGATATTTGGCTTGGGATAGACTGCCAAAGAAGTCTGTTAAACTCTGACGACAGTTGGAGTAATGTATCCTTCCAAAGCCACTGGGAGCACGAAGCCCTTCGAAATTTACAACACTTGGATTGCATATTGTAATCGAAGCCAGTACTGTGCCAGGTAATTTATTCAAGAGGGAAAGAAAGATGATGTGTTTTTTTTGTGCCTTTGATGTGCCTGCAGTCACTGAAGTGCTTTTGAAATGTTTCAGTGCTCTAGCATAGGAAAGTAGTCATCTTATTTGCACACACACACACAGTCTAAACAGACAACTTGACAATGGCCAAGTGTCTGCTTTTGTGAATGTTGGGACTGGCGTTGGCCAGGACATTTGGGGTAAATTCCCTGCTCTTCATCTAAGTGACTCCTCACTTCAAATGCAGTTCATAAGTGTTTAAGTGATGGGCCTGATTGTGGCTGACCGACTCATCCACCACTCCCCTCCCGTTCACTCCGGCAACATTCCCCAGCTGCATGAACCTCTTCTGGCCAAATTGGTTCACAGAAAAACCCGAAAACTTCTTGCCCGAGAAATTGGGCCTCAGGTGCTCAGACCCAAACCTGAACCACGCTGACAGCTGGCCCCAAATCATGTCCACTCTTACATTCCAAAACGTCCTGGTCTTGATGCGTGGGACCATTCCAACAGGGGAGTTCAGACCTGATGCACTAGCTCTATCTCTCTCTCCACAGATGCTGCCTGACCTGCTGACTATTTCCAGTATTCATCAACATTATCATCATCATCAGTCATTGAAAGTAAGCATGCAGGTACAGCAGGCAGTGAAGAAAGCTAATGGCACGTTGGCCTTCATAACAAGGTAAGTTGAGTATAGGAGCAAAGAGGTCCTTCTGCAGTTGTACAGGGCCCTGGTGAGACCACACCTGGAGTATTGAGTTCAGTTTTGGTCTCCAAATTTGAGGAAGGACATTCTTGCTATTGAGGGAGTGCAGTGTAGGTTCATGAGGTTAATTCCCCGGATGGTGGGACTGTCATATGTTGAAAGATTGGAATGACCGGGCTTGTATACATTGGAATTTAGAAGGATGAGAGGAGATCTGATTGAAAGATATAAGATTATTAAGGGATTAGACATGCTAGAGGCAGGAAACATGTTTCCGATGTTGCGGGAGTCCAGAACCAGAGGCCACAGTTTAAGAATAAGGGGTAGGCCATTTAGAACAGAGTTCAGGAAAAACTTTTTCACCCAGAGAGTTGTGGATCTATGGAATGCTCTGCCTCAGAAGGCAGTGGAGGCCAATTCTCTGGATGCTTTCAAGAAAGAGTTAGATAGAGCTCTTAAAGATAGCGGAGTCAAGGGATATGGGGAGAAGGCAGGAACGGGGTACTGATTGTGGATGATCAGCCATGATCACAGTGAATGGTGGTGCTGGCTAGAAGAGCCGAATGGCCTACTCCTGCACCTACTGTCTATTGTCTATTATCATAATGTGCCATGTGGTATGATGTGGGCGATCATGGTCTTCCATCAGTCTTTAATCTCAGATGTTCTAATAAGCTCTGCAAAACTTTTGCCTACTTTTTGTCCAACATTTTCTGCTTTTATTCCTGACCTCACCTTTAAGTCAAAAAGCTGCTGCAAATATTCAAACACATGCACCCAGTGGCACTTTATTAGATACCTCCTGTACCTAATAAAATGGCCACTGGGTATATGTTCAGGATCTTCTGCTGCTGTAGCCCATCCACTTCAAGGTTCAACATGTTGTGCATCCAGAGATGCTCTTCTCCACACCACTGTTGTAACGTGTGGTTATTTGAGTTACTGTCGCCTTCCTGTCAGTTTGAACCGGTCTGGCCATTCTCCTCTGACCTATCTCATTGACAAGGCATTTCAGCCTCAGAACTGCTGCCCAGTGGCTGTTTCTATGCTCTTCTCTGTAAACTTTAGCACTAATATCAGTAAAAATCCCAGGAGTTCAGCAGTTTCTGAGATACTCAAACCACCCCATCTGGCACCAACAATCATTCCACGATCAAAGTCACTTAGATCACATTTCTTCCCCATTCTGATGTTTGGTCTGACAACAACTGCTCTTGGCTATGTCTGCATGCTTCTATGCATTGAGATGTTGCTACTTGATTGGCTGATTAGATACTTGCATAAATGAGAAGGTGTAAAGATGTATCTAAAAAACAGTAATTTTGGTTAATAGCCTGGCACAGTGTGGGAGAAGAGAGCTCGTGGCCTCAGACAATTTTAAGAATATACAAAAAAAGCTATTAATTCTCATATATTTTAGGCAATTCCTTTTCTCACACTCATAGTTACATGTTACTATGATGAATTACAAGTAGATGACAGTGTGGGCAAGTTTAATTTATACAGTGATATGAAGCAAACATTAAAGCTTTTGTTCTCACAATCAGCAGAGGTTTTGTGAGACCAAGCTGGAGAACTTTCTCATAAACTTCAAATTAAAGGGCCTGTGCAGAAAATATTCATCATAAATCATTAATCATATCAGCTCCTCCTCTCCTCTCCTATCAAATTCCTTCTTCTCCAGCCCTTTATCTTTCCCATCCCCCTGGCTTCCCCTATCACCTTCCAGCTATCCTCCTTCCCCTACCCCCACCTTTTTACTCTGGTATCTTCTCTCTTCCTTTCCAGTCCTGAAGAAAGGTCTTGGCCCGAAATGTCAACTGTTTATTTATCTGCATGCATGCTGCCCGGCCTGCTGAGTTCCTCTAGCATTTTGTGCGTATTGCTTTGGATTTCCAGCATCTACAGACTTTCTTGTGTTTATTAATCATAAATCTGTCCATGCCTCCCTAAGTATATCTGCACAGATATATTATTTATTTTATTTAGTGAAAGGCCCTTCCGGCCCAGTGAGGGCTTGCGGCCAATTACACTCACGTGATCAATTAACCTACTGAACCATTGGACTGTGGGAGGGAACCAGAGCACCCGGGGGAAACCCACGCAGTGATGGGGAGAAGATTCAAACACCTTACTGACAACGGCAGGAATTGAAACCTCACACACAAAATGCTGGTGGAACGCAGCAGGCCAGGCAGCATCTATAGGGAGAAGACCTGTCGACGTTTCGGGCCGAGACCCTTCGTCAGGACTAACTGAAAGGAGAGATACTAAGAGATTTGAAAGATCTCCTTATAGATGCTGCCTGGCCTGCTGCGTTCCACCAGCACTTTGTGTGTGTCGTTTGAATTTCCAGTATCTGCAGATTCCCCCATGTTTGCTCTAGGAATTGAAAGCTGATCACTGGCTGTAAAAGCCATGTCACCTCTGCAATGATGTCACCTAAAGTGTTGGAAGGTGGGAGAATGGGGTTAAAAAAAAAATCAGCCATAATTGAATGACACGCGCAAAATGGAAGAACTCAGCAACACAGGAGGCATCGATGGAGGGGAAATCAGCACCTACATCAGTGCTGCCTAACGCCTGCAGGATGTGGGAGAAATGCTTCTGATGACTCCTTTCAGACAACATAGAAAACTGGAGCTGGTGTTAGAAATCGCTGAGAGAATAAGGTCAATATGAATGAGGATTATTCTGGTCACTCCCTACTTCCTGATGATTTCTTTCATTTCTCGGTACGTTCTTCAATATTCCCTGAGTTAAGACAAGTTTGCAAGTTGAGACCAGCGCAATCATATGGTGTCATTAGCCACACACGCAATACGCTGGAGGAACTCAGCAGGTCAGGAGGCTTGTTCACCAGAAGTGAACAAAGCAAGTATTCTTGAGGAACTTAGAGTAGAGAGGACTCTTGAAAAGATATTTCCTAGGATAGAATCAAAGGCGTGAGCATGGTGCCACTAATGTTCTGAGCTGCATATACTTCAGTGCAAGCAGTATTGTAAAAAAGGCAGATGAGCTCAGGGCATGGTTCAACACATGGAATTATGATATGGTAGCCATAAGTGAGAATTGGTTGCAGGAGGGTCAGGACTGGCAGCTCAGTATTCCAGGGTTTCGTTATGGCAGAGCAGGAGGTATTAAAGGGGGAGGGCTGGCGTTACTAGTCAGGGTAAATGTCTTGGCAGTGCTCAGTCAGGGCAGACTGGAGAACGCGTCTAGTGAGGCTTTATGGGTGGAACTGAGGGAAAAGAAAGATATGACTATGCTACTGGGGCTATATTGTAGACCATTCTCCGCTCGCAGGACTTAGAGGAACAAATTTGTAGAGAGATCACAGACTGTTGCAAGAAACATAAGGTTGTGATAGTAAAGTGATTCTAACTTTCCATATATTGACTGGAACTCCCACACTGTAAAAGGGCTGAACGGGGAAGAGTTTGTCAAACATGTTCAGGAAAGTTTCCTTAATCAGTACGGTGAAGTCCCACTGAGAGAGTACATTACTTGATCTCCTGTTAGGGAATGAGACAGGGCAGGTGGCAGAAGTTTGTGCAGGGGAACACTTTGCATCCAGTGACCACAATGTCATTAGTTTCAAAGTAAATATGGAAAATTATAGGTCTGGTCCACAGGTTGAGATTCTAAATAGGAGAAAGGCCAGTCTTGCTGGCATCAGACGGGATCTGACAAGTGTGGATTGGGACAGGCTGTTTACTGCCAAAGGTGTACTTTGTAAGTGGGAGGCCTACAAAAGTGAAAATTTGAGAGTACAAAGCTTGTATGTGCCTGACAGAATGAAAGGTAAAGATAACAGGTTTAGGGAACTTTGGTTTTCAAAGGATATTGAGGCCGTGGTTAAGAAAGAAAAGTAGGTGCAAAACAGGAGTAGGCAGGTAGGAACAAATGAGGTGTTTGTGAAGTACCATTAGTGCAAGGAAACACTTACAAAATAAATCAGGAGGGTTAAAAGAAAGCATGAGGTTGCTCTGGCAGACAAAGTGAAGGAGAATCAAGGAATTCTGCAGATGTGTTGAGAGCAAAAGGATCACAAGGGACAAAACTGGTCCTCTGGGAGATCAGAATGGTCTTCTATTCACGAAGCCAAAAGAGATGGGGGAGGTTTTAAATGGAATTTTTCCATCTGTATTTACCTGGGAGACAGACACAGAGTCTGTAGAAGTGAGGCAAAGTAGCAGCGAGATGATGGACCCTGTACAGATTACAGAAGAGGAGGTGTTTGCTGTCTCGAGGCAAATTAGAGTGGATAAATCCTCAAGGCCTGTCGAGGTGTCGCCTTGGACCCTGTGCGAGGCAAGTGCAGAAATTGCAGGGGCCCTACTAGAGGTTTTTAAATCATTTTTAGTGACAGGTGAGGTACCTAAGGATTGGAGGATAGCTAATGTTGTTGCACCACTTAAGAAAGGGCTCTAAAAGTAAATCAGGAAATTATAGACCAGTGAGCCTGACATCAGTAGTGGGAAAGTTATTGGAAGACATTCTAAGGGACTGGATATATGAGTATTTGGACAGACATGGACTGACTAGAGATGGTCAGCATGGCATTGTGTGTGGTAGGTCATGTCTAACCAATCTTATAGATTTATTTGAGGAAGTTACTAGGAGATTTGATGAAGGCAGAGCAATGGATATTGTCCACATGGACTTTAGTAAGACATTTGACAAGGTCCTGGATGGAAGGCTGGTCAAGAAGGTTCAGTCGCTCGATGTTCAAGATGAGGTAGTAAAGTGGTTGAGATGCTGGCTTTGCAGGAGAAGCTAGAGAGTGGTAGTAGATGGTTGCCTCTCTGACTGGAGTCCTGTGCCTAGTGGAGTGCCACAGGGATCAGTGATGGGTCCACTGTTGTCTGTCATCTGTATCAATGGTCTGGATGATCATGTGGTTCACATGATCAGCAAATTTGCCGATGGGATCTGGACCAGCTGGAAAAATGGCCTGAGAAATGGCAGGTGGAATTTAATGTAGACAAGACTGAGGTTTTGCACTTTGGTAGGACCGACCAGGGTGGGTCTTACACAGTGAACGGTAAGGAGTGTGGTACAACACAGAAATGTGGAAATTCATTGAAAGTACTGGCACAAGTAGATATGGTCATGAAGAAAGCTTTTGGCATACTGGCCTTCTTAAATCAAAGTACTGAGTACAGGAGATGGTATGTTGTGTTGAAGTTGTATACAACATTGGTAAGGCTTAATTAGGAGTATTATGTGCAGTTTTGGTCACCTACCTACAGGAAAGATGTAAATAAGATTGAAAGAGTACAGAGAAAATTTACAAGGATGTTGCCGGGTCTGGAGGACCTGAGTTACAAGGAAAGATCGAATATGTTCAGACTTTATACCTTGCTAACTAAAAGGTTGAGGGGAAATTTGATAGAGTTATACAAAATTATGAGGGGTAAATGCAAGCAGGCTTTTTCCACTAAGGACTACAACTAGAGGTCACAGTTTGAGGGTAAAAAGTGAAAAGTTTAAGGTGAACATGAGGGGAAACCTTTTCAGAGGGTGGTGAGAGTTTGGAACAAGCTGCCAGCTTAAAGTGGTGCATGCAAGCTCAATTTCAACTTTTAAGAAAAGTTTGGTTCGGTACATGGAGGTCTATGGTCCCGGTGCCGATTGCTGGGACTAGGCAGTTTAAGTAGTTTAGCATGGACTAGATAGGCTACCCAAGTTATACCCTCTCCTCACTGCCATCATCAGAGAGGAGGTAGAGGAGTCTGAAGACCCACACTCAATGCTTTATGAGCGGTTTCTTTCCCTCTGCCACCAGATTTCTGAATGGATATTGAACCTATGAACACTATTATTACTCTGTTTTTGCACTGTGTGTGTGCGTGCGTGCGTGCGTGTGTGTGTGTGTGTGAGAGTGTGTGTGTGTGTGCATGTGTGTGTGTGTGCGTGTGTGCGTGCGTGCATGCGTGCGTGTGTGTGTGTGAGAAAGAGTGTGTGTGTGTGTACATATATTTGTAAGTGTAATTTATAGAATATATATAGTGCACTGCTGCCACAATAACGAATTTCACAACTAATGTCACTGATAATAAACCTGATTCTGATTAGACTGTAACATTATTTCCATTTTTGCTGAACATAATGAACGACTAGACTGTTACAGAATGAAATTCTTTAAATGTATTCGCTGTGGTTACATTCTAAAAATATCTTGGCTAAATTGACGATAATCCCTCTGAGTCAAGTCTTATCGGAACATTTTTGAGTAATTTAGCAATCTCTTTGAGCAATATTGGTTTGTTGCAGCACTGAAGAAAGGGCTCTTTTACTGAACTCTGCCTGTTTGACAGAGTTCTGACGTCCTGGCCAATCTTCTTCCGGATACCAATCCCAAGAGAATATTGGCCACTGGATCATTCCCTTATCAAATGAACAACAGCTGCTGCATTTGCCCAGATAGCAGGCTTGGCACCTCAAAGGAGCTGCTACTTAAATCTGCATCCTTAATGAAACACTTTTATGTGGACAGAGATCTAATTGACTTCTCGGCTTTATTTATATTTAATGGTGCCCAGAGCAGACAAATTTCACGACATATGTCAGTGTTATTAAACCTGATTCTCATCATTACTCTAAGGTAAAGCAGACCTTCTGCATGAGGGAGTGGGCTGGATTTTAGCACCTCCCTCTTTCCTAGAGTGGAGATGGGTAAGTTTTTCTTCTCTCCACTGTAGACTTCACCCTTCTAGCAGGGAGATATAAGATCAGTCCACACATGTGTGCACCACAACAGGATTTGTACAGGCTATATTCCAATGCACTGACTGGTGGTGTAGTGACATCTGGGAGTAGAGATAGCCCAGGAAATTATAGACCAGTGAGTCTTACTTCAGTGGTTGGGAAGTTGATGGAGAAGATCCTGAGAGGCAGGATTCATGAACATTTGGAGAGGCATAATATGATTAGGAGTAGTCAGCATGGCTTTGTCAAGGGCAGGTCGTGCCTTACATGCCTGATTGAATTTTTTGAGGATATGACTAAACACATTGATGAAGGTAGAGCAGTAGATGTAGTGTATATGGATTCCAGCAAGGCATTTGATAAGGTACCCCATGCAAGGCTTATTGAGAAAGTAAGGAGGCATGGGATCCAAGGGGACATTGCTTTATGGATCCAGAACTGGCTTACCCACAGAAGGCAAAGAGTGGTTGTGGATGGGTCATATTCTGCATGGAGGTCAGTCACCAGTGTTGTGCCTCAGGGATCTGTTCTGGGACCCTTACTCTTCGTGATTTTTATAAATGACCTGGATGAGGAAGTGGAGGGATGGGTTAGTAAATTTGCTGATGACACAAAGGTTGGAGGTGTTGCAGATAGTGTGGAGGGCTGTCAGAGGTTACAGCGGGACATTGACAGGATGCAAAACTGGGCTGAGAAGTGGCAGATAGATTTAATAGACAATAGACAATAGACAGTAGGTGCAGGAGTAGGCCATTCGGCCCTTCTAGCCAGCACCACCATTCACTGTGATCATGGCTGATCATACACAATCAGTACCCCGTTCCTGCCCTCTCCCCATATCCCTTGACCCCGCTATCTATAAGAGCTCTATCTAACTCTTTCTTGAATGCATCCAGAGACTTGGCCTCCACTGCCTTCTGGGGCAGAGCATTCCACATATCCACCACTCTCTGGGTGAAAAAGTTTTTCTGCATCTCAGTTCTAAATAGCCTACCCCTTATTCTTAAACTGTGGCCTCTAGTTCTGGACTCACCCATCAGCAGGAACATGCTTCCTGCCTCCAGCGTGTCCAATCCCTTAATAATCTTATATGTCTCAATCAGATCCCCTCTCATCCTTCTAAATTCCAGTGTATACAAGCCCAGTCGCTCCAATCTTTCAACATATGACAGTCCCGCCATTCCGGGAATTAACCTTGTGAACCTACGCTGCACTCCCTCAATAGCAAGAATGTCCTTCCTCAAGAATGTCCTTCACTTTTGGTGAAGACCAAAACTCCACACAATACTCCAGGTGAGGTCTCACCAGGACCCTGTACAGTTGCAGAAGGACCTCTTTACTCCTATACTCAATTCCTCTTGTTATAAAGGCCAGCATGCCATTAGCTTTCTTCACTGCCTGCTGTACCTGCATGCTTGCTTTCATTGACTGATGTACAAGAACACCTAGATCTCGTTGTACTTCCCCTTTTCCTAACTTGACTCCATTTAGATAGTAATCTTCCTTCCTGTTCTTGCCACCAAAGTGGATAACCTCACATTTATCCACATTAAACTGCATCTGCCATACATTTGCCCACTCACCCAACCTGTCCAAGTCACCCTGCATTCTCATAACATCTTCCTGACATTTCACACTGCCACCCAGCTTTGTGTCATTAGCAAATTTGCTAATGTTACTTTTAATCCCTTCATCTAAATCATTAATGTATATTGTAAACAGCTGCAGTCCCAGCACCGAACCTTGCAGGCGGTGCTGGCTAGGAGGGCCGAATGACCTACTCCTGCAACTACTGTCTATTGTCTATTGACTAATCAAAAACATACTAGCCTCAGCTTTAAATGTATCCAATGACTTGGCTTCCACAGCTGTCCATGCCAATGAATTCCACAGATTCACCATCATTTGAATCACAGCCTGCCATTCCGAAAGGGACCCGTTAATCACTACACTTTGTTTCCTGTCAGCCAGCCAATGTTCAATCCATGCCAGTACTCTGCCCTCAATACCATGTGCCCTAATTTTTCCCACTAATCTCCTATGTGGGACTTTATCAAAAGCTTTCTGGAAGTCCAGGTACACTACATCCACTGGCTCTCCCTTGTCCATTTTCATAGTTACATCCTCAAAAAACTCCAGAAGATTAGTCAAGCATGATTTTCCCTTCATAAATCCATGCTGACTCGGACTGATCCTTCTACTGTTATCCAAATGTGTCGTAATTTCATCTTTTATAATTGACTCCAGCATCTTTCCCACCACTGACTTCAGGCTAACGGGTCTATAATTCCCTGTTTTCTCTCCCTCCTTTCTTGAAAAGTGGGACAACATTACCCACCCTCCAGTCAGCAGGAACAATCTATAGAACATTGGAAAATGATTACCAATGTGTCCACGATTTCTAGAGCCACCTCTTTAAGTACCCTGGGATGAAGACCATCAGGTCCCGGGGACTTATCAGCCTTCAGACTCAACAGTCTATCCAACACCGTTTCTTGCCTAATATAAATTTCCTTCAGTTCATTCTTTACCCTAGTTCCTTTGACCACTATTACATCTGGGAGATTGTTTGTGTCTTCCCTAGTGAAGACAGATCCAAAGTACTTGTTCAACTCATCTGCTACTTCCTTGTTCCCCATAATAAATTCACCCGTTTCTGTCTTCAATGGTCCAATTTTGGTCTTAACTATTTTTTTGCTATTTACATACCTAAGATATTTCAACCCAGATAAATGTGAAGTGGTTCATTTTGGTAGGTCAAATATGATGGCAGAATACAGTATTAATGGTAAGACTCTTGGCAGTGTGGAGGATCAGAGGGATCTTGGGGTCCGAGTCCATAGGACGCTCAAAGCAGCTGCGCAGGTTGACTCTGGTTAAGAAGGTGTACAGTGTATTGGCTTTCATCAATTGTGGAATTGAATTAAGGCATTGATCGTGTGGATAGTCAGAGGCTTTTTCCCAGGGCTGAAATGGTTGCCACACGAAGACACAGGTGTAAGTTGTTGGGGAATAGGTACAGAGATGTCAGGGGTAAGTTTTTTACTCAGAGAGTGGTGAGAGCATGGAATGGGCTGCTGGCAACGGTGGTGGAGGAGGATACGATTGGGACTTTTAAGAGACTTTTGGATAGGTACATGGAGCTTCGTAAAATGGAGGGCTGTGGGTAAGCCTAGTAATGTCTGAGGTAGGGACATGTTCGGCACAACTTTGTGGGCCGAAGGGCCTGTATTGTGCTGTAGGTTTTCTATGTTTCTATCTGCACCTGATTTCAGGGTGAGTTGTCATGGGTTCGAATCCGGCCGGCTCCTTGCACACTTTCCATCCGTGCTGGGTTGAGCGTCAAGCTAGTAACTGGGCCTCATGAAGGGACAGACAAATGTTGAAGGAACAGCAAGGTTGCTGCCTGATGTGCCACAAGGGTGCGGAGAAAAACAGCGATGTCCCAGTGCAGAAAGGACATTTCAGAGTCAGATACTGCCACAGGCACACCACTGGTACCTCAGTCCTGGGAGAGGACGTGGAAGTCAGCTGTTGAGACCACCATGAGCCTGTGGTAGCCTCTTTGAACACTGACATTATTAGCAGGATAACTGCTGTCTGAGGCTAACGTGCTTTGTTGTCCCAGCTGAGGTACATGCAGCCATGGCACGTCAGCTGAAGGAGGTGTCTGAATTGGAGAGAGGGGCTGTTTCAGTTTATTATGTCAGCTATTCCTTCCACTAGCTGGCTGGGTGAAATTTGCAGGGCTCTAGGGAAGAAACACAGTGAGAGGAGTGGGTGAAGAGTGAGGCTTAGTGTTTACAGCATCAACAGTTTCCAGACTGAGTATGTGAAGGGAAGGTCATTACTGTCTTCAAGAGAATCGGCTCTACAAGATTAACAACTATTTTTTCCAGAAGTGTCCATCTCCTCAACTGCAGTTGAGGCATGCAGTTGTATCTGTCCTTCTCCAATCACCCCTGCAGCCTCAGTTAAACAAAACCTTATCTAACAAGGAAATTGCAAGTGGCTGCTTGGATGAATGGGAGTATCCCTCAGGCAAAAAGGACTAGCTCTAGATAAGGAACTTGGTGGGAAAGTAGGGCCTTTCCTGCACTGTGTAACTCTATGATTCTGTGATAAGGATGTGGTGACATAATATCTGGCAAAAGCGTGGACCAAAGGAGATGTAGCTGATAGAGCTGCTACATGACGTGAGGGTGTGACGGGAGACAAATGACCTGAACTTCGTGACAATGCTGGTGGAGAAGAGATTGGTGTGCATCACATTGAGGAACATGTTGCTGGATTTTCCATTCCTTGGATCAACAATGCATTCCATCATTCCCACTGTCTCCTTACTGCTCATTATGCTGCGGGCGTTTAGAGCAGCTACAAAGGTCCTCCATCTCCACCTATCTTGGCCATCTTCATACCGTCACACTCGGCTGTAAAAGGACTCTTCATTGCTGCTTCCATAACAGTTTTGTCTGATCAGTCAGGATTGCTGGCCTGAGCTGAGCCCCTGAACACGGAGGACCGGTGGACAGCTCTTAGATTGGCCTCTCCCCTTTGACCTGTTTGGCAGAGGTGACCCTATGAAGAACCAACGCATAAAGCCCTGACTCCAGCAAACATCTCTGGATCACTGAGGCATGCAAGCCTCCAAACCACAACAAGGCTGTGGTCCCTGCACTGACCATCCTCACCTTCACTAACCAACTGCTATCATCCCAATCTCCACCTCCCCCAGCCCTCACCTTCCACCAACTCTCCATGGACTCACCTTCACTACTGAGCAGGTGGGAAGGACTCTGGGGAAACTCAGACACGGCAAAGCATTGGGACCGGATGGTGTGACCCCCAAGGTCCTGAGGGAGTGTGCTGAGCAGCCGCGTGGAGTTCTCCAATGCATTTTCAATCTGAGTCTCAGCCTGGAAAGGGTCCCGACTGTATGGGAAACATCATGTGTGGTCCCAGTACCCAAGAAGGGCCAAACAAAAGTCTTGAATGACCACCGTCCAGTGGCCCTGTCCTCACACATCATGAAAACCCTAGACAGGCTGGTCCTGGCTCACCTCCAATCCCTGGTCAGATCAGCCCTCGATCTCCTGTTGTTTGCCTACCAGGAACACGTTGGAGTCGATGATGCTGTCATCTTCCTGCTGAAAAGAGCCTGCTCCCATTTGGATAAGCAGGGCAACATGTGAGGATCATGTTTTTTGATTTCTCAAGTATGTTCAATACCACCCAGCCCTCATTGCTGGGGGGAATACTCCGTTTGATTGGTGCTTCCATTGTAACCTAGCTAATGGACTTCCTGACCAGCAGGTCACAGTTTGAGTGGCTTCAGAGCTGTGTGTCAGGCATGGCTATAGGCAGCACTGGGGCCCCACAGGAGACTGTATTGGCTCCCTTCCTGTTTACCCTGTATACCTCAGACTTCAGAGGTATGAAATTTAAAAGGTCCCAGAAGCAGCCACTGGTCTAAAGTCAGAGTCGTGGAGACACACAGCATGGAACAGGTCCACCAGCCCAATTAGTCCATGAGAAGGTAAATTCCCAACTAAACTAGTCCCATTTGCCTGCCTGTGGCCTGCTAGAGAAACTCAGCAAGTCAGGCAGTGTCATTTATCTATCCAGGTGCCTTTAAAATGTTGTTAATGTATCGGCCTCAAACACTTCCTCTGGCAGCTCATTCCATATACTGATGTCCTTCTGGGTGTAAAGATTGCTTCTCGGGTTCCAATTAAGTTTGGTGGCACAGTAGCTTAGTGGTCAGCATAATGCCTTAGGGTGCAGACGACCCGGGTTCAATTCCTGCCACTGCCTGTCAGGAGTTTGTACGTTCTCCCCGTGACTGCGTGAGTTTCCTCCGGGTGCTCTGGTTTCCTCCAACAGTCCAAAGACCTACCGGTGGATAGGTTAACTGCTCATTGTAAATTGTCCCATGATTAAGCTCGGATTTAATTGGGAGATTTCTCAACAGCGTTGCTCAAAGGACCAGAAGGGAAGATTCCATCTTTTATCTCAATAAAATAAAATTTAAAAAATAAATCTCTTCCCTCGCATCTGAAACCCATGCTCTTGATTCCTCAGCTAGGGGCCAAGGACTTGAGCATTTACCTAATGTGTGACCCTCATGATTTTATACACATCTATAAGATCACCCCTCATTATCTTATGAAAAGCCTCTCTTCAACCTCTCTCCAGAACTCATTCCCTCAAGTACTGACAACATCTTCATAAATCTCCTCAGGACTCTTCACAGCTCAATGGCATCTTTCCTGTAGTAGTGTGAACAAAACTGAACACAATCTTCCAAATGCAGCCTCACGAACATCTTGCAGAACTGCAAATAACATCCCTATTTCTAAATTTAGTGCCCTGACTGATGAGTGCACCAAGGGTCTTACCTACAAACAAGAGAAAATCTGCAGATGCTGGAAACACACGCAAAACGTCTCGGCCCGAAACATCGACTGCACTCTTTTCCTAGATGCTGCCTGGCCTGCTGAGTTCCTCCAGCACTTTATCTGTCTTTTTTCCTACCCTGACTACCTGTGATGTCACATTCAGGGAACCAGTCTAGGCTGGAAACTAATCTTCTCTGGTTTGATGACAAGTTTATGGTAAGCCAAAGTAGCTGAGTTTAGAAGGAGGGACCATCAACCATGGTTCCCATGAATGGAGACTACAACTTGCTGATAAAATTCCATCTTCCCCGGGACATTCTACACTGCCATCATAGAGAGCATCCTCACATCAGCCAACACTCTCTGTTTTGATGCAGCCACCTCTCATAGTATACAAGACAATAGTGAACTGTCAGGTCAGCAGCAAAGGCCTTTGGCTGCAGTCTCCCATCACTGCATGTGTTTAGGACAAAGAAGTGGGCAGGAAATACCATTGCAGACATTCCCCAATCAGCAAACTGCCTTTTGGAAAAGGGCTATTAAAGCAAAGACTTCACGTCATCTTAAAAGTTTCTTCACTGCAGTTAATCTGATCAACCATTCTAGTTATTCCCCACAACCACCAGCACTCCTCTATCTATTACCCCCACCCCCCATGCAATTGCTGTACTGGACAGTAAACACTGTTAAACACTTTTATAAAGCATTACATTACATTACATTACAAATACATGCTGGTATTCGGTTATTTATTGCATTTTATTCCATATCCATACTTTAATTTCTAAGTTTATTTTTTATGTAATTCTTTATATTTTATAATTGTTGAATGTTGTTTTTGTTGCCTGTCACATCCTGACCAACTCACCACAGCAAATTCCCAAAATACATGTAAATATACAGTATATGGTTAATAAAGTTGATCCTTGACCCTTGACCCTTGATCCTTATCAGTGTCATGGGTCACAGGGGAAGAACAGCCAGTCAGGCTTAGTACAGAAGGGGAAGGTAGGAGGGGAACACTCCAATATATGTCATATCCAATCACCTCATAGAGAATGCAATAAACAATACTATCTGATATGAATATTTTCTACTTCTTGTCTGAGGATGAATCAATGCAGTCTATAAATAAAAATGTAGTTGAATAATGAATTTCTCTACTATAGATCAAGTTTGACACTCTTCCTAAGAGGACAGTTTTATTAAAGAACCAATGTATAAAGTTTAAAACAATGGAAGAATCCATCACTCTGTAGTGTCAGTGTGGCTCTGATTGTGGTTTCCCCCCACAGAGCCAATGTCTAATCCAATTTACTACCTCATCTTGAGTGCCAAGAGAATGAACCTTCTTGATCAACCTCCCATGCAGGACCTTGTCAGATGCCTTACTAAAGTCTTTGTAGACAATACCACTGCCTTGCCTTCATCAACTTTCCTGGTAACTTCCTCGAAAATCTCTAGAAGATTGATTAGACATGACCTACCATGCTCAAAGCTATGCTGATTATCCTTAATCAGTCCATGTCTGTCCAAACACCAGTCACTTACAATACCTTCCAATAACCTACCATTACTGATGTCAGGTTCACAGGCCTCTAATTTCCTGGTATATTTTTAGAACCTTTTTTAAACAGCGGAACAACATTGGCTATCCTTCAATCCTTGGGTACCTCAGCTGTCGGCAGGGATGATTTAAATAACTTTCTAGGGCCCCTGTAGTTTCTGCACTGGCCTCCTACAGGGTCCGGGGCAGCACCTTGTCAGGCCCTGGGGATTTATCCACATTAACAAGCCTCAAGAGAGCAAACACCTCCTGCTCTGTAATCTGCACAGGGTCCATGAAGTAGAAGCTTTGCTTCACTTCTGTAAAGTCACATATTCACAGCCTCACTCCTGTGTCTGTCTCCTGGGTGAATACAAATGCAAAAAATTCATTTAAGATCTCCCCAATCTCTCCTCATAATCGAAACATTCCAAAGCAGGCATCTTGGCCTATGCACTGCGTGGCACCAGTTGCTGATAAACAATTCGCTAGCCTCAGTCTATCTAGTCACTCTCAGTTGTATCAAAATGATTCAATAGGCTGTTCTGCCATCAAATTCTCAGGTCACCTCAGGTCAACTGAAGACAACACCCTTGTCTGCATAACTCACAAGTCAAGAAGGAATTAAAGAGAATCTGGCCAGGACACCAGCAGGAAGCCATTGCTGATCTTCAGATGGTAGTTTCGTTGGGTGTAGAGTTTGCATGTTCTCTCTGCAACGGTGTGTGTTTCGTCTAGGTACTCTACTTTCCTCCTGCACATTCAGGGCAATAGATTTGTTGGCTGTAGTCAGTTGGCCCTTATGTAAATGAGTGTAATCTTCTCTGGGGGTGGTTTGATGGGATTGTGAGAAAGAAGAGTTTACAGGGAAATAGATGGGAGACTGGGATTAATTGAATTGCTCTGAGAGCCAACATTGCTGTGAACCAGCAGCCAAATTTGGGATTTTCACCATAGGAATGCACTTGATGGATTGTATCTTAAGTTGATGAATCTCCGCTGCACCATTTCCAGTGGTTCGTTGAGTTTCAGAGAGGCTACTGAGGCAAGACGATCCAAATCCCTGTCACCGCTGTCACACAATCAGTAAGGGTGCTTCAAAAACCAGATGCTCTCACCCTGGTAGAGGGACCAAGGACCCTACTCCTACTGTAAAATCCTGCAGGTTGCGAGGCCTTTACTAGTGTCCCATGCCTCAGGTGAGTGAGGAGGGTGAAGGTCTTATATTCAGAAGTCACAAACTTTGCAGCTTCTGGGATACACAAAAGAGTTTAACTGGTAAAGAAAGGGAAGGATAAAGAAAGGTTATTTTTTAAATTTCCATTTCGAGATACAGTGCAGAGCAGACCTTTCTGGCACAACAAGTTATGCCATCCAGCAATCCGTTGATTTAACCCTATCTCAGGACAATTTACATTAGCCGTTTAACCCACTAACCCATGCATCTTTGGACCGAGGGTTAAAACCAGAGACCTAGACGAAACCCATGCACACACGTGAAGAACATCCAAACTTTCTTACAGAGGACACCAGAAATAAACTCCAAACTCTGACAGCCCAAGCCGTGAGAGCACCGTGCTAACCACTAAATTACTGTGGCACCCTTCTTCATAGAACTTCTTCCTGATCGCCCCAAAGGAGCTCGATGACTGATGGAGCTTTCCACAGCTGGGACCCATCCCAAATGCATGGCAGGAGCTGCTGACCATTTCCATTATCAAAGGAGGCAAGCTGGCCAATGATCCAAGAAGCTTGGTGCTAAGGTCCTCTCTGTACACACACTATAATCACCCGGGACCAGTGGTTGAGTGACCCGTCCCTGAAGATGCAGTGGGTTACAAGAATAAGCAAGCCTGATGTGTTATATTGTGCATTGCTGAAACCCCATCTGGAGTACTCAACGCCATTTTGGCCCTGGAGTTATTTGCCTTGGAGTCAGTGCGGGGTGGATTCAGTGGTTCAATCTTGGGCATATGGGACTTTCTCTTGGAGGGTATATTGCTGTGATTACATTGTTCAGAAGAGTTCAGGTAGGACACCTGTTAACGCCTGTCCTATCAGAATAAGGTGACTTAATTCCAATAGGGTAGGTACTAACATCTCGTTTTCTCAGACCAGGATGAGCTGACACGGGGCCAAGCAATGTAATGCAACGTTGGACTGCGAGGAGGCTTGGAGGTGGTCTGTCTCGGAGAGTTGTCAACACTCAGCCGGTGCACTTGCTCATAGCTGAGATCAGCAGGGAACCTAAACACAAGCACATGCTTTGGCCACCTGGCACTACAACACTACAACGGACTCTTTCTTTACACTCACAGCTCAATGCAGACCCTTCAGCCCACGATGATGTGCCGATCTTTTAAGCCATCCAAGATCAATTAACCCTTCCCTCCTTCATAGCCCTCCATCTTTCTATCATCCCTGTGCTTATCTCAGAGTTTCTTAAATGTCCCTGACTCTATCACCCCCCTGGCAGGGCATTCCACCCACCTACTACTATCTGTGGAAAAAACCCTTCCTCTGACATCCTCCCTATACATTATACATTTCTCCAATTACCTTAACATAACGGATAGGCCTATTGTCTCTGCCTGCCCCTGTCCCCCGAACTCATGTTCTCGTACCTCGACTCCATTCTATCCCCCTTTGTTCGGTCCCTTCCCACCTACATCCGCGACACTTCTCATGTGCTCGATCTCCTCGCTAACTTTCAGTTCCCTGGCCCTGACTGCCTCATCTTCACCATGGATGTCCAGTCCCTATACACTTCTATCCCCTATTAAGAAGGCCTCAATGCTCTCCGCGTCTATCTTGACAAAAGAACATACCAATTCCCTGACCGGCTGGCCACAGTATCTGTGGCTTCAGAGTTGTGTGTCAGACATGGCTATAGGCAGCACTGGGGCCCCACAGGGGACTGTACTGGCTCCTTTCCTGTTTACCCTGTATACCTTGGACTTCAGATACAACACTGAGTCATCATCTGCAGAAATTCTCTGATGACTCAGCAGTAGTTGGGTGTATAAAGGGAGGACGGGAGGATGAATACAGGGCCCTGGGGGAGGATGGTGCAAGCTGAATCATCTGCAGCTCACCATCAGTAAGACAAAGGAGATGGTGATGGACTTTAGGAAGAGTAAGCCTGCTCGGCTCCCTGTTACTATTGATGGTGAGGATGTGGATGTGGTGAGGTCCTACAAGTACCCGGGGGTGCACCTGGATGACAGATTTGAGTGGAACACCAACACAGAGACTGCGTACAAGAAGGGCCAGTCGCCTCTACTTCCTGAGGAGACTGAGGTCCTTTGGAGTATGCAGGCCTCTCCTTCACATGTTCTACCAGTCTGTTGTTGCCAGTACAATCTTCTATGTGGTGGTTTACTGGGGCGATGGCACCAACGGGCTCAATAAACTGATTAGAAAGGCTGGCTCTGTTATAGGAGTCAAACTGGACACACAGGAGGCTGGGGTAGAACAAAGAACCCTACGGAAAATCTGAGAAATTCTGGACAATGTTTCTCACCCTCTGCATGCCAGCTTGGCTGCACGGAGGAGCACTTTCAATAATAGACTAAGACAACTGCACTACACCAAAGAGCATTACATGAGGTCATTCTTACCCTTGGCCATTAGGCTCTATAATGAGTCAACCCATAGCCGGGGCAGTGATGACCCCCTCCTGTTAGACTGTTTGATGTAACTTATCTATTATTCTTTCTTCCTTCTTTCTAATTATATGTTTGTATATCTGTTCACTTGTAATGCTACTATGACACTGTAATTTATTTTGGGATCAATAAAGTATCTGTCCAACTATCTCCACAGCACTCTTCTCCATCTATCAGAACTGGTCCTTACCCTGAACAGCTTTTTCTATGGCTCCTCCCACTTTCCCCAACCCCGAGGGGTAGCCATGGACATTCACCTGCACCCCAATGATGCCTGCCTCTTCATTGGCTACGTAGAGCAGTCCATGTTCAAAACCTTCCCTGGTAATACTCCCCAACTCTTCCTCTGCTACATTGACAACTGCATTGGCACCGCTTCATGCTGAGCTCGTCAATTTGATCAACGTTGTCTCTAACTTTCACCCTGCCCTTATATTCACTTGAACCATCTCTGATACCTGACTCCCCTTTCTCAACCTCTCTGTTTCCACCTCTGGAGAAAACTGTCAACCGACATCTTTTATAAACCTACTGGTTCCCACGGTTACCTTGACTAAATTTCTTCCCATCTTATCTCCTGTACAAATACTATTCCCTTTTCTCAGTTTCTTTGCTCCGCCGCGTCTGTTCCCAGGATGTGACTTTCCATTCTATGACATCAGAGATGTCCTCCTTCCCTCCCTCCATTATTGATGCTGGCCTCACCTGTATCCCCTCCATTTCCTGAACACCTGTGCTCACCCCATCTTCCCACTGCCTTTACAGTGACAGAGTTCCTCTTGTTCTTACCTGCCACCCCACCATCCTCTGCATCCAACTTTCGCTTTCTCCGGAGGGATCCTACCACTAAACATATCTTTACCTCCCTCCTCCCTCCGCTTTCCACAGGGATCTCTCACTCTGTGAGTCCCTTGTCCGTTCATCCCTCTCACTAGTCTCCCTCCCAGCACTTATCCCTGCAAGTGGCCCAAGTGCCACGCCTTCCCATACACCTCCTCCCTCACCTGCATATTCAGGCAGTCCTTCCAGGTGAGGCAACTCTGCTTCTGTGCATCTGCTGGGGTCCTCGATTGTGTCTGGTGCTCCTGATACAGCCCTCTCTACATTGGTGGGATCTGTCATAAATTAGGGGATTGCTTCGTCGAGCACCTCCACTCCATCTGCCACAAGTGAGACCTCCGGGTGGCCAAACAGCTTAATTCCCGTTCCCATCCCTGTTCGGAAGTGATGGACCCTGGCCTGCTGTTGTGCCCAGATGAGGCCACCCTCAGGGTGGAGGAGCAACACCTTATATTCCGTCTGGGTAGCCTCCAACCCTGATGGCATGAATATCAATTTCTCCTTCTGCTAAACATTTTCCTTCCCCCTCCATTTCCTCTATTCCCCACCCGGACCTTCTATCTCTTCTCACCTGCCTAACACTTTCCCCCAGTTCCCCTCCTCCTTCCCATTCTCCCACGGTACACTCTCCTCTCCTATCGGATTCCTTCTTCTCCAGCCCTTTACCTTTCCCACCCATCTGGCTTCACCTAACACCTTCCAGCTAGCCTCCTGCCCCTCCCCTACCATGTCATTCTGGTATCTTCCCCTTTCCTTCTCCATCCAAATGGTCTTGGCTCGAAACTCTATTCATTTCCATATACGCTGCCTGACCTGCTGAGTTCCTCCAGTGTTTTCTGTGGTTACCTTAAAATTAAGCTCCCTCATACTAGTCACTTCCACACTGGGAAAAATCTCTGGCTGCCCTCTCGATCTATGCCTCCTGCACCTTGTACACCTCTGATCAAGTCACCTGTTACCCTCCTTCTCTTGTATATTTTTGTATTTTAATTTATGTTTTTCTTGTGACTGCTGTTTGCATGATATACTGCACCTGTGATGCTGCTACAAGTAAGGTTTTCATTGCATCTGAGTCCACGTCTACTTGCGCTGATGTCAAAAATCTTGACTTTGACTTTAATGAGGATCGGAAGGGGAAGAGGGTTTGAGCAGAGGAGCCAATACTTGGCTGCGGTTTCTGCTTCACTGTTCTGGGAGTTGTGGCTGTTGACTTCATGTGTCTCCTGGAGGGAGGATCTGTGGTGAATGAAGAAGTCCTGATATTGTTGGATGGTGGAAGCATTCTAGGACTGGTCAGCCAGTGGTGGTGATGATGATGCCACTAGTCTGTCTCAAAGGACATTGGATAGAGGTACTGGAGCGGCTTCTCCAGGGTACAAGCCTGGGTGGAAGGTTTGGACATCCTGGGGTGCCCATTTGTCAAGATCCCCCTCTCGGCCTCACCGGCGTAGTCCAAAGAAAAGCTTATGAAGCGATACGTTTGCCACCAGCTTGGCTGCAGGAGCAGCTGGGAGGATGTCCATCTCCACACCAGATTTTCTGCCTGGGTTTACTCCCATAACCTTCATCTAACCCGATGCTGCCCACAAGGTGGTGGGGCTATTTACCCACAGCTGAGGATCTGGTTCACAAGCACCAGGGCATGTCCACACACCGGTGGGCCTGCGTGCTACGTGTGCAGAGGCCAGACCTCCTCCCCGTCCTCTGTAGTTCAGCCTGAGTCCGAGAGGAGTTCAGTTTCCGTGTGTCACCAGCGAGGAGGCACTACACGAGGCTTGTTGTCGGAGAGGCTGTGTACTGGCCTTGTGTAGGGAGAGACTTGCACACTCAGCTCTCCTTTTCACAAGGCCGCGAGCCAGTTGTGGAAGCTGAAAGTGAGAATGACAAGCACCACTCACCTCTCTACCACACGAGATTTGACACAGTGGTCAGTCAATGAATCTTAATATTTTCAGGGTGTTTTAAAGCTTGAAAAGGTGATGTGCACCTCAAACCAGCACAATTACTCTGAATGTTGTTGAGCCTCAGGAGGTGACTAGGTCCCCACGTGGTAGTAAAGGCTGCAGACCCAGCTCCTTGGTTAACAAGGCTGTGTTAGCGGGGACACAACTTCCCGCTAGCAGCAGCTCCGAACAGCGCAAGAACTTAAGTTCATTGACAGATCAGAGCAAGCCCCACATTGACTCCACAGCTCCCCAACTCCTGAAGAAGCTAATGAAATTTGGCATGTCCTCTTAGACCCTCCACAGTTTTTTATCAATGCATCCTCACCAGATGCACCACAGCTTTGTACGGCAACTGCTCTGCCTGAGATCTCAAGCAATTGCAGAGAGTTGTGGACACTGCCCAGTACATTACAGAAAACAGCCTCCCCTCCATGGATTCTATCTGCACCTCTCACTGCTGGGTAAAGCAGTAGGCATTTTCAAGGACTCCAACCACCCTTGGCTTTCTCTGCTCTTTCCCCTCGCCTCAGGCGGGAGGTACAAAATGCATGAGAGCACATGGCACCAGGCTGAAGGACACTTCAATCCTGCTGTTACACGATTACTGAAAGTGCCAGTTGTCACGATGAGCGCCGGCAATGTTGGAACCCAAGTGCAGAGGAAAGGCAGACACCCATGTAGAGATGGTGACAAGAGTTTACTCATGAGAGCTCCAACAAAACGTCGGTGACTCGGCTGAGCAGCACCGCAAGACGTAACTCTCTCAAAACTAGGACCCCCTGACCCTGACTAGTTGGCATCCGCTTAAACAATTGAAGTAGCACGGAGTCCCCGAGCTATCAAAATAAACTTAACAAGTTTATACAGAAAGCACCAGGGGACCACATTACAAGGAGTGAGTTGCTCAAGAAAAACACAAGGAACCCTAAACGATTATTAATCTTATTAAACAACAATTAACCAATTCAGATGCTCAAAAAACTTCAGCGCCCAATGTTCTCTGGCTCCCCACACAAGCCTGAAGAGCTCATTACATGGTTAGTACAATAAGATTGACTCTTGACCACACTGTCCACCTCTTCATGGCCTTACAGCTTATCGCCTGCCTGCACTGCACTTCCTGTGCAACTGTAACATATTATTCCACATTCTGTTGTTGATTTCCCTTGTACTACCTCAGTGCACTGTTGCAATGAACTGATCTGTGTGGATGGTTTGCCAAGGTAAGTTTTTCACTGGATCTCAGTGAAATAATAAACCAGTTTACCAATTTGCAAAAAGAGCAGGCATGTCATTCCATGTAATCTGGAATGCCAAAACATACCTGGAAAGAGATCTCTGGACCCAGGATAGGGCTTTCATGATGTTGACACCCAGGAACTTAAAGCAGCTCACCCCATCCACTGCTAAGCACTGGTGCGTGTTGATGGTGATAGCATCACAGCCAAAGGTGTAGAGAGAGTAGTGCAGTGCAGGTTGCCTGTGTTGATGGTCAGGTCTTGAAATGACCCATCCAGTCTGTCAGTGTAGACACTTCTGCCTCCTTTTAACAGGGTGTTAGGGGCTTCATAGAAACATAGAAAACCTACAGCACAATACAGGCCCTTCGGCCCACAATGCTGTGCCAAACATGTACTTACTTTAGAAATCACCTAGGATTACCTATAGCCCTCTATTTTTCTAAGCACCATGTACCTATCTAAAAGTCACTTAAAAGCCCCTATTGTATCTGCTTCCACCACCATCGCCGTCAGCCCATTCCACGCACTCACCACTCTCTGCGTAAAAAACTTACCCCTGACATCTCCTCTGTACCTACTTCCAAGCACCCTAAACCTGTGTCTTCTTGTGGCAGCCATTTCAGCCCCAGGAAAAAGCCTCTGACTATCCACACGATCAATGCTTCTCATCATCTTATACAACTCTATCAGGTCACCTTTCATCCTCCATCGCTCCAAGGAGAAAAGGCTGAGATCACTCAACCTATTCTCATAAGGCATGCTCCCCAATCCAGGCAACATCCTTGTAAATCTCCTTTGCACTTTTTCTTCCTGTAGTGAGGCGACCAGAATTGAGCACAGTACTCAAAGTGGGGTCTGGCCAGGGTCCTACATAGCTGCAACATTACCTCTCGGCTCTTAAACTCAATCCCATGATTGATGAAGGTCAATGCACCATATGCCTTCTTAACCACAGAGTCAGCCTGCGTAGCAGCTTTGAGTGTCCAAGATCCCTCTGATGCTCCACACTGCCAAGAGTCTTAGCATTAATAATATATTCTGCCATCATATTTGACCTACCAAAATGAACCACCTCACACTTATCTGGGTTGAACTCCATCTGCCACTTCTCAGCCCAGTTTTGCATCCTATCAATGTTCCGTTGTAACCTCTGACAGCCCTCCACACTTTCCACAACACCTCCAACCTTTGTGTCATCAGCAAACTTACTAACCCATCCCTCCACTTCCTCATCCAGGTCATTTCAAAAAATCACGAAGAGTAGGGGTCCAGAACAGATTCCTGAGGCACACCACTGGTCACCAGCCTCCATGCAGAATATGACCCGTCTACAATCACTCTTTGCCTTCTGTGGGCAAGTCAGTTCTGAATCCACAAAGCAATGTCCCCTTGGATCCCATGCCTCCTTACTTTCTCAATAAGCCTTGCATGGGGTACCTTATCAAATGCCTTGCTGAAATCCATATACACTACATCTACTTTCATCAACGTGCTTACTCTCATCCTCAAAAAATCCAATCAGGCTCGTAAGGCCATGCTGACTATTCCTAGCATATTATTTCTCTCCAAATGTTCATAAATCCTGCCTCTCAAGATCTTTTCCATCAACTTGCCAACCACTGAAGAAAGACTCACTGGTCTATAATTTCCTGGGCTATCTCTACTCCCTTTCTTGAATAAGGGAACAACATCTGCAACCCTCCAAAACTCTGGAACCATTGATGATGCAAAGATCATTGCCAAAGGCTCAGCAGTCTCCTCCCTCTCCTCCCGCAGTAGCCTGGGGTACATTCAGTCAGATATTTCCAGGAATCACTCTCTGCTCCATAGAAAGGAAGCAGCTCCAGTTCTGATGAACGTTCTTGGCCTGAAGCGTTGACTGTTTATTACTCTCTGTAGATGCTGCCTGACCTGCTGAGTTCCTCCAGCGTTTTGTGTGTGTTGCTCTGGATTTTCAGCATCTACAGAATCTCTTGTGTATTGTCTGGTGCTATTGCTTATCAGTACTGATAAAGGACTGGTGCTGATACTGGTCGGTACTGATAGAGGACTGGTGCTGATACTGGTCGGTACCGATAGAAGACTGGTGCTGATACTGGTCGGTACCGATAGAGGACTGGTGTTAATGCTGGTCGGTACTGATAAAGGACTGGTGTTAATGTTGGTCGGTACTGATAGAGGACTGGTGTTAATGTTGGTCGGTACTGATAGAGGACTGGTGTTAATGCTGATCGGTACTGATAAAGGACTGGTGTTAATGTTGGTCGGTACTGATAGAGGACTGGTGTTAATGTTGGTCGGTACTGATAGAGGACTGGTGTTAATGCTGGTCGGTACTGATAGAGGACTGGTGTTAATGCTGGTCGGTACTGATAGAGGACTGGTGTTAATGTTGGTCGGTACTGATAGAGGACTGGTGTTAATGTTGGTCGGTACTGATAGAGGACTGGTGTTAATGCTGGTCGGTACTGATAGAGGACTGGTGTTAATGTTGGTCGGTACTGATAAAGGACTGGTGTTAATGTTGGTCGGTACTGATAGAGGACTGGTGTTAATCTTGGTCGGTACTGATAAAGGACTGGTGTTAATGTTGGTCGGTACTGATAGAGGACTGGTGTTAATGTTGGTCGGTACTGATAGAGGACTGGTGCTGATACTGGTCGGTACCGATAGAGGACTGGTGCTGATACTGGTCGGTACCGATAGAGGACTGGTGTTAATGTTGGTCGGTACCGATAGAGGACTGGTGTTAATGCTGGTCGGTACCGATAGAGGACTGGTGTTAATGCTGGTCGGTACTGATAGAGGACTGGTGTTAATGTTGGTCGGTACCGATAGAGAACTGGTGTTAATGCTGGTCGGTACTGATAGAGGACTGGTGTTAATGCTGGTCGGTACCGATAGAGGACTGGTGTTAATGTTGGTCGGTACCGATAGAGGACTGGTGTTAATGCTGGTCGGTACTGATAGAGGACTGGTGTTAATGTTGGTCGGTACTGATAAAGGACTGGTGTTAATGCTGGTCGGTACCGATAGAGAACTGGTGTTAATGCTGGTCGGTACCGATAGAGGACTGGTGTTAATGTTGGTCGGTACCGATAGAGGACTGGTGTTAATGTTGGTCGGTACTGATAGAGGACTGGTGTTAATGTTGGTCGGTACCGATAGAGGACTGGTGTTAATGTTGGTCGGTACCGATAGAGGACTGGTGTTAATGTTGGTCGGTACTGATAAAGGACTGGTGCTGATACTGGTCGGTACCGATAGAGGACTGGTGTTAATGCTGGTCGGTACCGATAGAGGACTGGTGTTAATGCTGGTCGGTACTGATAGAGAACTGGTGCTGATACTCATCCAGAATCAAGGATGAACTTTATCCACCATGTACATTTACATGTCTTCTCGGGCTTCAAGCCAAGACTTTCCCAGGCATCATCCCTGAAGAAGTTGGCAGAGTTTGTCATTGAAACATCAGTTATAATCGATATCTGTAACTGGCTGGAAGCACAAGACGAGTTTATTCGTCACATATGCTGGGAAAACACTAGATCCTTTTTTGCATTTACATTTATTAGGAATTCTCTGTGGTGCGTTGGTCAGGGCAGAACAGGGACATAAAACAACAACATTCAACAATTAGAAAGAATTATCTAAAAATAATTACATATAGAAAGTGATTTAAGGTGTCTACTTGCAGGGCAGTGATGGGAGTTAACTGGAATAGTTAATTAGTGGTCATAGTCCTGAGTTGATTCAGAAAACTTCCAAAAAATAGTTCTCAACAAAGTACTGACATCACGACAGCCCTTCCACCCTCAGACGAGAAAGCAGTCGCAGACAGAGTTATGATTGGCGATTCACGAGTTCTCGCTGGTTCCGTTCAGACCCTGCTCCCACCCGTGGGATGTTGGGTGGCCTGGTATCCATGCACCTGGTAGCTACGTGTAAGTCCAATGTATGAGCTAAGATGCTGGTCGAGTAGCGGTCAGCATAATCACTTCAAAGGGCTCCCAAGGCTGGGTTTCTAGCGGTCTTGAGCAGGGCAGTTGTCATACTGAGCCATGATGGATCCAGATAGCAACAAGCTGCCAGATGACCTGGTAACATTAAAATGTTTAAAAGGCAATTGGAGGGGTTCATGGCTAGAAAGGGTTTAGATAGATAAATAGTTAGATACTTTACTGATCCCAAAGGAAATTACCGTGTCACAGTAGCATTGCAAGTGCACAGATATAAAGATCAGCAGAGAAGTGGAAAGAATAAAAAATAAGTTACATCGAGCAGTCTAACAGGGGGGGGGGGGGTCATCACTTCCCCTGCTATTGGTTGACTCATTATAGAGTCTGATGGCCGAGGGCCAGAATGGCCTTGTATTCCGCTCTTTGGAGCAGTGTAGTTGTCTTAGTCTGTACTAAAAGTGCTCCTCTGTTCAGCCAAGGCAGCATGCAGAGGGCGAGAAACATTGTCCAGGATTGCCATGGTTTTCCGTAGGATCCTTTGTTCTTCCACAGCCTCCAGTGTGTCCAGTTTGACTCCTACAACAGAGCCAGCCTTTCTAATCAGTTTATTGAGCCTATTGGCATCACCCTTGTTGATGCCATTGCCCAGCACACCACCGCATAGAAGATTGTACTGGCGATAACAGACTGGTAAAACATGTGAAAGAGAGGCCTGCATTCTCCTTTATACACCCAACTATCGCTGAGTTATCTGAGAATTTGTGCAGATGATGTGACTCAGTGTTGCATCTAAAGTCTGAGGTATTCCAGAGAAACAGGGACGGAGCCATTACAGTTCCCTGTGGGGGGCCAGTGCCCAGTGCTGCTTATAGCCATGCCTGTCACACAGCTCTGAGGCTACACACACTGTGGTCTGCCAGTCAGGCAGTCCCTTCTCCAGGACACAATGGAAGTGCCAATCTGCACTGAATGGAGCTTTTCCCCCAGCAATGAGGGCTGTATGGTATTGAGCGCACTTGAGAAATCAAAATCCGTGATCGTCACAGTGCTGTCCTGCTTATCCAAATGGGAGCAGGCTCTTTTCAGCAGGAAGATGACAGCATCATCGACTCCAACGTGTTCCTGGTAGGCAAACAACAGGAGATCGAGGGCTGATCTGACCAGGGATTGGAGGTGAGCCAGGACCAGCCTCTCTAGGGTTTTCATGATGTGTGAGGACAGGGCCACTGGACGGTGGTCATTCAAGACTTTTGGTTGGCCCTTCTTGGGTACTGGGACCACACATGATGTTTCCCACACAGTCGGGACCCTTTCCAGGCTGAGACTCAGATTGAAAATGCGCTGGAGAACTCCACGCGGCTGCTCAGCACACTCCCTCAGGACCTTGGGGTTCACACCATCCGGTCCCAATGCTTTGCCGTGTCTGAGTTTCCCCAGAGCCTTTCTCACCTGTTCAGTAGTGGAGGTGAGTCCATGGTGATTGGAGAGTTGGTGGAAGGTGGGGGCTGGGGGAGATGGAGATTGGGATGATAGCAGTTGGTATGTGAAGGGAGATATGGTTCAGAGGAATAAGGGGCAAATCGAGATAAATGAGACTTAATAATACAGAGATTGTGGTTGGCCTGTAAAGATCGGGCTTCTCTGCTGAGTAACTGTGTGACTCTACAGCTATGATCACCTTCCCCCCCAGCCTCCTCTGATCCAAGCTAACCGTCAGAATGTCTGGAACACCACAGCATCACCATCAGCCTGCTCAGACCCCATTTCTCCAGATCAGCCCAAGTGCCAGCCAAACCTATCCCTAGACAATTAATTTTCAGAATCAGCATCAGGTTTAATATCACCAGCATACGTCATGAAATGTGTTGTCTTTGCAGCAGCTGTACAATGCAATGCATGATAATGGAGAAAAACCTGAAATAATAGAGCAATGATAGAAAAAATACATAATAATAGAAAAATTGGCTTTCTGAAGAACTCTTGAATTAGAATTGCTAATACCCATCTGAAATGTTATGCTGATTAGACTTAGGCATTAATGCTGATTGATAGACATAAATTAGTTTAAAACTTGCATAACAGTAAAACGAACAAATGGTTTCTTAAACTGAGGATTACAGTTCAAAGCGTAAACGCATTAAGCAGAATAAATGCGGGCAATGGACAGTTCCACTTCTGTTTGAGTAGCGTAACGCTGAGTTAGTCTATTCTGCTCATAAGTACAGACTGCGTCCTCAGGCACTTGTGATAAACACGGTTGTCTCATCGATTTGACAGCAGTGTTTTCTAAAGAGAAAATGGTCTGCGGCCAGAAACGCCTGATCAACTATTTCTCATGACCCACTCTGTTCTTCACCAGCCCAGCTCAACAGGTAATGATGGAGAGGCAAATGGATAAGTTGCTGGAAGGTAGATTTCTCTTGGGTATAATTCTCACAGCACGGGGAGAGAAACACCCTTTCCTGCCCATTTCTATCTCAGTGGCAATAAAGGGTCTCGACCTGATATTTTGCTGTTCAGTTCCCTCCACAGATGCTGCCTGGCCTGCTGAGTTAGAACATTAGACCAAAAGACATAGGAGCAGAATTAGACCATTCAGCCCATTGAGTCTGCTCTGCCATTCCATCATGGCTGATTAATTATCCTTCTAAACCCCATTCTCCTGCCTTCTCCCCATTACCTTTGACATCCTGTCTAATCAGAGTCTGTCAACCTCGCTTTGAATATACTCAATGACTTGGCCATCAGAGCTATCCATGGCAAAAAATTCTAACTCTCTCTGGCTAAAGATATTCCTCTTCACTTATGTTCTAAATGGACATCCCTCTGTTCTGAGGCTGTGCCCTCTGGTCCTACAGGGAGAAAGAAACTGTGTTAATCAGGAACACAGACCAGCTCTCATCGAGGGATCTGAAGTGGAAGGGGTGAGCAAGCCCAAGTTCCTGTGTGTCAACATCTCTGAGGATCTATCCTGGTCCCAACATATTGATGCAGCTAGAAAGAAGACAGAACAGTGGTTATATTCCATCAGGAGTTTGAGGAGATCTGGTATGGAACCAAAGACATCTATAAATTTCTACAGATGTATGTACACTGGAGAGCATTCTAGTTGATTTCATAGAAACATAGAAAACCTACAGCATGACACTTCCATACTTCCAACCACCTTAAGCATTTGTCCTCTTGTGGCAACCACTTCAGTCCTGGGAAAAAGCCTCTGACTATCCACACAATCAATGCCTCTCATCTTATACACCTCTATCAGGTCACCTCTCATCCTCCGCCACTCCAGGGAGAAAAGGCCGAGTTCACTCAACCTGTTCTCAGAAGGCATGCTCCCCAATCCAGGCAACATCCTTGTAAATCTCCTTTGCACCTTTTCTTCCTGTAGTGAGGCGACCAGAATTGAGCACAGTACTCAAAGTGGGGTCTGACCAGGGTCCTATATAGCTGCAACATTACCTCTCAGCTCTTAAACTCATTCCAATGATTGATGACAGCCAATGCACTGTATGCCTTCTTAACCACAGAGTCAACCTGCGCAGCAGCTTTGAGTGTCCTATGGACACGGACCCCAAAATCCCTCTGATCCTCCACACTGCCAAGAGTCTTACCATTAATTCTATATTCTGCTATCATATTTGACCTACAAAATGAACCACCTCACACTTATCTGGGTTGAAATCCATCTGCCACTTCTCAGCCCAGATTTGAATCCTATCGATGTCCCGCTGTAACTTCTGACGGCCCTCCACACTATCCAAAACACCCCCAACCTTTGTGTCATCAGCAAACTTACTAACCCAGCCCTCCAACTCCTTATCCAGGTCATTTATAAAACTCACGAAGAGTAAGGGTCCCAGAACAGATCTCTGACGCACTCCACTGGTGACTGACCTCCATGCAGAATATAACCCGTCTACAACCACTCTTTGCCTTCTGTAGGCAAGCCAATTCTGGATTCACAAAGCAATGTCCCCTTGGATCCCATGCCTCCTTACTTTCTCAATAAGCCTTGCATGGGGTACCTTATCAAATGCCTTGCTGAAATCCATATACACTACATCTGCGGCTCTACCTTCATCAATTGTTTAGTCACATCCTCAAAAAATTCAATCAGGCTCATAAGGCATGACTTGTCTTCGACAAAGCCATGCTGATTATTCCTAATCATATTATGCTTCTCCAAATGTTCATAAATCCTGCCTCTCAGGATCTTCTCCACAACTTACAAACCGCTGAAGTAAGACTCACTGGTCTATAATTTCCTGGGCTACCTCTGCTCCCTTTCTTGAATAAGGGAACAACATCCGCAACCCTCCAATCATCTGGAACCTCTCCCGTCCACAGTGATGATGCAAAGATCATTGTCAGAGGCTCAGCAATCTCCTCCCTCGCCTCCCACAGTAACCTGGGGTACATCTCGTCCGCTCCTGGTGACTTATCCAACTTGATGCTTTCCAAAAGCTCCAGCACATCCTCTTTCTTAATGTCTATATGATCAATCTTTCAATCTGCTGCAAGTTATCCCTACAATCGCCAAGATCCTTTTCTGTAGTGAGTACTGAAGCAAAGTGTTCATTAAGTACCTCTGCTATTTCCTTTGGTTCCATCCACACTTTTCCACTGTCACGCTTGATTGGTCCTATTCTTTCACGTCTTATCCTCTTGCTCTTCACATACTTGTAGAATGCCTTGGGGTTTTCCTTAATCCTGTCCACCAAGGCCTTCTCATGGCCCCTTCTGTTTCTCCTAATTTCATTCTTAAGCTCCTTCCTGCTAGCCTTATAATTTTCTAGATCTCTATCATTACCTAGTTTTTTTAAACCTTTGTAAACTCTTCTTTTCTTCTTGACTAAATTTTCAACAGTCTTTGTACACCACAGTCCCTGTACGCTTTCCTTGTCTCATTGGAACATACCTATGCAGAACCCCACGCAAATATCCCCTGAACATTTGCCACATTTCTGCTGTACATTTCCCTGAGAAAATCTGTTTCCAAGTTATGCTTCCAAGTTCCTGCCTGATAGTTTCATATTTCACCATACTCCAGTTAAACGCTTTCCTAACCTGTCTGTACCTCTCCAATGCTACAGTAAAGGAGATAGAATTGTGATCACTGTCTCCAAAATGCTCTCCCACTGAGAGACCTGACATCTGACCAGGTTCATTTCCCAATACCAGATCAAGTGCAGCCTCTCCTCTTGTAGGCTTATCTACATATTGTGTCAGGATACTTTACTGCACACATCTAACAAACTCCACCCTATCTAAACCCTTTGCTCTAGGGAGATGCCAATGAATATTTGGGAAATTAGAATCTCCCACCATGACAACCCTGTTATTATTATACCTTTCCAGAATCTGTCTCCCTATCCGCTCCTCGATGTCCCTGTTACTACTGGGTGATCTATAAAAAACACCCAGTAGAGTTATTGACCCCTTCCTGTTTCTAACTTCCACCCACAGAGACTCAGTAGACAATCCCTCCATGACTTCCTCCTTTTCTGCAGTCGTAACACTATCTCTGATCAGCAGTGCCACGTCCCCACCTCTTTTGCCTCCCTCCCTGTCCTTTCTGAAACATCTAAAGCCTGACACTCTAAGTAACCATTCCTGCCCTTGAGCCAACCAAGTCTCTGTAATGGCCACAACATCATAGCTCCAAGTACTGATCCACGCTCTAAGCTCATCTGCTTTGTTCATGATGCTTCTTGCATTAAAATAGACACATCTCAAACCATCTCGCACTGTCTACAAGCTTTCTCTATTTGTGAGCCATCTTCTTCTCCTTCTCTTCAGTTTGGTTCCCACCCCCCAGCAATTCTAGTTTAAACTCTCCCCTTTTTAGGGAGGGTCTTCTTTTGCACATTGGTTGTTTGTCCGTCTTTGTGTGTAATTTTTTTCAATGATGCTATTGTTTTTCCTTGTTTCAATGTGAATGCTTAGCTGTAATGTTTCCTGTAGTGGGGGAGTCTGGGACCAAGGGGCACAGCCTCAGAATACAGGACTGAAGGTTTGTATTTAAATGTGCGCAGTATACGGAATAAGGTCAATGAACTTGTAGCACAGTTACAGATTGGCAAGTATGATGTTGTCAGCATCACTGAATCCTGGCTGAGTGCTTAATGTCCAGAGATAAACCTTGTATAGAAAGGACATGCAAGAAGGCAGAGGGGCTGGCAGAGCTTTGTTGGTAAAAAAAAATTAAATCATTTGAAAAATGTGACACAGGGTCAGAAAGTGTTGAGTCATTGTGGATAGAGCTAAGGAACAGCCAAGGGTAAAGAGACCCTGATGGGAGTTGTTTACAGACTCATCCAAACAGTAGTGAGGATGTGCTCTACAAATTACAACGGGCGATAGAAAATGCATGCCAAAAGGGTAATGTTACAATAGTCATGGAGGATTTCAATATGCATGTAGATTGGGAAAATTAGAATGATGCTGGATTCCAAGAGCAGGAATTTCCAGAAGGCCTACAAGGTGACTTTCTAGAGCAGGTCACGGTTGAGCCCACTAGGAGATCAGCTGTTCTGAGTAGGGTGTTGTGCAATTAACCAGAATTGATCAGAGAAGGTAAAAGATCCTTTTGGGAAAATTGATTACAATATGATTGAATTCACCCTGAAATTTGAGAAGGAGAAGCTAAAGTCAGGTGTGTCAGTATTGTTGTTGTTCAGTCGTTAAGTCGAGTCCATCTCTTCATGACCTCATGGGCCATGGGGTCCATAGGGTTTTCGTGGCAAGATGCGGAAGTAGGTTGCCAGGCCTTTCTTCCATGCAGATACCGCTGCTGCCTGAGTTGGGACGCGGTTGGGCTTGACCATCTGCCTTGAAGATCAGTGCTGATGCCACTACACCAGCAGCCAGCCTGTACTGCGGTGCCAGTATTACAGTGGAGTAAAGGGAATTACAGAGGCGTGAGTGAGGAGCTGGCCAGAATTGATTAGAAAAGGACACTGGTGGGGATGATGGCAGAGCAGCAATGGCTGGAATTGCTGGAAGGTACATGATATATACATCCAAACGAAGAAGAATCCTAAAGGGAAGATGACACAACTGTGGCTTACAAGAGAAGTCAAAGCCAAAATAAAACTGAAAGTGGATATATAATAGAGCAAAAAATAGTGGGAAACTAGAGGATTGGGAAGCTTTCAAATGGCAACATAAGGCAACTAAAGGGTTACCAAGAAGGTAAAGATGGAACACAAAAGTAAACTGGCCAATAATATTAAAGAGGACAGCAAAAGTGTCGTCAGATACATAAAGTATAAAGGAGAGGCGAGAGTGAATATTGGACCACTAGAAAACAATGCTGTGAGGTAGTAAACAGGGGACAAGGAAATGGCGGACAAATGGTTGAAGTATTTTGCATCAGTCTTCATTGTGGAAGACACTAGCAATATGGTGGAAGTTCTGGGTTTCAGGGGTCATGCAGTGTTTGAACTACCATTACGAGGGAGACGGTTGTTGGGAAGCTGAAAGGTCTGAAGGTAGATAAGTCACCTGGATCGGATGGTGAACAGCCCAGGGCTCTGAGAGAGGTGGCTGAAGAGATTGTGGAAGTACTAATAATGAGCTTTCAAGAATCACTAGATTCTGGAATGGTCCTGGAAGATTGGAAAACCAGAAATGTCACTCCACTCTTCAAGAAGGGGGAGAAGCAGAAAAAAAGGAATTATTGGCCAGTTACTCTGACTTCAGTGGTTGAGAAAATGTTGGAGTCAGTTGTTAAGGATGTGACTCCGGGATACAGTACTTGGAAACTCTTGCATGACAAATCTGTTGGAATTCTTTGAAGAAATAACAAGCAGGTAAGACAATGGAGAATCAGCTGTGGTTGTGTACTTGGATTTTCAGAAGGTCTGTGACAAGGTGCCTCACATGAGGCTGCTTAACAAGCTACAAGCCCAGGGTATTACAGGAAAGATTCTAACATAAATAGAGCAGTGGCTGATTGGCAGGAGATAAAGAGTGGGAGTAAAGGGAGCCTTTTCTAGTTGGCTGCCAGTGACTAGTGGTGTTCCACAGGTGTTTGTGTTGGGACCGATTCTTTTTGTATATTATATGTCAATGATTTGAATGATAGAATTGATAGACCTGGATGGTCTCAAAGCTCTTCGCTTCTTTTTGGATTCCAGACCTAACCAATTCCCCTCTATCGCCACTCTCCTCCATCTAGCGGAATTAGTTCATACTCTCAATAATTTCTCTTTTGGCTCCTCCCACTTCCTCCAAACCAAGGGTGTAGCCATGGGCACCCGTATGGGTCCCAGTTATGCCTGCCTTTTTGTTGGCTTTGTGGAACAGTCCATGTTCCAAGTCTATACGGGTATCCGTCCCCCTCTTTTCCTTCGCTACATCGACGACTGTATTGGCGCTGCCTCCTGTACGCATGCTGAGCTCGTCAACTTCATTAACTTTGCCTCCAACTTTCACCCTACCCTCAAATTTACCTGGTCCATTTCCGACACCTCCCTCCCCTTTCTTGATCTTTCTGTCTCCATCTCTGGAGACAGCTTATCTACTGATATCTACTATAAGCCTACAGACTCTCACAGCTACCTGGACTATTCCTCTTCCCACCCTGTCTCTTGCAAAAATGCCATCCCCTTCTCACAATTCCTCCATCTCCGCTGCATCTGCTCTCAGGATGAGGCTTTTCATTCCAGGACAAAGGAGATGTCTTCCTTTTTTAAACAAAGGGGCTTCCCTTCTTCCACCATAAACTCTGCTCTCAAACGCATCTCTCCCATTTCCCACACATCTGCCCTCACCCCATCCGCCCGCCACCCCAGTCGGGATAGGGTTCCCCTTGTCCTCACCTACCACCGCACCAGCCTCCAGGTCCAATGTATAATTCTCCATAACTTCCACCACCTCCAACGGGATCCCACTACCAAGCACATCTTTCCCTCCCCCCCTCTTTCTGCTTTCCGCAGGGATTCCATTGTCCACTCGTCCCCCCCATCCCTTCCCACCGATCTCTTTCCTGGCACTTATCCTTGTAAACGGAACAAGTGCTACACCTGCCCTTACACTTCCTCCCTCTCCACCATTCAGGGCCCCAGACAGTCCTTCCACGTGAGGCGACACTTCACCTGTGAGTCGGCTGGTGTGGTATACTGCGTCTGGTGCTCCCGGTGTGGCCTTTTATATATTGGTGAGACCCGACGCAGACTGGGAGACCGTTTCGCTGAACACCTACGCTTGGTCCGCCAGAAAAAGCAGGATCTCCCAGTGGCTACACATTTTAATTCCACGTCCCATTCCCATTCTGATATGTCTATCCATGGCCTCCTCTACTGTCAAGATGAATCCAAACTCAGGTTGGAGGAACAACACCTTATATACCGGCTGGGTAGCCTCCAACCTGATGGCATAAACATTGACTTCTCTAACTTCCGTTAATGCCCCTCCTCCCCTTCCTACCCCATCCCTGACATATTTACTTGTTTGTTTTTTTTCTCTCTCTCTGCCTGTTCTCTAACTCCCTCTGGTGCTCTCCTCCCTCTTTCTTTCAACCGAGGCCTCCCGTCCCATGATCCTTTCCCTTCTCCAGCTGTATCACTTTGGCCAATCACCTTTCCAGCTCTCAGCTTCATCCCACCCCCTCCGGTCTTCTCCTATCATTTCGTATTTCCCCCTCCCCCCACTACTTTCAAATCTCTTACTATCTTTCCTTTCAGTTAGTCCTGACGAAGGGTCTCGGCCTGAAACGTCGACAGTGCTTCTCCCTATAGATGCTGCCTGGCCTGCTGTGTTCCACCAGCATTTTGTGTGTGTTGTTTGAATTTCCAGCACCTGCAGATTTCCTCGTGTTTGATGGCTTTGTTGCCAGGTTTGCAGATGATATGAAGACAGGTGGAGTGACAGGTAGTTTTGAGGAGGCAGAGAGGCTACAGAAGGACTGACAGATTAGAAGAATGGGCAAAGAAGTGGCAGCTAGAATATAGTCGGGAAGTGCTTGGCCATGCACATTGGCAAAAGAAATGAAAGGGCTGACTATTATCTAAACGGAGAGGAAGTATGAAGTGCAAAGGGACTTGGGAGAATTCCCTAAGGGTTAATTTGCAGGTTGCGTCTGTGGCGAGGAAGGCAAATGTAATGTTTGCGTTCATTTCAAGAGATTTAGAATATAAAAGCAAGAATGTAATGTTGAGACATTTTTAAGCAACGGTGAAGGTCACTTGGAGCTTTGTGAGCAGTTTTGGGCCCCTTTTCTTAGAAAGGATGTACTGAAGCTGGAGACGGTTCAAAGGAGGCTCACGAAAATGATGCCAGGATTGAATGGCTTGTCATAGGAGTCCGCTTGATGGCTCTGGGCCTGTATTTACTGGAATTCAGAAGAATGAGTGGTGATCTCATTGAAATCATTTAAACGGTGAAAGGCCTTGATAGAGGGGATGTGGAGAGGATGTTTCCAATGGTGGAAGAGTCTAAGACCAGAGGACACAGTCTCAGAACAGAAGGGTGTCCTTTCAAAAAGGAGATAAGGAGGAATTTCTTTCGCTGGAGAGTGGTGAATCTGTGGCATTCATTGCCACAGGCAGCTGTGGAAGGCAAGTCTGTATGTATATTTAAGGCACAGTTTGATAGATTCCTGATTGGTCAGGCATAAGGCCATAAGACTGTGGTGAACTACATATACCTGTCTGGACACGCCCCCCCCCCCCCCCCTGCTGACTGCTCCTGTGGCTCCTCCCACAGACCCCGGTATAAAGGCGATTGAGGCCTGAGCCCTGCCCTCAGTCTCCAGGATGTAGCGTGGTGGTCAATTACTGCTTGTTCCTTCTTCCAGTCAATAAAAGCCGATATCTCACCTCCCATCTCAGAGAGTTATTGATGGTGCATCAAAGACATAGGAGCAGAGTTAGGCCATTTGACTTGTTGAATCTACTCTGCCTTTCAATTATGGCTGATCCTTTTATCCCCTTCTCAGCCCCACTCCCCGGCCTTCTCCCCGTAACCTTTGATGCCGTGTTCAATCAAGAACCTATCAAGCTATGCTTTAAGTACACCCAACGACCTGGCCTCCGCAGCTGCCTGTGGTTACAGATCCCACAAATTCACCACCCCCAGCTAAGGAAATTTCTCTGCATCTCTGTTTTAAATAGACACCCCTCTATCCTGAGGCTGTGCCCTCTTGTCCTTGACTCCTTTACCATGGGAAACATCCTTTCCACATCTACTCTGTCTAGGCCTTTCAACATTTGGAAGGTTTCAATGAGATTCCTCCCTCATCCTTCTGAATTCCAGCGAGTACAGACCCAGAGCCATCAAACGTTCCTCAAATGATAACCCTTTCATTCCTGGAATCATCCTTGTTAACCATCTCTGAATGCTCTTCAATGCCAACACATCTTTTCTAAGATGAGGAGCCCAAAACTGTTAACAGTACTCAAGGTGAGGCCTCACCAGTGCCTTATAAAGCCTCAGCATCACATCCCTGCTCTTGTATTCAGACCTCTTGAAATGAATGCTAACATCACATTTGCCTTCCACACCACCAACTCTACCGACAAGTCCCTTTGCACCTTAGAGTTTTGGATTTTCTCCCCATTTAGAAAATAGTCTGCACATTTATTTCCACTACTAAAGTGCATGACCATGCATTTTCCAACATTGTATTTCATTTGCCATTCCCCTGCCCATTCTCCTAATCTAAGTCCTTCTGCATCCTACCTGTTTCCTGAACACTATCTGCCCCTCCACCAATTGTCATATCATCTGCAAACTTGGCAACAAAGCCATCTATTCCATCATCTAAATCATTGACATACAGCATAAAAAGAAGTGGTTCCAGGACCGACCCCTGTGGAAAATCACTACTCACTGGCAGCTAACCAGAAAAGGATCCTTTGATTCCCACCGGCTGCCTCCTACCAGTCGTCTTCCTAACCATGCCAGTAACTATCCTGGAATACCATAGGCTCTTAACTTGGTAAGCAATCTCATGTATGGACATTGCCAAAGGGCTTCTGAAAGTCCAAATATACAACATCCACTGCATCTTCTTCATCTATCCTACATGTAATCTCCTCAAAGAATCCCAACAGGAGGAACAGGGACAGGCTCACCTCTATTGACTTCAGTGGATCTGGGGTTGAGAGGGTGAACAGCTTCAAGTTCCTCAGTGTACACATCATTGAGGACCTCACTTGGTCTGTACATACCGGCTGTGTAGTGAAAAGCACAACAGCTCCTCTTTCACTCAGATGGTTGAAGAAATTTGCCATGAATTCCCAAATCCTAAGGACTTTCTACAGGGGCACAATTGAGAGCATCCTGACTGACTGCATCACTGCCTGGTATGGAAACTGTGCTTCCCTCAATCACAGGACTCTGTAGAGATTGGTACGGACAGCCCAGCACACCTGTGGATGTGAAATTCCCTCTATTCAGGATATTAACAGCGACAGGTGCGTAAAAAGGTCCCAAAGGATCATTGGGGCACAAGTCACCCCAACCACAAACTGTTCCAGCTTCTACTCTCCACGAAACAGTACCACAGCATTAAAGCCAGGACCAACAGGTTCTGGGACAGCTTCTTCCACCAGGCCATCAGACTGATTAATTCACACTGACACAATTGTATTCCTAAACTATATTGACAGTTCATTTGTATATCTTACTGTACATACTATTTATTACAAATTACTATAATTTGCACATTGCACATTCAAATGGAGATGTAACATAAAGATCTTTACTCCTCATTGTATGTGAAGGATGTAAGAAATAAAGTCAATTCAATCCAATTCAATCAGGCAAGATTTTTCTTTAAGGAAACCATGCTGACTAATCATCTATTTCATCATCTAAATCATTCATATACAGCGTAAAAAGAAGTGATCCCAACACTGACCCCTGTGGAACACCACTAGTCACTGGCAACTAACCAGAAAAGGATCCTTTTATTCCCACTCGCTGCCTACTACCAATCAGCCAATGCTCTAACCATGTTAGTAACTTTCCTGTAATACCATAGGCTCTTAACTTGCTAAGCAGCCTCGTGTGTGGCACCTTGTCAAAGGCCTTCCGAAAGTCCAAATATACAACATCCACTAAATCCCCTTTATCTATCCTACTTGTAATCTCCTCAAAGAATTCCAATAGGTTCACCAGGCAAGATATTCACTTAAGGAAACCATGCTGACTTTGTCCTGTCTTGTCCTGTGTCTCCAAGTACTCCATAACTTCATCCTTAACAACTGACTCTAACATCTTCCCAATCACTGAGGTCAGGCTAACTGGTCTAGAATTTCCTTTCTGCTGCCTTCCTCCTTTCTTAAAGAGTGGAGTGACATTTGCAATTTTCCAGTCCTCTGGCACCATGCCAGAGTCCAATGATTTTTGAAAGATCATTATTAATGCCTCCACAATCTCTACTGCTACCTCTTACAGAACCCTAGGGTGCAGTGCCTCTGGTCCAGGTGACTTATGTACCCTTAGGTCTTTCAGCTTTTTAAGCAGCTTCTCTCCTGTAATAATGACTGCACTCACTTCTCTTCCCTCACACCCTTCAACATTTGGCACTTGGCTAGTGTCTTCCACAGTGCAGACTGATGCAAAATACTCATTTACTTCATTTTCCAACTCCTTGTCCCCAGTTATTGTTTCTTCGGCCTCATTTTCTAATGATCCTATTTCCACTCTCATCTATCTTTTATTTTTTGCATGCTTGAAAAAGCTTCTACAGTCCACTTTGATATTTGCTAACTTGCTTTCACATTTCATCTTTTCCCTCCTAATGATTCTTTTAGTTGCTCTCTGTATGATTTTAAAAGCTTCCCAATCCTCTGTCTTCCCACTACTTTTTGTTTTGTTGTATGTCCTCTCTTTTGCGTTTACATTAGGGCATTACGGGGAGAAGGCAGGAGACTGGGGCTGAGAGGGAAAATGGCCCAGCCATGATGAAGTGGCGGAGCTGACTCGATGGGTCAAATGGCCTAATTCTGCTCCTACATCTTCTGGTCTTATGCTCTTAAATCAAGGACATCCCTTTAGAACAGAGATGAGGAGGAATTTCTTTAGCCAGAGGCTGGCGAATCTGTGGAATTCATTACCACGGACAACTATGGAGGCAAAGTCATTGGGTGTATTTAAAGTAGAGTTCTTGGTTCTTGATTAGTAAACATGTCAAAGGTTATGGGCAGACGACAGGAGAAAGGGGTTGAGGGGGATAATAAATCTGTCATGATAAAACGTTGGAGCAGATTTGATGGGTTAAATGGCCTAATTCTTCTCCTGCCTCTTGTGGTCTTATAATATAATGGTAATGAAGCCAGGTATAAATCATTGGTATAATTCTGTTTTCAATTATTTATTTGAGTAGATAACTTCACTCACTGCAATTCTGAACTGATTCCACAACATCTAGATTCACTTTGAAGGACTCTACAGCTCACGTTCACTGTATTGTTTGTTTATTTATTATTTTGTTTTAGTATTTGCACAGCGTCTTCCTTTGCACATTGGTTGTTTATTAGTCCTTGTCTGGTTTTTCATTCGATCTATTATATTTCTTTGTTCTACTGTAAATGTCTGAAAGAAAATTAATCTCAAGATAGTACAGTACCGTGCAAAAGTTTTAGGTGCATAAATATAGCTAAGGTGCCCAAGATCTCTGCACAGAACAGTAGTAATTTAATGTGTTGCACTGCACTGCTGTCACAATTAAAAAAACAAACTTCATGACGTAGGTGAGTGACGATAAACCCGATTCTGATATGGATCTCTACTGTGGACTGAGAGTGGGAATGGAGCAGGGAGGAGGGAATCGTAGTTAGGGAAGGGACAGGGGAGTGAGCGGGAAGCACCAGAGAGACATTCTGTAATGATCAATAAACCACATGTTTGGAATCAAGTGACCTTGCCTGGTGTCTCAGGGCTGGGTGTGATTGCACCCGCACCATCCCCCCCACCCCAGCATTCCTTCTCCACCATCTGTCCCCCATCCCTCCCAGGGCAGTCCACCCTCGCCATTCCCAACATCCTTTGCTCTTGCCAGATATACAAACTCGCTCTTCGTCCAACGTTGACAAGTGCAGTCCTGTGCAAAAGTCTCAGGTACCCAAGTTGTATACAGCATATACGTGCCTGAGACTTTTGCACAGGACTGTATATGGTGACATATGCAAACTTTGATAATAAATTTACCTTGAATCTTTGAGTTATTTAGGCATTCCACCTTGTAAAAGGGAGAGTCTAATTATATATAACAAATCAGCCCAAAACCAGCAGCAAGGCCATATACCAGTGAGAATGGGAGTAACACTATGTATTTTAGTGTGGTAGCAATAACAGAGACTTGGCTTAAAATATTATACTCTTACAAAACATTCAGCTGTACAGTGCACAGCAAAGATAGGGTGGAGGATGATTGTGATGCTATTTGGTATGATTTCCATGGGTTTTCAGTGTGGGTAGATTTCAGAAGTGTTGGAGGAGGTGTTCTGTTACACTGTGTAAACTGTTAGATTCAAATAATGCAAAAGATTGCAGAGCAGATTTCACAATAAGTTGTAAGGTTCAGGATTCAGAATATGAATTTATTTATCAGCTGTACATTGAAGCATACAGTGAAATGTGCCTTTTGTGTTAACACCCAACAAACCCAAGGATATGCCAGGGAAGACTGCAAGTGCTGCCAATATACCATGCCCACAACGTTCAACAGGACAATACAAGCAGCAACAAAGCAACAGAACGAACCAAGACAATAACAGCAAGCAAAGGTGTAACTCTTTGTCCTGTACATAGTCTTTAATCACATGTGGCTGCTGGATATGAAGAACATCAGCCCCAGAAGGCAGTGGAGGCCAAGTCTCTGGATGCTTTCAAGAGAGAATTAGATAGAGCTCTTATAGATAGTGGGGTCAAGGGATATGGGGAGAGGGCAGGAATGGGGTACTGATTGTGTATGATCAGCCATGATCACAGTGAATGGCGGTGCTGGCTAGAAGGGCCGAATGGCCTACTCCTGCACCTACTGTCTATCGTCTATTGAAAGTTGCTGCATACAAATTATCTGCCAACTCTTTCCACATTGCATCAGCTTTATGCTACAAACATTAAGCCAATGTTTAATTTATGCTGTTTCTTGTAAATGCTGCTTTTCTGATGTTATTTTGCTGCAAATACGTTTTTCATTGCAGGTGCATACATATGCATATGATGCTAAACTCGAATTTAACTTTGTTCTCCATTTAGACCATAAGAGCAGAAAACCATCAGACATAGGAGCCTGCTTTGCCATTCAGTCATGACTGAATTTATTTTCCCTCTTCATTCCATTCTCCTGCCTTCTCTCTGTAACCTTTGATACCGTTACTAAACAAGAACTTACCAATCTCTGCTAAAAAAAATACCCAAAGACTCGGCCTCCACAGCTATCTATGGCAATGAATTCCACAGATCCTCCAGCCTTTGGCTAAAGAAATTCCTCCTCATCTCTCCTCTAAAGGGGTGTCCTTCTGTTCTTATACTGTGCCATCTGGTCCTAGACCCTCCCACTATTTGAAACATCCTCTCCATGTACACACTATCCATGCCCTTTTTCATTCAGTAAGTTTCAATGAGACTTCCGCTAACTTTTCTGAAATCCAGTGTGTACACGATCAGAACCAACACAGCGGGGTTGATTGTATTTAATGTATTTAAGTAAACTACTTAAGAACTTTTTAAAAACTATTATTAATGCTTTTTGAGAGAGTGATTTAGAGGCATATCATATTTTTTACTGAGTTAAGTATTGTATGTAATTAGTTTTGCTACAACAAGTGTATGGGACATTGGAAAAAAAGTTGAATTTCCCCATGGGGATGAATAAAGTATCTATCTATCTATCTATCTATCTATCTATCAAACGCTGCTCAAATGTTAACTCTTTCATTTTCAGGATCATTCACATAAACCTCCTCTGGAATCTCTCTATTGCCAGCTCATCCCTCCTTAGCTACGGGGACCAGACACGTTCACAATACACCAGTGCCTTATAAAGCCTCAGCATTACATCCCTGGTTTTACAGTATTTTCTAGTTCTTTCAGAAATCAATGCTAGTATTGCATCTGCCTTCATTACCATCAACTAAACCTGCAATTTATCTTTTAGAGCATAGAACATAGAACATAAAACAGTACAGTCCTGTACAGGCCCTTCGGCCCACAACACTGTGCCAACCTTTTAACCTACTCTAAGATCAATCTAACCTTTCCTTTTTACATAACATAACCCTTCATTTTTTTTATCATCCATGTGTCTATCAAAGAGTTTCTTAAATGTCCCTAATACATCTTCCTCTACCAGCAGCCCTGACAGGCTGCTCCTCGTATTCACCACTCACTGTGTGTAAAAATCTTACCTCTGACATCCAGCCCCTGCCCCCTTTCATTCCTCCAATCATCTTAAATTTATGTCCCCTCATATTAGCAATTGGAGGAAAAAGTCTTTGGTTATCCAAGTGTGGTTGAGCCAAGGCTTTGTTCAGCTATAACACTACCTTGCAGCTCGTGAACTCAATTCCCCCCACCAAATGAAGACCAGCAAACTACATGTCTTTTAGCAACCCTGTCAACTAGTGCAGCAACTTTAGGGATCTACGGACATCACCCCTAAGATCCTTCTATTTTCTACACTGCAGGGAATGCTGCCATTAACCTTGCATTCTGCTTTCAAATTTCAAAATGAATCACTGGGTTGAACTGTATCTGCCCCTTCTCAGCCCAGTTCCACACCCTCTCAATGTCCCATTGCAATCTACAACATTCCTCCACAGTATCCGCAACTCCGCCAACCTTCATGTCATCTGCAAGCTTTGTGGCTAAAAGTTTTACTATCAAGTTACTTTCATAATCTTGCTCTCAAATCAAATGTACACCCAATCTGATACCGTTTGGCGTTTCATCCAGAAACCGCAAGCACCAGTTCAACTAGCCTTTGGACTTTCATTAGATTTAATAGGTCTTCTGTTTCAAATCAACAGACACTGGAACGGTTCTGTAGCCTGTCAATGTCATGTTGTAACTTACAAACAACTCTCCACACCATCCACTACTTCATCATCCTTCATGTCAACTGCAAACTTACTAACCCACCCTTCCACTTCACATCCAGGCCATTTATTAAAATCACAGTGAGCAGGGGTTCCAGAACAGGTACCCATGGAATATCACTGGCCACCAACTTCCAGGCAGAATACTTTCTATCTACAACCATCCTGTGCCTTCTATGGGTAAGCCTATTCTGTATCTACACAGCCAAATTTCTCTGGATCCCATGCCACCTGACTTTCTGAAGGAGTCTATCAATGCTTTGCTAAAATCCAGATACACCTCATCCACTGCTCTATCTCCATCAACGTACCTTGTTATATCGTCAAAGAATTCAATCAATTCAATTTGTAAACTGAGTCTCCAAGAATCCTCTCCAATAATTTGTCCATTGCTGATGCAAGACTCACTGGTCTATAATTCCCAGGGTTATCCTTACTCTCTTTCTTGAACAAAGAAATACAATTTGCTACCCTCCAATCATCTGATACTACTCCTGTGGACGGTGAGGGTATGAAGAACATCGTCAAAGACACAGCGACCCTTGTTCCCATGGTAATGATTGGATTAAAAGTTCAAAGTAAATTTATTATTGAAGGATATATATGTCACCAATTAGATTCAATTTCTTTTGGTCATACTCAATTAATCCATAATAGAATAATAATTATAATAGAATCAATGAAAGACCTCACCAACTTAGGTGTTCAGCCACTGTGCAAAAGGTAATAAACTGCACAAATACAAGAAGAAGGACATAATAATAAATGAATAAATATCAAGAACATAAGATGTGGAGTCCTTGAAAGTGAGTCCATTGGTTATGGGGCAAGCAATGTTGAGTGAAGTAAACCCCTCTGGTTCAAGAGCCTGAAGGTTGAGGAGTAATAACTGTTCCTGAACCTGGTGGTGTGAGTCCTGAAGCTCCTGTACATTCTTCCCGATGGTAGCAGTGAGAAAAGAGCATGTTCTGGGTGCGTGGGAGTCCCTGATGATAATTGTTATTTTAAAAATTGTTTTTTTTCCTCACAGTTTAACCTTTCTAATGCTACTTGTATTTTTATATAATCGCCTACTGTATATATGTGTAATTGTTCAGTAAATTTCCAGTAATTGTGGTATAATTGCTTTAGTATTTTTATAGACGCATTTTAGTTTTTCTGTCACAGGTGTCATGCGTTCGAATCTGGCTAGTTTACAGGTTAATTGTTATCACTGGGATGTCTTGATTATCTTTCTAATTTTTGTATAAGATGACCATGGCTTCTTTGTTCTCTCTTTTTTTATTTCTGTCTTTGTTCTCAATAAATGGCCGTAAGCAACAAGTTTTGTGACTCATCCTTGACTTCTGAAGAACCTCAGGACCAAAAAATCACCAGATCAGTTTGCGTAGTTGGCTAGATGGCTGAGGGGACTTAAAGATATGGATGAATCCCAGATGAAGCAGAAAGTTTTAGTGCACACATTTTATAATCTGACAGAGACATTAAAACAGTCCAAAGAATGAGTCTGGGGTTTAACTGAACGAGTGAGAGAACAACAGAACAAGTGTAGTCAGATCAAACCAGTTGTACGACACTGAAAGGCGAAATGGAATGTATCAGAAAACACAGCAGGGCAGCCCTGCCCCTGGTCACCCAACTTAGGACACGTCCCCTACATTGGATAGTATTCCGGGGCAGTTTCACCACCTAAACTCAGAGGAATTCCATGATGAATACGACATGGGCTCTACAATGACCACTAGTGACTCAAGTAATGATGGTAAAGATGGAACAAAAGAGTTGACAGCCATGTCACAACTTGCCCCAACAAAGACCAAGGAAATGAGGACACACAGGAAAGCAAGTGGAACTTATGAAAGGAGACAGGTAGCTTCTTACCAGCATGTGAACCTGAAAAGGTTGATTAATGGTCCGAAGAGGTGCGGTTTGCTGTTTGGAGATCGTTTGGGTGCTTCAGCACTCTGCAGTCTCCGAGAGAATTCCAGGAGGCAGACGCAGCATGAGTGAAACTTGTGGTGAGAGGCTGCAGGATGGCACGCGAGCCAATGTTTGACCCCATTGTTGTTGATTAAAGCGACTGAAACATCAAGGAGGGTATAGAAGTTTGGAGATCGTTTGGGTGTTCCAGCGCTCTGCGGTCTTCCAAAGGATTTCAAGAGGCAGAGGTAGTAAGCGCAAACCTCAGAGTGGGCAGACTGCAAGCTAACGTTCGGCTCCATTTCACCAATTAGAGCCCTCATTGTTCACCGATTAAAGCAACAAGGGAATGGAAGCACCAAAGCGAGTCCAGAAGGTGAGCCCCGGCTGCCTGCCTTTTGATCGGTCGCTCTATACCAGAGAGAGAAGAGCCTGCCGCTGCGAAGAGTGTTACTCAGGTTTTTTCTGCATTTTTGTGTTTGGACTTTGGACTGTAGACTCTTTTTTCCAGCCTTACAGTGTTTATGCTCTGTGTTTCTTTCACCTGATCGTCTCAGATTTTTTGTGAGGGGAGTTGATTCTGGGAGTCAATGCGCCTGAACCACTTTTTTTTCATTTTTTTGTGCAGGAAGGTGGATTTGGGTGTCAATGTGCCTGATCCATTTTGTTCATTTTTTTGTGCGGGAAGAGGGATTTGGGGGTCGATATGCCTGATCCATTTTGCTTGGTTTTTCTGTGGGGGGTGAAAGGATTTGGGAATTGATATCCCTATTCAATTTTTGTTCTTTTTTTTGCAGGGAGGCGCAATTTTGGGTTTGACTGATAATCGTGCTGCCTTTCTTTTCTTTCTAGGCTTTATGGCTACACAGAGAATTGAAGAATGTCAGAGTTGCATACTTTGATACTGTTACGAATGTGCCACAGCTCTGAGGGGCCAAAGGGTGCGGGGTAGCCCCCTCCTTTGTGAGAATCGCAAGATCACTATTAAGTCAGTTCGGGAGACCCAGGAAATGAGAGAAAGACATGCAAAATCCACAAAGAGTTGGAATGTGTCCTGGCCTCCGAAAGGCGGACCCATTGATACCGGCTATTGTCTCTTGGAGATAGACTTGTGTATTGCATCCTGCACGATGCATCGAAGCCCCAGGCAATGAACCGAGGGGGAGGTTGGTGGAGGGATTGCATCATCCCTACCTGATTGACATCTGAGACCCTGTGAGTCAGGATAAAAAGAGGGTCTGTGGGAACAGCCCCTCAGACGCACCAGAAGAAATGCTAGCGATCCCATAATAGTGAAAGCCGGTGGGAGGGCCACATGCGTCCTTTTCCATTTGCCCCGGAATCGGTGGGCCCTTACCATGGAAGAACAGTTTTTAGCTAACAACGGGGAAATCAACTCCCAACGACTCTCGAAGGATTGACATCATAAAAGGAATGGGCAAGTTTTAACCCGTCTTTCTCTCCAACCCAAAAGCTGCAGCTGGAATGAACTGAGTGACTTTTATATTTCCATCGGACAATACATTATCCCCTAGACAACGACAGAGCTATTTCTTATTGATTATTATTATACCCGCGCTTTTAGATTTAGTATTGACAACGTATCTCATCTGTGTGTTTGCATTGATATTATTTTTGTGTATTTTTATCAATAAATACTGTTAAAAATAGTACCATCAGACTTCAACGGACCTCTCTATCTTTGCTGGTAAGTGACCCAGTTACGGGGTACGTAACAATACTAAATGAACTTTTGGACCCTTGAACTTTTGTGCCTGTGTAGCTGAACTACTGGGGACTTACAGGAGTAAATGAAATTTGCAAGGAGGAATTGGAATATGGTCCACTGAAGCAAAGTTTTGTGGATGGCCTGAAACCAGAAGTTGCCAAAGTTGACAAAAGCAAATTGGAATGGATCAGAGACAAGAAAGTATTTTACCTACTGGTAACCAGCTGGAGAAACAAGGGATTCTTGCTAAAACTCAACAGTCCATCGAATAGTCTGTTCTGTCATGTTAAGAAAACGAATGGCGCCTGAAGTCTTACCATGAATTACAGGACACCACGGTAGTGTAGTGATTAGTACAACACCGTCACAGCTTGGGGATCAGAGTTCTGAGTTCGGTTCTGGCGCTGTCTGTAAGGAGTTTCTTCATTCTGCCTGTGAACACACAGCTTTGCCCTGGGCACTCCGGAGAGTCCAAAAAGGTACCGGTTTGTAGGTTAATTGGTCATTGTAAATTGTCCAGTGATTAGATTAGGGTTAAATAGGGAGGGGGGGGGGTTGCTGAGTGACGCAGCTCATTTGACCAGAAGGGCCTGTACCATATTTTATTTCTAAATAAGTAAATAAATAATCAATCCATAAACAAGCCAACCCTCCATCAACGACTTTAAATGCACTGAAGCCATCACGCATATGGCCATTGGATTCTGGTCCGTAACACTGGCAACCGTGGTTATCATTTACAGTTTCTGGCCAATCCCAGTGGACAAGGCTTCTGCAGCACTCTCAATGTCTACCACATGGCCCTGAGATTTGCCAGTCATTGATTCGACTATCATATAATACGTGGATGATTGCATCTGACACTGCAGACCACCTTGAACGAGATGTGCTCCAAGGGTCACAAGGCAAGTCTGGAGCAGGCGCAGATGCAACAAGTAATTTACTTGTGACTGAACATTTCCAAAGGTAATTGGGAAATTACTGAGGATTATATTATGCGAAGGCTGTCAAATCAGCAAACTCATCTGCAGTGGTCCAGCAACTCCGATCAATTCTGGGTTTGTGTGACTATGGGTCGACTCATATGCTGAAACTGTACAACCGCTCAACAATCTGCTGAAGGGCAGTGAGTGCTCAGATGACCCTGTGACTCTTCATGAAGACCAGTTGGAAGTGTTTCAAATTTGAAAACAATATTATGCACAGCACTTGTATTAGGCATGCCCTGATGATCCTCTATGTCACTGGAGAACACAGTTACATGAAGGCAGCCTTGACCCAAGAACATCGAGATCTATGGCGCGTGGCCATCAGTGTTTCCATACAAGGCTGTGATGAAAAGAGTCAGGATATTCTCGACCATGCATCTATAGAATTTATAGAAGTTTCATGGTAGTTGATCTTCTGTTGGTAAACTAGCCAACATAATCAAAGATTCCACCACCCAGGACATTTCCTCTTCCCTCCCCTACTATCAGGCAGAAGATACTGAGACCTGAAGGCACATAGCACCAAGCTTGAGAACAGCTTCTGTTACACTGTAGTGAGGCTAATGATCATCCTCTTAGTGTGATAAGATAGTCTTGACCTTGAAATCTGTCCGGTCTTGATCTTGTACCTTACTGTCTTACCTGCACTGCATTCTCTGTGTAGCTGTAACACTGTAAAAGATTTCAGGATGTGCTTTATTTGTCACGTGTACAATAAAACAGCAAAACTTACAGTGAAGTGTTTGTGTCAAAGGCCAACACAGTCCGAGGGTGTGCTGGGGCAGCCCACAAATGTGGCCATACTTCCAATGCCTCAGAGCATGTCCACAACTTACTAATCCTAACTCGTGTGTCTTTGGAATGTGAAAGGAAACTGGAGCATCTGGAGGAAACACACACAGTCACAGGGAGAATGTTCAAACTCCTTACAGATGTCAGGACATGTAGAGGAGGCTAGACCAAAAATTAGAGCAGCAGTGATGATTTAGCAGTGAGCATTAACTTTAATAATCAACTAAAAAATTAACTAGCTATGAGGGGGCCAGAAAACAAGAGAGAACAACTGAAAACAAGGTAACTGAAGCCTACGAATAGCTGGCTGAGGTTGGCTTGTTCAATGAGTGAACAAGGAATGTGGATGAGAGTTGGGTTTAAATAGGCTGCAGGAGATGAGCTGGAAACGAGTGGCAGGTGATTGCTGTTACTGGATGAAGATTAGGAATGGCATGCATATGTAGGCCTGAGGGGACCATCCCACCCCCTTCGTCCAGTCCCTGATGGCCCAGGGCAATTCAAATGTGCCTGCTGGAACTCCTCGATGAACGACAGATCCAAGATTTAACAGGACAGCACTTGAGAACTCTCCTTCCCAGTCGACCGGGTACCTGCATAGCTCATCCACATTGACATGAATTCATCATCTGCTGAACCGTGTACACTGGATCACCCTCCACTATCCTAGGTTCTGGAGGTGCAGGCTCAGGTGAGGTCAATGGTCCATGGAAACAGGCTTGGGGCAGGACATGTGGACCGGTGTAATCCTGAGGGACAGTGATGGTGTGGTGGGTAATCTTGACAGGACCAATGATCCAGGGTGAGAACTTGTGGGGGTTGTTGCGATGGAACAGATCTTGAGTGGTTAACCAGTCATGGTCTCCAGGCTGGAGGAGTCTGACTGAGTGCCAGTGATGGTTAGACTGGCAACAGTATGCTTGGCTGGCAGCTAGGATGGCCTTCTGTCCTCTTCCAAGCACTCTGGTTTCGGCGGAGCAGGGCCCTGGTGGACAGGGTCTCCATCGTTGGCTCCTCTGTGGGGATCAATGGGGATTGGTAGCCATGAAAGCCTTGAAGGTGTGACATACCTGTGGCAGGAGGTGTGTGGATTGTGGGACAGCTTCCCCCAGAGCAGATAATTCTTCCAAGTGAAAGGATTAGAGGCAGTGAAACATCACAGAAACCATCTGGGTAGTCTCCAGCCCCTTGGTATGAACATCGAATTCTCCAACTTCCGGTAATTCCCTCCCTCTCCCTTCCCCCATCCCACCTTCACTTTGTCTCCTCTTCTAGTTGACTATCACCTCTCTCATGACTCTGCCTTCTACTACCCATAGTGCTTTCCCCTTAGATTCCTTCTTTTACCTCTCCTGCCTATCCCCTCCCTGCTTCCCCTCCCCCACCCCTTGATCTTTCCTCTGATTGGTTTCCCACCCTCCCCCCACCTTCTTTATAGGGTCCCTGCCACCTCCTTCTTCAGTCCTGACGAAGGGTCTCAGCCCGAAACGTTGACTGCTCGTTTCAACGGATGCTGCCCGACCTGCTGAGTTCATCCAGCTTTTTTGTACGTCTTGACAGAAACCTCTTCATTTGCTAATTTTCTGACTGACCATTGGTCTGGGCATGATAGCCAGAGGGCAAACTCACTGAGGTGTGGAGGAGCAAGCAGAAGGGGTGCCAGAAGCAGGAGATGAATTGTGGGCCCTGGTCTGACACAGTGCCCTGAAGGAAGCCACGGAGGTGAACTACATGGTGGAGAACCGGTCCACCACTGTCATGATCACAATAGTCCCATTGAAAACCATGATGAAATTAATGGCGATGTGGGACCACAGGTTCTGAGTGACTGGTAGGGGCCACAGGAGCCCAGCGGGGCACCCATTGGAGGAACTGGACTAGGCACACTCAGGGCAGACAGTAACAAACTGACATAGATCTGCAGTTATCGTGAGCCACCAGAACTGGTGTAGCAGAAAATCCAGAGTGGGTGGCCAGAGAGGGGTGAGGAGTGGGCCCACATGAATCACGCGGCCACCACCACGTATACGCGGTTGTCAGGTGGGTTGGCTGGAGCAGGCTCGCGCTCTGTAAGGCCTGGCAGATCTGCTTCTCAAGGTCCCAGATGATTGGGAAGAGGTCCTGAGAGGCTGGAATGATGGACTGGGGTTCATTTTCAGTTTCATCTGGGTCAAATTGTCGTGTCAGGGCATCCACCTTCATGTAGTTGGAGCCAGGTTGGCAGGAGACACTAAAGTTGAATTGTTCGAAGAAGAGGGCCCAGGGAGCCTGACGTATGTTGAGTTGACAGGTTTGATGTCTGAAGGTGGGACCTCTACAGATTGGATGGGTTGCACCTGAACTCGAGGGGGAGCAATATCCTTGCAGATAGGTTTGCTAGCATGGTTCGGGAGGGTTTAAACTAATTTGCAAGGGGGATGGGACCCGGAGCGATAGAACAGTGAAAGAAGTGCATGGAGTAAGGCCAGATCTAACATATAGAGAGGCTTTGAGGAAAGAGAAGCAGAATAAAGGGTGTAAAGGTAGTAAGGTAGAAGGGCTAAAGTGTGTGTACTTCAATGCAAGAAGCATCAGGAGCAAAGGTGATGAACTGAGAGCTTGGATACATACATGGAATTATGATGTAGTGGCCATTACAGAGACTTGGCTGGCACCGGGGCAGGAATGGATTCTCAATATTCCTGGATTTCAGTGCTTTAAAAGGGATAGAGAGGGGGAAAAAGGGGAGGAGGGGTGGCATTACTGGTCAGGGATACAGAAAAGGTGGGTAATTGATGCACCATCAATAACTCTCAGAGACTGGAAGTGAACAATAGGCTTTTATTATCACCAAAAGGGAGCACGACCATGTCGAAAACTGAGGGAGGAGCAGTGCCCCAATCGCCTTTATACCGGGGTCTGTGGGAGGAACCACAGGAGCAGTCAGCAGAGGGGCGTGTCCAGACAGGTATACATAGTTTACCACAGTAATGTAGCAGGAGTCAGTATGGGTGGAAGTCAGGAACAGGAAGGGAGCAGTTACTCTACTACGGGTATTCTATAGGCCCCCTGGTAGCAGCAGAGATACCGAGGAGCAGATTGGGAGGCAGATTTTGGAAAGGTGCAAAAATAACAGGGTTGTTATCATGGGTGACTTTAACTTCCCTAATATTGATTGGCACTTGATTAGTTCCAAGGGTTTAGAAGGGGCAGAGTTTGTTAAGTGTGTCCAGGATGGATACCTGTCACAGTATGTTGACAGGCCGACTAGGGGGAATGCCATACTAGATCTAGTATTAGGTAATGAACCGGGTCAGGTCACAGATCTGTCAGTGGGTGAGCATATGGGGGACAGTGATCACCGCTCCCTGGCCTTTAGCATTATCATGGGAAAGGATAGAATCAGAGAGGACAGGAAAATTTTTAATTGGGGAAGGGCAAATTATGAGGCGATAAGGCTAGAACTTGCGGGTGTGAATTGGGATGATGTTTTTGCAGGGAAATATACTATGGACAGGTGGTCGATGTTTAAGGATCTCTTGCAGGATGTTAGGGATAAATTTGTCCTGGTGAGGAAGATAAAGAATGGTAGGGTGAAGGAATCATGGGTGACAAGTGAAGTGGAAAATCTAGTCAGGTGGAAGAAGACAGCATACATGAGGTTTAGGAAGCAAGGATCAGATGGGTCTATTGAGGAATATAGGGTAGCAAGAAAGGAGCTTAAGAAGGGGCTGAGAAGGCCTTGGTGAGTAGGGTAAAGGAAAACTCCAAGGCATTCTTCAATTATATGAAGAACAAAAGGATGACAGGAGTGAAGGTAGGACCGATTAAAGATAAAAGTGGGAAGATGTGCCTGGAGGCTGTGGAAGTGAGCGAGGTCCTCAATGAATACTTCTCTTTGGTATTCACCAATGAGAGGGAATTTGATGACGGTGAGGACAATATGAGTGAGGTTGATGTTCTGGAGCATGTTGATATTAAGGGAGAGGAGGTGTTAGAGTTGTTAAAATACATTAGGACGGATAAGTCCCCGGGGCCTGACGGAATATTCCCCAGACTGCTCCACGAGGCGAGGGAAGACATTGCTGAGCCTCTTGCTAGGATCTTTATGTTCTCGTTGTCCACGGGAATGGTACCGGAGGATTGGAGGGAGGCGAATATTGTCCCCTTGTTCAAAATAGGTAGTAGGTATAGTCTGGGTAATTATAGACCAGTGAGCCTTACATCTGTGGTGGGAAAGCTGTTGGAAAAGATTCTTAGAGGTAGGATCTATGGGCATTTAGAGAATCATGGTCTGATCAGGGACAGTCAGCATAGCTTTGTGAAGGGCAGATCGTGCCTAACAAGCCTGATAGAGTTCTTTGAGGAGGTGACCAGGCATATAGATGAGGGTGGTGCAGTAGATGTGATCTACATGGATTTTATTAAGGCATTTGACAAGGTTCCACACAGTAGGCTTATTCAGAAAGTCAGAAGGCATGGGATCCAGGGAAGTTTGGCCAGGTGGATTCAGAATTGGCTTGCCTGCAGAAGGCAGAGAGTTGTGGTGGAGGGAGTACATTCAGATTGGAGGGTTGTGACTAGTGGTGTCCCACAGGATCTGTTCAGGGACCTCTACTTTTCCTGATTTTTATTAACAACCTGGATGTGGGGGTAGAAGGGTGGGATGGCAAGTTTACAGATGACACAAAGGTTGGTGGTGTTGTAGATAGTGTAGAGGATTGTCGAAGATTGCAGAGAGACATTGATAGGATGCAGAAGTGGGCTGAGAAGTGGCAGATGGAGTTCAACCTGGAGAAGTGTGAGATGGTACACTTTGGAAGGACAAAATCCAAGGCAGAGTATAAAGTAAATGGCAGGATACTTGGTAGTGTGGAGGAGCAGAGGGATCTGGGGTTACATGTCCACAGATCCCTGAAAGTTGCCACAATGGTAGATAGGGTAGTTAAGAAAGCTTATGGGGTGTCAGCTTTCATAAGTCAAGGGATAGAGTTTAAGAGACGCGATGTAATGATGCAGCTCTATAAAACTCTAGTTAGGCCACACTTGGAGTACTGTGTCCAGTTCTGGTCACCTCACTATAGGAAGGATGTGGAAGCATTGGAAAGGGTACAGAGGAGATTTACCAGGATGCTGCCTGGTTTAGAGAGTATGGATTATGATCAGAGATTAAGGGAGCTAGGGCTTTACTCTTTGGAGAGAAGGAGGATGAGAGGAGACATGATAGAGGTGTACAAGATATTAAGAGGAATAGACAGAGTGGACAGCCAGTGCCTCTTCCCCAGGGCACCACTGCTCAGTACAAGAGGACATGGCTTTAAGGTAAGGGGAGGGAAGTTCAAGGGGGATATTAGAGGAAGGTTTTTCACTCAGAGAGTGGTTGGCGCATGGAATGCACTGCCTGAGTCAGTGGTGGAGGCAAATGCACTAGTGAAGTTTAAGAGACTACTAGACAGGTATATGGAGGAATTTAAGGTGGGGGGTTATATGGGAGGCAGTGTTTGAGGGTCGGCACAACATTGTGGGCCAAAGGGCCTGTAATGTGCTGTACTATTCTACGTTCTATGATATGAAGTTCTGGTGGCTAGTCCAGATCAGGAAGGGTTTGGTGATTCCCAGTAGCCAATGTACCCATTCCTCCGAGGCCCATTTAATGGCGAGTAACTCCCCATCTCTTACTCCATAACAGCACTGAGTTGAACTTGTGCAAGAAGAAGACTGAAGGGTGTGTCTTCCCATCCAGTCCTCGTTGGGAAAGGATGGTCCATGTCAGATGCATCCTCCTCTATTGTAAATGATCCTGAGGTGTTGAGATGACGGAAAGTGGTGAAAGATCTCTTCAGCTCCTCGAAAGCGTGGCAGCAGACCAGGTTATCCATGAGGAAGGTGACCTGGTGAGGAAGGTGGGAGGAGCAGCGATTTGGGTGTAGTTTCTGCTGAAATAGCAGTAGAAGTTTGAGAACCCCAAGAAGCACAGTAGTTGTTTGAGGGGGTGCAGGAAATGACTGGGGTATGGAAATGGCATTTTTCTAACTTGCAGCACAGTTGGTTTTTGAGGAGGAGCTGAAGGATGGAATGGACATTGCAGACATGGTCTTGGAGGTCCTTGGAGAGGATGAGGATATCGTTGAGATAGATGAACACGTAACTGTGTAATGTGTCTCAGAGGACCTTGTTCATGAAGGCTTGGAAAATGGCTGAACTATTGGATAGTCAAATGGCTGGACTATTGGATAGTCTGAAAGGCATCACTGAAACTCAAGCTCTTGGGGAGGTTACGGGACCTCTCCCTATCTCCCATTCTGGAGGCATCGATGATGAGGGTCCTGAAGTCTGAAATGGATCTTTCTGGGAATGGAACTGAGGGTCTGGCTGATGATTTAGAGGGTCATCCTATAAGATGCTTGTCAATTCAGAGGGCCAGAATGATGAGACTTTTGAGGATGTCAAAGGGCCAGCAGTGCTTCTGTGTCCCAGCTACACTCCACTGTGAGAGTCTTGAATTCGGTGGTACAATCCAGCACTGAGTGTGACGCTTGACGCAGGGCAAGTATCTGATCTGCTGCCCCCTTTCTTTCCCGGATGGCCGAAAATCCGTCACGTCTCAGTGGTAATTACCTCATATTTATTGCAAATGATGGCTTTAGTTAGCAGTGGCCAGGTCAGAGTTCACTCTGTCAAGAGAGAGATGACAAAGGCAGTCTTGGCTCGGGCAGTAGACTGGTGCTCAAAGTGCATGACGTACTGGGACAGAAACTTATGGCTTCGGGTTGGGGATCCGCTGAAGGTTTTGGCCACCAAAATCTGGGCTTTGCAGGGAGGTGGCTGACAGTCACGAGATTGCTATATCGAGACGGAGAGTTGGAAGAGAGCAGTCAATGGTTTCCTGCTGTTTCTGGATAGTTTGCTTCTGTCGAAGGACGTCCTTCCGACGAGCATATTCTGCCAGGTCAATCAAGGCTTGGCCCATCCTGTCAGGAAATGTAGAGGAAGTTTGACCCAAAGGCAGAGCAGAGGAGACTTGGAGCAATTGATTAAGGCTGGCTGGTTCGATGGGTGAGCAAGGACTGTAGATGAGAGGTGGGTTTAAATAGGCTGCAGGTGATGAGTGCCAGGTGATTCCCATTAGCTGGACAGAGACTAGAAGGAGCTTGCGTCGGCAGAGCTGACAGTGGTGGGATTCTACATTCTCTTGTACTCCCTCAATGCACTGCTGCGATAACATGATCTGTCTGGTTGGCATTCAAAGCAAAGGTTTTCACCCTACCTCAGTACATGGAACCAAACCACCTTACCAATTCGCCCACTTCACATGTCTCCCTGTGTACATGAATTTGTCTCAGTATTTCCATCACTTAAGCTATTAATTACTCTTCGTAACCCATAGTGCCAACTACCTTTGTTCTGTTGATTATCCTCTCATTCATGTAAATGAATTGATACAGAGCTAACATGAATCCTTGTGGGATATCTGTCATCACGACCTGCCAAGTGCACCCCTGCTTTCCAATTACTTCTGCTCAGCTAATTTCCTGGCCAGGTCCTGCGGTGATGGAAAGATTGTAAGGATGTTTATCAGAGAGAAGCCTAGGGACTGACATTGCCTAGAGATGAGGCTGAACAGCATCAGTATATACTGCGATAAAGGTAGATACAGTGGTGGATAAAACCCAGTCCATCACAGATGAAGCCCTCCCCGTCACTGAGCACACAAAAGCTGCATTATCCAGGCCATGCTCTCTTCTCACTGCTGCCGTCAGAAAGGAGGTGCAGGAGCTTTAGGTCCCACACCAGCAGGTTCAGGAACAGTTATTACCCTTCAGCCATTTGGGCTTTGGAACCAGAGTGGAGAACTTCGCCCACCTTAGTGCTGAACGTACGAGGTAGGTAGGTGCGGCGGACATGAGGAGCAGCTCTAAGAGTTTGTGGGCTGGTGGGGAGAATGGCAGGTGGTGTGATCAGAAAACCGTAGGTAAATTTGAAGCTGTTCGTGCTTTGGCTGAACCAGTGAGATCGATGAAGTGCTTGTCGCACTGAAACGAGGAGAACAGCATTATGTTCCTCCTGCAGCCATCAGCTCTTTGTGACAGCAACAGGCTTCCATTCCTGTTGCTGGGGTGGACAATACCTCTCTGGCTACTCACCGCCCTCCACTGAAAGATTCAAGAGCAGCCTCTGACCGTCCTCAACACAATGAGGCACTTTGTTTTCACTCATTTTCAATTGCTGTGGGACTGATTGGCTCTTTCCGCTCTGGGGCTGACTTACGCCAGTCAAGTCTATGGCTTGCCTGCTGACTAGTGGATTCAAAAGCCGGGGCTGGGGGCTGGGGGCTGGGGGCTGGGGGCTGGGGGGGAGGGTGCGGATGGTAATGAACCGCTTGACTTAAAGTACCACCGATAAACATGTCAGCTTACAATTCTGTTTCCCGTCAGTCACGAGCCCTTGATGGTTCTGAAACCATCCTTGGTTTCTGATCTCGGAGTGTATTGAAGACCGGTTGGAAGTGAATGAAGATTCTCAACACCCATCAGGCAGTGATGGGAGTCAGGGTCAGCTGCTATTCAAGTATTTCCTAATCTTGGTGATTCATCAGACCATGGATTTGACTGTGTCCTACCTTTCCCATTATAAATATTCATGACAGGCATCCCCAAAATTAAAGTATCAGATTTAAACACTTCCTAGTTCTCGATGTAGTGCTACGCAGTTCAGTTTGTATCTCCCTTCTCTTCAACCTGTACTGCAGAGCATTTCCAGCCAAGCCTTCAAATCCTCTTAATAAAAGTAGTAAGGCTGTGAGGAAAACGTGGTGGATGTGTAATTTTTCACCTTCCAAATAAGAATTGGATTTGATTTACTGACATATGCCTCAAAAGAACAAATTTTACAAGTGTCAGTGATAATAAACCTGATTCTGTTTCTGAAATCTGTCTGGACTGCAGCAGCATATTTAACAAGCAGGGTAAATGCACACAATTATTTATTGTCATATATACGTGCACATATGCATATAATAAGCTCTTCCAAGAGAGAATGAAGCGCCTGTTCAGTTATGCGGTCAAGCTTAAGTTCGAACCATAAGTTAGAAAGTCAGAAGCTCTGCTTTGTATGCCTGGATTGTGCATCTAGGTATCTGCAGTGCCTGTTTGATTCAGAGAGCCGTGAGCTGCGCTGTGATAGGATGGACAACCCGCACACAAAGAAGCTGGCACTCAGCTGCTGAGGAACAAACCAGCGACATTTTGGGCGGAGACACTTAATCAGGTCTGGAAAGGAAGGGAGGAAAGCAGCCTGAAGGAGTGCAATCAGGCAGGTGATAGATAAGCTATGTGACGGGGAAGATAGGTGGATGGGGAAGGGGAGGGATGAGTGAGAATCTGGGAACTGAAGAAAAAGGAGAGAGGACCAAGGGAAGGAAGAGGAGCATCAGAGGGAGATTATAGGCAGGTTCAAAGTACAAAGTAAAGTTAATCATCAGAGCACGTACAACCCTGAGATATTTTTTCCTGTGGGCATACTCAGCACATCTATAGAATAGTAATTGTAAACAGGACCAATGAAAGCGCAAGAACATAGAAGACAACGAAATGTTGAAATTCAACTATAAATGAATAGCAATAAATAACGAGAGCATGAGAAAGATAAAACGTCCTTAAAGTGAGATCATTGGTTGTAGGAACATCTTAATAGAGGAGTGTGGTGGTCCCTTTTGTTCAAGAGCCTGATGGTTGAGGGGTAGGAACTGTTCTTCAAACCTGGTGGTGTGAGTCCTGAGGCATCTGTACCTTCTACCTGATGGCAGCAGTGAGAAAAGAGCGTGGCCTGGGTGGTGAGGATCTTTGATGCTGGATTCTGCTTTCCTGTGATAGTGTTTCATGTAGATGTGCTCAAAGGTTGGGAGGGTTTTTCTCATGATGCACTGGGCTGAATCCACTACATTTTGTTGGATTTTCCATTCAAAGGCATTGGTGCTCCCATACCAGGCAGGTGAGGAAATGAGAAGGGGTGTGAGGGGAACTAAAATGAGGAATGGAAAAAAAAAGAGAAGCAGAAAGGGCAGAGAAATCACCAGACGTTATTGTTCATGCCATCAGGTTGGAGGCTAGGGTAGGCTAATCCGAGTGCCACAAACAGGACTGTGAATCAGCTAAACTTAACTAATGAGGAAACATCGTTCCGCAACCCAACACCCCATCACCCCTCCCTAACCCCACTGCTTCACCTGCTGAGTTCCTCGAGCAGACTGTATGGTGCTCCTTTTTCACACAACGTTCAAACCGGCGCTTGCTTATTTCCTTCCAGACAGATTTTCACAGATCTTTCTTCACAGACGCTGATTCAAGATTCAGGACGCAAGATTTTTTCCAGAACAGAAGTGTAAAGGAGAACAAAATAATTGTTACTCTGGATCTGATGTGATACAAAAAAAAACACAGAATAAAAACACAATAAATATAAATACATAAGATATCTTTTATATATATAGTTTGTGTGTGTGTATATATATATATATATATATATATATATATATATATATAGAGAGAGAGAGAGAGAGAGAGAGAGAGAGAGAGAGAGAGAGAGAGAGAGAGAGAGAGAGCGAGAGAGAGAGAGATTGGTTGTATGTCCACAACCAACGGTAAGCACAGTGGTGTTGGTACGTAAGGTGACAGAAAAATGATAAAGTAGTGGTAGTTGGAGGTGTGGAGGGGTGGGTTAGTGGGTGGAGGTGTTGATCAGCCTTTCTCCTTGGGAAAAGTAACTGATTTTGTGCCTGGTGGTCCTGGTGTGGATTCTATGTAGCCTCCTCCCTGATGGGAGTGGGACAATCACTTCATGGTCAGGGTGTGTGGGATCCTTCATGATGTCACTGGCCCGTTTCTGGTGCCTTTCTTGTTCCTGATGGTGGGTGGGCTGGGGCTGGTGATGTGTTGGGGCAGTTTTGATGACCCATTGTCAAGCCTTCCGGTCCACCACCGTGCGGTTTCCGCACCGTGCAGTGATGCAGCTCGTCAGGATGCTCCCTACGGTGCACCTGTAGAGGGACTAGATGTGCACAGTCCAGCTCTCTCCAGCCTCCTCAGAAAGTAGAGGCTTTGGTGAGCTTTCCTGACTGTGTGGGATGTGCTCTGGGACCAGGGGAGGTTGTGTGAGGTGTGGACTCCCAGGAGTTTGAAATTGCTCACAGTTCCCGCTGCTGTGTTGGCGATGCAAAGAGGTGCGTGAGTGATACGAGTTCCCCTGAAGTCAGTAACCATCGCCTTTGTCTTGTTGGCGTTGAGGAAGAGGTTATTTTCCTGTCACCAGGCCTCGGGCTCTCCCTCCTCCTCTCTGTTGGCTGTCTCATCATTGCTGGTGGTGAGCCCCACCGCTCAGTGAACTTGACAACGTGATTACTCGGGTGTTTGGCCGTGCAGTCGTGTGTGAGCAGAGAGTACAGCAACAGACTCAACGCACAGCCCTGGTGGGGGGGGGAATGTGTTGATGGGGAGGGAGGAGCGGTCGTTCTTCCCATCTGAAGTCTGTTGGTTAGGAGGCCCAACACCCAGTTGCACAGTGGTGTATTTAGACCGAATAGAAGGAGTTTGTTCACCAGGTTCTGCGGGACAATAGTGTTGAACGACAACTGAAACCCAGAAGCAGCATTCTGATATAAATGTCCGTGATTTCCAAATGTGTCAGGGCCAGGTGCATGACAGATGCGATAAAACCATAAGATATAGGAGAATTAAGCTATTTGGCCTGCCGAGTCTGCTCAGCCATTACATCATGGCTGATCCAATTCCTTCTCAGCCTCAATCTCCTGCCTTCTCCCTGTATCCCTTCATGACCTGACCAATCAAGAATCTATCAACTTCTGCCTTAAATATACATAAAGACGGCCTCCTCAGCCACCTGTGGCAGTAAATTTCACAGATTCACCACCTTCTGACCAAAGAAATACCTCTTCATCTCCATTCTACAAGGACAGCCCTCTATTCTGAGGCTGTGTCCTCTGGTCTTAGACTCCCTCACCATGGGAAATATAATCCACCCTATTGAGGCCTTTTAACATTCAATGGGTTTCAATGAGGTCACTCCCTCATTCTACTGAATTCCAGTGAATACAGACCCAGAGCCATCAAACACTCTTCATATGACGAGCCATTCAATCTTGGAATCATTTTCATAGCCACCTTCTGGCTGATGAAGTTCCTCCTCATCTCTGTTCTGAATGTCTTTTTCTCGTTGTTGCCTGGCGTTCTTTAATACTCACTCGGAGACTGAATAGTTCTGGCCGGTGCCAGTGACATTGACTTTGAGCCCCAATCCGGATTCAGACTGGAGCCTCAAAATCTCTGAACCAGGACCTGAGTTCACAACACTCCGCTCTGAGCAATGAGGCGCACGGCCGCATGAGGAGGGTCCTGATTCAGCGGTTCTTCATCACTTTGGCCAAAGGAAGCAGTGAGGAGCATCGGAACAGAAGTTTAATCTGTCCTGCTGTGTTGCCTGCTGCCTGTGCTGGTCCCACAGGAGCCCTGACACGTGATGGATTAGTTGCAACATGCTTTCACTACACTTCAATTAATTTTATTCAATGGAAATGAATCACAGAGACAGAAATACTGTATGCACCAGCTTTGACATATAAATTATACATTACCTGCTCTATTTGATTCTTATATTTGATAACACCTATACAAGAATTATAAGTGGGAACTGACGACTTGGTTTTTTAAGTCTTCTTCCTCATCCATCCGCAGCATGGCTGACCCGGCCCCCTTGGAGACACAGAGTCACACAGCACAGAAATAGGCCATTCATTCCTTCTGCTCCATGCTGACCAAAATGCCACATTCAAGCTCGTCCCACTTGCCCACATTTGGCCCATATCCCTCCGGACCTTTCCTATCCTTATCAGACTCAGAATCAGGTTTAATATCACCAGCATATGTCGTTGAGTTTGTTGTCTTTGCACCAGCAGTACAATGCAAGACATAAAAATAGAGAAAAATGTGAATTACGATATGTATATGTAGATTAAATAGTTGATTTAAATAAGTAGTACAAAATTATAAATAAAAAAGTAGTGAGGTAGTGTTCATGGGTTCAATGTGCATTCAGTAATCAAATGTCAGAGGGAAGAAGCTGTTCCTGAATCGCTGAGTGTGTGCCTTCGGGCTCCTGTACCTCCTCCCCGATGGTGGCAGTGAGAACAAGGCATGAGTTGGGTGATGGGGGTCCTTAATGATGGACGCTGCCTTTCTGAGACATTGCTTTTTGAAGATGTCCTGGATACTACAGAGGCGAGTGCCCATGATGGAGCTGACTACGTTTACTAGTCTCTGCAGCTTGCTTTGATCCTGTGCCGTAGACACCCCTCCCCCTTTTCAGACAGTGACGCAGACAACTAGAATGCTCTCCAAGGAACATCTGTAGAAATTTGCGAGTGTCATTGGTGACATAGCAAATCTCCTCAAACTCCTAATGAAATATATCTACTGTAGTGCTTCTTCGTAGCTGAGCTGACACAGAAACATAGAAAACCTACAGCACAATACATTGTTAGGTCCAGGATAGATTCTCAGAGATATTGACCACCCAGGAACTTGAAATTGCTCACTCTTTCCAATTCTGATCCCTCTCTGATGACTGTCTTACCCTTTCTGACGTCCACAATCAGCTCTTTGGACTTGCTGACACTGGGTGCAAGCTTGTTGCTGCAACACCACTCCACCAGCTGATTTATCTTGCTCCTGTACGCCCATCTGAAATTCTGCCAATTATAGTTGTATATACACGATATAGTTACGGTGTCGAAGACTTTTGTACGTTACTGTATTTGTCAACGTGGAGCAGAGAGCGAGTTTGTAAATCTGGCGGGAGCAAAGGCGTGAGGGAATGGTGAGGGTGGAGTGCCTCGGGAGGGGTGTGGGACAGAAGGCAAAGAAGGAGCACGAGGGGTAGTGGGGGGGAGGTGGAGTGGGTGCAGACACATCCAGTCCTGAGACACTAAGTAAGGTCATTTGATTCCAGACAATTGGTTTATTGATCATTACAGAATGTCTCTCTGGTGCTTCCCGCTCCCTCCCCTCTCCCAGCTCCCTTTCCATTCTCAGTCCACAGTAGAGACCCATTTCAGAATCAGGTTTATCATCAGTCACACGTCATGAAATTAGTTTTCTTTGCGGAAGCAGTACAATGCAATATATAAAATTACTACAGTACTGTGCAAAAGTCTGAAGCACTCTAGCTATATATATGTGCCTAAGCGTTTTGCACAGAACTGTACCTGCCCAGCTGTCGGAATCAGAATCAGGGTTATTATCACCGGCATGTGACGTGAAATTTGTTGGCTTAGCAGCAGCAGTTCGACGTAATACATAATCTAGAAGAAAAAAAGAATAAATAAATCAATCAATCAATCAATCAATTACAGTATACGTATATTGAATAGATTAAAAATTGTGCAAAAAACAGAATACTGTATATTAAAAAAAGTGGGGTAGTGTCCAAGGGTTCAATGTCCTTTTAGGAATCGGATGGCAGAGGGGAAGAAGCTGTTCCTGAATCGCTGAGTGTGTGCCTTCAGGCTTCTGTACTGATGGTAACAGTGAGAAAAGGGCATGCCCTGGGTGCTGGAGGTCCTTAACAATGGATGCTGCCTTTCTGAGACACCGCTCCCTAAAGATGTCCTGGGTACTTTGTAGGCTAGTGCCCAAGATGGAGCTGACTAGATTTACAACCTTCTGCAGCTTCTTTCAGTCCTGTGCAGTAGCCCCTCCATACCAGACAGTGATGCAGCCTGTCAGAACGCTCTCCACAGTACATATATAGAAGTTCTTGAGTGTGTTTTTTTGACATACCAAATCTCTTCAAACTCCTAATAAAGTATAGCCACTGCCTTGCCTTCTTTATAACTACATCGATATGTTGGGACCAGGTTAGATCCTCAGAGATATTGACACCCAGGAACTTGAAGCTGCTCACTCTCTCCACTTCTGATCCCTCTATGAGGATTGGTATGTGTTCCTTCGTCTTACCCTTCCTGAAGTCTACAATCAGCTCTTTCGTCTTACTGACATTGAGTGCCAGGTTGTTGCTGCGACACCATTCCACTAGTTGGCATATCTCACTCCTGTACGCCCTCTCGTCACCATCTGAGATTCTACCACAATGGTTGGATCATCAGCACATTTATAGATGGTATTTGAGCCATACCTAGCCACACAACTGTCTTTTAAAAGTTGTTATTGTACCTGTCTTAGCTAGTAAGTTCATTATACATACATACAACCCTTTGTGTAAAAAAGGTTTCCCCTCAAGTTCCTATTACATCTTTCTTCTCTCAACTTAAATACACGCTCTCTAGTTCGTGACTCCCCATCCCCGAGAAAAGGCTGTGTATTCTCTCTCTCTAAGCCCTTTTCTCTATGTCCCAGGGCATATAGTCATAGCCTGTACAACCTCTTGCTGAGCAGTTCTTGGCCTCTTATCTAAGAAAAGATGTGATGACATTGGAGAGGGTTCAGAAGAGGTTCATGAGAATGATAGATACTGGGAGTGAAAGGATGGGGAGCGTTTGATGCCTCTGGGCCCATACTTGCTGGAGTTTAGAAGAGGGAATATTGAAAGACCTAGATGGAGTGGATATGAAGAGGATGTTTCCTATAGTGAGGGAGTCTAGGACCAGAGGGCATAGCCTCAGAATAGAGGGATGTCCATTTAGAACAGAGATGAAGAGGCATTTCTTTAGCCAGAGGGTGGTGAATCTGTGGAATTCATTGCCAAGGGCGGCTGTGTATGCTTATAATGGAGTTTGATAAGTTCTTCGTTAGTCAGGACATCAAAGGTTATGAAGAGAAGGCAGGAAAATGAGATTCAGAGGGATAAGAAATCAGCTATGATGGAATACTGGAGCAGATGAGCCAAATGGCCTAATTCATTTCCCAATGACTCATGGTCTAATATTCTTAAGGCAAGAATATACTCTCATGGGAATCAATGCAAAAACTTCCCAACAGTTCTCTGAATGAGGTCTTCCTGCAGCATCCCTACATGATTTACCAAGATAAATATTATACTTCACTGTCTTCTGCCTGAACTGTAACAAAAAATATTAAGAATCCTCTCGACTTCTGAAGTCCTTGACTAAAAAGATTCAGATTTTAATGCAATGGCAATTATACAACACAAAGGGATGCTAATGAGCCTCCCTCAGTCCATTTCCTGATGCTCTTTGACAACTTTCTTATTTTTCTTTAAACATCCCATCCAGTTTCAGATCCAAACACAGTTTTGTGTGCCTACAGATTCACTGATCATTCTCATCTCATTCTCATTCAAAACATGAACAACCGTTTGGCATGTTGCAGGTATGTTGGTCGTTTGTGGAGGTATCATGTGGATTCATTGGTGGGTTGTGGGCTTGTTGGGGTGATACAGGTGTGCATGTTGGTTGCAGGGTTGTCAGAGGATCGTAGGAATGTTGGTGGGTTGTGGAGAAACTGGTGAATTGTGGTGTGTTGGTGAGTTGTTGGGTTTTGGTGAATTGTGCGGGTGTTGGTGTGGTCTGGAGAAGTTGGTTTGTTATGGGACTGTTGGTGGGTTTGAGGGGGTTGGTGTGTTGTGGGGATATTGGTGGGTTGTTGTGTGTTGGTGGGTTGTGAGGATATTGGTGGGTTGTGGGGGGGGTTGGTGAATTGTGGGTGTGTTAATGGGTTGTGGGGGTGTTGGTGGGTTGTGGTGGTGTTGATGAGTCAGTGGGTTGTCATGGTGTTTGTCGGTTGTGGAGGTATTTGTGGGTTGTGGTGTGTTGGTGGGTGGTGTGTTGGTGGGTTGTTGGGGTTGGTGGGTTGTTGGGGTTGGTGGGTTGTAGGGGTTGGTGGGTTATGGGGTTGTTGGTGGGTTGTGGGGGATATTGGTGGGTTGTGAGGATGTTGGTAAGTTGTGGGGGGTTGGTGAGTTGTGGGGGTGTTGATGGGTTCTGGTGTAATGGTGGGTTGTGGTGGTTTTTGTGGGTTGTGGGGATGTTGGTGGTTTGTGTGGATATTGATGGGCTGTAGGGGTGTTGATGACTTGGTGGGTTGTGGTGGTTTTTGTGGGTTGTCGTGGTGTTGGTGGGTTGTGGGGATATTGGTGGGCTGTCGGAGTGTTGATGAATTGGTGGGTTGTCATGATTTTTGTGGGTTGTCGGGGTGTTGGTGGGTTGTGGGCATGTTGGTGGGCTGTAGGAGTGTTGATGAATTGGTGGGTTGTGTTGGTCTTTGCGGGTTGTCGGGGTGTTGGTGGGTTGTGGGGATATTGATCGGCTGTAGGGGTGTTGATGAATTGGTGGGTTGTGGTGGTCTTTGTGGGTTGTCGGGGTGTTGGTGGGTTGTGTAGATATTGGTGGGCTGTAGGGGTGTTGATGAATTGGTGGGTTGTCATGGTTTTTGTGGGTTGTGGGGATGTTGGTGGGCTGTAGGGGTGTTGATGAATTGGTGGGTTGTGGTGGTTTTTGTGGGTCGTCGGGGTGTTGGTAGGTTGTGGGGATGTTGGTGGGTTGTCGGGGTGTTGGTGGGTTGTAGGGGTGTTGATGGATTGGTGGGTTGTGTTGGTTTTTTGGGTTGTGGGGATGTTGGTGGGTTGTGATATTAGTGGGTTGTGGTGGTTTTTGTGGTGTTACGTACCCGTGGCACGTGACAGTGGTACCCTTGTCACGTACTGGGGTTGAAGCTATACTGGACTTGAGGTAATGGTCTTGTGATGGTGGAATGACGTCATTTTCCCACCAGTAGAGATCATGTGACATTTTTTTTACAGGGTATAAAAGGAGGACCCCTCCCTGTGAGGAGGGGCAGTTCGTGGCTGGATTTGCCATGTTGACTTCATGCCACTGCGTGATTTAATGTTATGACGCAGTTTAGTTGAAAGATGAAGTTTTATCTAATACCTAAAGTTTAAAAGGTCATTGCCAGCAGTTTCTTTATAATACTGCTAGTTGAGAATCAGTGGAGAGTGAAGATCGGAGTTCAGGAGTTAAAAGATCGAGGAGAATCGATTTTGACAGTGAAACAGGTTTAACCTTGTTTGATCCTTATTCGGAAGGAATTCATTGACTGTTCTCGTGTTAATCCCTGTGAAATAGCAGAAAGGATTGGGAACAGTTCTGTAAAAGAAAGGTCAGTGCCTTTAAGCCGTTACATCTCATCTTCGTAAAATTCTTCTTGGGAAAAGTTCGATTTGGGAACCGAAGCATCACGACGTGAAAGAGAACTTAAATCGTCTTAAAAAGTCTCTCCCTTAAATGGTCTGTGAGCATTTTGAACTTTTGCAATACTACTTTGAAGAACTGTTTTTGCAACATCGCTTTAAGAACTGTTTAAGCAACATCGCTTTAAGAACTGTTTAAGCTTCATTGCTTTAAGAACTGTTGAAGCGGCCGCACAACAGCTGATTTCCGGTTACGTTAGTGATTTGTTTACTTTTGGGGGTTTGTTTTCAGTGTTTAATAAACGTGTTATTTGTTATAAAAACCCCTGCCTAACTCATATATTTATTGTTGTTGGGGTGTTGGTGGGTTGTGGGAGGTTCATTTTGGTCCCCACCCAACACCAATGTGACTGAGGTTCAGAGAAATACAAAATCTGACATGAGTGAACTATCTAGTGTGTGAACTGATCAGTCTCTGCTCTGGTCAGCTGTGCACAAATACCCACCTCCCTTCTGAAGCACTTTTCCTTGTCTGTATTTCTCACCATAATCTGAACACACAGGAAAAGATGTAGCAGAAAAAAGAAAAAAAAAGCAGTTTATTCCATAACATTCTCCTCTGCACCCCTTACCTGATGGAAATCAGCCATGGCAGCTGTAAAGGTCTTTGTGATATACCAAGATGATGAAAGGAACTCAATAAGTGCATCTTCAACCTTCCTCAAAGTGTGGACCCACCTGTCAGTTATTAATTGTATCAGGTGCTGACATAAAACCTCCACAACTGGTATTCTATCAGCTATCAACCAGAATTACAACTTGACAGAAGAGGCTTGTGATTGTGACTGAATGCATCACCCAGCATGTGTTAGCGGATGCCGAATACACAGGCGATGAAAGAAACATTGGTGGGGAATGCATAAAGATAGAAAATTTGTTATGGACCGGGGAAAAGAAAATCGCAATTTTCTGGCCCTCAGTTGCTGAGTTACAAAAGATATGTTCCCATAAAATCACTGTGTGGTTGCTTACAAACTAAATTACTTCCCATTGCTGATATTAAGAACTAAATGCATGAAGTAAAAGAAAACTGCAGGTAACTGAAGCTCAGCAGGTGAAGCAATGTCTGAGTGGAGAGAAACAGTTATTTTAGGTCGATGACCTTTTATCTGAACTGAGTAAGTTTGTTGTCTTTTATTGGTTCGGGTCAATAAAATGTGTTGCAGCAAAGGCGGGGCTGCTGGGCTGGAGAGAAAATGAGGGAAAAGGTGCGCTTGGCTGGAGTCTGTGAATGACACAAGGAACAGAAAACTCTACAGAAAGTAACGGATACAGCCCAATCCATCACAAGCAAAGCAGCATTAAACACATTTACAAGGCGCATGGCTGCAAGAAAGCAGCATCCATCACCAAGAATCTCATCCATCTAGGCTGTTTCTTCTTGCTACTATCACCGGGTAGGAAATACAGGAGCCTTAGGCCCCACACCACACAGTCCAGGTGCCCTTCAACAAGCATGCAAAACTTCACTCACTTCAACCCTGAACTGGTTCCACAACCTACAGATTCACTTCCAACAACTCTGCAACTCATGTTCTCGGTATTATATATATATATGTGTATTTTTTTTAAATTTGCACTATTTGTCGGGGCCTGCGTTCAATATAGTTCGGAAGGATTAGGAGAGGATCTCAGTGGAACTTACCGGATACTGAAAGGCCTAGACAGAGTGGATGTGGAGACGATGTTACCGCTAATAATAGTCTAATGTCCAAGGCCACAGCCTCAGAATAAAAGGGTGTCACTTTAAAACTGAGGTGAGGATAAATTTTTTCACCCAAAGATTAGTGAGTCTTCGGAATTCATTGCCACAGATGGTTGTGGGGGCCAAGTCACTGAAGGCAGAGATTGATAGGTTCTTTATTGGGAATGGGTGAAGATGAGAAAATTATTCTGGGGGTAGAAATCAGCTATGATGGAGTGGCAGAGCAGACTTGATAGGCTGAATGGCCTAATTCCCCACCTATATGTAATGGACTACCTTTCAGTCCAGATGAAAGGCCTCAACCCGAGATTCTGACAGTCCGTATCTCTCCACAGATGCTGCCTGACCCACTGAGTTCCTCAGACTTCCTGTCTGCTGCATCAGCACCTGGCAGCATGAGCCTGGAGAAAGGTGGGTGATGGTTAACTTCTATAAAGGAGATGGGTCTCCTAGACAAGGTGGGCTCAGAGCGAGCCTGAAGTGAAGTACAAAAGAAGACAGAGAGAGATGCGAGATCATCGTGCGCAAAATGGACTAAAGTTTGAAGATCAACGCTGTACTGCCCACGGAGCCTCAAGCTGGCCAATAGACGTGCACGATTTTAACATCGGCTGGAGGAAGAGTTGGATCAACTACGATAAACAAGGAGAAAACAAGTTGATAACTGTTCCAGGGAACTCGAGTTTTTATTCTGCTTTCAGTACAATTATGTAACAGACACTTTCTTAGGTACAAGAAGTACCTAATAAATACTGAGTGTGGACGTTCATCTCAAGATTGATGTGTTGTGTCTCCACAGATGATCTGCATATCACTTTTGTAGCTGTCCCTCAAGTTCGACGATGACAGGAAACCTGTGCAGGAGAGATTTTAAAGTGGAAAGCCTGGGGCAGTTCCACCCTCTCACCCTGAGAAGTCTGGGTCCAATGTTACAAGCAACCATCACAAACTATTATAACACGTGGTTATTTGAGTTACTGTCACCTTTCTGTCGACTTGAACCAGTCTGGCCGTTCTCCTCTGACTTCTCTCCTTAGCAGTTCACCCACGGAGCTGCCGCTCACTAAGTGTTTTTATTCTGCTTTTCACACTGTTCCCTGTAAACTTTAGAGACCGGTGTGCATGAAACCATCAGCAGTTTCCGAGATACTCGAACCATCCCGCCTGTCACCAACAATCATTCCAACAAACAATCGCTTCGATCGCGTTTCTTCCCCATTCTGATGTTTGCTGTAAGCAATAACCCAACCTCTTGACCATGTCTGCATGCTTTTATGCGCTGAGCTGCTGCCACATGATTGGCTGTTTAGATATTTGTATTAATCAGCAGATGTACAAATGTAACCAGTAAAATGGCCACTGAGTGTATAACGTTAGTGATCATGTTTTGATTCCTCAACTTTAAGCTCTTGTGCAGCACTTTTGGTTTTACTTATTCGTTCACAGATTGTGGAGGTTGCTGTGCGTGCCGGCATTTATTACCTACCCCTAATTACCCTCAAAATGGAGGAATCAACCACGTTGCTGGGTCTGGGTCTGGGTCTGGAGCCACGTTCTCCCAGAGTGGGCAAGGAGGGAGATTTCCTACCCTGCAGGACATCAGAAAACCAGGTGGCTTTATGCAACAACCTAGTGGTTTCCAAGTTACCAAGAGTGACACAATCCACGTCGACTTGAATGTAAAATCACCAGTTGCTCAGTTTCAGGATGCAGAACACTGCGTGTGCATCGACACTCCTACAGCTTTAACTCTTCAGCTGCTCCTGAATCAAAATGTGTAGCACACTCCAACAGGAATCAGTAGGGCAGCGGTTAGCGCAACTCTATCACAGATGGGGGCACTGGAAGTTCAGAGTTCAATCCGGTGTCCTTTGTAAGACGTCAGTAGGTCCGCCCCGTGGAATGCTTGGATTTCCACCGGCTGCTCCGGTTTCCTCCCACAGGCTGGTAGGTTAATCGGTCATTGTAAGTGGTCCTGTGACTAGGCTGCGGTTAAATCAGGGGTCGTCGGGGGTTGCTGGGCAGCGTGGCTCGAAGAACTGGAATGGCCTATTCCGCGCCGTGTCTCTAAGGGGAGGATGTACCAGTCGTATCAGGCCACAAGGAGAGGTGCCTGAGGTCTGCAGGACTGGGAACATTCGACGTGTTACTGAATGAGGGGCTAAACCACAAATCAGGCAATGGTGGCAGAAAGATAAGACAAACCATAAGTAAGGAAGTTCCAGTCCTTAACTCCACTGGGGGTTGCTGAGGCTCAGGTCCTATAAGGCCATTCCTGTACTACTGGGTGTGATGGGCTGGACTGGACCATTCCCTCCCAGCTTCCCCCACAACAGAATGCCAAGACCCGAGTCGCTGGACAAGTTCCTCCAACGGTCCTATCCTTCATTGAAGGGGATCAGTATCAGTGGCTCCCCTTCTGCAGCGTGCAATCGCGCCACCATGCAGACCCAGAGCTCCAAAGCGCCGGTGTGGTTCGCACACACCTACGCCATCTGTAGGAACGCGTTGTAACGTCTCGCACCGACCGCTATCACCGTCAGCAACCACCACTTTACCATTCTGTAAAGTACGGAGACACAAACTCACTCACCCCTGGTTCGCGGCTGGGTATTTAGACAGACTGTCCCTTGGGGCCACAGTAATGCCATCTATCGCCCGTTCCCCAGTCCGCGTGCACCAGCTCCCTGCGTCCTGGTGCCTCCGTGGGTGCTGCACTCAAACCCTACCCGATCCCTCCTCCAACTCCACCTCTTCCACCCTTGGAGGATCAGACCCTGCCAGGCACCAGAACATTGGGGACCCTCTTGGGCACCCCCGCTGGGAGGTCAGGGTGTCCATCTCAGCCACTCCGAAAGAGGCAGGTGAGGGTTAATTACTTAACCTGCTCCAGAATGCGGAACTAGAAAAAGCAATAGATCATTTTTCAATTTAATCTGCAGTTCCAACAGCCCATTCACGCACCAGGTCAGCTCTGGCACCTGCGAATAGTAGCGGATGTGAGCCACCCACAGACTGTCAGACTCATCTCCTTCCAGAAACAAATTTAATCTTTGCTTCTACTCTCCTTCCTTCAGAGTCTACGCAAGTAACTGCAAATTTAGAACAAAGAATTTATCTCCACAGTGGAAAACTTTAACAAATTTCCCGAGGAACAAGGGGAAAGATGTGGATGTACGCCACCCACCATCCCACCCCTACCGCAGCTGAAGCTCCTTTTGCAGAGCCTCCAACAAGGAATATAGGGAATCCTGAGTGGAATGTGAGGAATGCTGTGGAGGATAGAAAGAGTTCTTATCAGGAAAGATAGGACCCTTCCCCCCTTAATGGCCGCCTGACCTCCCTTCCCCTGGGTATTCTCCCTCAACATGGCATAGTGGATGAGAGTGGAAACACAATTTACCTACTCCTTCAGGACTCCAGTTCTGAGCAACGCCGATAACACTATTTACCCACCCTCTGGTCATTTATCTAATTTGCACACTCAACAACGATGACCCAAAGAAACTGTGCAAATGGCAAAAGGCAACTGGGCAACACTTAGAACATCGAAGATCAAACCAGGAGACCTGGAGCGTTCAGTTTAGTTCAGTTCAGCGTCTCGCCCCTAGACCACTGCAGGCCGTAGAGCAAAGCATTCTCACCCCAGACCACACCGATTGCCCCGATCAAAATACCCAAAAGCAGCAAAAAGAGTAATCAGGATCCAGGAACGCATGCATGTTTGAAAGAAGAAGAAGTAAAGGAAATAGTTTTGTGAACGGTCAGCAGTACATCATCATCGTTTGCTGGCACCATCTTAAAGCTGCTGTTTTAACGAAATGCCCGACCAAGATCAAGGTCAACGGATGATCCTCTGGTGGGTTTTCGCCGTCAGGATTTACCCCGATGATCACAGCCCATTGGTGAAGGGTTCTGGTCTCCATTGCGTTCCACTCTTCCCGGGGCTGCAAATCCCACTCGAAGAGTGAGGGATACCCGACCTTCACTCCTGCTGTCACTCTGTCACATGGTGATTCCCCACCCCCATGGGAAGGGGGTGGCACTCTCAGGGCATTGTTGATCGCGTGATGCAATGACAGGCCCCTCAGGATACCCATCTCCCTGCTAGATAGACTCACTCCAGCACCCCTGGCATCCCAGATGCCCAGCACGTGGGTTCTGCCTATGCCGACCTCCCATCTCCACCAGCTCCTTAACGGAGAACCCTCTGATAGTCATCTCTGCTGTGCTGTCCTCTTCTGGTCACTCTTGCTCCTGCTGCCCCTCTCCCCCAGCCTGTTGCTCTTCCTTGCTCTGACCCACGGAGGCTAGCGGCCCCCTTTTTGGCTCTGGAACCACGTGGCCGCTCTTCTGGTCTTTAGAGGTGCGGCTGCAGAGGGGCGAGGGCACTCCCTTAGAATAGGAACACCAAGGTTCTCTTCTAACGCCCATCCTCACTGTCTAACCAAATGTCCCCACCCCCAATTCACGTGCTGAGGATGACCTCCCTGCAACATCAGAACTCAGACCTAATGGGTTGCCAGTTAGCAGCGGCCAGTCTCTAACTGCTGGACCTTCAATAGCTGACAGGCTGTCTCTGTGCTCTTGTCCTCTAATTCCCTGGCCTAAGCCTGCACTGACTGGGCAACCTTCCCCATAGTAACACATTGCTGGTTTATTCATTCCATCTCATTCCTCAAACTATCTCCCTCCTTCCCCTTTCGCGAGATTATCTCATGCCGCTGTCTAACTATGGCTTCCAGCAGCCAGAGACCATTCCTCCAGCTCCCTTTCCTCTTGGGAAACCCTGCCATGTCAAGTATGCACAAGAGGTGGTGTCTAATCTTCACCACTCTGGAGCCCAACATGTCTGACCAGCCTACGGAGGTCCTGTAGCCCACCATCGGTTTGGTGAGACTCCCAAATCCTACGATGTTGTCAGTCTATCCCAGGACCCTGCATTCCTCATACAAGGGGCTCTCTCTCTTATTTTTACTTCTGAAGATACTCATCTTCTTCTTAAGCACCAAACACTTCTCGTGGTACCACTCGTGGGAAATCTGGTTCACAAGTTTGGTGAACGGGAGACAGAAGGCACCTACTGCCAGTAGTAGATTAACCATTTATTTACAGACACTAATCATTCAGTAAACACTTCAAGCTAAACTCGGTTACAGATACTTAGCCGGGTGCCTGATATGGCAAGACAAAACAGACACTAAATATACACACAGCAGCAAATACATACCAAAGTGTGAGCCTGTGGCCCAGGCCTACTGCACTAACGCACACCCCCACCATCTACTGTGTCTGTGGGACCCTCGACTATGTGCTCCAAGGCCACCCAAGAGGAAAGGAGAGCCCATGACTAATGCGCACTGGATTTAAACCATACCTGCACTGTGACATCATCAGCAAAATGGAAGCTCATGGGAGGGCCTAAATGCTCTGTACATGGGCCAGTCCCCACCTCCCACAGGGCAGTGGCTCTCAATGAGCAGGTGAGTTCTGACACTACAACAGGAGGGCATTAAATTCCACGTTGGTAGGGGGACATCAGGAGACCAATACAACATAGGAGCAGAATTAGGCCATTCGGCCCATTGAGTATGTTTGAAATTCTACCATGGCTGAAATATTATCCCACACAACCCCAATCTCCTGCCTTTGACACCCTGGCTAATCAAATACCTATCAACCTGTGCTTTAAATATACTCAATAACTTGGCCTTCGGAGCCACCTGTGGCAATAAATTCCACAGATTCACCACCCTCTGGCTAATAAAATTTCTCCTCATCTCTGTTCTAAATGGACATCCTTCTATTCTGAGGCTGTGCCCTCTGGTCCTAGACTCCCCACTGTAGGAAACATTCTCTCCACATCCAGTCTCTCCAGGACTTTCAATATTAGATAGGTTTCAATGAGATTTCATCTCATTCTTCTAAATTCCAACAAGTACAGGCCCAGAGCGATCAAACATTCCTCATATGTTAACCCTTTCATTCCTGGAATCATTCTCGTGAACCTCCGCTGGACCCTCTCCACTTCCAGCACATCCTTTTTTAAATAATCCCTTTGCATTTATGATTTCTGAATTTTCACTCCATTTATAAAATAGACTACACCTTAATTCCTCCTACCTAAGTGCCTGACGATACACTTCCTTACACTGTATTCCTTCTGCCACTTCTTTTAGCCTGTTCTCCCAATCTGTCTAAGTCCTTCTGCAGACTCCCCCTGCTTCCTCAACATTACCTGCCCCTACACTTAGCTTCGTTACATCTGCAATCTTGGCCACGAAGCCACCAATTCCTTTATCCATATTATTGACATATAATGTGAAGAAGTGTGGTCCCTATACTGACCCCTGTTGGACATCACTAGTCACTGGCAGCCAATCAGAAAATGCTCCCTTTATTCCTACTCTTTGCTTCCTGCCAATCAGCCAATCCTCTGTCCGTACTGGTGCCTTTCCTGTGATACCATGGACTCTTATTCTAGTAAACAGTCTTATATGTACAACACCCTGCATGCTATTTCCTCAAAGAATTCCAACAGATCGGCCAGGCAAGATTTCCCATTCAGGAAACCATGCTGACTTCATTCTATTTTATCGGATGTCTTCATGTACCACAAAACATCAACCTTAGTAATGAACTCCAACATCTTCCCCACTCACTGAGGTCACAGTGAGTGATGATATTCCCCTTGTATGAGGAATGCAGGGTCCTGGGATAGACTGACAACATCGTAGGATTTGGGAGTCTCACCAAACCGGTGGTGGGCTACAGGACCTCCGTAGGCTGGTCAGACATGTTGGGCTCCAGAGTGGTGAAGATTAGACACCACCTCTTGTGCATACTTGACACGGCAGGGTTTCCCAAGAGGAAAGGGAGCTGGAGGAATGGTCTCTGGCTGCTGGAAGCCATAGTTAGACAGCGGCATGAGATAATCTCGCGAAAGGGGAAGGAGGGAGATAGTTTGAGGAATGAGATGGAATGAATAAACCAGCAATGTGTTACTATGGGGAAGGTTGCCCAGTCAGTGCAGGCTTAGGCCAGGGAATTAGAGGACAAGAGCACAGAGACAGCCTGTCAGCTATTGAAGGTCCAGCAGTTAGAGACTGGCCGCTACTAACTGGCAACCCATTAGGTCTGAGTTCTGATGTTGCAGGGAGGTCATCCTCAGCACGTGAATTGGGGGTGGGGACATTTGGTTAGACAGTGAGGATGGACGTTAGAAGAGAACCTTGGTGTTCCTATTCTAAGGGAGTGCCCTCGCCCCTCTGCAGCCACACCTCTAAAGACCAGAAGAGAGGCCACGTGGTTCCAGAGCCAAAAAGGGGGCCACTAGCCTCCGTGGGTGAGGGCAAGGAAGAGCAATTGAACACAAGAACTTGGTAGCTTGTTGTTTGATTGTAAAGCCTTGCAATTATTTATCTAACCAGGCAGCACCCATGGAGGGAAATAGACAGCTGGCCTTTTGGGTAGAGACCCTTCCCCTGAACTGAAAGGTTAGAAGGAAGACAGCCAGCGTAAAGAGGTGAGGTGAAGGGGTAGGGCAAGGGCTGACAGGTGAAGAGGGTATTTGGCAGATGGAGCCTGGTAAGGGAGGGAAGGGTGAAATCATACAACAACAAAATAGGCCCTTCAGCCCAACTGATTCATACTAACCAAGATAACAATCCAAGCCAGTCTTTTTTGCCAGATACCCTTCTAAACCTTTCCTATCGGTTCTGGTCGCCCCACTATATGTCGAGGCTTTGGAGAGGGTGCAGAAGAGGCTTCCCAGGATGCTGCCTGGAATAGAGGGTGCATGCTATACCAAGAGGTAGTTGTTGTTTCTCCGGAGCAGAGGAGGCTGAAGGGAGATCTAATAAAAGGTTTATCAGGTTAGACAGACAAGATCTTTTTCCCAGAGCTGAAATGGCTAATACCAGAGGGCACGTATTTAAGGTAAGTTCAAAGGAGATGTGAGGGGCAAGTCTTTTACACACAGAGTGGTGGGTGCCTGTAATGTGCTGCCTGGGGTGGTGATGGGGCAGAAACATTAGAGGCTTTTAAGAGATATTTAGGTAGACAAATGAATGTGAGAAAAATGAAAGGAGATGGACCCTGTGTAAGTAGTAGAGATTAGTTGAATAACTAATATAATTGGTTTGGTACAACATTGGTCCACAGGGCCTGTCCCAGTGTTCGATGTTCTGTGTTCTGCGTTCTGTGTTCTACCCATGTACCTTTCTCAGCCTAACTAGCCTGTCCTTATAAATCACACCCTCCAGTAACATCTTTGTAAACCATTTCTGCACCCTCTCTGATTTAGTGACATCGCTCCTGTAGCAAGGCAACTGGAATTGTACGCAGCAATACAAATGTGGCCATTGTAACGACTTATACAGTGCCAACGTGAAGTCCCAGCTGCTTTGCTCCATATTCTGACCTGTTAAGCTAAGCGTGTCTGACATTGAGTGAACGTAATAACCTTTTGCTAAAATCACCTAGTTCCACCTCAGTCACCTCGCCTTAACCCATATGTTACTCAGACACTCAGCCATACCTTTTCACACTCTGACTTTACCTCTCCTACCCATTCCGTGATGGCTGACCTACCCTATAAACCTAAGCTCTTCCTAAGCACCTCACTCTGTGGCTTAAGTACTCTAACTCCACAGTGGAACTTCATTGAAGTTTTAGATGTCATGCCAAATTTTCCAGACTTCGAAGGAAGTGCAGGCATTGCTGTGCTTACCTTGACTGGCATCTACGTGCTGGTCCCAGGACAGATCCTCTGAAATGATAACACTGAGGAATTTAAAATTACTGACCTCTCCACGTCTGATCCCCTAATGAGGACTGGCTCGTGGACCTCTGATTTTCTCCTCCTGTAGTCAATAACTAGTTTGTTTGGTCTCTCTGACATTGAGTGAGAGGTTGTTGCTGTGGCACCACTCAGCCAGATTTTCAGTCTCCCTCCTGTATGCTGATTCACCACCACCTTTGATCCGGCCAACAGCGGTGTCATCAGCAAACCTAAATATGGCATTGGAGTTGTGCTTAGCCTCACAGTCATAGGCATAAAATACCTAGAGCAGGGAGCTAAGCACATTGCCTCGTGGTTCACCGGTGCTGATGGAGATTGTGGAGGAGATGTTGTTGCCAATCTGAACTGACTGGGGTCTGCAAGTGAGGCAATCCAGGATCTAGTTACACAAGGAGGTGTTGAGGCCCAGGACTTGGAGCTTATTGATTTGTTTTGAGGGGATGATGGTGTTGAACACAGAGATGCAGTCAATGAAGAGCGTAATAACATTACACTGACCACTATGCTACCGTACCACCCAGTATTACCGTGTAACCCTCTGCAATATCAGTGTCCCTCCAACTCCAGCCCGTGCACCAAGCCCAATACAAAGTGTGATTTCACTGACAGCCATACGTTCCATGGCCTTCGGCAGTTAACTTGACTTCCTAACTCTCTGCTTTTCAATCTCAGTTTCCTTTGCAGAAGCTGACATGCCATTGTTACATACCCCACGGGTATCTTGTGACTGTCACATGACCATGATGTAATTGAGGCTCTGCTGGGCATGATGTAATGGTCTTGTGATGGTGGAGTGATGTAATTTTCCCGCCAGTGAGAGGTCATGTGATGGCCTGTTTCAACAGGTATAAAAGGGGAAAGCCTTGCTGTGACGCAGGTCAGTTCGTGGATTAGTTCATCAGTGACTCCGTTATGCTGCGTACTCACCTCATGACGGAGTTTTGTTTTAAAGTGGAGTTTTACTTTCTGCCTTAGGTCACAAATGTTATTGCCGGCAGTCTCACCAAATGCTGTCAGTTTAGTCCAGTCAGAGAGTGAAGATTTATGGAAGTACAGAGACCCGAAGGACAGAGTAAAGTTGGTGTCGTCATCGGTAATACAGGATTGATCTTATTGAATCCTCATTCGGAAGAAATAGTTACCTGCATCCAAGGTAGTCCGTGCTATAAGAGCAGAAAGGGCTGGAGCAGGGTTATTCACCAAGGAACGGTCAGTGCCTTTAAGCCGATTTATTTCCTTCATTGTAAATCTTTCGGGCAAGGCATACTTCACCTGTAATCGGTAACGTCATGTCATCGAGGAATTTGTTACTTCAGAAAAGTCTCTCCTAATTGACTGTGTAAATCATTTGGACTTTTGCATTTATCGCTTTAAGAACTGTGTTCGCATTTATTGGTTTAAGAACTGTTCAAGTTGCCATATAGCAGTTAACTTCCGGTTAAGTTAGTCGTTTGTTTACTTTTGGTTTTTTATTGAGTAGCGTTTAATAAATGTTTTATTTGTTTTTAAAAGCCTGTCTCAATTCTATATTCATTGTTGCCGTATCATAACACCATGAATTGTTCTAATAATGCAGGGTTTATTGTAAAATTATAACTAATTTCTGTCCTTGAAACAACCAGCTCTTACTGTATAGAAGATTCTACATCAATGTAGCAGACCATAAACACAAGAGATTCTGCAGATGCTGGGAAACCAGAATAATGCAGACAAAATGCTGGAGGATCCCAGCAGGTCAAGGGATGGGAATAAACAGGTGATGCTTCAGGCCAGGACTGGGGTGGAGGAAGCAAGAAGCCCAAATGTGACAGTGAGAGGGGAGGGGAGGGGGTACAAGCTATCAGGTGGAAGGTGAAAGCAGGTGAGAAGCTGAGAGGTGGAAGTGGTAAAAGGCTGAAGAAGAAGGAATAGAATAGGAGAGGGGAGTGGACCATGGGAGAAAAGGAAGGAGGAGGAGCACTAGATAGAGGTTGATTGGCAAATGAGGAAAAGAGAAGGAGTGAGAGGGTAACCAGAAAGGGGAATGGTGAAGGAGATCAGGTCAGAGGGAGGATAAATTGCTGGAAGTTAGAAAAATCAATATTCATGCCATCAGGTTGGAGGATATCCTGTCGGAATGTGAGGTGTTGTTCCTCCAACCTCGTTTTTGATACTGTAACACTTCAATGTCTGTATATTTAATGTGCTCTATCACCATCCGATATGCCTTTCTCCATTTAATTTTTACAGTGCTTATGTCATTGCACTAATTATCACCATGATAAAGAGAAACCTGGGGGCAGGTACACACATCTTTCTAGAGAAAACTAACAGGATTAAAAGTATATGAAATCCTGGATTTAATAAGTAGAAACCTTGAGTACAAACACAAGAGAGCTGTGCTAAAGTTTTATAATTCACTGCCTGAGGACTCTGAAGGTTCACTGCATCGAATTTTAGATACTATTCCTCAGTAATAATTATCTGATGTGATAATTTGTGCCATTATCATATCAGAGGATTTGTTCTGGGACCAGCACATTAAGTACCATTGCAAAAAGGCACAACAATGCCTTTACCTTATGAAAAGTTTGTGCAGATTCAATACATCATCTAAAACTCCAACAAACTTTTATAGATGCACATTGTAAGTGTCCCGATTGGTTGCATCATGGCCTGGTATGGAAACACCAATGCCCAAGAAAGGAAAAGTGGTGGATTCAGCCTAGTCCATCACAGGCAAAGCTATCCCCACCATTGAGCACATCTACAAGAAAGATGCTGCCACAAGAAAGCAGCATTCATCAACAAGACCCCACCATCCAGGCCATGTTCTCTTCTCGCCATTGGAAGGAGGTCCAGGAGCCTTAGGTCCCACACCACCAGATTCAGGTACAGTTATCACCCTATAAGCATCAGGCTCCTGAACCAACGGGGATAACTTCACTCAGCTCAAACATGAACTGATTCAATAACCCATGGACTCACTTTCAGGGGCTCTACAATATGTATATATGTATCTACATATGCATGTACTTGCCTTTCTGTCTAAGCATCTGTCTATCTGTATACTTATGTACACAGTTTATCTTCTTTTGCACAATGGTTGTTTATCAATCCTTATAGTTTTTCATAAATTCCATTGTATTTATTTGTTCCACTATGGATTCCTTGGAGAATATGAATCTCATTTTAAAAATCTTTTTATTAGTTATTATTGAAGATGAACAAAAATAAAAGATACATTAAGTCAATATGTCATTATATACATTAAAGAATTAAATTAGAAAATAACTGATTAACAAAGCTAAGCAACATATCAATAATAATAAGAGAAAATAAAGTGCTAAGAATATTTTTTGAAAGAAAAAGAAGGAAAAAAAGAACCCCTACTAACTAAAAAAAAAACCCTACTAACTGAAACAAACAAACAGACAAAAAACCCATTGGGAGCACAACCCTGGAGCTATACATCATACAAGCTTCCACAGAAAAAGAATCAATCCGTCAACTCAAATGCACTTAAAAAAAAATCGGAAGGAAACCATATTAATCAACTCAAATCAAATAATAGTAGCGGGCGAATGAACACCACCTTTTCTCAAAATCAAATCGAGGATCGAAAGTTCGACTTCTGATTTTCTCCAAACTAAGACATAACATCACCTGAGAAAACCATTGTATCAACGTAGGAGCAGAAGCATCTTTCCATTTCAACAAAATAGCCCTTCTGGCCAATTACATGTTGGTCTCATGGAGAAATACCATGGATATATTGAGGGACTATACCAAATAAAACTGTCAATTTATTAGGTTGTAAATTAATTTTTAAAACTTTAGAAATTGTAGAGAAAATAGACTTCCAAAAATATTTCAGTACAGAACATGACCAAAACATATGTGTCAATGTGGCTGTCTCGATTTTACATCTGTCACACTGACTGTCAATGTTAGGAAACATTTTAGACAGACTCTCCATTGTCAAATAGTAAAAATGTACAATTTTAAATTGAATTAGAGAGTGATTGGCACAGATCGAAGAAGAGTTAACCAACTTCAAAATCCGCAACCAATCTTCTGTTATCAAGGTCATGTTAAGCTCTCTCTCCCAATCTTGCTTAATCTTAAGTGAAGGGTAATTGTGCTGTTGTAACAATAAACTATAAATTTTCCCAATAAAACTTTTCACTAAAGGATTCATTTTTAAAATACCATCTAACAGGTCAGAATCTTGTATATATGGAAAACTACTTAAGTATTTTTGTAAGAAGTGTCTGACCTGAAGATATTGCAGGAAATGTGAATATGAGAGAGAGTATTTAGTTACTAATTTCTCAAAAGACATCAATTGGCCATCTTGAAACAGATCCATGAAGGAATAAACTCCTTTATTCCTCCAAAAAAGAAAGGTAGAATCACTTAATGAAGGTTTAAATAAATAATTTTGATAATTTAAACTAAAAAGTTTAAATTTTTTAAGATTAAAAAAGTTACGAAACTGGAACCAAATTTGTAATGACTGCTTAATCACAGGATATAAATTTAAATGAGTAATTTTGGCCAGTTGTACAGGTAAAGAAGCTCCTAATAACGAGGTTAGGTGTTTCACAGCATTCAATTCCAAATCAGCGCAAGGTGGTCTTTCATCTCTATCAGCCCAATATAACCAAAAACACATATAACGTATATTGACAGCCCAATAATACATTCTTAAATTAGGCAAAGCAAGACCTCCATCTTTTTTTAATTTTTGTAAATGATATTTACCAATTCTTGGTCTTTTATTATTCCAAACAAAAGATGAAATAATAGAGTCAACCTGATTGAAAAACTTCGTAGTTAAAAAAATAGGGATATTTTGAGATACATATAAAAATTTTGGTAAAATCATCATTTTAACTGCATGAATTCAGCCAACTAACGAAAGTGTAAGTGGATTCCATCTACAAAATAATTGCTTCATAAAATTCACTAAAGGAACCAAATTAGCTTTATAAAGATCTTTATGATTTTTAGTGATAATAATACCTAAATATTTAAATGAGTCCGTAACTCTAAAAAGAATGTCATCATATATAGAAGCAGAATCATTTAGGGGAAATAATTCACTTCTATGAAGGTTTAGTTTATATCCCGAAAACTTTCCAAAATCGTTTAATAATTTCAATAAACTAGGAATGGATTCTTCAGGATTTGAAATATAAGCTAAGAGATCATCAGCATAAAGAGAGATCTTATCAATGGTCCCATTTATGAAAATTCCATGAATATCTTTAGCTTCACGAAGTGCAATCGCCAAGGGTTTCAGAGAATATGAATCTCAGTGTTGTATTTGGTGCTGTATACGTACTTTGATAATAAATTTACTTTGAACTTTAAAGATAGCAAATCCTTGGCGCTATTGCAAAGAAGCATTGCCTGTGATGAGGTTGTTCGGTGTTTAGCAAAAACCTTGAGGAACCTGCAATTCTTCTGCAACAGCAAAACTTTAGGAAGATAAGGGTGTTCAAGACTCAGAAAGGGTTTTGATAAGAGCACATTAAGTGAAACTGTTCCCATTGGTAATAGGAAGAACAATAAAAGATGAAAGACAACTGGTAAAAAGTACCAAACAAAATAAATTTGAAATAGATTATCAAGCATGGCAGTGGATACAGATTCTGCAGGGAATTGTGGGTTCTACATGGAAAAAGAAAACAAAATCGAGGCTGGGACTAATTCTTTCAAAGGTTCAGCATACTTGGAGGCACATGATAAAGTAGGCCAAAGTCAACATGCTTTCCATAAGAGAAAATCGTGCCTGACAAATCTGTTGAAATTATTTAAGGAAATAACAGGCAGGATAGACAAAGGAGAGCCAGTGGATGCTGTTTACTTGGATTTTCAGAAGGCTGTTGACCAGGTGCCACACACGAGGCTGCCAAACCAGAGAAGAGCCCATGGTATTACAAGAAAGATACTAGCATGGACGTCAGACCAGCTGATGGACAGAAGGCAAAGACTGAGAATAAAAGGGGCATTTTTTTTGGTCGGCTGCCGGTGATTAGTGGTGTTCCGCAGGGTTCAGTGTTGGGTCTACTGCAGTGAATATAAGTACATAAGATATCTTGTATACATAGGTTGATTGTATGTCCATAAAGGGACGCTAGACACAGGAGTGTCTGTACATGAAGTGACTCTGACAGTAAAGGATGGTGGGGGTGGGTTAGTGAGTAGAGGGATTGATCAAAAACACAAGAGATTTTGCAGATGCTGGAAATCCAGAGCTACACACACGCAAAGTTCTGAAGGAACTCAGCAGGTCAGGCAGCATCAATGGAGATGAACAGTCAGCGGTTTGGGCCGAGCCCTTCTTCGGGTCTGGGAAGAAAGGAGGATGTTGCCAGGACAGAAAGGTAGAGGGAGGGGGTAACTAGAAGGTGATTGATGAAGCCAGGTGTGTGGGAAAGGTGAAAGGCTGGAGAGGAAGAAATCTGACAGGAGAAGAGAGAGGACGATGGTGAAAGATGGAGGAGGGGCACGGGGGAAGGTAACAGGCAGAGTAATAGGCCAGAGTGGGGAATAGAAGAAGAGGGAAGGGGAGAGAAAAACTTACTGGAAGGGGAAATTGACGTCCATGCCATCAGGTTGGAGGCTACCTAGACGGAAAATGAGGTGTTGCTCCTCCACCCTGATTGTGGCCTCACCGTGGCAAAAGAGACATGTTGGAACGGGAATGGGGTTAGGAATTAAAACTGATGGCTGCTGGGAAATCCCCCTTTTGGCAGCTGGAGGGCATCTGCTCGACAAAGCAGACCCCAGTTTAAGTTGGGTCTCATCAATCTAGCGGAGGCTGCCTCGGGAGCACTGGATGCAGTAGATGCCTCCAACAGATTCACAGGTGAGGTGTTGGGAGGACAGTGTGGGGCCCTGAGAGAAGGTAAGAGAAGAGGAGAATGGGAAGGTGTAGCACTTCTGTGGCTTGGTGGGATAAGTGCCGCGAGGGAGATGGGGAGGGATACATGGACAAAGAATCACAGAGGGAGCGATCCTTGCTGAAAATGGAGAGTGGTGTGTAGGGGAGGGAAGGTAAAGATGTGTTTGATGGTAGGATCCCATTGAAGATGACAGAAGTTGAGGAGGATGTTGTGTTGGATGTGGAGGCTCGCGGGGTGGTAGGTGAGGACAAGAGAAACTCTGTCCCTGTTAAAGCGGTGGGAAGATGGGGTTAGTGTGAAAATGGAGGAGATGTGGGCGAGGGCAGTATCAGTGGAGGAGGATAACATCTTCAGAAGCCTAAAAGCACGCACTCAGTGATTCAGGGAAAGGTTCTTCCCCTCATGTATTGCATTGAACTGCTGCTGCTAAGTTAACAAATCTCAGGCATGTACCACTGATAATAAACTGATTCTGATCACAGAAGTCCAGGAAGGGAAAACCTCATCCTGGGAACAGATATGGTGGAGATGGAGGAACTGAGAAACGGCAAGAGATCGGGAAAGCAGACAAATAATCAGTGGAGATCCACGAATCAGTGCCATATGTGGTTCATCAAATCATCTACATTTTGTGCCAATGGCTGGATTGGAGAGCATAATTCATGACTTATGAGCGTGACCTCGTCCCCTCTGTTACCAGATTTCTGAATGGACAGTGAACCCATTGACACCACCTCACTACTTTTATTTTCTTTTTGCACAACTTATTTAGTGGTAATTTTTGAATATGTGCATACTTCCTACTGCAATTTACAGTTATTATGTAATGCAATTACCCTGATTCCTGATTCGGAAAGGCTGAGCAAGTTCTGAATGAGAGGTGACTCGATAGAGGCGGACAAAATGATAAGAGGCATAGATCGGGTGGAGCGACAGAGACTTTTTTTCCAGAGCAGAACTGACTGATATGAAGAAACATAAATTTAAAGTGATTGGAGTAAATACTTCACTCACAGATTGGTGGAGGCATGGAACGCCCAGTCAGGGGGTAGTGGTAGGGGCAGATATCTTTGGGACATTTAAGAGACTCTTAGATAGGTACATGGATGATAGAAAACTGGAGGGCTATGGAGGAGGGAAGGGTTAGACTGATCTTAGATCAGCACAATATTGTAAGTCGAAGGCGTGCGCTGTGTTGCAATGTTCTACGTGTGTTCTGTTCACTCCAAAGGTTTGTGAGTAAAATCTTGACTGACATTGCAGTGGAAATTGCATTGTGAGTCACCACCTCTCGAATGAGCAGTAAATCCTGGCTGCACCTGACCTTGCAGAGTGAGGAGTGAGTGAGTGAGTGAGTGAAGTTTTTCACTGATGTTGTTATATTTCTGAATGCCCACAAGAAAAATAAATCTCAGGGCAGGATATGTTGACGTATATGTACTTTGAAATTTGAACTCAATCACCGTTGCAACATTTGATGATCACCTTGCTGTTTGGGAGATATCGGCTGGGTGCTGTGTTTCCTGAATTTCAATTGTAACTCCGCTTAAAGCATTCTGTAGGCTGTGGGTGTTTTGCTGTTGTTATAAAAGGCACTCGAAGGACCAATTGGATTGTTCCTGTGTCTATTTTCTTTTGTTCTTAAAGTCATTGTGACTCATCGGATGCTGTGAAGTTACCCACTTTATTGTTAATTTTTTTGCCAGTATTTAAACCCATTTCACTGCCCACCATCCCCACATTCAAAGGTCAAAAGGTTGTGACTTGTGACACTCAGAGTGCTTTACATCTGCATTCAGTAAAACTTAGAGCACAGTGCTTATTCACTCTTCCTGGGGGACTGCGACATTCTAATGACGGTGGGAGGAGGAGAGGGCAGTGAGAGTACTTTTAAATGAAGCTTTATCCACAGTGAGTAAACCTGCCTTCTACTCACAATTGCATAGGTTTTGGCATTATAGTTCATTTATCTAGAGACACAGTGCGGAACAGACCCCTCCGGTCCCACCAGCCACACCACCCAGCAGCCCGCCTATTCAACCCTAGCCTAATCACAGGATAACATACAATGACCAATTAACTCCATTAACATTCTGGTTGAAGTGAAAATTCTGCAGTCTTATCCTGTAAGTTTAAACGCCAGAATGTAGTGACACTCTGAAGCCCACAGCTAATTATTTATAAATTCATCTATGTAAATATTATAGCCCTACCCCGGGGATTCTCCGTGTCAAGAGCAGGTGTTGGGAGTACTTCACACTAGCAGCACGAGGCGAGTTAACAGCTTTATTTCCAGGTACAGAAATGGTCCGCAATCTGCAGAACGCTGTCGTTGATTCCATCAGGAAAGAGGAATCTTGTCCGCACCTTGGAAACCAAGAGAGTTGTTACCATGTTCCATGTGGTTTGAAGAGAAGTCTTACGTTTGTATTGCACATTTCACAGTCTATTACAAAAGCCTGAAAGCACATACTACCAGACTGGACATATTCCATCCCATGTTCAAATGGACCCAGCTGGCTCTGGCCCTGTGCCTTATTGTCTACCTGCAGCACTCTTGTTCTGTAACTGCAACACTCCAGTCCCCATTCTGTTTCAGCTTCCCTTGTACTAGCTCAGCGGACCGGTGTTGTGACACGATCTGCACAGATGGCAAGCAAAACAAAGCTTTACCTGTACCTCAGTACGAGTGACAATAACAAACCGTTATAAAGATGTTCCCTTATCAGGCAATGAATTCTTGAGCAATCAATACTTTACAGGCTTCTGTCGTTAGAGACAAAGAACTGTTTTCTGCCGTTAGAGACAAAGGACAGGCTATGCTGGAAATACTCATCAGGTCAGATAATATCTGGTAAAATATATTTTAAGAACTTTTAAGATGTTGTTTCTGTTGTAATTTAGGAAGAAGCCATCCGATTCAGCAACCTGATGACAGCCAAGCAAATTGGCAACACTCTCCTGCATTTCTTCGGTGCAGTGCAACAGGATTTTTCTTGAGTATCAACTCAATTTAATGTAGACGTCCTTTCACACTTGAATTACAACACAAACCCAATTGTTGAGCTCGGCAGGGAAAAATGTGCCACTGAGTCACCAAAGGGGCTCCCTTGTCTTGAGCTACCATAGAGGTTCTGAGAATATTTTTGAAGGTTTTGAAGCATTATGGAGGGTTAATTTCTTGTTGGTATTGGAAGACATCCCAAGCCTGGCTGTGAAAGGAGGAGGTTTGGGCAGGGTGCTGGCAACCCCATCCCGTAAAACCCTAGAGTCACCAAAACGCCAACTCAAGCTCCAAAGACCTCATCTCTGGGAAAGGAAGGATCTTCACCTGGGAGGTGTAGATGGACTACACTTGGGGAACAACATTGATGAGTTTTATATTTTGCCTTAGGTTTAAGATGACAAAAAAGGAGGTCCACCATGGGACTAATCTTCTCTGTTAGGAGTTTGAGTAGATTCGGTATGTTGCCAATTACTCTTACGTTTTTCTATTGGCGTATGAAGAGAAACATCCTGACTGCTTGCATCACTTTCTGGTATGGAAGCTCCAATGCCAGAGATCTCAGAGGGCTGTAAACCAGCCGGCTCCATCACAGGCACAACCTTCCCACCATCAAGGGCATCTTCAAAAGGCAAAGTGCCTCAGGAAACTGGCACCCGTCATTAAGGACCATCAGCATCCTGGGCTTGTCCTCTTCTCGTCAGGAAGGAGGAACAGGAGCCTGAAGATCTACACATAATCACTTGAGTACAGATTCTTCCCTTCCGCCATCAGATTTCTGAATGGTTTGTGAACCCATGGTCACTAACTCATTGTTCCTTTTCCATTTCACCATTTATTTATTTTTAAATTTTTTAGTGTTTTTATGTCTTTGAGCCATTCCACGGCTGCAAAACAACTGATTTCATGTCATCTCAGTCAGCGATGATAAAATTAATTCTGATTTTCTGTAACTCCACCGCCACATAAACCCTAACCCAGCAGCCAGGCCCTGACAGAGTATTAACCTGCTGAAACAGAACGTGGTTCTGTGTTCAGGTCACTTACAGTGGTCTGGGGGTTTCCACAAGATAAGACCATAAGACATAGGAGGAGAATTAGGCCATCTGACCCATCGAGTCTCTCCATAGCCAATTGTTTTTTGCTATCTCCTCCTCAGCCCCATTTCCTGGCCTTCTCCCCGTACCTTTGATGCCATGTCCAATCAAGAACCTATCAATCTCTGTCTTAAATACACCCAGTGATCTGGCCTCCACAGCTGCACGTGGCAACAAATTCCACAAATTCACCACCATTTGGCTGAAGAAATTTCTCCGCATCTCTGTTTTGAAAGGGCACCCCTCTATCCCGAGGCTGTGCCCTCTTGTCCTAGACTCCCCCACCATGGGAAGCATCCTTTCCACATTTACTCTGTCTAGGCCTTTCAACATTCGAAAGGTTTCAATCAGATCCTCCCTCATCCTTATGAATTCCAGCAAGTACAGACCTAGAGCCATCAGACGTTCCTCGTATGATAACCCTTTCATTCCTGGAATCATCCTCGTGAACCTCCTCTGCACCCTCTCCAATGCCAGCACATCTTTTCTAAGATGAGGGGCCCAAAGCTGTTCACAATACTCAAGGTGAGGCCTCACCAGTGTCTTATAAAGCCTCAGCATCACATCCCTGCTCTTGTATTCTAGACCTCTTGAAATGAATGCGAACATGGTATTTGCCTTCCTCACCACCGACCCAACCTGCAAGTTAACCTTCAGGGTGTTCTGTACAAGGACTCCCAAGTCCCTCTGCATCTCAGATTCCTGGATTTTCTCCCTCTTTAAAAAATAGTCCGCACATTTATTTCTACTACCAAAGTGTATGAACATGCATTTTCCAACATTGTATTTCATTTGCCACTTTCTTGCCCATTCTTCTAATCTGTCTAGGTCCTTCTGCATCCTACCCCTTTCCTCAACACTACCTGCCCCTCAACCAATCTTCGCATCATCTGCAAACTTGGCAACAAAGCCCTCTATTCCATCATCTAAATCACTGATATACAACATAAAAAGAAGTGATACCAACACTGACTCCTGCGGAACACCACTAGTCACTGGCAGCCAACCAAAAAAAGGATCCTTTTATTCCCCCTCTTTGCCTCCTACCAATCAGCCAATGCTCTGACCATGTTAGTAAATTTCCTGTAATACCATGGGCTCTTAACTTGCTAAGCAGCCTCGTGTGTGGCACCTTGTCAAAGGCCTTCTGAAAGTCCAAATATACAACATCCACTGCATCCCCTTTATCGATCCGACGTGTAATCTCCTGAAAGAATCCCAACACATTGTGTCAGGCGAAATTTTCTATCTCCTCCTCAACCCCAGTTCCCGGCAGAATATCTTGTCCTGCATCACCAAGTACTCCATCACCTCATTCTTAAAGCGCAAGATGGGCAAACACTTGAGCAACAAAGCCTAGAGCCTCCAGCACTACCCACCCCAGTGCTGGCCTTGGAGGAAAGCCCACCTTTCGCTTGCAGTGCCTTCCAGTCCAGTCTTGGTGTGTGCCAGCCCCCTTCCTTGTTGGGCTCTACCTGAGGAGTAGGGACTTCACCACTTTTCCCTTGAGCATGATAAGCCCAGGAACGAGATGGTCAACATATGAGGAGTGTTTGATGACTCCAGGCCTGTACTCGCTGGAGTTTAGAAGAATGAAGGGGGTTCTCTTTGAAACCTACCAAATTTTGAAAGGCCTAGATCAGGGGGTCCTATCCTGGGGTGCACTGCCCCCTTGCTTAATGGTATTGGTCCACGGCATGAAAATGGTTGGGAGCCCCTGGCCTAGATAAAGTGGACATGGAGAGGATGTTTTCCATAGTGGGAGAGTTTAAGATCAGAGAATGCAGAAAGGCTGTCACGAGGAGGAATTGGTTCAGACAGGGAGTGATAAATCTGTGGAATTTGTTCCACTGATGGCTGTGGGGGCCATATTTGGAGTGTATTTGAGGCAGAGATTGATAGGTTCTTGACTGGTATGGGGATTAAGGGTTTTGGGGAGGAAGTCAGGAGAATGGGGTTGAAACAAAACAGCTGTGATTGAAAGGCGGAGCAGGCGCAGCGTGTTTCTGGTTCCGCTGCTACACCTTACAATACTCAGAACTGTGTCAAAGGGTAAGAGAAGTCCAGCCCAGCATCTATGTTTGAAAACCAGAGAGAAAAGGGATTGACCTAGAAACGTTGCCCACCCGGCAGTGGGAAGCTCTGAACCTTAGGACTGCCCTGAGCTGCCATTATGGGGTTGAAATGAGGGGTAGGCGTTGGTAAGGGACTGCGTCAGCCCACCCGACCCACTAACGGCAGCGCCACACTTGAGTCGAGTGTGATGTTACTTCCTTAACGGAGAACGCCTGTGCATGGCTTCGTTTTATGTGGGGAGGTTGATGCACGGGCAGCCACCACAAAGTCGTTGGCAGATCGGGGTCAAGGTCCAGTGGCGTGGAGTGCAAGACGACTGGGAACCCTTCTCTGTGGCAGCCTTCCACCACCTTCACTGTCCTGGTCACCATCTTGGTTGGATCATTCTTTGTCTGGAACCTCCCCCTTGACCTAATCGCCATGAATGACCCACCCTGTGCCTAAGCACCAGGCGGCTAAACTCCAGAGCGCATTAACCATATAACCATATAACAATTACAGCACGGAAACAGGCCATCTCAGCCCTTCTAGTCCATGCCGAACGCTTACTCTCACCTAGTCCCACCGACCTGCACTCAGCCCACAACCCTCCATTCCTTTCCTGTCCCTATACCTATCACATTTTACTTTAAATGACAATACCAAACCTGCCTCTGCCACTTCTACCGGAAGCTCGTTCCACACAGCTACCACTCTCTGAGTAAAGAAATTCCCCCTCGTGTTACCCTTAAACTTTTGCCCCCTAACTCTCAACTCATGTCCTCTTGTTTGAATCTCGCCTACTCTCAATGGAAAAAGCCTATCCACATCAACTCTATCTATCCCCCTCATAATTTTAAATACCTCTATCAAGTCCCCCCTCAACCTTCTACGCTCCAAAGAATAAAGACCTAACTTGTTCAACCTTTCCCTGTAACTTAAGTGCTGAAACCCAGGTAACATTCTAGTAAATTGCTCTCGTGATCTGAGGAGCTCACAAGCCTCTCCACCACGACAAGCTAACAATCCTTGGAGAAGGACCCATTAACGGATGCTTTGGATGGTACAAACATGATTGTATTCTCTACTTCGGGTGCGTGCCTACGGCATGAAAACTGAGCGGCAGACTTCACTCGCCCATCGGTGAGTGCATTATGGAGTGGATGGGAGTCACTGTCCAAGTTGCATGCCATCTTGGACAATGACTCCCATCCACTCCATAATGTACTGGTTAGGCACAGGAGTACGTTCAGCCAGAGACTCATTCCACCGAGATGTAACACTGAGCGTCACAGGAAGTCATTCCTACCTGTGGCCATTAAACTCTACAACTCCTCCCTCGGAGTGTCAGACACCCTGAGCCAATAGGCTGGTCCTGGACTTAATTCCACTTGGCATAATTTACCTATTATTATTTAATTATTTATGGTTTTATATTGCTATATTTCTACACTATTCTTGGTTGGCGCGGCTGTAACGAAACCCAATTTCCCTCGGGATCAATAAAGTATGTCTGTCTGTCTGAGTTGGTTTGCTTCATATCTCCAACCCCTGGAGCCCAGTCACTGGCATCAATGACTGATAAATGTTTCAGGGATCAGCTGAACTTGCGTCCCATGCAACTAGGTTCAGGAAGAGCTGTTGCCCTACAACCATCGGACTCGGGGATCGCCGTGGATTGGCTTTGCACGCCTCGCGCTGAACTGACTGCACAGCCTGTACACCTATTTCATAGACTGCCCTGTATATCTTTATTTTCCTTTGAGTACCTGCAAGAAAACGAGTCTTACTTTGACAAAATAAATTTACTTTGAACCTCCCTCATCATCTCGGACATCTTCACACATACGTACACAGCGAGGCTGCCCGAGACTTTTGCACAGTTCTGAATTTGTCAACATGGAGCGGAGAGCGAGTTTGTAAATCTGGCGGGAGCAAGGATGCTGGGAATGGCGGGGGTGAAGCGTTGCAGGAAAGGTGTGGGACAGGTGGCAGAGAAGGAGTGCCAGGGGCTGTGGGGGGTTACATGGGTGCAGACACACCCAGCCCTGAGACAACAGGCAAGGTCATTTGATTCCAAACAATTGGTTTATTGATCATTACAAAATGTTTCTCTAGTGTTTCCCGCTCCCTCCCCTCTCCCTGCCCCCTTCCCACTCTCAGTCCACAATAGAGACCCGTATCAGAATCAGGTCTATCACCTCTCACATATCTCATGAATTTGCTTTTATACAGCAGCAGCTGTACAGTGCATTTCATAAAATTACTACAGTCTTAATCACCCTAGCTATATATGTATGTATATAAAAGGCCATAAGTCATAGGAGCAGTATTAAGCCATTCAGCCCATCGAGTCTGCTCCGCTATTCTATCATGGATGGTCCAGAATCCCACTCGTCCCACACACCTGCCTTCTCTCCATATCCTTTGATGCCCTGACCAATCAGGAAACTATCAACTTCCGCCTTAAATATACCCATGGACTTTGTCTCTTCTGAAGTCTGTGACAGAGCATTCCACAGGTTCACCACTCTCTGGCTAAAAGAATCCCCCCTTAACTCCATTCTAAAAAGGTCATCCCTCAATTTTGAGGCTGTGCCCTCTAGTTCTGGATACCCCTACCATAGGAAACATCCTCTCCACATCCACCCTATCTAGTCCTTTCAACATTTGGTAGGTTTCAATGAGATCCCCCCCCTCCCCCCACATTCTTCTGAGTACAGGCTCAAAGCTGTCAAACGCTCTTCATATGTTAACCCCTTCATTTACCAGAGTCATCTTGTGAACCTCCTCTGCACTCTCTCCAATGACAACACAACTGAGATATGGGGCTCAAAACCGTTGGCAATACTCCAAGTGTGGCCTGAGTAGTGTCTTATAAACCTCAGCATTTACAGATGTATGTAAGAGTTTTGAACAGTACTGCAAGTTATACATAAATACTAGCTCAGTCTGGCCACCTGGTTGGCATGGACGAGTTTGACCGAAGGATAAATTTCCATACTTCAAGCCCCTATAACTCTACCTTGAGCCACTCGTTGGAGACGCCTGTAAATTATCCTCAGCCTTCTGTTTCAGAAATTGCAATTACAGCACAAAAAACACTGTCAGGCTTTTGATAAAAATCTTATTGTGTTTTGCACAAAGATGTTGAGTCACATAATCAAATTTCCAAGCTAGCATTTTTCTCATTGTAACTGACTGGCATTTCCATGTCAGTTATTAAATTTTGGTGTAATTAACTCTCTAATTATTATCTGTTACACTGATAAACAGAACATATTACACATTTGAATTGCTGACTGCCGTTTGCCGCAGACACCAAAAGACAGAAGGTAGAAATGAATGCTTTTCTTTGTTAAATCACAATGTTGAGCATTTCACAAATGCTTAACAACATATGTAGTTCCAGCACTTTACTTCCAAAACTTTAACTGCCCTGCTGGGAACTTTAAACACACACATCCCTGCCAATCTATTGGGGTCTTCAATGATTATTCCAACTAGTCTGCTAAAGATGAGACTTTCAGTCTGCTAAAGACTTCCATCACTTACTTGTGAAATGTTCCCTTTAGACTGAAAATGATTTGAATGACTATGTTCCTCATGCCCTTTAATGTATCAGTCTTTCTCTCTCTCTCTCACACACACATACGCACATACACACAAACCCACACACACACTGACACACCCACACAAACGCAAATCAAAAGAAACACACACACACACACACACACACACACACACACACACACACACACACACACACACACACACACACACACACACACACACACACACACACACACACACACTTAGTCTTGTAGATGAATTTTGGAAGTTTAATTCCGAAAACAAGTCTGTTCAGCAATCCAAACTGAAAATATAAATTAGCCCAATAATTATTGAAGTGAGCTGATATTTAATTTTATTGCGTTGTGAATAAATATCTGTAATGAATGACTTACTGAAATTAGTTCTATATTAAGGTGAGTAGGTTATGCCCCTGGCTCGTGGAGGGCACTCCGTGGAGGGATTGTGAGGCGTTATGCTGAAAATGATCAGCAGAGAGAGGCTGGTGGGACATTGGATGATGTGATGTGTATATTATTAGATTAGTGGATGACAAAAAGCTCATCTCAGAAATCAGATAAATTCAGCTTGCAAACCCATCCATCATCGACCAAAACTGGGAGCTGCCAGGAGCAGCATAAACAGATAATCTACCGAAGTAAAGGATAAACTTAAATCTGTCTTAGAGTTCAAGGAAGCAACAGGAACTTTACGTTCATCTGAAGCTATTGCACTGTCTAAAGATTAGACTTTGTTGTGTTAGCAAACTGTGACACTGAAATAAATAATGAGAAAGATATCACTTTACCAAAGGATTTAAATTAATTTAACTTCAGAGATCTCAAAGCTTGTTGTTCGTGCCTGATATGAAGAAATACAATAATAAGAAAAATGTTAAATTAATTGCTCAAGGGTCATAGAGTTTAAAACTGCATGTGTTAAAGAAGCAGCCAATTTAAATTATCACCATGTTCAACCTACTTTCACCGAAGAAGCAATTCAGCAGAATGTTTTCGCTTAAATTGAAACCAGTTCAGTTTGCTCATGTCTAATTGCTATTAATGTGGAAGTTGGCTAGGATTCACTTTCCAGGGTGGGCCTTGGTGTGTTCTCCGTCAAACATTGCTCTTCTGATGACAGCCGAGGACGGAGGGAGAAAGCCATGGAGGGGTTTTTCTGAATTCAGAATCCAGGAGGAGAATTTGTTCATCACAATTCAAATGCATATTTAACGAAATATAAAAGACTGAAATTGCTGAAGGGTCTTTTAAGAGACTCTTATATAGGTACATGAAGCTTAGAAAAATAGAGGGCTGTGCGGTAGGGAATTTCTAGGGAGTTTCTAGAGTACGTTACATGGTCGGCACAACATTGTGGGCCGAAGGGCCTGTAACGTGCTGTCGTTTTCTATGATTCTATTATATTAGATAATCCAATCTGGATGCAGATTTAGTGCTGAAATGTTGAAGTAGGATTCTGACTGTCGATTGTTTTAACCTGCGCCTATGTTACTTGAATGTAATCACTGGTGCCACTCCAGCTGGAAGATTAGGTTTACAATGATGACACAACAGTACTGGGAATGGGAAACTAGGAGTAAGTACATTTAAAAAGCTAGGGGTAATTGGAGAGCAAGGGCCTCTCAGGATCACTCAGCACAGTCAAGGACTCCTGGATATTCATTCTTATACTAGCTCTTGGATGTTTGTCTCAAACTTCAGTTTATTTCAGTGCTTCTCTGCAAACACTTCTCAAGAAGTTCTCCATTTCTACGTTTGGTCAACTTGGTTCACCCTTTTGGACAATCCTTTCTGTATCACCGCAACTCATTGTGAAAGTTAATGTCAACTCAGGTTATTTTGCCATCTTCTGTTTCATGAAAGGTAGAACATCAGAGCAGCTTACAGGTCTGTGATACTGTGCATTCAGTTAAACCTACTCCAAGATCAGTCCAACCCTTTCTTTCTCACATGGTCCTCTATTTTTCTTTATCTATGTTCCTATCAGAATCTCTTAAATGTCCCTAAGGTACCTGCCTCTAACACCAGACCTGGCAGTGTGTTTCATGCACTTACCACTCTCTGTGTAAAAAAACTTACCTCTGACCACCACCCAGGGCCATATTAACCTAGTAGCATACGTTACGGGCCCCGCATTTTCAAGGGGCCCACGCTAAATGCTTGCAAGCTGCAGTCTGGTGAAATCAGCATCTCTCACCGTATTCTCACGACGATCTGCCAACGCTGTTGTTTTCATGAAAGAAATGGAGACTGAACAAAAGTATTGGTGCACACTTCTAGAGCAAATAATTGAGGTCGTAAAGCGTTTAGCAGAACGAGGCCTTTCATTTCGTGGTAGTGATGAAACTGTTGGCTCTCCTCAGAATGGAAATTACTTGGGGTTGTTAGAATTACTGGCCAGGTTTGACCCTTTTCTGGCAGAGCTTGTAAATGCTCATGCAAACAAAGGAAGCGGACATAAATCATGCCTATCTAAAACAACATGTGAGGAATTCATCAGTCTGATTGGACCCAGCACACTGGATCACATTATCGGTGAAGTGAAGAAATACAAGTATTATTCTGTTTCATTGGATTCTACTCCAGATATATCTAATGTGGACCAGCTGACTTTGACTGTGCGTTACGTTTTGCCGTCTGGAACAGTTGGAAGATTTGCGAAGTTTTTGGATATGGAAGGTCATAGTGCTGAACAGCTCACTCAAAGTTTACTTGACATTTTAAAGGAAAATGACATTTATATAAAAGACTGCCGTGGTCAAAGTTATGACAATGCCAGCAACAGGAGTGGCAAATATGGCAAGTATAGTGGCTTACAAGCACGAATTAAAGAGCTGAATGAGTTTGCAGATTACATTCCATGTTTTGCATGTTCACTAAATTTGGTTGGAAAATGTGCTGCTGAATGTTGTCAAGAAGCATTAATTTTCTTTCAATTTGTAGAAAGCCTGCACACATTTTTTTCTCTTTTGCTTATCGGTGGGATCTCCTTTCTGCTGCATTATCTGATAGTGGTGCTCATTTGCCCATTGTGAAAAGAATGTCAGATACCAGGTGGCAGCTCGTGCAGATGCAACAAAAGCACTTTTACACAGCTTTTCTGCAATAGAACAAGTCTTGGATGACATTTCAAATAACAATGATCAGAAGGCAGAGTGTCGACAACAGACTCGTGGACTACTTTCAACCACGACGAAGTTGGAAACAGGAATAATGATCGTATTGTGGGATCAAGTATTACAGCATTTTCAAATGACAATCTTCAGACCTGAACACAGCTTGTGCACTCTATGAATCCTTGCAAGGAAATATTCAAGCTATGTGGTCTACTTTTTCAGACATTGAGCAAAAAGCCAACGATCTGACTAAATGTGAAGATTATCAACAGCAAACTCGAAGAAAACACAAGCAAAATCACGCGTATGATGATTTCGGTGGTTCCAGCACTCTTGATCCACTTGTTGAATCTCAAACGCCTTCTCAGAAGTTTAAATGCCGAACATTTCTTGCCATTATTGACAGCTTGCTTTCTGCCCTGTCAAAAAGGCAGAAAGCTTATCTAAAGGTGAATGGTGCTTTTGGATTCCTTCCATCAGTTACAGTCGTTTACACCTGAAGAGTTCGTAAAGAGGTCATCAAATCTTATTAAATCATATCCGGAAGATCTGGAAGAACATCTTGATGAAGAATTTGTGCAGTTTGCTGAACTATTGAAAACTGATCTTGCTTCTCATGTTGGTGCCAAACAAGACCTTGTAGAGTTACAGTTGCACCGTTTGATAACTTTCAATTCTTTGGAGTCATGTCTTCCAAATGTAGAAAATGCCTTGTGCATCTATTTATCACTCATGGTTACCAACTGCAGTGGAGAACGCTCATTTTCAAAACTGAAAGGGATTAAAAATGAACTGAGGAGCACCATGGGTCAGAACAGATTGAACAATCTCACTCTAATGAGCACTGAACATGGACTTCTGTGTGACATAGACATTTCCAGTATCACCAACAAATTTGCTCATGCTATATCTAGAAAATGTAACTTTTAAATTGTAGTTCTGTTACTTTTGACATTTGAAATTGATGCCTACATGTAAGTAATACTATTACTGAAGTGCCAGACATTTGTCGTATTATCTGGCTGTATAGCAAATGAAAAAATTGAATTACTTTAATATGCAAGTAAATAATTTATGTTTTAATACTTAAGTTCATTTTTAAAATTTAGGGCCCTTTTACAACTATTGCTACAGGCTCCGCACTAACTTAATCCGGCCCTGCCACCACCAGCCCATACTTTCCTCCAATCACCTTAAAATTATGCTCTCTCGTATTAGCCATTGCTTCCCTGAGAAAAAAGGCACTGGCTGTCCTCTCAGCCTATGGCCTTTTATCATCTTGTACACATCTATCAAGTTGCTTTCCATCTTCCTTTGCTCCAAACAGAAAAGAAGCTTGCTTTATAAGACCTGCTCTCTGGTCCAGGCAGCATCCTGGTAAAGTTCCCCTGCACCCTCTCTAAAGCTTCCATATTCTTCCTATAATGAGGTGAACACAATACTCCATATGTGATCTAACCAGATTTTTATACAGTTGCTACATTACCTCATGGCTCTTGAACTCAATCCCCTATTCATGAAGACCAACTTTCCTAACCACCTTATCAACTTGCTCGACAGCTTTGAGGGATCTATGGATGTGGATCACAAGATCACTCAGTTCCTCCACACTACAAAGAATCTTACCATTAACCCTGTACCCTGCCTTCAAGCTCAGCCTTCCAAAGTGAATCGCTTCACACTCTTCTGGATTGAACTCCATCTGCCACTTCTCAGCCCAGCTCTGTATCCTATCAATGTCCCGTTGTAACCTGTGACAACCTCTTAGACTTGGCACACCACCAACCTTCATGTCATCTGCAAACTTACTAACCCACCCTTCCACTTCCTCTTCAAGTCATTCATAAAAATCACAAGGAGCAGAGGTCCCAGAACAGATCCCTGAGGAACACCACTAATTATGGACCTGCAGGCAGAATACTAGCACTCTCTGTCTTCTGTGGACAAGCGAAATCCAAATCCATGTCGAGAAGTCTCCCTGAGTTCCATAGCTCCTGACTTGCTGAATGAGCCTAGCATGGGTGATGCACCATCAATAACTCTCGGAGACAGGAGGCAAACAATAGGCTTTTATTAGCTGCAAGAGACCACCACACAACATCCTGGAGACTGAGGGAGGAGCAGTGCCTCCAATCGCCTTTATACAGGGGTCTGTGGGACGAGCCACAGGAGCAGTCAGCAGAGGGGCGTGTCCAGACAGGTATATGTAGTTCACCACAATGGGGAACCTTATCGAATGCCTTACTAAAATCTACAGTGTGCACATCGCACCCACCACTCTACCTTCATCACTTTGCTTCCTTTGCCTTCTTCCACTGAACCTCTAACAAGTCATAGCTTATTCTTCACTTCCCTAAGGAAATAAAGCCCAGCTTTAATTTGAACTAACCAATGCCTGATCCTCTCCAGCACTCGAAGTGGAGAAGTTCAAGATTTCACCGCGTTGTGAATGAAGATATTTCAGAATCAGCATCGGGTTTAATATCACTGGTATATTTTGTAAAATTTGTTGTTTTGCTGTAGCAGTACATCATTGGTGTCCACAGCTGGCTGAGTTTACAGCGTTCTGCAGCTTTTTCCGGTACTCTGCAGTGGTCCCCCACCCCATACCAGACGGTGACACTGCTAGTTCAAATGCTCTTCACGTTACATCTGTAGAAATTTGTGAGTGTCTTTGGTGACATGCCAATTCTCCTCAAACTCTTATGAAATACAGCCACTGTCATGCCTTCTTTGTAACTGCATCAGAATGTTGGGCCCAGGATAAATGTTGACACCCAGGAACTTGAAACTGCTCACCCTTTCCACTTCTGATCCCTCAACGAGGACTGGTGTGTGTTCCCTCAACTTCCCCTTCCTGAAGTCCACAATCAATTCCTTGGTCTTACTGACACTGAGTGCAAAGCTGTTGTTGCAACACCACTCAACCAGCTGATCTGTCTCAGTCCTGTACGCCTGCTCGGTACCATCTAAAATTCTGCCAACAAGAGTTGTGTTGTCGGCAAATTTATAGATGGCCTTTGTGCTGTGGCCAGCCACACAATCATGGGTGCAGAAAGAGCAGAGCTGTGGGCTAAGCATGCATCCTTGCTCTGCTCTCTCTACATCCATGATTATGTGGCCAGGTCCCTCCCCTCTGATCTAAACAGGCTTTCCCCTTAATCTGTGACTGACCCCTAATTCTAATTGCCTCACTTAGGGGAACATCCTCCTTGATCAACCTGTTGAACTCTCTGAAAATGTTGCTTCATTAATTTTTCTGAATGTAAGGAATCGGGACCTAGCCTAGTTGATCTCACCTCAAAGGACAAATCCGCTAACCCAGGGCTAGATAAGCCTCTTCAGCTCCAACTCATTATACACCATATCCGAAACTGTCTACAACACACCTGATGTGGCCTTACTACAGCCCTATTTATCTTGACATTTTCACCCAAGTCCTTTAGCAGGAAAGATCAACACACAATTTAACTTTTATTCTCACCACCTGCACCTGTATGTTATTTCTCAGTGATCTGTACACAAGGGACACCAACATTACCCAGTTTTCCACCGTTATTGCTGCTGAAGGTTTCACACCAGTTGGGATGATTGCAATTATCAGCTTTGTTAGGGAGTATTCTGGAGTACGGTATGTAGGAAATACTAATTTTAACAGCAGCCAGTCTTCAGACCTGAACATAGATTGTAGATTAAATTTAAAATGCAGCTCTGAACAATGGCATTCCTGGAGCTGCAGAATGGAGTTGATTGCAAACCAGACAATGGTGATTAACATTCATTTTGGGTGTCTGGAGTACGGATGCGAAGAAGGAGCTGTGGGCGAAGAAAAGGCCAAGTTCACTCAGCCTATTCTCATAAAGGCATGCTCCCCAATCTAGGCAACATCCTTGCAAATCTCCTCTGCACCCTTTCTATGGTTTCCACATCCTTCCTGTAGAGAGGCGACCAGAATTGAGAACAGTACCCCAAGTGGGGTCTGACCAGGGTCCTATATAGCTGCAACATTACCTCTCAGCTCCTAAACTCAATCCCACGATTGATGAAAGCCAATACACCGTATGCCTTCTTAACCACAGAGTCAACCTGCACAGCTGCTTTGAGCGTCCTATGGACTCGGACTCCAAGATCCCTCTTCTGACTATATGTAATTCAAAGGAAGCATTTAACTTTCATCCGTAGTATACAAAACGCCATGTAACTTTGGGTCGAGCAGGCCTCTTCTTCCATGAGTGTCTTGAATTATGATGCCTGATTCTTGTTTTTGTTGAATAAACACTTTTATATCCTTCAGTGTCTCTCTGTAACTTTGTTCATGTCACAAGAAGCTGTCCGTTTCTGAATCAGGAGATAACATTTGCAATTCTCCGCTGTCTCGCCGCACCTTCTAATCTAATGAGAACAGAAACAAGAGATGCATGAACAAATGGGAGAGGTCTGGTCCAGGTGTAGGTCACTGGGGCTAGGCAGAGTAACAGTTCAGCTCAGACTTATAGGCCAAAGGGCCTGTTTCCGAGCTGTGTGCCATGACGCTATGATTTCATGTAAGATTGCAATCACAATTCAGCTTGACTTGTACTTGAACCTTGCAATTGGACTGGGTGACTCCTAATTTGAAGCATCTCTTATTCATCCGATCTAATAATATGACAGCTTCTTCCCTTACTGGCAGCATCCTTTTGTGCATTCACAGTACTTTAGCTGTGCAAAAACAATGGTCGAACCGCACTTGGAGTGGTGTGTACAGTTCTGGTTGTGACACTGCAAGAAAGATGTGGTAGCAAGCCAGAAAATGCTGAAGAGATTCACCAGGAATTTAGGGCTGTCCATAAGGAGTTTGTACATTCTCCCCACGACTGTATGGGTTTTCTGTAGGTGCTCCAGTCTCCTCCCGCATTTCAAAGATGTACGGGTTAGAATTAGTAGATTGTAGGCATGCTACATTGGAGTCAGAGGCACAGTGACACTCGTGGGCTACGCCTAGCGCAGTCTCGGGTGTGTTGGTCATTGATGCAAAAGACACATTTCACTGTATGTTTCAATGTTCCAATGTACACGTGACAAATAAAGCTAATCTTATATTTCTCTTCATCTTATTCTCACTGGAATTTAGGAGGCAGAGGGGTGACCTTTATAGAGGTAAAAAGATAGATATCTATCAAACTTTATAATCTATCTTATAAAATTAGATAGATTCTGATTGTCATGTGGCAGCAACTCAATGCGTACAAGCATGCAGACATGGTCAAGAGGTTCAGTTGTTGTTCAGACCAAACATCAGGATGGGAGAGAAATGTGATCTAAGTGACTTTGACTGTAGATGCCAGACAGGGTGGTTTGAGTATCTCAGAAACTGCTGATCTCACAGGATTTTCATGCACAACAGTCACTAAAGTTTACTCAGAATAGTTCAAAAAACATCCAGCAAGCAATATTTCTGTGGGTGAAAACACTTTGTTACTAAGAGAGGTCGGAGGAAAACGGCTACACTGGTTCAAGCTGGTGTGCAGAAGAGCATCTCTGAATACATACCACCCCGAGATTCATTTACTTGCAGGCATTCATAGTAGAACAAAGAAATACATGAGAATCAATGAAAAACTACCCACAAAGACTGATAATCAATCAATGGGCAAATGTCAAACTGCAAATACAAAAAAACAAAGAAAGATATAGTAAACGGCTAGTGAGGTATATAGATAGATAGATAGATAGATAGATAGATAGATAAATAAGTAATACTAAGAGCATGAGTATAGAAAGTGAGTGTATAAGTTATGGATCAGTTCGATGTTAGTGAAGCAAACATGAGGAAATCTGCAGGTGCTGGAAATTTAAACAACACACACAAAATGCTGGAGGAACACAGCAGGCCAGGCAGCATCTATAGGGAGAAGCACTGTCGATGTTTCGGGCCGAGACCCTTCATCAGGACTAACTGAAAGGAAAGATAGTAAGAGATTTGAAAGTAGTGGGGGGAGGGGGAAATGTGAAATGATAGGAGACCGGAGGGGGTGGGGTGAAGCTGAGAGCCAGAAAGGTGATTGGCAAAAGGGATACAGAGCTGGAGAAGGGAAAGGATCATGGGACGGGAGGCCTAGGGAGAAAGAAATGGGGGGGGGGGGAGCACCAGAGGGAGATGGAGAACAGGCGGCGTGATGGGCAGAGGGAAAGAGAAAAAAAGAGTGGGGGAAATAACTAAATATATCAGGGATGGGGTAAGAAGGGGAGGAGGGGCATTAATGGAAGTTAGAGCAGTCAATGTTCATGCCATCAGGTTGGAGGCTACCCATGGATAGACATATCAGAATGGGAATGGGACATGGAATTAAAATGTGTGGCCACTGGGAGATCCTGCTTTCTCTGGCAGACCAAGCATAGGTGTTCAGCGAAACGGTCTCCCAGTCTGCGTCGGGTCTCACCAATATATAAAAGGCCACACCGGGAGCACTGGACACAGTATACCACACCAGCCGACTCACAGGTGAAGTGTCGCCTCACCTGGAAGGACTCTCCCTCTGGTGCTCTCCTCCCCCTTTCGTTCTCCCTAGGCCTCCCATCCCATGGTCTCGGCCTGAAACGTCGACAGTGCTTCTTCCTATAGATGCTGCCTGGCCTGCTGCGCTCCATCAGCAGTTTGTGTGTGTTGCAATGTTAAGTGAAGTTGTCCATGATGATAACTGTTCCTGAGCCTGCTGGTGTGGGACCTAAGGCTCCTGAACCTCCTTCCTGATGGAAGCAGTGAAGACAGAGCATGGCCTGGATAACAGTGATGGATGCTGCTTTCTCACGGCAGGGCTCCTTGTAGATATGCTACGGTGACGGTGAGGGCTTTTCCTGTGGCGGACTGGGCTGCATCCATTACTATTTGTGAACTTCTCCATTCTTGGGCACTGATGTTTCTATGCCAGGCCATGATGCTACTGGTCAGGATACTCTCACTCTGCATCGATAGAAGCTGGTCAAGGCTTTAGATGATATGCCAATTCAAAGATTTAAAGTACATTTATTATTGAAGTATGCATACTGTATACAACCCTGAGATTTGTCTTCCTGCAGGCAGCCACAAAACAAAGAATCGCTATGGAACCTACTTCAAAAAAATCACCAAGCACCCAACTTCTGAGAAAGTACAAGTACCTCTACTTTCAGCCTCTCGTGTTGGCATTAAATCCTAGTCTGATCAGCAGGCAGGCTCTTGGGCACGAATGTGGCAGTGAATCTTCATCACAGTATACCCCATGTCTATGATTTGCCTCTTTGTACATGGCAAAAAAGCAGAGATTAATTTGGACTGCTTGGAGCTTGAGGAAGATGTTATCATAGACGGTGGTGCAAGGCAGGTGGCATTTTGTGGGCATCCTGGTACTCTGCCATCCCAAAGATACAGTGAAGCTTATTCCCTGAGGAAGATTCCTACCCCAAAGTTTCACACGTGGCAGTTTCGTCGCTAGCTCATTCCAGCAAATATTTGCTAAGTAGACAGTGTGTGCTTAAAAAAAGATGCTTCTAGAACACAGTGTTCTTTATCAGTATGAGGTTGCGATCTGACTGGGCATGGTGAAGATTTAGCTATGGAGGCCAGGTAGGTCAGTGTCCCTGGGCAGCAAAGGCCGAGAGTGCTTCACCGAGTGTAGCCAGAAAGAGAATGACCCAAATGTATTATCAGTTCTCAGTCTGTGCCACACCTGCCGTCATGTTCAGGGGATATCACAGAGTCAGAGAGACACACACAGCACAGAAACAAGCCTTGTGGCCCAACTGGTTCAGGCTGACCAAGATGCTCATCCAAGCAGTATTTCAATCATCATCTCCCATTGCCAGCATTTGACCCTTATCCTCTGGCCAAACTCCAGTTTAAGATGGCGCTGGTGAAGCACAGCAACGACTTGTTGGTAGCAAACTCCACTATTGACTACTTTATTAATCACACTTTTTCTTGAAAATGTTCACTGTAATTGATAGCCTGTAACTCACTTTTGGAGTTGTGCTTTTGAACTGCCTGGATGACCTGGCATTTTTTGCATTGTGAACTGAAGCTTTGAAGGTGCTGGACAGGCCGAGTTGAGGTGGCAGGGCCCAGGCCCAGGCCTAGGCCTAAGAGCAGGAAACAAGCCAATGTTGGGCCATTGCTGGTGCGGTCTTGGAGACGGTTTGAAGCGGCAGAACTGAGGTGAGGCAGAGCCCAGGTGCGGAAGAAAATTCTGAATAAAGTGTTAAAACATCTGAGTTGTTAACACCCAGCACCTTCTGTTAATTAGCAATGTGCCTAGTGCTGGTCTTAGTGCATAACACAGCACCATAAACAAGATGGAGACATTGAAGGTCATAAATTGTAGGGAGGACTTGTGGGATGTCAAGTTTCTGACAATTAAGAAGTATTCTGGTTTTTCCTTCCTACAACTGTCTGATACTAACATATAAAACAAATTATACTTCTGTACTTTAATGACTTACTATATCTAAGAATTTGTGGCAAAGTTTGTGGATGATATGAAGATAGGAGGCGGGGTAGGTAGTGCTGAGGAAACAATGCAATTTAAGAAGGACTTAGACAAATTAGAAGAATGGGCAAAAAAAGTGGCAGATGGAATACAGTGTAGGGAAATGTATGATAATGCATTTTGGTAAAAGGAACAATAGTACAGACTATTTGGGGAGACAATTCAAGCATCAGAGATAGAAAGGGACTAAGGAGTCCTCGTGTAAGACTCCCAGACGGTTAATTCACAGGTTGAGTTTGTGATAAAGAAGGCAAATGCAATGTTGGCATTTATTTCAAGGAGAATAGAATATAAAAACAAGGAGATAATGCTGATCCTTTGTAAGACACTAGTCAGGCCGCACTGGGAGTATTATCAACAGTTTTGGACCCCTTGTCTCAGAAAGAGTGTGTTGTCATTGAAGAGAGTTCAGAGGAGGTTCGTGAGGATGATTCTGGGAATGAAGTGTTATGAATGTACCACAGCTCTGAGGGGCCGAAGGGTGCGGGACCAGCCCCCTCCTTCCGGAGAATCGCAAGATCGCTATTAATTCGGGTCTTGGACCCAGGAAATGAGAGACAATGCAACGGATTTGACCATTGTTCTTAGAGGCACCTGTGTGAATTGCAACTCTATAGTACGTGCCAGCTATCAGGGACATGGACACCCTCGGGCAATGTGGGGATGGGGATTGTATCACCCTACCTTGATTGACATTTACAAATCTGCCAGCCATGATAAAACGGAGACTGCAGGAGGCGGTATTCCAGCGACGCACCAGACGGAGACACCATCGCTGATCGTTCCCATAAGAACGGGAAGCTGCTCGGGAGCCACGTGTGATTTGGTTCCCCTAGCTAGGGAATCGAGTGGCTGATAACCCCAAAAAGGATTCCGAACTGACAACGGGGATCTCCCGTTCCCGATTCCACGCTTTGAGTCCAACAGGCTGGCAAGTTTATTTTCTCTCTCCAACCCGTGAACAGCCAGCGGTCCCTCAAACGGCTAAAAGCCTTCATGAACTGGCGAAACTTTTTATATTTCCATCGGACAATCATTTTACCCCTAGACAAATGATAGAGCTACTTCGAATTGTTGATTATTACTATACCCGTGCTTTAGATTGAGTATTGACGACGTATATTATCTGAATGTTTGTATTAACCTTACTTTTGTGCCCCTGTATAAATAAAAACGTTTAAAAATGGTACCATCAGACTTCAGCGGACCTCTCTATCTTTGCTGGTAAGTGACCCAGTTATGGGGTTCATAGCAGAAGGGACTAACAAATGAGGAACATTTGGTGGCCTATACTCACTGGAATTTAGAAGAATGCATGGGGATCTCATTGAAACCTACTGAATGTTGAAAGGTGAATCTGTGGAATGCTCTGCCACAGACTGCAGTGGAAGCCAAGTCAGTGGGTATATTTAAAGCGGAAGTTGATAGATTCCCAATTGGTCAGGATATCAAGGGATATGGTGAGCGGGCAGGTGTATGGGGTTGAATGAGATCCAGGATCAGCCGTCATGAAATGGTGGAGAGGACTCAATGGACTGAATGGCCTAAATCTGCTCCTACGTCTGATGGTCTTATCGTAGGGCCCACATCCAAGAACGAGGAACAACCCGAGGTTTGGCCGATTTAAGCGCCGAGCTAGATTGGAAAGCGTGCCAGGGTCAGAGGTGAAGGGCAGACCAATGCTCAGCTCGCTGCTCCATAAGGTTTACTCGTCTCTGGGCTGAACCGAGGTCGTGGCCGGGAACTAGCGGGCTCCTGGATCGGCCGTGACTGGCTTCAGGGCTGTAAACTCACTTTTGTGAACTTCAGTCCTGAATGTTATTTCCTTACGTTTATTGGTTGCATGATTTGTTTTTTTAATGTTTCTGCACATTGGATGCTTGACGATCTTTTTTCAGCAGGTTCTATCAGGTTCCTTTGCTTTGTGGCTGCCTGTAAGGAGACGAATCTCAACGTTGTATAAATACTTTGATAATAAATGTACTCCGAACTGGGAACTTTAAACTTTTCCTCTGTATCTGTCTCAGCCACTTGCTGTGGCAGACATGGAGGCGTGGAATCGGGAGCCACACCCAAACACTGAAGGAACTTGCTTTACCTGTAATTTTTCTGAAGGGCACTGATCTGAACTACCTGCTGAGTTTCATTTCTGCAACCGGATCCTTACTGGGAGACCACAGTCAGGGCAGGTGAATCGGTAACAATGGCTCACCGTCGTTATTAATGCAGGTGCATCTCCACTCTCTACATTCCTGATTGTGTGACGATGCTCAGACGTCATCCGTAAATTCGGCGAAAACACCACTGTCGTTGGCAGAATCTCGGACAGCGACAGGAGGCGTGAGACCGATCGGCTGGTTAAGTGATGACACAGCAACAACCTCGCGCTCAACCTCAACGAGGCAGAGGAATTGACTGACCTCAGGAAGGGCAGTTTGGGGAACACTGAGGGCTTGGCAGTGGTGGAAAGGGGAGAAGTTTCATGTTATTGGGTGTCAACGTCTCAGAGGTTCCATAGATATACAGTGGAGGAGACTACAAAAAGTAGTGGACTCGGCCCAGTCTATCACAGGTAAAGCCCTCACCACCAGTGAGCACATCTACAAGAAGCACTATCACAAGAAAACAGCCACCACCCAATCCATTCTCCCTTCCTGCAGCTACCATCAGGAAGGAGGTCCTACACCACCACGTTCAGGAACAGTTATTATCCTTGAACCAGAGTGGATAACTTCACTTCCCTCAACTCTGAACTGACTCCACAACTTATGGACTCACTCTGCAACTCATGCTCTCAATATCTGCTACTTATTTTTCCGCAATTTTCTTTGTATTTGCACAATTTGTTGTCTTCTATGAATTGGTTGTTTTTCCCATCTTGCCTTGTGCTCATCTTTTCACTGATTCCACTTGTGGTTCATTGTATTTTTTTGAGAATGCCCACAAGAAAATTAATCTCAGGGTTAGTATTTGTACTTTGAAGTTTGAACGGTGAGAGCCTTCTGACTGGTCACATCATAGCATGGGACACATCGGACTGCAAGAGGATGAAAAGACAGACAGACAGACATACTTTAATGATCCCGAGGGAAATTGGGTTTCGTTACAGTTGCACTAACCAAGAATAGTGAAGAAATATAGCAAAATAAAACCAGAAATAATTAAATAATAAGTAAATTATGCGAAGTGGAAATAAGTCCAGGACCAGCCTATTGGCTCAGGGTATCTGACACTCCGAGGGAGGAGTTGTAGAGTTTGATGGCTACAGGTAGGAATGACTTCCTATGACGCTCAGTGTTACATCTCGGTGGAATGAGTCTCTGGCTGAACGGACTCCTGTGCCTAACCAGTACATTATGGAGTGGATAGGAGTCATTGTCCAAGATGGCATGCAACTTGGACAGCATCCTCTATTCAGACACCACCGTCAGAGAGTCCAGTTCCACCCCTACAACATCACTGGCCTTACGAATGAGTTTGTTGATTCTGTTGGTGTCTGCTGCCCCAGAATACAAGGGTTGTAGCCCCAAGCAGATCCACTACAGGCACAAGCTTCCACACCATCAAGGTGCCTCAGGAAAGTGGCACTCATCATTAAGGGCCCTCACCATCTGGGATATGCCTCATTACTACCACCAGGGAGGATGTACAGGAGCCTGAAGACCCACACTCAATGATTTAGCAACTGCTTCTTCCACTCCATCACCATGTTTCTGAACGGGCAGTGAGCCAACCCATGAAAATTACTTCATTATTCCGTTTTGTACACGCTTTACCTATTTCTGTAATCTATCTCTTTTACGTTTTTGTACTGTACCGCTGCCACAAAACCAAATAATTTCATGCCAAATGTCAATGATAATTAATCTGATTCTGATTCACTATAACAGAACAGGTAGGCAAGATTGCTTCTCGATCAGAGAAGAGCTTTACGTGATTAAATCGTAACAGAGGCAGAGGTAGTTATTTGTTCCCCGGCCACCTTCTTGCAACATGAAGAATTGAACATTGCTTAGCAACCAAAAAGACCTAATCATCTTTTCAAAGCCGTCAATAGCTACCAGTTGATGGTAGGAAACCTGTTATTTTTACTGTTGCTAAGATTAAAGGAGTAATTTGGTGCCCAGTAATTTGGATATTTTATTGGAGAAAAATAAAAGCCCTGAATTTTTTGTGTTGCCATGCTCTGTGCAAGTGGGGGATTGTCCTGGAAGTTTCTTAATGGTGAGGCCAGACAACGGGCAAAGAGAATTAGCATACTTATTTATTCAGAAGTGGTGGCTCTTTAGAATCTAAGTAGTCTATGTACTACAGTCATAGAGAGACAAAGCATGGAAACAGGCCATTCGGCCTACTGAGTCCATACTCACCCATTTACTCTAATCCCATTCTAAACTCTCCACATTCCCACAACTCCCCCACAGATTCTACTGCTCACCCACATATAAGGAGTAATTATTACCATGGTCAGTTAATCTACACCCCTGCCTGTGAGAGGTAATCAGAACACCGGGGGGAAGTCCACTCGAGGAGATCATGCAAACTCCACCCAGCCAGCACCGAAGATCAGGATTAAACCTGAGTCTCCAGCATTGTGAGGCAGCCGCTCCGTGCCACTGTGCCACCATGCCCAGTTTAGTTTGATTTGGTTGTGTTTGCTGAAGGAAAGCTGAAGAGTGCTTGGGAGGAACAAGATGGAAGCATGGCCACAGGTGGGAAAGACACTGGCAGTGATTGGTTGAGGGTGTGTGATGTCGCTGTCATGTGGAAGCTGCAGTGTGTTATGAATGGGAAAATCCAGGCCAGCAAGAGAAACATTAGTGAGAGGGAAGTTACTGAGGAAAGTTCTGCGGAGTAGGATTAATCTACACTGGAAAAATGCAGGGTTGAATCATGGCTTTGTTACAGGGAGATCCAGTCTGAGAAATTTGAGTATGCTGAAGGAGTAACAAAATGTATTGATGTAGGTTGATGTAGTCCACATGGACTCCAGTAAGGCTTTTGACAAGGTTGGTTCAAACATTAAAGTCTGCGGGATGCAGGGCAAGGTGGCAAACTGTATCGAAAGTTTGCTTGGAGATAGAGACTGATGGTGGAGGGTTGTGGACGTTGGTGACTCAGTGGTGTACCACAGTGATCTGGGCTAGGGTCCTTGCCTTTCCTCATGTATACTAATGATTTGATATGAACACAGGAGGTATTGATCAGCTGGCAAATTGAGCAGGACAACGGCCGATGGAACGTAAGCCTGATCTGTAGCAAGGTGGTGCATTCTGGGAGCTCTAATGACCATGCACTGTGTACGCCAGTACCCTGGGGAGTAATAAGAAACAGGGGAGCCTTGTTTCCCACTGCTGTCTGTAAGGAGTCTGTACGTTTTCCCGTGACCTGTGACCATGTGGGTTTCCTCAGGGTGCTCTGGTCCAAAGGCATACTGATCGGTAGGTTAATTGATCATTGTAAATTGTACTGTGATGAGGCTAAGGTTAAATGGGAGGTGGTTGGCTGCGTGGCTCAAGGGCTGGAAGGGCCTATTCTGTATTGTATCTCTAAATAAAATTAAGTTAATTTTTTAAAAACTAAGCAATAATATCAAGGACATGAGATGAAGAGTCCTTAGAAGTGAATCCATAGGTTCAGTGTTGTGACGAGTGAAGTTGAGTGAACTTATCCCCTCTGCTTCAAGAGCCCGATGGTTGAGGAGTAATGGCTATTCCTGAAGCTGGTGTTATCCCTAAAGGGGGCAGCACAAGTAGATGAGGTGTTGAGGAAGGAATAATGGATGCCTGACATTGAGTATAAGAGCACAAAGGTTAGGGAACAGCTTTATAAACATCATTGAGGCATCAGCTGGAGTATTGTGTGAGGTTCTGGGTGCCAAACTTGGGAAAACTGAGAACGTACTGAAGTGGGTGGAGAGGAGATTCACTTGCATACTGCCTGGGATGGAATGCCTGAGGTGGAAGAGAGTGAGTTCAGGAAGGGGTGCATTGGTGGTCCAGAGCAAGTCAGCAGTAAGGTGGTGAAGCTTCCACATCTCTTGAATGCATAAGGGTGGATAAATCCCCAGGGTGAGATGAGATTTGTCCTGGAATTCTATTGGGAAACCTGACAGATTTTTGCATCTTCGTTAGCCGTAGGTGAGGTCTCAAAAGACTGGAGGATAGTCAATCTTTTTCCTTTGAGGCAAGGAAAATCCAGGTAACCCCAGGCCAGTGAACCTTACGTTAATGGTAGAGAACCTATTGAAGAACATACTAAGGGGTAGCATGTGTGTTACTTCGAAAAGGCAGGGACTGATCATGAATAGTCAGCATGGCTCTGATTGGGGAGATCCTGTGTCACTTAGTTGTGTGTGCTTTTTGAAGAGGAGATAGATGAAGGCAGAGTAGTAGATGTTATCTGTTTTAGTAAAGCATTTGACAAAGTTCCTCTTGGTAAAGGGCTGGTCCAGAAGGTTGGGGACCAGGTCAGTTGGCCAAATGGATCTAAAGTTGACCAGGTGATATGAAGCAGAAAGTAGTGGTGGAAGGGTGCTCTACTGATGGGAAACTTGTCACTTGTGGTGTAGCACAAGGATCAGTGCTGTTATAACCTGGATGTAAATTAGGTCATATGATTGGGAAGATTATGGATGACATTAAAATTGGTGGTGTTGTGGATGGTAAGGTAGGTTATCTAAGGCTGCAGCAGGATATGGATCACTTGGAGAATTGGGCAGAGAGCAATTTCAATTTCAATATCTCTGAGGATCTAACCCGGACAAAATGTCATGGTCCCTTCTGGCACCTGGCTATCTTCCTCAGGAATTGGGCCTTAAGCATCTCATTTAGTTCACAATCAATTCCAAGGTTCCAATAACTATGAACACCTGCATTCCATCAACCAAAGTAGTATAAGAACCCTGTGACCACAACTAGAAGGTGCCAGCTCGTTGGTCGACTCAGGTACGAGTAACCTCATCCCATGGGACTAAGGACTATCAGTTCTGAGCCCAACCTTGTTCCTGAATTATCTGCTAGAACCAAGACTCCGAGCAAAGACTCACTTGGAACCCTTCCCACACTCACCTCGATGGCAATGCACCCCTACTCGGCCTCCGCGCCGTGTTCCGCACTTGGGTTCCTTCCACCGCCACGTCCTTGCAACACAAAACATATTGATGCAGCTACAAAGAAGGTACAACAGTGGCATTAGGAGTTTGAGGAGATTTGGTATGTCACCAAAAGTAATCAGAAATTTCTACAGATGTACCATGGAGAGTATTCTGTCTGCAGCACCATATAGTCAGGCAGGCGGTGGTGTCTACCGCATAGGGTTGAAGTAAGCTACAAACAGTTGTAAACTTGGTCAGCTCCACCATGGGAACTCACCTCTGTAGTATCCAGGGTATCTTCAAGGAGCAATACCTCAAAAAGGTGGTGTCTATCATTAAGGACCCCTGTCACCATCAGGAAGGAGGTACAGAAGCATGAAGGCACACACTCAACAGTTCAAGAACTGCTTCCTCCCCTCTGCCATCCATTTTCTGACTGGATGTTGAATTAATGAGCACTACCTCACTACTTTTTTATTTCTATTTGTGCACTACTTATTTAATTAAACAAATTTCATCACGTGTGCTGGTGATATTAAACCTGATGCTGACTCTGATTCTGAGAATTGGCAAATGGGATTTTTTTCCTGATACACAAGAGCTAATGGATTTTGGAAAGTCAAAGATTAAAAACATGAGCTTTATTTGTCACGTGTACATTGAAACATCGAAACACACAGTGAAATGTGTCTTTTACGCCAGGCCAGTGGGGGCAGCCCACAGGTGTTGCCATGTTTCTGGCACCAACATAGTATGCCCACAATTTACGTCTTTGGAACATACGTGGGAGGAAACTGCGGCACTCAGAGGAAACCCACATGGCCATGGGGAGAACCTATAAATTCCTTACAGAGAACAGCAAGAACTGAACCCTGATCGCCAGCACCGTAAAGCATTATGCTAACTGCTATGCTCGGGGGTAGGACATAAAAGGTAAATGAGAAAGCACCAAGGAACATTGGTGAATGGAAAGAGCTGGGGTCCAAGTCTATAGCTGCTTGAAAGTTGCAACGCATTTGGTAAGTCGTTGAAGAAGGCATAGTTGCCTTCATAGTTCAGGGCATAGAATATAGATACTATTTTACAGCTTTACAAAGCACTGGTTAAGGCAGTCTGGTCACCACGCTATAGGAGGGATGTGATTGTGTTGGAGAAGGTGCAGAGGAGATTTCCAAAGATGTTGCTGGGACTGGAAGACTTTTGTTGCGGCATGTTATGTTGGAGCCAGAAGCATGGTGACGCCTGTGGGCCGATTCCAGCAGTCCCTTGGACTGTGTTGGTCATTGACGTAAAATGCACAGTTCACTGTATATTTCAAAGTTATTGGATATGCAGGGCTTGTTCTCCCTGGAGTGAAAGGGGATGATGGCTGACCTGATAAAGATATATAAGATTATGAGAGGCATAGATAGGCTAGATTATCAATATCTTCTCCCATGGTCTAGACATCAAAAACAAGAGGGCATAGGTTTAAGGTGAGAGTCAAGAGTTTTGATAACATGGTCAAAGGTCCCCAGGGAAAGAGTGACCATAATATGGAATTTCATATTTACTTTGAGAAAAAAAATATTGATTATATTTCTTTTCACAATGTACAGGAGAAGGCTTTGCGGCCCGTCAAGTCTAGGCTGGCCCTCAGAGCAATCCTATAAATCTCATATCTCACTCTGCCCTAGGACCAGAATGATCCGATCTGCTCTGCCATTCCATCAGAATTGATTTATTGTCCCTCTGAAACCCCATTCTCCGACCTTCTCCCTGTAACCTTTGATGCCATTACAAATCAAGAACATATCAACCTCTGCATTAAATATAACCAATGACTTGGCCTCCACAGCTGCCTGTGCCAACCAATTCCACAGATTCACCGCTCTCTGGCTAAAGAAATTCCTCCTCATCTCCGTTCTAAAACGATAGCCCTCTATTCTGAGGCTGTGTCTTCTGGTCTTAGACACCCCCACCATAGGAAACATCTTCTCCACATCCACTCTATTAAGGCATCTCAATATGCAATAGGTTTCAATGAGGTCACCCCTCATTCTTCTGAATTCCAGTGAATACAGGCCCAGAGCCATCAAGCGGTCTTCATACAACAAACTGTACAAACCTGGAACAATTCTTGTGAACCTACTTTGAAACTTTGTCAGTTTCAGCATGATCTTTTCTAAGATAAGGGGCCCAAAACTCCGTGTAGCCTCACCTGTGTTTTATAAAGTCTCAACAGTACATCCTTGATTTTATATTCCAGTCCTTTTGAAATGAATGCTAACATTACATTTGCCTTCCTCACCACTGACTCAACTGGTTCGGAAATTGCACCATCTCGGATCGCAAGACCCTGCAGCGGATAGTGAGGTCAGCTGAGAAGATCATCGGGGTCTCTCTTCCTGCCATCATGGACATTTACACTACACACTGCATCTGCAAAGGAAACAGCATTATGAAGGACCCCATGCACCCCTCATACAATCTCTTCTCCCTCCTGCCGTCTGGGAAAAGGCTCCGAAGTATTCGGGCTCTCACGACCAGACTATGTAACAGTTTCTTCCCCCAAGCTATCAGACTCCTCAATACCCAAAGCCTGGACTGACACCTTGCCCTACTGTCCTGTTTATTATTTATTGTAATGCCTGCACTGTTTTGTGCACTTTATGCAGTCCAGTGTAGGTCTGTAGTCTAGTATAGCTTTCTCTGTGTTTTTTTTATTATTATGTAGTTCAGTCTAGTTTTTTGTACTGTGTCATGTAACACCATGGTCCTGAAAAATGTTGTCTTGTAGCGATGTGCTACACACAGCGCTGAAATAACAACACGCAGTCGGTAAGTCGTTTCGAGACTAGTTTATTCAAACTTCGCGGCGCTGGCATTTAATCCCTAGCGCCCACCCTCTCCGGGCGGAAATGATGTCGGAGGTGCATTACCAAAGTCTCCCCCCGCGGCTATTTGTGAGCCAGTTTGCCTGCGCGGAAAGTGAATCACCACAGTCTCATTTTTACTATGTACCGTACCAGCAGTTATGGTCGAAATGACAATAAAAGTTGACTTGACTTGAACCTGCAAATTAACCTTTATGGCGTCTGGCCCAAGCATTCCCAAGTCCCTTTGCATCTCAGTTTTCTGTATTTTCTCTGCAGTTAGAAAACACTCAACCATAAGACCATAAGATACAGGAGCAGTATCAGGCCATTTGGCCCATCAAGTCTGCTCCACCATGCATCATGCCGGATCCAATTTTCCTCTCAGCCCCAATCTCCTGCCTTCTCCCTGTATCCCATTGAGCCCTGACTAATCAAGACTCTATCACCCTCTGCCTTAAATATACATAGAATTCCCATGGATACAGCCCATTGCCATCAAACGCTCTTCATATGACAAGCCATTCAATCCTGGAATCATTTTTTGTGAACGTCCTTTGAACTTACTAGTTTCAACACATCCTCTCTAAGGTAAGGGCCAAAAAACTAACTCACAATATTCCAAGTCAGGCCTCACCAATGCTTTATAAAGTCTCAACATTACATCCTTGTTTTTATATTCTAGTCCTCTTGAAATGAATGCTAATGTTGCATTTGCCTTCCTCACCACCGACTCAATTTGCAAATTAACCTTTAGGGAATCCTGCACAAGGACTCCCAAGTACCCCTGTGCCTGGGTGTTTTTTGTATTTTCTTTCCGTTTAGAAAATAGACAATACTTTCATTTCTTCTAGCATAGAGCATGACCCATACACTTGCCAACACTGTAATCCATCTGCCATTTCTTTGTCTGTTCTCCTAATCTGTCTGTCCTCTGTGGCTTCTCTCCTTCCTCAAAATCACCTGCCCCTCCACCTATCTTCATATCATCTGCGAACTTTGCAACAAAGCCATCAATTCCATCGTCAAATTCATTGACATATAACGTGAAAAGAATCGGACCAACACAGACTGTTGGCTTCACTAATGGTGAAGCACCATTAGTCACTGGCAGCCAGTCAGAAAAGGCTCCCTTTATTCCCACACTTTACCTCCTACCAATCAGCCACTGCTTTAACCATGCTAGAACCTTTCCCGTAATACCCTGGGCTTGTAGCTTGTTAAGCAGCCTCATGTGTGGCACCTTGTCACAGACCTTCTGAAAATCCAAATACACAGCATCAACCAATTCTCCTTTGTCTATCCTGCTTGTTATTTCTTCAAAGAATTCCAACAGATTTGTCAGGCAAGATTTTCCCTTGAGGAAACCATATAACCATGTAACAATTACAGCACAGAAACAGGCCATCTCAGCCCTTCTAGTCCGTGCCGAACACTTACTCTCACCTAGTCCCACTGGCCCGCATTCAGCCCATAACCCTCCATTACTTTCCTGTCCATATACTTATCCAATTTTACTTTAAATGACAATATCAAACCTGCCTCTACCACTTCTACTGGAAGCTCATTCCACACAGCTACCACTCTCTGAGTAAAGAAATTCCCCCTCATGTTACCCTTAAACTTTTGCCCCCTAACTCTCAACTCATGTCCTCTTGTTTGAATCTCCCCTACTCTCAATGGAAAAAGCTTATCCACGTCAACTCGATCTATCCCCCTCATAATTTTAAATACCTCTATCAAGTCCCCCCTCAACCTTCTACACTCCAAAGAATGAAGACCTAACTTGTTCAGCCTTTCCCTGTAACTTAGGTGCTGAAACCCAGGTAACATTGTAGTAAATCTCCTCTGTACTCTCTCTATTTTGTTGACATCTTTCCTATAGTTCGGTGACCAGAACTGCACACAATACTCCAAATTTGGCCTTACCAATGCCTTGTACAATTTTAACATTACATCACAACTCCTATACTCAATGCTCAGATTTATAAAGGCCAGCATACCAAAAGCTTACTTCACCACCCTATCCACATGAGATTCCCCCTTCGGGGAACTATGCACCAGAGAAGCAGTTTCAGCGACAGGTTACTATCGATACAATGCTCCTCAGACAGGATGAAGAGGTCAATACTCCCCAATGCCATTAGGCTTTACAATTCTACCGCCAGGACTTAAGAACTTTTTAAAAGCTATTATTAATGCTTTTTGAGATAGTGATTTAGATGTATATCATATTTTTTTTACTGAGTTAAGTATTGTATGTAATTAGTTTTGCTACAACAAGTGTATGGGACAGTGGAAAAAAAGTTGAATTTCCCCATGGGGATGAATAAAGTATCTATCTATCTATCTATCTATCTATCAATCTATTCCTAGATCACTCTGTTCTACTGCATTCTTCAATGTCCTACCATTTATGATGTATGTCCAAACCATGCTGACTACAGCCTATTTGATTATGTGCCTCTAAGTACCCCAAAACCACATCCTACAATCAACTCCAACATCTTCCCGACCACTGAGGTCAGACTAACTGGCCTATAATTTCCTTTCTTCTGCCTCTCTCCCTTCTTGAGAGTGGAGTGACATTTGCAACTTTCCAGTCCTCTGGAAACTTTCCGGAACCTGGTAATTCTTGAAAGATCATTACTAATGCCTCCATGATCTCTCTGCCACCTCTTTCAGAACCCTGGAGCTGGTCCGGGTGACTTATCTACATTCAGACCTTTCAGTTTCCCAAGAACCTTCTCCCTAGTAATAGCAACTTCACACACCTCACAACCCGTGAGACCTGGAACTTCCACTGAACTGCTGGTGTCTTCTACAGTGAAGGCTGATGCAAAATACTCATTGTCTGCCCACCATTACCTTGTCCCCCATTATTACCTCTCCAGCATCATTTTCCATCAATATCCATTCTCACCTCTCTTTTACACTTCAAGTATCAAAAGAAACTCTTGGTATCCTCTTTATTATTATTGGCTAGCTTGCTTTCGTATTCCATCTTTACCTTCTTCGTGACTTTTTTTTTCTTTCTTTGTTGCCTTCTGTTGGTATTTGAAAGCTTCCCAATCCTCTAACTTCCCAATAATTTTTGCTGTAATATATGCCCTCTCTTTGGCTTTTAGTTTGGCCTTCCAAATTGTTTCCAGAAATTCCAGGTATTGCTGCTCTGGCATCATCCCTGCCAGTGTTCTTTCTAATCAATTCTGGCCAACTCTACTAACTTTATACATAGGACTGTGTGAGTAAGCACAGCTCCAACTCCATATTCAAGTTTGCTGATGGCACCACTGCCATTGGCCAAATTAAAGGTGGTGATGAATCAGCGTACAGGAGGGAGACTGAAAATCTGGCTGAGTGGTGCCACAACAACAACGTCTCACTCAACGTCAGAGAGACCAAGGAGCTGATTACTGACTTCAGGAGAAGGAAACCAGAGGCCAGTGAGTCAGTTCTCACCAGAGGATCAGAGGTGGAGATGGTCAGCAACTTGAAATTCCTCAGTGTATCATTTCAGAGGACCTGTCCTGTGCCCAGCATGTAAGCCCAGCAGCACCTCTACTTCTTAGGAAGTTTGTAAAGATTTAGCATGACATCTAATACCGTAACAAACTTCTAAAGATGTGTGGTGGAAAATATATTGTCGAGTTACATCACAGCCTGGTATGGAAACACCAACGCCCTTGAATGAATAATCCCTCAAAAAGTCATGGATACAGCGCAGTCCATCACGTGTAAAGCCCTCCCCACCATTGGGCACTTCTACACTGAAAAAGCAGCACCCATCATCAGGGACCCCACCACCCAGGTCATGCTGTCTTCACACTGTTGCCATCAGGAAAAAGGTACAAGAGCCTCAGGACTCACACTACCAGGTACAGGAGCATTCTGGTAGCTCTCTAAAGCTTCCACATCCTTCCTATAATGTGGCTATCAGAACTGAACACACAATATTTCAAGTGTTTTATAGAGCTGCATTATTACCTCGTGGCTCTTGAATTCAATCGCCTGACTAATGAAGGGCATAGTTCCTGAAAGTCATTTAGCTGGAAAGGGTACAGAGACATTCCCGAGGATGCTAATGGGAGTGAAACGCTTGAGTGATGAGGAGCATCTGGATTGTCCGGGACTTATTTCCCAGCTGTGCAGGATGGTGGTGGGGAAGAAGGTGACCTTAAAGAAGTTTATAAAATGATTAAGAGCTAGATTAAGGTAAATGGTCACAATCTTTCTCCCAGGGTAAGGTAGTATAAAACTAGAGGGTATAGGTTTAAGGTGAGAGGGGAAAGGGACCCAAAGGCCAGTCTTTGCACACAGAGGGCAGTGGACATTCAGAATGAACTGCCGGAGGAAGTGGTAAAGGTGGGTACAGTTGCATTTGGACAGAGACACAGAGAGGAAATATGCAATATACACAGGCAAGCGGACTTGCTTGGATAAACATCTCATTTGGCAGGGATGAGTTGAGCTGAAAGGCTTGTTTCTGTGTTGTGTCATTTTATGACTGTATGAAACCAATGTTCACCACCCAGCACGGGCTGAGCAGAACTTAGCCACTGTCTTCCATTCCCTGCCACAAACTCTGTTCCCTTGCCCTCAACTCCAATCTCCTCCCTGGCAACTCCTTGGACCAGTAACAACCTTTTGCCCTGACAGGAGCTTTAGGTCTTGCAATTCAACCATCAATATGTAAGATTCACCTGCACCTCCTCCAGCTTAGTCTACTGCTTTTGGTACTCGCAGTGTCACCTTCTCTACACCAGTGGGCCTACGTGACCCATTTTGCCAAACACCGGCCACAATGGCCATCTTGAACTCCAGGTTGCCAGCTATTTCAACTCCTCTGCTTGCCACACCAACCTGCTCGTCCACGGCCTTGTCCACTGCTGGAGTGAAAGCAAACACCAGCTAAAGGGACAACCTCATATTCCACCTGGTAGCCTACAACCCGCCGGCCTGAATACTGAACTCACCAATTTCAGCTAACCCCACTCCTTCAGTTCCTTTCTTTCTATTTCTGATCCACCCCAGATCCTCACAAAGTCCCCTTCTTTCCAAACCACCCTATCAGTCGCCTGCCCACAATCACCCATTTTTGTTCCCCTTCCCCATCACCAGCAACTTTAACCTAATGGGTCTCCTATTCGCTTCCTACCTGATTCCATCTGCTGCCCCACCATCCCTCCCCCATCTCGTTCCACCTGCTGGCCAACCATCCCTCCCTTACCTGATTCCTCTCTTATCAGATTCAAGATTCAAGTTTATTCATCACAAGTAATTGCAACCTACAAGTGTTGCCACACATTCTGTCATTAACATAGCATTTACACGGTGCTCGACAGAATAACAAAGAACACAACATGTAATGACACAACAACAGGGAAACAAGGCCTGCTCCTCACTCGCACCCACGCACGTACATAGTCACCCAACCCCAGGACAGCCCCCATTCTCCCGTGGATTCGGACTCGGACCTGGGTTCTCAGACACTGGGCTTCAACTTCCCCACAGGACTTGCAGAGATTTGCAGACTTGGCTCTAGTCAATGAACCTCAACTTCTGGGCCTCCACGGCAACCCTTGGGCCTTGATCCATGATCGCCGGTCACTGAACACTAGCCCTCAAACCTGGCCTGACTGATGACAGGACCACCAAACAATAGCATGGATATTGGGTGCAAGTTGAATAGGGAGTTAACATTGGCATGTGGCAAAGGTAATGTCGCAGTGGTTATGGGGGATTTCAACATGCAGGTGAACTGGGAGAATCAGGTTGGTGCTGGACCACAGGATAGGGAGTTTGTAGAGTGCCTATGGGATGCATTCTTGGAACAGCTTGTACGAGAGCCGACCAGGGACAAGACTATTCTGGATTTAGTGTTATGTAATGAACAGGATTTGATAAGCGATCTCGCAGTAAAGGAGCCATTAGGAGGTAGTGATCACAATATGATAAGCTTTTATCTGCAATTTGAGAAGGATAAGGGCAGCTCGGAGGTGTCAGTGTTGCAGTTGAACAGGGGAAACTATGGAGCCATGAGGGAGGAGCTGGCCAAAGTTGACTGGATGGATAGCCTAGCAGAAAAGACAGTGGAACAGCAATGGCAGGTATTCTTGGGAATAATGCACAAGGTGCAAAATCAGTTCATCCCCCAGAGAAAGAAGGATTCAAAGGGGGGAAAGGGGCCTCAGTGGTTGACAAAGGAAGTCAGAGTCTGCATAGCATTAAAAAAAAGGAAATATGACAGAGCTAAGGTGAGTGGGAGGACAGATGATTGGGAAGTTTTTAAGGAACAACAGAACTTAACTAAAAAGAGAATACGGGGAGAAAAAATGAGGTATGAACGCAAGCTAGCCAGGAATATAAAGGAAGATAGCAAAAGCTTTTTTAGGTATGTGAAGAGAAAGAAGATAGTTAAGAACAATGTTGGGCCCTTGAAGAATGAATTGGGTGAAATTGTTATGGGAAACAGAGAAATGGCAGCAGAATTTAATGAGTACTTTAGATCTGTTTTCACTAAGGAAGACACAAGCAATCTCCCAGATGTATGGATGGGCCAAGGACATAGGGTAACAGAGGAAATGAAACAGATTGACATTTGGAAGGAAACGGTGATGAGAAGACTGATGGGACTGAAGGCTGACAAATCCCCAGGTCCAGATGGTCTGCACCCTAGGGTACTAAAGGAGGTGGCTCTGGAAATTGCGGATGCATTGGTAATCATTTTCCAATGTTCCTTAGATTCAGGATCAGTTCCTGAGGATTGGAGAATGGCTAATGTTATCCCACTTTTTAAGAAAGGAGGGAGGGAAAAAACAGAGAACTATCGACCTGTCAGCCTGACATCGGTGGTGGGAAAGATGCTACAGTCCATTATTAAGGATGAAATAGTGGCATATTTAGATAGCAGTGATAGGATTGGGCCGAGCCAGCATGGATTTACCAAGGGTAAGTCATGCTTGACTAATCTGTTGGAGTTTTTTGAGGATGTAACCAGGAAGTTAGACAGGGGAGATCCAGTGGATGTAGTGTACCTCGATTTTCAGAAGGCATTTGATAAGGTCCCACATAGAAGATTGGTGGGTAAAATCAAAGCTCAGGGCATCGGGGGGAAGGCATTGACATGGATAGAAAACTGGTTGGCAGATAGAAAGCAAAGGGTAGCGGTGAATGGGTGTTTCTCGGAATGGCAGGTGGTGACTAGTGGGGTGCCTCAGGGCTCGGTATTGGGACCACAGCTGTTTACCATTTACGTTAACGATTTGGATGAAGGCATAAAAAATAACATCAGCAAATTTGCTGATGATACTAAGCTGGGTGGCAGTGTGACATGTGATGAGGATGTTAGGAGAATTCAGGGTGACTTGGATAGGCTGGGTGAGTGGACAGATACTTGGCAGATGGCGTTTAATGTGAATAAGTGTAAGGTTATCCACTTTGGGAGTAAGAACAGGAAGGCTGATTATTATCTGAATGGTGTAGAGTTGGGTAAGGGAGAAATACAAAGAGATCTCGGAGTCCTTGTTCATCAGTCACTGAAGGTGAATGAGCAAGTACAGCAGGCAGTGAAGAAGGCTAATGGAATGTTGGCCTTTATTACAAAGGGAATTGAGTACAAGAGCAAGGAAATCCTCTTGCATTTGTACAGAGCCCTGGTGAGACCACACCTGGAGTATTGTGTACAGTTTTGGTCTCCAGGGTTAAGGAAGGACATCCTGGCTGTAGAGGAAGTGCAGCGTAGATTCACGAGGTTAATTCCTGGGATGTCTGGACTGTCTTACGCAGAGAGGTTAGAGAGACTGGGCTTGTACACGCTGGAATTAAGGAGATTGAGAGGGGATCTGATTGAAACATATAAGATTATTAAGGGATTGGACAAGATAGAGGCAGGAAATATGTTCCAGATGCTGGGAGAGTCCAGTACCAGAGGGCATGGTTTGAGAATAAGGGGTAGGTCATTTAGGACAGAGTTAAGGAAAAACTTCTTCTCCCAGAGAGTTGTGGGGGTCTGGAATGCACTGCCTCGGAAGGTAGTGGAGGCCAATTCTCTGGATACTTTCAAGAAGGAGCTAGATAGGTATCTTATGGATAGGGGAATCAAGGGATATGGGGACAAGGCAGGAACTGGGTATTGATAGTAGATGATCAGCCATGATCTCAAAATGACGGTGCAGGCTCGAAGGGCCAAATGGTCTACTTCTGCACCTATTGTCTATTGTCTATTGTCTATTGACCCCAAGCACTAGGCCTTGAACTCCAGTCCCACGAGTTCACCAACCCAGGGAGTCATTGGACCTTACTCCTTCTGCCCACACAGAACTCCAACTCTGAAACCAGCCAACAATTCATTGACCCTCGGCCATGTTACATGTAGATTAGAAAAATAGAGGGCTATGGGTAACCCTAGGTAATATCTAAAGTAAGTACATGTTCAGCACAGCATATTGGGCCGAAGGGTTTCTATTGCGCTGTGGGTTTTCTCTGTTTCTATGTTGGTCTGACCACAGATATCCCACGTCCACGTCACTAGCCCTCAACCATGGAGCAGAGGCTGGCCTGACTTCCCACAAATTCCTGACCCTAATCTCAAACCTGACTCTTAACTCCCTCTCTGTCCCTAAAACAATCCTTATAAAGTTTTTAAAAAAAGGCTGTGTCACTACCTCAGTGGAAGTCACAGCTGGTTGTCAATTTTTTTATTCATTCCAGCATCTGAAGTATTTTATGCCTCCACACATCACCTTCTGGCTTCTTACTCTGCCTCCGCTTTCCCTCCTCCACCTGACTCCTTTTGCCCTACACATCACCTGCTCACCTGGTTCCACCTCCCTGTGCTGGCTTCCTCCCCTATACATTCTCTAACCTGGTACACGGTATAGACCATCCCTCTGCTTCCACCACACTGCTTAACCCTTCGAGTTCCTCCCGCACACTTCTTCTTGCTGCAGGTTCCAGCATCTGCAGTATTTATCTCTCCATCAGCTTACTGATGTTACTCTGAATAGACAATAGACAGTAGGTGCAGGAGTAGACCATTCGGCCCTTCTAGCCAGCACTGCCATTCACTGTGATCATGGCTGATCATACACAATCAGTACCCCGTTCTTGCCCTCTCCCCATATCCCTTGACCCCGCTATCTATAAGAGCTCTATCTAACTCTCTCTTGAATGTGTCCAGAGACTTGGCCTCCACTGGCTTCTGGGGCAGAGCATTCCACATATCCACCACTCTCTGGGTGAAAAAGTTTTTCTGCATCTCTGTTCTAAATGGCCTACCTACAGAGCAGTGACAGTAATTCTGCTACTCTTGTTAAATTAAAACTCGACAGAGTAGCCTCCAGATGCGTTGCAACTTGATAAAACCCTTGTTAGACCGCACTTGGAATATTGTGGTCAGTATAGAGGGCATAAACATAAAGTACACTGCAGATGCTGTGGTCAAAGCAACACGTACAACACACTGGTTTTTCACCTGACACCTACCACCCACCTTCTTTATAGGGCCCCTGCCCCCTCCCTCTTCAGTCCTGACGAAGGGTCTCGGCCCAAAACTGTTTTTTCACCTGACACCTACCACCCACCTTCTTTATAGGGCCCCTGCCCCCTCCCTCTTCAGTCCTGACGAAGGGTCTCGGCCCAAAACTGGTTTTTCACCTGACACCTACCACCCACCTTCTTTATAGGGCCCCTGCCCCCTCCCTCTTCAGTCCTGACGAAGGGTCTCGGCCCAAAACTGGTTTTTCACCTGACACCTACCACCCACCTTCTTTATAGGGCCCCTGCCCCCTCCCTCTTCAGTCCTGACGAAGGGTCTCGGCCCAAAACTGGTTTTTCACCTGACACCTACCACCCACCTTCTTTATGGGGCCCCTGCCCCCTCCCTCTTCAGTCCTGACAAAGGGTCTCGGCCCAAAACGTTGACTGCTCGTTTCCACGGATGCTGCCCGACCTGCTGAGTTCCTCCAGCATGTTGAAAGTACAGAGGGCATGTCTGATGAGGTTAGATTGACCAAGCTAGGGCTTTCTGTCTGGAGTGAAGGAGGATGAGAGGGCTATTGATAGATGTGTACAAGATGATAAGAGGCATAGATCGAGTAGAGACTGAGATTATTTTCCCCAGGTTGAACATGGGCAATACAGGAGGGAGATTTTAAGGTGATTGGAGGAAAGTATATGGGAGGTACTAGAGGTAAGTTCTTTACACAGTGAATGAAATACCCTACCAGGGATGACAGCAGAGGCAGATACATTAGGCACATTTAAGAAACTTTTAACAGAAAGACACACCTATGATGGAAAAACAGAGGACTATGTCGGAGGGAAGGGTTAAATTGATCTTAGAGTAGGTTAGAAGTTCAAGACAACATCGTGGGCCGAAAAGGCTGTACCGTGCTGTAAGTTTATGCTAAACGAATCAACCAAGCACTGAGCGGCACACATACTGCAGTAACTCAGCAGGTCAGCAGATCAAGAAAGGGGGGGAAGTGTCAGAGATGGACCAAGTGGGCCCACCTGGACAGTCAGGTTTGTGGATCTTGGGTTGGAGGGAGAGAGAGCAGTGTGGGGGTAAGGGAATTTGGTGCCAGTGGATGGGAGTTCTCCAGAATGGATGAGGTCAGTGAGGGTGTCGGAGACAGTTCTCTGATGGTCTGGAGTGGGGACCTCTTCAAGGGGGAGGTATGAGGAGGTGTCTGAGAGGCGCCACCTGGCCTCAGCGAAGTGGAGGTCAGTCCGCCACACTACAAAAGCATCACCTTCGTCTGCAGGTTTGGTGGTGAGGTTGGGATTGGTTTGGAGAGAGTGGTAGGCAGAGGAGGAGAGGAGAGTGCTAAGTTTGAGGCAGTAAATGCCTCATTGGCAATTCAAGATGAAAGATCCAGAACAGGCAGAGAACCAGAGTGGAGTGTCCAAGAAGAGGAGGGTTGAAGACAGGAGAAGGGGTCATCAGCAGAAAGTCTTCAATCTTTGTCAAAGAAGAGGACTCGGAGACAGAGGCAATGAAAGAAGAGTTTGACATTGTGGCCGGCGGCAAACTTACTGAGGTGCAGAAGATGGGGGTCAGGCCCTTGATGAGGACAGAACATTCTGCCTCATGGAGGGGAAGGTCAGAGGGAACTGTAAAGATACGGCTAGGATTAGAGCTGAGATCTAATGGTGCCGGGGGTGGGGCGGGGGGGGTGGTGGTTGGGGTGTTCAGGGAAGGTGGGATGGGAGGAAGATGTAGACTCCAAGGTCATAAGAGCTGATGGTGGGGCCTGAGGAACATGGGATTGCAGAGTGTTGGTGGTGGTGGGAAGGGGGACTAGGGGTCCAATGACAGCATGTAAAGTTCCGGCCTGGAGGTGTTGGCGGTCTAGGTCGAGGTTGGAGCCAATGCTAGAGGCCATGCAATTAGCAGACTGAAGGTGTCCGAGGTCATTGTCGGCTGTGGAATCGGGGTTCTGGATCCGCTTGGAATCGTTGTAACTGGTGTAGGCAATAGTGGTGTCACCGGACCGGAGGTGTCCAGGGTCGTCAGGGATGAGGATGGAGTTGGTGAGATTCATAAACTGGGAATGTCCAAGCGGGAGCCAGCAGGGATCACAGTCTGGGGCGTCCAGTACCATCGGAGGTGGAGACTGCAGGATCTGTGGTCTGGGAACAGGTGATTTTCCCAACCTTGCTAAGACGCACTCCACTCACCCACCTTCCCCCACGCTCGGTGCACCTGCTACCTGCCAGCTTGTACTCCTCCCCCTTCCCCACCTTCTCATTCTGCCTCCTTTCCCCTTTCTGTCCAGTCCTGATGAATGGTCTTGGCCTGAAACATTGACTGCCATAGAGTCATAGAACACTTCAGCACAGAAACAGGTCCTTTGGCCCATCCAGTCCATGCTGAGCCATCAATCTGCCCAATTCCATCAACTGGCACCCGGACTTTGGCCCTCCATACCTCTCCCATCCAAGTACCTACCCAAGTTTCTCTTAAATGTTGAAATTGAACTCGCATTCCCCACTGGCAGCTTGTTCCACACACCAACCACCATCCGAGTGAAGAAACTCTCCCCTTCAAGTTCCCCTTAAATATTTCACCTTGCATCCTTGACCCATACCCTTTAATTATTTCTTTGTAGTTTATTTTTTATTGAAGTTCATCATCAAACAAACATTTCCAAGAGATTTATTTCAGATATTGTACATATATATCATATAATCATATAAGCCACAAATCTCCACATAATATTTATCTGAGGTATACACTAATAGAAAAGAGAGGAAAGAAAGAACAAGTGAAAGGAGAAAACTATGTACAAGTAGGGAGTGATTTTTTTTTTACATTTCATTGATCTGTGAGGATAAAATCAGGCCTGTGAGGTGTTATGTAGTTGAACCATTTTTTCCCAGTATGAATCAAATTGTTCCAATTTATGATTAACAGATGCTATTATCTTCTCCATTTTGTAAATGTCCATTGTAATTTCCATCCATGCATTTAAGGTTGGGCTTTCCTGTGATGACAATTTCCTAGTAAGAGTCTTTTTACCAGCCACCAGCAGTATATTCATTAACCCAACCTCAGTGTTGGAAAATGATCTTGGGCAAGTTGTGAGAGTGAGCATTTTGGCAATAGCGATCATAGCTCGATAAGCTCCAAAGAATTATGGAAACAGATGAAGTTAAGGTGCTAAATGAGGGGATGACATGGTAGATGGAATGTTCAGAGAGAAGGACAGTGTCATTCTAGAGCATCTTGTCATTAAGGACGAGGCAGTGGACATCTTAAATCAAATAAAAGAGGATAGGTCCCAGGATGTGACGAGAAGTATCATAGGTTGGTATAAAAGAAAGGGAGAAGATAGCTGGGACTGTGGAGATTTCTGTAGTTTTGTTAGTCACAGATATGGTACCATATGTCTAGAGGATAGAAATGTGGTTCCTTTATTTAAGCAGGCAACAGGGATAAGCCAATGATCCTTGCACCTCTTGTAGACAAAATATTAGAAAGAAGGTGATTTATTTACACATGGAGAAGCGAGTGTTAATAAAAGGCAGGTTTGTTCTTGGGAAACTCTGTCTTACTACTTGAATAAATATTTGTAAGTGGTAACTAATCATGTTTATGTGGGCTTTGTGGTAGATGTTGTCTACGTGGACTAGTAAGGGCCTTGACAATCTTCTCTCTGGTCCAGAAGGTTACAGCCCATGGGATCTAAGACAAGTTAGTGAATTGGATCCAAAATTGAGTTGGGCACGGAAGGCAGGTCACGGTGGTGGAGGAACAAATTATAAACACAAGAGAGTCTGCAGATGTTGCAGACCCAGAGAAACACACTCAAAATGCTGGAGGAATTTAGCAGCTCAGGCAACATCTGTGGAAGGAATAAACAGTCAACATTTTGGGCCAAGACTTTGTATCAGAGTCGTCTTTGTGGCTAAGTACGGCTCCAATGCCATATTTAAATTCGCTGACTGTTGTTGGCCAGATCAAAGGTGTTGACAAAGTGGTACATACGGGGGAGACTGAAAATCAGGTTGAATGGTGCCACAACAAGCATTTGCAAAACCAAAGAGCTGATTATCGAGGAAGAAACCATTGCTCATTAGGGAACTGGAGGTGGATTTGGTTAGTAACTTTAAATTCCTTGGCGTTACCATTTCAGAGGACCTATCCTGGGATTGGCATGTAAGAACCATTACAAAGAGGCACAACAACACCTCTTCTTTCTTGGAAGTTTGTACAGATTTGGCATGTCATCTAAAACTTTGAGAAGCTTCTATAGATGCACAGTGGAAAGTATCCCAACTGGTTACATCACGGTCTGGTATGGAAACACCAATGCCCAGGGATGGAAAAGCCTGCAAAAGTAGTGGATAGAGCCCAGACTATCACAACCCTCTCCCCACCCTTCAGCACACATACAAGGAGCAAATGCATCCATTATCAACGACCCTCACCATCCAGGCTCTGCTCTCATCTTGTAGCTGCCAGTGCAGGAGAACATCCCACACCACCAGGTTCAGGAACAGTTCCTCTCCTTCAGCCCCCAGTGTGGATTACTTCACTCACCTCGGTTCTGAACTGATTCCACAAACTATGGGCTCACTTTCAAGAAGGGTACAGCATATTCTCAGTATTATTTATTTATTTATTCATTATTGTTTGTTTCTTACTTTATTTGCGCAGTTTTTGTTTTCTTTTGCACATTGATTGTTTGTCAGTCTTTCCTTGTGTATAGTTTTTCATTAATTCTATTGTATTTCCTTGTTCTACCGGGAGTTTCCAAAGGAAAATTAATCTCAAGGGAGGATATGCTGAAAAATGCAGACTTTGATAATAAATTTACTTTGAACTTTGAGGTACACACCCATGATATAGGTAGATAGGGTGGTGATAGGGAATGCTGAACTTCAGCAGGCATGGCAAAGAATATTAGAGATAAGATGCCATGTTACAACGTTACAAAGGACTGCTTAGGCCAGGCTTGGTATAGTTTGCATATACATGGTTAAAGAGGCATTTGGCGAACTGCCCTTTATCGGTTGGGGCTTTGGAGACAAGAGCAGGGAGGTCACGCTCCAGTGTCATAAATCATGCTTGTTTTCTGTAGTGAGTCAGAGGCTGATGGGACACCTGATGGAAGGTTACTAAATGATGGGAGGCATAGATAGGACGGACATTTGGAGTGCTTTTCCCAGGCTGGAAAATGTCAAATAATAAAGAGGGACAGTTTAAAGCCGTTGATGGGGTGATTTTTTTCCCCACAGGGCAGTAGGTGCTTGTAACATGCCAGGGAGGGGCAGGTGGTAGAAGGAGATCCAATGGCAACATGTAGGAGGTATTTAGAGAGACGCATGAACAGGCAGAGAATGGAGCAACACAGGCAACAGCTTCATATTCAGGTTCAGATTCAGTAATTTATCACCGTACTTTGAAAGATACAGTGAAATGCATCGTTTGTGTTTAAAAAAAAACGTATATATAAGGGTGTGCTGGGGGCAAGGATCACCACACGTTCTGGCCCCAGCAAAACTACACAGAACACACCCAGTGACAAAGCAACCACAGCAAAACAAACCCTGGTCTTCCCCCCCTCCCGCCCCCCCCCCCCCAATGATCTGCTGGCACACATAAGCAGCCCCCTAACCCCAGGACAGGCAACTTCCTTCAGCCTCCAGAGTATGCAAATAGAATTAGTTATCTTGGCATCTGGTGTGCCGAAGGGCTTTTCCAGTACATGGGTTGAGGGGAAGGGGGAAGAGGTCCGGAGGAGATCAGAGGGAGACTCAGGTGGAGAATGCCATCAGTCAGCCCAGCAAGCTGTGGACTGCCATCCTGTATCCGTAAGTGTTTTCTTGTATAGTTTTGTTAGTTGGTGGGGTGGAGATATGTCTCTACCAAAGGAGGTGTAAGGCGCTCCTTCACCCCACAGGTAAGGGCAAGGTATGGCACCTGCTTAGCCCCCCACCCCCCAAACAGGGTCACGTGAAGCCATGGGAGCGGGTGGTGGATGTCGTGTGAGCAGCCGGTGCACCTCACAATTCCTGGTTCTGCGACGCCAGGCAGACAATCCCTGAAGAGTACTCATAATGGCTGGGGTCACCCGTCTTGTGAAGACACTGCCCAGAAGAAGGTAATGGCAGACCACCTCTGTGGAAAGATTCGCAAGGAGCAATCAAATTGCCCATGGCACACATAATGCTGAGGATGACGGGTTTTGTTGATCGAGCAGCATTTAGGGATCCGTCCTGTCCCCAAGTAAGGTTTAGGATGCCCTGTATTAATTCAGAAAGATTTAGCGTGCTGTTCTTTGCCTGGATTCTTGAGGGTTTCACCCAGTCGCCCATCATGGAGTCGAACATCAGTTTGAAGCTCCTTCGCCTCAAGGTTCCCTCATGCTGCCTCTGCCTCCCCAAATTCTCTCAGAGACCGCGTCGGCTTTGTCTCCACCCTTCACCCTGCCCTTAAGTTCACTTGGCCCATTTCTGAAACCTCTCTCCCCTTTCTCGATCTCTCTGTCTCCATCTCTGTCTACTGATTTTTTTTATAAATCCACCAATTTCCATGGCTGTCTTGACTGTACCTCTGTACCGCTTCCCCCCCTGTCTCCCATAAACCCTTTCTTCAGTTCCTTTGTCTCTGCTGCGTCTGTTCCTAGGAGGAGGCTTCCTTTTCCAGGACATCAAAGATGTCCTCCTTCTTCAAACAATGGGGGTGTCCCTTCCTCCACCATCGATGCTGCCCTCACCACCACCTCCTCCATTGCCCAGACAGCCATCGTCACAGGGATAGAGTTTCTTTTATCCTCACCTACCAAACCATGAGCCTCCGCATTCAACACATCACTCTCTGCAACTTCCACCGTCTTCAACAGGACCCTACTACCAAACACATCGTTACCTCCCTACCCACTCTCTGCTTTCAGCTGGCACTGTTCCCTCCATTCGTCCCACCCCACTAATCTCCCTTCCCTTCCCTGCTCCACCTGACCATTTACCTCCTCCCTCACCTCCATTCAGGGCCCCAAACAGTCCTTCCAGGCGAGGCAACACTTCGCCTGTGAATCTATTGGAGTTGTCTATTGTGTCCAGTGCTCCCGGTGCGGCCTCCTCTCCATTGGAAGGAACCGATTTAGAACAGGGGACTGCTTTGTCGCTAAAAGCGGAATATCCCGGTGGCTAACCATTTCAATTTCTATCCCCATTCCCATTCCCATTCCGACATGTCGGTCTACAGCCTCCTCTGTTGCCACAATGAGGCTTTTCTCAGGTCAGAGGAGCAAAACCTTATATTCCATCTGGGTAGCCCCAACCTGATAGCTGAGCATTAATTGCTCTAACTACTGGTAATTTTTCCCCTTCCCCCACCCTTCATTTCTCCACGCTGCCCCCTTGCCTCTTTTCTTCACCCGCCTATTACCTCCCCCAGTGCCCTTCCTTCCCTTTCTCCAATGATCCACTCTCTTCTATCAAATTCCTTCTTTTCCAGCCCTTTGCCTTTTCCACTAATCACCTCCAAGCTTCTTACTTCATCCCCAACCCCCCCCCCCCCCCCCACCAGGCCTCACCTGTCATCTTCCAGCTATCCACCTCCCCCCTCCCCCACCTTCTTATTCTGGCATCTTTCGCCTTCCTTTCCAGTCCTGATGAAGCGTCTCAGCCTGAAACATCGATTGCCTGTTCATTTCCACAGATGCTGCCTGGCCTGCTGAAGCTCCTCCAGCATTTTGTGTGTGTTGCTCTGGATTTCCAACATCTGCAGAATCTCTTGTGTTTATGCTTAGATCTCATATGTTTTTTTTAAAATCGTTTGGGCAGTGAACTAAATGATATCCAGTGATTAATTGTACTCCAGAGTTTATTTGATATTGATTTAAGTTTACCTGCATAATCCGAATCAGGTTTATTGGCGCAGACATACGTTGTGAAATGTGTTGTTTTGTGGCAGCAGTACAGTGTAATATGTAAAGTATACTGTAAATTACAATAAGAAATATACACTCAGCGGCCATTTTATTAGGTCTTTTCTATATGTTTGTGGTTTTCTGCTGCTGTAGCCCATCTACTCCAAGGTTTGACATGTTGTATGTTCAGGGATGTTCTTCCGCACACCACTGTTGTAATGCAAGGTTATTCGAGTTACTGTCAGTTTGAACCAGTCTGGCCATTCTCCTCTGACCTCTCTCGTTAACAAGGTGTTTTTGTCCTCAGAACTGCTGCTCACTGGGTGTTTTTTGCTTCTCACACTGTTCTCTGTGAACTCTGGAGATTTTTGTGCCTTGTAAATCCCAGGAGACCAACAGTTTCTGAGATACTCAAACCACCCCATCTGGCACCAATAGTCAAGGTCACTTAGAGCACATGACTTCCCCATTCTGATGTTCGGTCTGAATCTCTTGACCATGTCCACATGCTTTGAAGCAATGATTTGCTGCCACATGATTGGCTGATTAGGTATTTGCATTAAAGATCAGGTTTACACCAACCAAGTAGAGAAAAAAAGAGAACAAATGGAGTGAAATCATATTTGTGGGTTCATTGTCAGTTGAGAAATCCGATGTTGGAAGGGAAAAAATTCCATCCCTCAAGTTGCAATAGAAAACATGAAACTGTTTAGCAATTATCCTTGAGGAATTCAAAGTCATTTTGTTTTAAATTCTCCTTCAGGTTCTTTCCATTAATTATCCATTTACATTAATCAGAGGTTGTACAATCTAATCCGTCAATCTCAATTTAGATTTGATCAATGTGCCCCCTGCTGCTCTGGTTTCTAATTGGAGTTCTTTTAGCTTCGGGGCTCTGCTCCTTTGCTCATTCACAGGCGAGACGTGTCTGAATGGGAAGGCGACTTCTCCAAGCCTTTTCTTTCCATCTCTTGTTTGATTGGGAGTGGGGTTGGTGAAGGATTCCTCGGTTTGTCTTTGAAAAGCGTAACTGTTAAAGGTACACTGTTAATAGTGAATATAAGAGCAACACACTAATGTGCTGGAGGAACTCGATGCATCTGAGGAGGGAAATGAGGTGTGATATTTCCAGCTGAGACTCTTCATCTGGACTGAAAGGAAGAGAGGAGATAGCCAGGATAGAAATGTATGGGGGACAGGAGGGGAAAGGGTGGAGAAAGAGCTGGAAGGTGATAGGTGGATTCAGATGAGAACTGTTGCTAGAAGCTCGAAGGTGGATGTTACAAAATGAAGACTGATAGGAGAAGACAGTGAAGGGAGGGAAGTGGGGAGGGGAGCCAGTGGGAAGAGTGTGTGGGCGATGGGCAGATGGAGAGGGTGGGAGAGTGGGAAGAACTCAGCGATAGGGGCAGGTGGATCAGGGAAAGAGAGAAAAGGAGAAACAGGGAGCAAGTAATGGAAGTCAGAGAATTCAGTGTTTATACTGCAAACACGAGGAAATCTGCAGATGCTGGTGTTACGAACCCCGTAACTGGGTATCTTACCAGCAAAGATAGGAGTATCCGTTGAGGTCTGATGATACTATTTTTAACAGTATTTATTAGTAAAAATACACAAAAATAATATCAATGCAAGTATACAGATAATATACGTCATCAATACTAAACCTAAAAGTACGGGTATAATAATAATCAATAAGAAATAAGCTCTATCGTTGTCTAGGGGATAATGAATTGTCCGATGGAAATATAAAGTTCAGTTCAGTTCATGCAGGCTGCGGTAGTTGCTGATCACTGTGTTGCAATTGTTGGAGAGAGAGTAACTTGCCAACCTTCCTTTTACGATCTTGATCCGTCGATGCGTTGTTTTTGTGGCCATTCACGTATGACCCCTCCGTCCTTTAACTAGACCGTTCCATGGAGGACTCATCACCCAGGCAAGGGTGGACACACACACAAGCCCCCACCGGTCTCGTAGCATCTCTCCTGGTGCGTCTGAGGGGTGTTCCCCAGACCCTACTTTTATCCCCACTCACGGGGTCTCAGGTGTCAATCAGGTTGGGATGATGCAATCCCTCAACCAGACCACTCTGGTTGCCCCCTGAGGGGTTTCAATGAATAGAACAGTACTCAATACACAAATCCTTCTCCAAGAGACAATAGCAGTAATCTCTCTCTTTGTCGATAGGAGACATTCCAACCTGTGCTGTGCCTCTCTCTCATAAATTTGTATGAGCTGATTATCTCTCTCATTTCCTTGTTATCAGAGCCGAAATAATAGCGATTTTGCAATTCTCGAAAAGGGGGGGTGCGACTTTGCACTCTTCTGCCCATCAGAGTTGCTCCTCATTCGTAACACACCCATCCTGCTAAGAATTTTCACCAAAAGGGGAAAATTACCTAATACAGAGTCTTACAGAATTACAGAATCTAACACAATACAAAAGAGTTTTTTAACTACAGAGTAATACAGATATACATTCAACTTAGCATCTAAACATTTAGCGATTACATTGTCACTTCCTTTAATATCTTAATATCTTGTACCTTAATAAATTCCTGTAGCATCAGACTCCAATTTAATAACCACCTATTTTTATTCCTTTTCTTCCGCAAAACAAAACTAAAGGGTTGTGATCTTAAGTATATAATACAAAATGTGAACCAATACATGTGTGATTATTCTGTAGTACATTACAAAAGTTTATGCAAATACTAATCTTTATTTTACTTTTAAACTTAACAGTCAATCTTCCATGGTGTTGTCTTTATTATTTACATGCTTTGTCAAAATCCCTTAAAACCAGATCCTGTTATTTAAAGTGACATTTTTTTCAACCTTCGCCTCTTTTCCACTTAACTCTCACGTGGTTAGCTTGCTCACCAGTGTGGAAGAGGCTTTCGCATACTCCTTTCATAGGAGTTATTTTATCAACAATGTTTTCTAAACTTAGCCCATCTTCTGAACTTCCACACAATTCTTTATTTTTAAGCAAGTCGTTAGTTTTATCTTCAGGACCCTTCATTCTATTAGTTTTCAGGTTAACATCTGCAAGTGATCCCTCTTTGTCCAAACAACATTTCAAATTCTGCCTCTTCACAGCACACCCTTGAATAACATTAGCGAGTGAGGTACCTTTACATTCCAAATCAACCTGTAATTGATTCGCAGGCACCGTGTTAACAAGCCATTGTTCCTTCAGCCTGGTTACTGCTTCTGACACCAATCCAGACTTTAAATTTTCTTCATTCAATTTAGGAACTACACTTTTCCCTTCTCTTTCAATAATAATATCCACATCACCACCTTTTATCTCCGCACTAACTTTTAACACACCTCCTAACACAAACAACTGGGAATTCTCACTTCCCACTAGTACCAAGGTTAACCCTTTCTTCACTGAACCAAGTCCATCTGACCCACAAGGACTGCATTCCTTTTTAACTGAATCAGATACCTCAGACTTTTCCTGAGTTTCATTACTAGTTTCAGTACCACGTGCACCCACATCTTGAACACACTCAAATGGGACATCTGCCTCTTCCAGGCTTTCAATACCCGTCCCCTTTTCAAATTCTAAGTTCCCCTGATCCTCCCAGTTACTCTCTGGGCAACTCCCTTCCGGAGTAAACTCAACCCTGTGGGCTGAAACAACCTCATCCGCCAACCCAGCAGACTTCTTCAAGGTAATGGCATCCTTTTCATCTAGGACTGCCCTTATTTCATTATCGGGAACACATTTAAATTCTTCAACTTCTTCAAACAGTTCTGTCAAGCTAGACAGATCATCCATGTCCAACCCTGGACCTTCTAATAGCCTTATCTGTTTCTCATTTTTACTCCGTGCCTCTATAAATTCCCTCCTGGTTAAGGGTAGGTCTACCTCCTCTCCTTTACTCTCTTTCACCTCCCTATTCTCCGTTTTACCACCCTCTAACCCCTCTTGGTACAGGGTCAGTAAAAACATCTCAGCCAAATCAACACTGGACTGATTTAAACTGGTCTCTTTCTCAGCTGCCTTTCTCGACATGCTGCGAGTGGTTGCGCATGCGGGATAGATCTTTGGACCTAGGGGCGGGTCCTCAACACTTACAGGCTGGCTCGTCAGCTTCACTGCTGAACACACGTCACCACCTGCTAAATCATTACCAAGAAGGACGTCCACGCCTTCTCTCAGGAATTCTGATCGCACCCCTATTTCAACTGGTCCAGATACCAGATCACAATTTATAATGATCCTATGCAAAGGTACAGCTTCTGTCCCTTTTCCTATGCCTCTCAAAACTACCTCTCCAGTCTCAGGACCAAAATCTAGCACCTTACTTAGGATCAATGACTGATCAGCTCCAGTATCTCTCCAGATCCTCACTGGAACTGGGGTTTCTCCCTCTTTCACAGACACGGTCCCTTCTGAAATAAATTTCTCACACCCCTCTCGTATTTTATCTACCTGGGCCTTTCTCGTCGATTTGCTGATCGACACAATACACCCTGTAGGGACTGCTGCTTTCCCTTTTCCTGTCTCCTTCCTCGGAGCAAAGCACTTAGATGCAATATGACCAGCCTTTCCACAATTAAAACAGGTCAAGCCAAGAACCCTCCTGCCAGTCTGCCTTTCTTCCTCCTTACTTTTACCACTAGCTCCCGGCTTAATTTCTACCTCAGCCGGCGTGCTTTCTCTGCCGTTCCTACGGTCTTTCTGGTAACTCTTATTCAAGGAAAACTTTGTCTTGTGGGTTAGGGCATATTCATCTGTGAACCTGGCAAATTCTGATATGGACTTATTCGGCTTCTCGTTCAAATACATCTGGATATCATCCGAAACACAACCTTTAAATTCCTCAATCAGAATTAACTCCCTGAGATGCCGAAAATCTTCTTCCACCATTTCTGCTGCACACCAGTGATCCAAGAGCACACCCTTCTCATAGGCAAACTCGGCATACGTCTGATTCCACACTCTCTTTAAATCTCTGAACTTTTGTCTATATGCCTCAGGTACCAATTCATAGGCCCGAAGAATGGCCTGTTTTACTTCCTTGTAATTCTCATACTCCTCCTCCTCCACAGACAACACCGCATATGCCCATTGTGCCTTCCCTTTTAACACACTTTGTAACAACGCCACTCACTGATCTCTGGGCCACTTCTGATTCACTGCCACCTTTTCAAAATGCAAGAAATAACTATCAACATCCGTCTCCTCAAACGGAGGTACTAACCTAAACTCCCTACTAACATTAAACCTCTCCTCTCGGTCTGCCCCTTGGACTCTTCGCTCTTGCCTTAACTTCTCCATGTCCAGCTCATGCTGCCTCTGTTTCTCCTTCTCCCTCTGGTTTTCAGCTCTTTCCTTCTCCTTTTTAGCTCTGTCCTTCTCCTTTTCAGCTGCTTCCAGCTGTTTTAACCTAATTTCATGCTCCCTCTGCTTTTCTTCCGCATCTAGCCTCAATTTTTCCAACTCTAGCTGAACCGTCCCACTAGCTGGTACCTCTTCAGGGGTAGGTTCCACTACCTCAGCCGAAAACACCTCCTTATTAACATAACACTGAGCTATGGCCCTCTGTATCTCCCACTTTTTCATTAACGACTTCACCTTTGTGAGTTTTAATCTTTTTGCAATATTTACCAAGTCCGACTTTGTGGCATCCTCTAGCGCCTCCGGAGTCAGGTTTTTTGTAAATTCGTCTACGTCCATCTTTGCTGGTTTCCCGTCTGGTTACCCACGCAACCAGATCCAAGTTTGGACTTAAAAGCCCGATGCACTGGCCCTCCAATTTGGTATCAAATCTCAAGACGAGGCCCCAAGTTGTTACGAACCCCGTAACTGGGTATCAAACACTTAAACACACACACACACACACACTCACACACGCACTCAAACACACACACACTCACACACTTAAACACACACTCACACACACAAACACACATTCACACATACACACTCACACACTCAAACACACACTCACACGCTCACACACTTAAACACACACTCACACACACTCAAACACACATTCACACACTTAAACACACACTCACACACACTCAAACACACATTCACACACACACTCACACACACTCAAACACACGCTCACGCACACACAAACACACACACATTCAAACACACACTCACACACTCACGCGCACACACACACTCTCACACACTTAAACACACACTCACACACGCACTCAAACACGCACTCAAACACACACACTCAAGCACACACTCACACACATTCACACACTCAAACACACACTCACACACTCATGCACACACACACTCTCACACACTTAAACACACACTCACACACATTCAAACACACACTCACACACTCACACACACACACACTCTCACACACTCAAGCACACATTCACACACACACTCACACACACACACTCTCACACACTTAAACACACACTCACACACGCACTCAAACACACACACACACTCACGCACACACACTCACAAACTCACGCACACACACACATTCACACACACACTCACACACACTCAAACACACACTCACACACACGATCTCACACACACTCAAACACACACTCACACACACTCAAACACACACTCACACACACTCACACACACTCAAACACACACTCACGCACACACACACACTCTCACACACTTAACCACAGACTCACACATGCACTCAAACACACACACACTCAAACACACATTCAAACACACACTCACACACTCACGCACACACACTCTCACACACTCTCGCACACACACTCTCACACACTCAAACACACATTCACACACACACTCACACACTCACGCACACACACTCTCACACACTCTCACACACACACTCTCACACACTCAAACACACATTCACACACACACTCACACACACTCAAACACACACACGATCTCACACACACTCAAACACACACTCACACACACACACTCAAACACACACTCACACACACACTCTCTCACACACTTGAACACACACTCACACACTCAAACACACACACACACTCAAACACACACACTCGCGCACACTCAAAAACACACACTCACACACTCTCAAACACACACTCACACCCATGCACACGCACACACACACTCTCACACACTCAAACACACGCACACACACACACACACACGGAGCAGTACAGGAACAAGGATCTTCTTTCCATTTTAGATGTACCTGGCATTGTTGGAGACTGTGATCCAGAGTCTGAAGGAGTGTTTTCGGGCCAATTGAGCAATTTGGCACTTTGCTGTCTCCAGGAGGTGAGCGCCTCGAGGACAAAGAGCTTAGAGACGGGACACAAGCCCATGATTGACTCCATTGTTTACCGATCTCGCTGATCACAGCATCAAGGAATATTGAAACATCGAGGCAGCTGTTCAGTGCCGTCTCCCAGCCTCTCGCTTGCTGCTACCAAAGGAAGGTGTCTGCATGGGACGGTCTCGCATGCACTGCCCCTGAATGAAAGCCCCTGCATTCAAATGATCTCTCTTTCCCCATGCTGTTGGAGGGTGGCCCCGAAGTTTGGGGTCTGCAGTTTATGGATCGGACTCTTTCAGTTTTATGTTTTTATATTGTGTGTTTTCACCCGTTCTTTCTTGTGGCCATTTGCGCCATTTGTTTGGTTTTTTGTGCGTGTGGAGGGGGTGGCTTTGACGTTCTTGTTGCTATTTGGGCAATTTGTTTGTTTTTTGTGCATGGAAGGGGGCTGATGCTTTTTTTCTTTTGAATGGCTTCCATGGTTTCTCTTAATTTTGAGGCTGTCTGGAAGAGGTGTGTCCCTGAGTTGTATACTGCATGCGTACTTGAACCTTGAACCATGAGTAGATTTACCATAAGTCCGACTGACTGACTGCTCTGCTTTGGGAGGGAAGTAGCTACCATGCACTGGACCCCAATTATCTGTATGCTTTCCTCTTTACAGAGTGCAGGGATGTTCCAGCCCTCTGGAAGTTTAATTCCCCTCGAGTACCCTAGTGACAAAGCTGTTCCAGTTAACCTCAGAAACTGTGAAAAATGGGTCCCCATCACCAATGTGTCCAAGATGGAGTACTGTGAGCAGCCTATTGTTTGTTCCATTCATGCCTCCAATAGTGGGAGAGTCTAGGTCCAGAGGGCACAGCCTCAGAACAGAATGGTGTACAGGGGTAGAACAGAGATGGGGAGCAATTCACACAAAATATTCTGGAGGAACTCAGCAGGTCAGGCAACCTCTAAGGAAATGAATAAATAGTCGGCATTTCAGGCCGAGACCTTTCATCAGGACGGAGATAAGGAGTTTCTTCAGCCATAGGGTGGTGAATCTGTGAAATTCATTGCCGCAAATGGCTGTGGAGGCCAAGTAATTGAGCATGTTTGTAACAGAGGTTGATAGTTTCTTGGTTAGTCAGGGTGTCGAAGTTTATAGGGAGAAGGGAGACAAATGGGATTAAGAGGGAAAATAAATCAGCCATGATGGAATTGCGGAGCAGACTGAATGAGCCGAATAAACCAATTCTGCTCCTATGTCTTAAGGTCTTCCGGTCTAAGCAGGTTTTACCCCTTGGCTGAATCCCATAAGGAGACCAACATCGAAGTATGAATGGGAATTTTGTGTTGGGAACCTGGAATGTTGTGTTGGGAATCTTATACTAGCACGGTTACAAAGCCAAAAGCAGCTGGGACTGAGATCCTTTAATGGAGATTATGGATCAGTGACGCCCATTGCTATCATTCCGAATCCTCCGGTCCAATCCTGACAGGGGTGGCATGTTCTCAGAGATCCTGCTTTTAATTGAGACTTCAATATGTGTCTGGTACCGAAACGGATTTTTTGGTGATTAATCATGGGTTCTGTCATCTGCCAGTCCTGGGGTCAATACCGAAGATTGAAGTCCGGAGGCCAAGGCGATGGCTGCAGCCCTGGGTCTGCAATTCCCCGATTCTGCTTGAGAGGCCGGAGGCCTGACGTCTGCGGGTACAATGGGTGCTGGAGAGCTGGAGCTGTCTGAGTGGCCGTGTAGTTGGGAGGGAGGAAAGGAGCTTGCTTCGCTGGTTTTGGTTCTCTACACAGACTGGCCGTCATGCTACCTGTAATAAAGCAAAAGCTTCTCTCCACTGTGGGTGACGGGGTGGAGATGCGTCTGGAAGGTGCTCCTTCCCTCTGCTGGCCTGCAGGTCACCCTTGGGCGAGATGTAGCATCTGATTAACCCTCCAGTCAGGGTCGTGTGAAGCCATGGGGGCAGGTGGTGGACGGCTGTATGAGCAGTTGGTGCATATCACAAGTCCTGACCACCGACACGAGGCAGACAATCTCTGAAGAGCTTCGCCCGTCTTGTAAAGACACTGCCCAGAAGAAGGCAATGGCAAACTACTTCTGTAGAAAAATTTGCCCAGAACAATCATGGTCATGAAAAGACCACATCATATGACCTGGCACACAACAAACAAACTCTCCTGAAGTAATGCCACCTCTGGGACACTTTGAGGCAATGAAAGTTGTGTCAATACCAGTTTTTCTCTTTGAACCACTTCAGTGTGTGAAGGAAATACTGTTTTTGGCATCAGGTCCCGTGTTGCCGTCGCCGTTCTGTCCTGACTTTCCAACGCACGGATTGTAAAAGCAACCTCTTTGACACCCTCGTGGATCTGTACTGCAAATGCTATTACATCTTGTACATCACAGGAGTAATAAAACCCACTTGAAACACTGCAGCATGACCAGACTCTGATCCTGTTCAACTCCCTATGCTTTTGTACTTTATGCTCTTTGCTGCAAAAACAATCATTTCTGTGTCATTCGAAAAGCCTTATTTATGCCAGATTGTTGAGCAAGTAACCCCTGTGGAATTACTTAACAGGGAGATTAGTTGACATCAATGTTGCCATTTCTTGGAACAGATACTAAGCTCAGCATAACCAGACATGACAGCTGGGATCAAGTATGTAAAATCCTTCAGCCTTAACACCCAGTGGCTTGGTGTTAATTATTGTTTGCTAAACTAAGAACATAAGACTATTAGCAGTAAAGCAGGAGAGGCCATTTGGCCCGGATGCCTGCTCTGCTTTTCCTTTCAAACACAGCTGGAAAAAAAAGTAACTATTAGAGTTTTTATGATTAAGGTAATGGGAGGGAGTCCAGTAAATAAAGAAATTACAATGTATAGAAAGTCATAGAATTGTATAGCACAGAAACAGGCCCTTCAGCTAACTGTGAATATGCTGACCTGTTTATCCGTATACAGTCTTCTTCATGTGCCTTGCACGTTACACGCTTGGGCGATCATGGCTCTCCACGTCAAACGACCCCTTGCAGCGTCAATGACATCTCACACATTTAGATCTGTTAGTTCTTCCACAGCGTCCCTATATTTTCTTCTTTGCCTTCCTCTTCCGCGTTTCCCAGGCATATGGCCTTGTAACGTTAGGCATTCTATTTCTCCCTTTTTGGTGACATGGCCCAGGAATTTAAGTTTCCTCTCATTTAATGTTCTCATTAAAGATCTTTTTGTATGGGCACTTTGGAGTACTGTCTCATTAGTTACCCTATCTCTATATGATATTTTCAGCATTCTTCTAAGAAACCACGTTTCTGTTGCTTTGGAGTTCTGGTGTTATAGTCCATGTTTCGGAAGCATACAGCAAGATTGACCAGATGTAACATTTCAGTAGCCTAAGCCTTGTTGTCATAGAAATGTGTCTGTTGGTAAAAATGGGTTTCAGTTTTTGGAAGTTGGTTTTGGCAATGGCAATTCTTCTCTTTATTTCTACTTTACTTCTAGCATCTTGTGATATACAGCCACCATGGTAATTAAAGCTGGTCCTTTGCTCAATCTCTTGGTTACCGATGTACAATTGGTACATTGGTACAAATTGGGAGTATCCTGCTGTTTTGATATTACCATACATTTGGTTTTTTTACAGTTGATGGTTAGACCAAAATCTGCACTAGTTTGTACTACTTTGTCTAGGAGGATTTGTAGGTCTTCTGCAGCACTTGCTATTAGGGTGGTATCATCTGCATATCTTATATTGTTGATGTTAACACCTCCAATATTTATCTCATCTAGGTCTTCTATTTCTCTGAGAATCATTTCACTATGGATATTAAATAATTCCAGTGAGGCAACGCATCCCTGTCTAACTCCTCTTTGCATTTTAGTCCAACTGCTTATATAATCATCAATTTTTACCGCCACCGTTTGATTCCAATATAAATTTTGAAGCAATTGTTGGTCCCTTCCGTCAATGTTTAGTTTAGCAAGAATTTGAAATAATTTTTCATGTTGCACTTTGTCAAATGCTTTAGTGAAATCAATAAAACATAAAAAGACATCATTTTGATATTCAATTGCCCTTCTTGAAAGCATTCGTAGTATGAAAATTGTGTTCCTAGTTCCTCTATCCTCAATAAACCCATATTGCAGTTTAGAAGTTTTTGGCCTTAACTTGTTTTTGATTCAACTCAGAACAATTCTTAACAAAATCTTTATTATGTGACTCATAAGACTGATTGTTCTATAATTTTTGCAGTCAATAGTTCCAAGAATTTTTGGTAGAGTTACAAATACCGATTTCAAGAGATCGTCAGGCAATACAACAGACTCATATATGCCATTGAACAGTTCAAAAAAGAATATCTATGCCCAGATCTTCTAGGGCTTGTATCATTTTCACTGAAACTTCATCAGGTCCGGTAGCTTTACCATGTTTCATTACTTTACTTATTTCTTCTTTGGTAATAGGTGGGCCAGAATTAGGGTGTTGAACATCTGGGGGTTCCCCTCTATTATCTTCAAAAAGCTGCTCCATGTACTGAATCCACCTCTCACATACTTTCTCTGGATCTGTTAGTATCGATCCGTCTGCTGATCTTATGCATCCTGTGGAGCAGGTTTTCTCAATTCCAGTAATTTCCTTAACTTTCTTGTGTATTTCTTTGCTGTTGTTAATATGGCCTTCTACCTCATTGCATTTTTGATTCAGCCATTCTTCCTTTGCAATATTGCACAATTGTCTGGTCTGTCTGTCTAGCTTTCTGTATTGCACTTCACTATTCTTCACTAACCTTCCTTGTTCCATCAGATCTAGAATTTTGTGGGTTACCCACCCCTTGTTGGTGTGTTGGATTTCTTGTACTGGGATTGTCTCCTCTGCTGATTGCTGTATAGCATATTTAAATCTGTCTCAAATACGTGTTGTTACATTCTCGTTGAGGTGTTCTTCTACAGCTGTTTCAAATTGTTGCTTAAGTATGCTATCTTTTTTAAGTTCTCCCAACATATACTTCCCTCTCTTTTTTCCACGTTTCAGTTTCTTTGATTTTGTTTTGATGGTAGCTGTTACTGGATGGTGATCTGAACCACAGTCTGTTCCTGGGTGGGCTTTAGAATTTCTGATATTATTTCTAAAGCATTCATTGATAGTAATGAAATCTATTTGATTCCTTTTTCTATCTCCAGGGCTGATCCATGAACACAATCTACGTGGATGGTTTTTATACCAAGTACTGGTGATCACTTGGTTGTTTCTGACGCACCAATCAGTAAACCTTCCTCCATTTTCATTTTTCTCCCCTAATCCAAAAGGTCTTATGATGTAATCAACCCTTTCCTCTCCAGCTCTGAGTTAAAACCTCCCATGACTAGTGTTATATCCTGAGACTTACATTGCTCATAAGCACTGTCGAGATCTTCATAAAACTTGTTGACACCCTCTTCATCCACGTCATTTGTCGGCGCATAGGCTTGGATTATGCTAATGTTAAAAGGGTTACCCCTTAATTTAACTAAAAGCAGCCAATCAGATATCACCCAATAGCCCATAAGACATTTTAATACTTGTTTGTTTAAGATAATTCCAACTCCATACATTGCTGTTGACCTCCAGAATACATTATCAGAGAACTATTCTTAGTGAATTTGCCACTGTCGGTCCATCTAATTTCTGACAGGCCTAAGATATCAACTTCCAACCTTTTCATTTCATTTAATGTGTTGTCCAACTTTCCTTTCAGGTAAAGTGTATGGATGTTCCATGTTGCTACCCTTAGCCTTTCCCTATTGCTTACAGCCTCTGGATGAGGGTCTGGTGTCACCTGCAGCCACATGACTACCCCTCCTGAGCGAGGTGTTGTTCTGTTGATTAGAATCAACCCCATTCACACTGTTATCTGGTTTCCTTCGTTTGTTTCTTTCCACAATGACTAAGCAGAAATTACAACAGTGGTCTGCCGTTGCCTTCTGTTGCCGCAGTGCTCATCTAACGAGAGCATTTGACTTCTACTGGTGTTCCCAATTGGGAATCATACACTAGACCTTGCCCAACCTTTGCTGTTGTACAAAGACAATCCTCCAGCAAAGCTTGGACTCCATCTCCCTGCTGCGAGAGACTTCAGTGATTTTAGGTGACACCACCACCACTGGTCTGGTTATTTTTCTGGCGCCAAACACTCGCCATAGACAGAGTTCCTTCAGCGAGACAGGGTGCACCCGGACCTGAATCCTACGTGAAGGCAGAGTTGTCTTGGGTGGAACAAGCTGCATAATCGCTATTGGCATTTCCTGATATTTAGTCGGAACCAAACCACCCCATATACAGAACTGTACTATATAAGCACATATATATAGCTAAGGTGCCTAAGAATTTTGCACAGTGCTATAGTAATTTTATGAATTGTACTATATTGCTGCAAAAAAAAAGACAAAGTTCATGACATATATGAATGATGATAAACCTAATTCTGATAGGGGTCTCTATTGCGGATGTGGCGCGTGGTCAAGTGGTTAAGGTGTTGAACTCGTGATCTGAAGATCGTGAGTTCGAGCCGCAGCCGAGGCAATGTGTTGTGTCCTTGAGCGAGGCACTTAACCACACACTGCTCCAGTCCACCCAGCTGAAAATGGGTACCGGCATGATGCTGTGGGTTAACCTTGCAATAGACCTGCATCCTATCCGGTGGGGGGGAGTCTCGTACTCTCAGTCGCTTCATGCCATGGAAACCGGCATGAACACCAGCCTGATGAGCCTATAAGGCTCGGGACAGACTTTAACTTAACTTTAACTTTTCTCTATTGCGGACTGAGAGTGGGAAAAGGGCAGGGAGAAGGGAATACTGATTGGGAAAGGGGAAAGGAGGGAGCAGGAAGCACTAGCAAGACATTCTGTAATGATCAATAAACCAATTGTTTGGAATCAAAGGATCTTGCCTGGTGTCTCAGGACTGGGTGTGTCTGCACCATGCCACCTCCCACCCATCTGCCCCTGGCATTCCTTCTCTGCCACCTGACCCACACTACTCCCATGGTGCTGCACCCTCGCCATTCCCAACATCCCTCCAGGTTTACAAACTCGCTCTCCACTCCGCGTTGTCAAACACAGTGCTGTGCAAATGTCCTAAGCACCCTAGCTATATATATACACAAAAATTCCTCATCTTTACCCTGCCACTTGACAATAATGTCTGACGGATGAAGGACTTACAAGTTTTAAACTTGTTAAAGTGAGTGTGGTTTGCTTGGGATTCACCACGGCCACTACTCTGATAATCTTCCGACCTCTTACTGCTATGGTGGCTGCTTGAGGGGAGGTAGATATGCTGGCTTTCATCAGTGAAGGCTTTGAGTATAGAAGTTAGGAGGTCATTTTGCGAGAATTTGTACAAGAATTTGGTGAGGCAAAGTTGTGTTAATTTTTGGCCACCTTGCTAGAGGAAAGATGCCATTCATCTGAAAAAAAGTACAGAGGAGATTTATAAGGAAGTTCCTGGGATGCAGTGGTTTGAATTATGCAGAGAGGTTGAGCAGGTTTCCTGCTGTTTCTTAACTCTGTCCACAAGGAATGTAGAGTTGTTGTGGATAGAGTTAAGAAATTGCATGGGTGAAAAAGACCCTAATGGGAGTTATACACAGGCCTCCAAATAGTAGCCAAGATGTGGGATACAACTTACAATGAGAGATTAAAAAAAAAGACTTTTAAAAAGGACGTTGTTACAATAGTCAAGGGGGATTTCTGTATGCAGGTAGATTGGGAAAATCAGCTTGGTGCTGGATTCCAAGAGAGGACATCAGTAGAATGCCTATGAGATGGCTTTTGAGCTCACTAGGAGAAAGGCAATTCTGGATTGCATGTTGTGTAATGGAACAAATCTGATAAGGGTGTTTGTAAGGTAAAGAAACCCTCAGGAGGCAGTAATCATAATATGATAGAATTCACCCTACAGCTTGACAAGGAGAAGACAAAGTCAGATGTATCAGTATTACAGTGGAGTAAGGGGAATTACAGAGGCATGAGAGAGGAGCTGGCCAAAGTTGATTGGAAGGGGACACTAGCAGGGATGACGGCAGTACAGAAATGGCTGGAGGTTCTGGGGCCAATTTGGAAGACGCAGGATAGATGCGTGCCAAAGAAAAAGAGGCATTCTAAAGGCAGGTGATGCAACTGTGGCTGACAAAGGAAGTCAAAGGCAGCATTAAAAAAAACAGAACATCTATAATAGAGCAAGAATTAATGGGAAGTTGGAGGATTGGAGAGCTTTTATTAACCAGCAGAAGACAACGAAAAAAGCTATAAGGAGCGAAAAACATGAACTATGAAGGGAAGATAGTCAATAATATAAAAGCTTTTTCAAATATATAAAGAGTAAAAGAGAGGCAAGAGTAGACATTGGGTGGCTGGAAGATGATGCTGGAGAAGTAGAAAGAAATGGTGGAGAACAAAGAAATGGTGGAGGAACTTAATAAGTATTTTGCATCAGTCTTCACTGTGGAGGACACTGACACTATGCCAGAAGTTTGAGAGGGTTAGGGAGGAGAAGTTGCTATTACAAAGGAGAAAGTGCTTTGGAAGCTGAAAGGTATGAAAGCAGATAGATCACCTGGAGCAGATGGACTACACCCTAGGTGTCTGAAAGAAGTACCTGAAGAGATTCAAAAAGCCTTAGTAATGATCTTTCAAGACTCATTAGATTCTGGAATGGTTCCAAAGGACTGGAAAATTGTAAATATCACTCCATTCTTTAAGAAGTGAGGGAGGCAGAAGAAAGGAAATTACAGGCCAGTTAGGCTAATTTCAGTAGTTGGAAAGATGTTGGAATCCATTACTAAGGATGAGGTCTTGTTTACTTGGATTTTCAGAAGGCCTTTGAGAAGGTGTCGCACATGAGGCTGCTTAACAAGATTTGGCCCGTGGTATTATAAGGAAGATACTAGGATGGAAAAAGATTGGCTGACTGGCAAGAGGCAAAGAGTGGGAATGAAGAGTCCCTTTTGTGATTTTCTGCAGGTGTCTAGTTGTATTCGGTGGGGTTGGTGTTGGGACTGCTTCTTTTCACATATCCGTGATTTGGATGACAGAATTGATGGGTTTGTGTCTAAGTTTGCGGGTGATATGAATGTAGGTGTAGGGGCAAATAGTGCTGATGAACCAGGGAGGCTGTAGGACTTGGCCAAATTGGGAGAATGGGCAAAGAAGTGGCAGATGGAATACAGTGCATGGTCATACATTTTGGTAGAAGGAATAAAGCCTTAGACTATTTTCTAAATGGGGTGAGAATTCAAAACTCTAAGTTGCAAAGGGACTTGAGAGTTCTTGTTCAGGATTCCCTGAGGTTAACTTGCAGGTTGAGTCAGCGGTAAGGAAAATGTAATGTTAGTCTTCATAATAAGAGCAAGGATGTAATGTTGAGCCTTTATAAGACTGCACTTGGAGAATTGTGAGCAGTTTTGGACCCCGTCTCAGAAAAGATGTGTTGATGTTGGAGAGGGTCCAGAGGAGGTTCATGAGAATGATTCTGGGAATAAAAGTGTTAACATATGAGGAACGTTTGATGGCTTTGGGCCTGTACTCCGGGAGTTTAGAAGAATGAGGGGGATTTCACTGCAACGTATCGAATTTTGAAAATCCTGGAGAGATTGAATGTGGAGAAGATATTTCCTATAATGGGTGAGTTTAGGACCAGAGGGCACAGACTCAGATTAGGAGAACTTGCCTTTAATAGAGAGATGAGGAGGAATTTCATTAGATAGAGGCAGTGAACTGTGGAATTCATTGCCCCAGGCAGCGGTGGAGGCCAAGTCATTGGGTATATTCGAAGCAGAGGTTGACAGGTGCTTGATTAGTCAGAATGTCAAAGATTCTGGGAAGGAGGCAGGAAAATGGGGTAAGAGGACAATAAATCAACCAGGATGGAATTGCAGAGTAGACTCGATGATAATGGCCTAATTCTGCTCCTGTGTCTTATAGCTTTATGTTGAGACATTTTTCCTTCGATGTGCAGGAGAATGAGAAAAAAGCATACATACTCAAAGGTTGTTTTATTAGATGCAGTATCTCCTGTACCTAATATAGTGCTCACTCTACAGCCAATCTTCTTCAAGTTTTGGCGTGTCCTGCATTCAGCACACACTGTTGTAGTGAGTTGTAATTGACTTACTGTCTCCGTTCCTCTTAGCTTGAACCAGTCCTGCCATTTTCTTCCGACCTCGTTTGAATATTTGCTACTACCACCAAGATCTGTATGTGTGACGGCTCCACCTGGGCCCGTGTCCTGGGCTTCTGTGCCCATTGCATGATCCCTCCTACTCGTCACCCTCTAACCCCCGTGGGTGTCCTCTCATGACTGCTGGCAACGGTCGGGTAAGTGACTAATGCTCCAGTGCCATTATTTTCCTCTGAGAACCCTCCACACTATCCACAACACCCCCAATCTTAGTGTCATCAGCAAATTTACTAACCCATCCCTCCACTTCCTCATCCAGGTCATTTATCAAAATCATGAAGAGTAGGGTTCCCGGAACAGATCCCTGAAGCACACCACTGGTCACCGGCCTCCATGCAGAATATGACCCGTCCACAACCACTCTTTGCCTTCTGCGGGCAAGCCAGTTCTGGATCCACAAAGCAATGTCCTCTTGGATCTCATGCCTCCTTACTTTCTCAATAAGCCTTGCATGGGGTACCTTATCAAATGCCTTGCTAAAATCCATATACACTACATCTCATTGTTGTCGTGGCTATCCCTCAAGGTCAAGGATGGTGGTCTTCGTTCCGTTGATCTATCACAGAGTGAAGACGCCTGTGCGTGTATTTGTTTAACGTGTACTTGATGTTGCACTCCAAGAAGCACACGATACTTCACAAATCAACCAACTGATTCCAGTGGCATGGAAACCACGATGATTGGAGCTGATGGATTTGTTGCAGCCTTCATCCGCCTTCACAGCGGTTGAGTTTGAAGTAACTTCATCAGTCTGTTTCACCGTTGAGGTCTTGGTTGGATTGTTCCTTGTCAGGGACCTCACCCTCGACCTTACCGCCATGGGTGACCCTACCAGGAGTATAGCTCCAGATGGCATCACTCTCAGGATCTCAGGACCACACAAGCTTCTCCACCACGACAAGGTGACAATCCATGGAGAAGACACCACATCTATGGCCCTACCTTCATCAATGTGTTTAGTCACATCCTCAAAAATTCAATCAGACTCGTAAGACATGACCTGCCTTTGACAAAGCCATGCTGACTATTCCTCATCATTTTATGCCTCTCCAAATGTTCATAAATCCTGCCTCTCAGGATCTTCTCCATCAACTTACCAACCATTGAAGTAAGACTCCCTGGTCTATAATTTCTTGGGCTATCCTGACTCCCTTTCTTGAATAGGGGAACAATATCCGCAACCCTCCAATACTCCAGAACCTCTCCCGTCCTCTTTGATGATGCAAAGGTCATTGCCAGAGGCTCAGCAATCTCCTTCCTTGCTTCCCACAGTCACCTGGGAAACATCCCGTCTGGTCCCGGTGACTTATCCAACTTGCTGCTTTCCAAAAGCTCCAGCACATCATCTTTCTTAATATCTACATGCTCAAGCTTTTCAGTCTGCTGCAAGTCATCCCTACAATCTCCAAGATCCTTTTCCATAGTGAATACTGAAGCAAAATATTCATTAAGTACCTTTGCTACTTCTTCTGGTTCCATACACACTTTTCCATTGTCACACTTGATTGGTCCTATTCTCTCATGTCTTATCCTCTTGCTCTTCACATACTTGTTGAATGCCTTGGGGTTTTCCTTAATCCTGCCTGCCAAGGCCTTCTCATGGCCCCTTCTGGCTCTCCTAATTTCATTCTTAAGCTCCTTCCTGCTAGCCTCATAATCTCCTAGATTGCTATCCTTACCAAGATTTTTGAAGCTTTCGTAAGCTCTTATTTTCTTCTTGACTAGACTTACAACAGCCTTTGTACACCACGGATCTTGTACCCTACCATCCTTTTCATGTCTCATTGGAACGGAACTACTCAGAACCCCACACAAACATCCCCTGAACATTTGCCACATTTCTTCCATACATTTTCCTAAGAACATCAGTTTCCAATTTATGCTTCCAAGTTCCTGCCTGATAGCCTCATATTTCCCCTTATTCCAATTACCGTAAATGTTTCCCTAACTTGTCTGTTCCTATCCCTCTCCAATGCTATGGTAAAGGAGATATCATCTAAAACTTTGACAAACTTCTAGAAATGTGTGGTGGAGAGTATTCTGACTGGCTGCATCACACACTGGTATGGAAACAACAATGTCTTTGAACGGAAAATCGTACAAAAAGTAATGTATACAGCCCAGTCCATCACAGGTAAAGCCTTCCCACCATTGAACACATCTACAAGGAGTGATGTCACAAGAAAGCGGATTCCATTATCAAGGACCTCCACCATCCTGTCCATGCTCTCTTCTTATTGCTGCCATCAGGAAAAATGGTAAAGGAGCCTCAGGTCCAACAATACCAGGTTTAGGAATAGTTATTACCCTTCAACCAGCAAGCTCCTGAACCATTGTGGGTAACTTCACTCACTTCAACTCTGAACTGATTTCATAATCAGTTGTGGATAATGAAGTAAGTTTTCAAAGCTTGCAGAGAGATTTAGGCCAGTTAGAAGAGTGGGCTGAACGATGGCAGATGGAGTTTAATGCTGATAAGTGTGAGGTTCTACATTTTGGTAGGAATAATCAAAATAGGACATACAGGGTAAATGGTAGGGCATTGAGGAATGCAGTGGAACAGAGAGATCTAGGAATAATGGTGCATAGTTCCCTGAAGGTGGAATCTCATGTGGATAGGGTGGTGAAGAAAGCTTTTGGTATGTTGGCCTTTATAAATCAGAGCATTGAGTATAGGAGTTGGGATGTAATGTTAAAATTGTACAAGGCATTGGTAAGGCCAAATTTGGAGTATTGTGTACAGTTCTGGTCACCGAATTATAGGAAAGATGTCAACAAAATAGAGAGAGTACAGAGAAGATTTACTAGAATGTTACCTGGGTTTCAGCACCTAAGTTACAGGGAAAGGTTGAACAAGTTAGGTCTTTATTCTTTGGAGCGTAGAAGGTTGAGGGGGGACTTGATAGAGGTATTTAAAATTATGAGGGGGATAGATAGAGTTGATGTGGATAGGCTTTTTCCATTGAGAGTAGGGGAGATTCAAACAAGAGGACATGAGTTGAGAGTTAGAGGGCAAAAGTTTAAGGGTAACACGAGGGGGAATTTCTTTACTCAGAGAGTGGTAGCTGTGTGGAACGAGCTTCCAGTAGAAGTGGTAGAGGCAGGTTCGGTATTGTCATTTAAAGTAAAATTGGATGGGTATATGGACAGGAAAGGAATGGAGGGTTATGGGCTGAATGCGGGTCAGTGGCACTAGGTGAGGGTAAGCGTTCGGCACGGACTAGAAGGGCCGAGATGGCCTGTTTCCGTGCTGTGATTGTTATATGGTTATATAACCTATGGATTTACTTTCAAGGACCCCAGAATTCATGTTCTCAGTACTTATTTACTTACTTACTTATTTTCTATTTCCAGTTTGTCCTCGTTTGCATGGCAGCTGTCTGTTAGTCTTTATTTGTGTGTAGGCTTTCATTGACTCTATTGTATTTCAATTCAGTACAAATTTCATTGTCATGAGTACTGCCAGTGTTACTCCAGGGTCAAGGTGCAGAACACGGTGCCAACAGTCACACACAGCACAAAGCACACATAGCACATACGACATAGCAAGCACATGGAAGATATCAGTAAAATACAACCCAAAAAAAATAAAATAAAATAGCCTAGATCCATGAATGAAGCAGAAATTTGCAGTGGACCACAATGCAGTTTGTCTTCTGCTGAGCAAATACTGGGGGGAGCAGCACCAACTCCAGCCTGGCCTCTGCGGCTCACTGCCCCCGGTGGAGCGCACTGGCTTCAACTCCTCCCCCCGGCAGCTGTAAACAGGCGTCACAGCAGCCCGAGGCCTCGTCCTCCCTACGAACAAGGCCACACAGCTCCCCCATCGTCCGCTCCTGCTGCCCGCCAGTAAACGAGTGAATCGGACTTGTGGCATTCTACATTAACGATGTCTCAAACAGTCTTGCAATCACAAGAAGAGCGACTAAGATGGTCACTCACTATTAGATGGCAGGAGTCCATACACCAGCTCCTCTAAAGGCTCCCTGACGCATGATCTGTGCCAAGTCCAGCCCCTGCAGTTTCTCTGGCAACGAGCAACTCGCTGATGGGGTAAAACTGCAGTACTTTAAGTTCTTAATGTCTAGCTAGATCTTGTGATCGTAAAAAATATGTTGTAAAAGGACAGTTGAAACACTTGTCTCATACTCCCCCAGATGATATCCCCAATCTCATGTGTCATCCTGTACAGGGTGAACGGGAATTCATTCCATCTCATTACAGGCAAAAACCAAGACATTGACTTGGTACTTGATAGGACTCTTCACCCTTCATTTCTGTCGTGCTCCAGTGAAACTGAAAGAGATACTTTTATAACGTTGGTGTCGTGTTTGATCTAGCCAAACGTTTCAGAATATATGTTTGCACTGACTGTTTTTTCTCCTGTCTCTGCAAAATCCTTACAACAGCCTTTACTGTGTTCCTCCCTTAGCTCCCTCGTCCATGTCTCCCAGGGGTTCACCCACCTACCACTTCAGTGAGCACCTGCTACTTCTAAAACCTTCATATACCGGTGTCCTCCAGTTATGGGCCTTCATCTACCTAGTTCTGAAGCTTTCCTCCAAAAGTTCTCTCCTTCCTGCATCAGATTCTCTTTAAAACTTTTCTCCTTAACTGTTTGGATCATCTTCCCTCATATCTCCTCGTGAGATATCATTTGGTAACTAATCTTGGAAGCACCTCTAGCCACTTTGCTATGTTCACACTGCTATGCACTTATGGGTGGTTGCTACTTTAAGCCTAAACTCCTTGGATAGGTATATATCTGTTACTGGCAACAATGTTCACCCTAAAAAAAAGGATCTAGTGCTTTCTGCCCCCTTCCCTTTATGAAAATCTTTCATGGTTTGAAGATAAGCCAGAAGTTCTACTCCAGCACCTTTCCGTGAAACTGTTTAGAAGGTTCTCGTAATATCAGGACGCTCCAGGCATGTCTGAGCCAGTGATTTATAAAGGCTTATATCCCTTTCATGACCCGTTTTGAAATGGCTCCCTTCAGCAACATTCTCAGGCCAAACGCCTTTGGATTGTCTGCTGACATGCTCAGGACTTACAGGCCCCCTCTGCATCCTTTTTGGTATCTGTGTTTTTATAATCCTTTCACATTCCCCATAATCTTAATCTGATTTTCTATTTTTGTTCTCCACTCCTTAACCTCCTTAATCTTCTCTTGTGTTCATCACTGTCCTCTGGTCCAGTTACAGATTCTCACTTCAGTGATACGCTTTTCCTTTCTTTTATCCCAAACGCTCCCTACATTAATTCCTTCCATTTTCAGCACGCAGGACCTTGTTGTTGTACATTTGCTCTCCCATAGTCTTGCACATATTCATTGACTTCTTAGTAACAGTGTGTTTGACTACCCTTTTTACAATCCCTCCAACTTCCATCCAGTCCTTGAGATCTCCTGCAGTTTCTCTGATGCCCCATCAGGGTGACCTTGAACTCCTTGAAGCAACCATTTAATTACTGCTGCTCCCCAGGTCTTTTCCAATAGGCCTTTTTTATAACCTTCGAGCACTTGTCAATTTGTAAGATGTTACTGTTCCCATCACCTTTCAAGCAGAGTGTTATACCACAATTGATTCCAAAAAGCAATTGTGAAATAATGATGAGTCAGAGTACAGGAGGGAGATACAGAGCCTGGTGACAGAGTATCATGGCAACAAAATTACCCTCACTGTCAGCAAAACAGACAGTGACTTCAGCAAAGGGGGTGATGCACGTACTCTTTATATCATTGGTGCTGATGAAATTATACTACAGACTCCTCAGTAGCCACCAGGATACTGTGGAACAGGTATGCAGGCAGATTAGGAAAAGGTGGAAGAGCTTCCCCTAATCTATATAAGAGGAAGCTGAAGTCACTTATTTGTTGTAACAGACTGAGACCTCCTTGGTGCAAAAGGTCTAGATGGGGCAGAATGTGTTAGATGCATCCAGCACAGTTTCTCAATTCAATATATAGATAGTGTAGCAAGGGGTCCGTGCTGGCCCTGGTGCTGGGTAATGAGTTTGGTCAGGAGACCAACCTTTCAGTTGGGAGCAATTAGGAAATAGTGATCATAACTTGTTAAGTTTTAAGATAGCTATAGATAAGGATAAGTATTAAATTGGAACAGAGCGAATTATAAGCACATCAAGGAAGGAGCCAGAGAGAGTTAATAGGGAACATGTGCTTTTGGACAAGTTCACATCTGACATGTAGAGAGTGTTTAAAGACCAGCTGCACAGAGTATGGGACGGAAATGTTCCTGCAAGAAGAAAGGACAGGGATGGCAAAATAAAGGATCGTTGGATGTCAAGAGAGGCAGCAAATTTAGTCATGAGGGAAATGGAAGTTCAGGAAGCTAAAATCAAGCAGAGCCTTTGAGGATTATAAAGAAGCCAGAAAAGAACAGAAGAAGGTAACTAGGAGAGCCAGGAGAGGTCATAACGAAGTCTTCGATAAGCATATTTAAAGGGAATCCCATAACATCAAGAGCAAGAAAATAACAAGGGAGCTGCTAGAACCACTCAAAGACAAAGGAGGGGAAATGTGCTTGAAGGCAGAAGGTGTGAGTGAGGTCCGAAATAAGTACTTTACATCAGTGTTTACTAAGAAGGGCATAAAGGATAGGGGGATCAATATGGAATGTGCTAATATGTCAGGACATTTTGTGATAAAGAAGGAGGCAGTATTGGATCAGGGAAAGAACATTCAGACAGATGTCCCCAGGGCCCAATAGTATATACCCCAGGCTATTGATAGAGGAAAGAAGTGAAATTGCAGGGACCATTAACAAGATCTTTCTGTGTTCTCTAGACACAGGTGAGTCCTGAGGTTTGGTAAATAGCTTATATTATTCCATTGTTCAAGGCAGGAAACAGGGATAATCCTGGTCTGTGGTAGTGAGGTTACTGGGGAGGAATTTTAGGGATAGGATTTATATGTATAGGACAACCAGGGCCATTGACATGTCTTTGTGTGGGGCAAGTCATGTCTCACTAAATTTCCAAGGAGGTGATGAAGGTGACTGATGAACTTGGAGTTGTAGGTGTTGTCCATGTGGATTTTAATAAGGTGTCTGATGAGGTCCTTGTATGCTTCATCCAGAAGGTGCATGGGATCCACAGTGAATTGCCTGTTTGAAGTCATAATTTGCTTGTCTACAGAAGGCAGAGTATTGTTGTGGGTGGGACATTCTGGCTGGAGGTCTATGACTAGTGGTGTTCCATACTGGGACCTTGCTGCTTGTGTTATACATAAATGAACGGCGTAAAAATGTACAAACGTTTGCAGATGGTTTGGTTAGTTGGGTGATACGAAGACTGGTGGCCTTCTGGATAGCATTCAAGTTGCCAAAGGATACAGCAAGGTATCCAGTTGCAGGCAAGGGTGGGAAAATGGCAGAATGAGTTTAACCTGGCCAGATATAAAAAGTTGCAGTTCAGAAATGCGGGTATGGCACTTTGAAGTGAACAAAGGTTGGCCATCAGAAGAGAAAGCAATGGGGTGGACTTCAAGCAGAGTAAAACATCGAAGTATGATTTACCTCTTCCTAGCATCCTCCTGGTCAACGCTTAGTCACTGGAGAACAAGATAGAGGACCTAAGGACAAGATTACTGCATTGGAGGGAGACGAGGGATTGCTGTATTCACTGTTTCACTGAGGCAAGGCTCACCCAAGACATGCCGAACATGGCGATCAAGGGGTTCTGGATCTACTGGGTAGATCGATCTGGAGACCATTTGGGGAAGGCAAGAGGTGGGATCTGTGTTTCATGATAAATACTTTGTGGTGCTCAGACATGGCCACAAAGACTTGTCACACTTTAGTTCACCCAGCTCAAAACGTCTAATGATTAAGTGCTGTCCATTCCACTTACCAAGAGAGTTCACCTCCACGATCCTGACCATAATTTATAACCATATAACAATTACAGCACGGAAACAGGCCATCTTGGCCCTTCTAGTCCATGCCGAACGCTTACTCTCACCAATTTGCCAAAGGCAAATGTTAAGCGAGCACTCAATGTTTTGAGTGCCACGATAAGAAAACAAGAAACAGCTCAGCCCAACGCCTTTCACACCATTGTCAGGGACTTCAGTTAAGCTTGTTTGGAGAAATCTCTGTCCAATTATCATCAACATATCACTTGCATGACCAGGGATCACAACACCTTTGACCACTGGTACGCTACCATCAGGAATTGCCTACCGTTCTATTCCTAGATCATATTTCTGAAAATCTGAATACAGGTAGAGGCTAAAGAGCAATGCACTAGGGGTAAGGACAATAAAGAGGTGGTTGTGGAAGTCATAGAGGCGGCTATGGGATTGCTACGAGTCCGTGTTGAAAAACTGGCCAGAGGATCTGAATGAAAATGCCACATTTGTCATGGACTTCACGAAGACACACTCACGGGTGAGTGTCCCACAAAATCATTCAGAGCCTTCCCCAGCCAGAAGCCCTGAATGAACCAAGAGATCCAAAATTTGCTGAGGGCTAGAATGGTGGCATTTGAGTCTGGCGATCCAGGGAAGTACAAGAGGTCCAGGTGTGACCTCCGGAAATCTACGTTCACACGTTAAGTAGCAACTCAGAACCAAACTTCAATCGCAGAATGGAGCTTAACAGTTGTGGCGGGGCATGAACACCACCACCTCCTACAAAGCAAAACCACGCAAAGTAAATGACAATAAAGTTTTTCTCCCAGGTGAGCTCAGTGCCTTTTATGCTCACTTTGACTGACAGAACGTGGAACATCTTCACAAACTCCCATAGCCCCCGATGACCCTGTGATTTCAGTCTCTGAGGCCGACATAAGAGTGCCCTTGAGGAAGGTGAACCTACGGAAAGCAGCAAGCCCAGATGGTGTACCTAGCTGAGTACTGAAGACCTGTGCTAACCAACTGGCTGGAATATTTGCTGACATCTTTAACCTCATAAGCAATCTGAGATGCCCACCTGCTTCAAACAAGCTCCAATCATACTGGTGTCCAAGAAGAAAGTGGTACCCTGCCTCAACGACTATCATCCAGTAGCACTTACATCCACTGTGATGAAGAGCTTTGAGAGGATGGTCATGAAGCATATCAACTGCTGCCTACCATCACAACAGATATTTGTGTGCCATCTCTTTGGTTCTCCACTCAGCCCAGGAACATCTGGACAGTACCATGAAGATGCTCTTCATTGCCTATAGATCAGCACTCAATGTTATCATCCCCTCAAAATGAATCAATAAGCTCCAAGACCTAGGCTTCTATACCTCTTTGTGTAACTTGCTCCTCTATTTCCTCACTTGCAGACCCCAGTCAGTACAGATTGGCAATAACATCTCCTCCACAATCACCATTGGCACGGTTGTACCACAAAGGCAGCGTGCTCAGTCCCCTGCCCTACTCACTTCACACTTATGACTGCGTGGCTAAGTACAGCTCCAACGCCATGTTCAAGTTTTCTGACGACAGCGCTGTTGACTGAATCAAAGGTGGTGATAAATCAACATATAGGAGGGAGATTGGAAATCCGGATGAATGGTGCCACAACAACCACTTCTCACTCAATGTCAGCAAAACCATAGAGCTGATTATTGAATATAGAAGGAAGAAATTAGGGGTCCATTAGCCAGTGCTCATAAGGGAATTGGACGAGGAGAGTCAGAAACTTCATATTCCTGGGAGTTACAACATCAGAGGGTCTGTCCTGGGTCAGCACTTAAGTGACATTTCAAAGAAAGCACAGCAGTGCCTCTACTGTTTGCACTGTTATCTATAACTCCGACAAACTTCTATAGGTGGAGAGTGGAGAGTATCCGGACTGGTTGCATCGTGGTCTGGTATGCAATCACCAGCAACCAAGAATGGAAACTCCTACAAAAAATGGTGGATATGTGACAAGGTTGAAATCCATTCAATTTAGTTATAAATAATTGCTCAAATAATTTTTCAAGGAGTTAAAATAATTAATTTCATGTGAATATCATTTCATGTTGAGAAAACAAAAGGAATATTAATTGAAAAACATGCAAATGTGTTCAGTTGAAAATTCTGCGAAGCTGTATGCAAGGTATTCTGTTATAGTATTGACCCCGAATCTGCTATCGACTGGTAAGGGCTTACATTCAATCTTCAGCACGCGATTGATTACTCATGCCTGCCAGCGTGCCTTGGGAGGGGCAGTGCACGCGGTACTCATTCCACTAAGTGACGGATGCAAGAACCGAGCTTATCTATGTTTCACTTGTCTCCCTTTTCCAGGGGTGCTACAACATTTGGAGGCACTGCTGAGATTGGGTGTACAGGTGGGCCATCTCCTTGCCAGATTGAGATTATCCAAACTACACCCAGCTGTTTCTTAATAACCTCGAGCAGCAGTAGGGTGAGGCAGCTGATTGAGGTGAGGGTGAGACTGAGAGCCGATGGAGAAGTGTGTGCACTTGAGGCACAGGGAATGCTAGAGGTACCAGGTAATCTTACTCACACCACTGCCAAGGGGAAAAGAAAATGGAGGTGCTTAGGAATCTCCAAGGAGAAGTTAGAGAGAATGTGTGAATTACCCAAAGTCAAGCTGGTAGAACTCAGTAGCTTCCTTCAGATCCCAGGAGAGGACGTCGCTAAGAAAGCACATTTGTCTCTCTTATTGCTAATAAGTGACCATCTGGAAAGAAAGGAGCTGGGAAACCTGGAGGACAGCAGCATGTCGGAACTCCCACAGGCTAGAGACAAGTTAAGTGAGTTAGCCGTTGCTTCAACTGCTGTGGCTGATGAAAACAGGGAAATTACAGTAACCGGCAGTTCAATGCAAAGGTCAGCTCCTAACTCCAGCAGCCCTCAGCGGTTAATTCAGAGGGAAATTGTGTCACCAGCATGGCGCAAAGACTTTAAAATATCTAGTCAGCTTGGTGATCCCGGTTAGAAAGACGATTGCCGTCGTCTAGCCTTGTTTGCCTGATAGCACCCTGAATAGAGGCTATGCAGAGGAGGAGATCATCAATGCAGTGATCAGAGTGATTATGCCTGGGCTCTGGTTGTGCTGTTGTCTTGAGTGTAAATCAGAGTTGAACTCTTTTACCTACCCTTAGATTGATCAGTCGCTCACAAAATCAGGAAGAAGGGGCAACTGAACTCTATAAGCCGCTGCCCAACGCAGTACAGAGACACCACAAAGCTTCTTAATACGTGTTCTTGCTCTGAATCAGGAAATACTGTTTGCCTCACAGGAGGCAGAGCCTGGTCTGGAACAGGATCCAGTCTCAATGCAGAGTCCACTTTTACAGACTGTACACACTGGTTTATAAAGTGATCGTATTCAAAAGGACCTTCAGCCATACCTTTTAGACCCCCAAAGCCTCAGATGAGGTGCTTTTAGAGAAGCTAAACATTGTGAAGCACCCTGGTTTCCTTGGCTGCGTAAGTCTAGGGAAGAACTCTCAAGTCCTGCCAAACTCGTGAGATTGAGACGGCTCGTCCCACCCCAAACCCCGGTTTGTGTGGATGCTCTGTGATTTGTGCCCTGTTACAAATCAGTGCCACGAAATAACGGACAGTGCACCGCATACGATTAAATGAATAATATTTATGAATTTTAACGGAAGTTGTAGTAAAGAATAACAAAGAGAAAAGGGCCCGTTCTAATTAAACAGTCTAACGTGCACAAGTGGGAGCTCATCTTGAACTTCTCTGTCACTCACACGCTGGGCCCTCGGTCAACGTGAACGTCCACACCATCTCCCGATCGTCGCTCGCAATCCACCTCGAACAAACGGGTCTCCCACTGGATCATACGCTATGACCGGCCCTCCCCAACGTCTTCTCTTTTCATCTCCTCCAGAAGAAAAGCCCAAGATGAATTTTAGTGTCCCTCACCAAGGAAAACCGCCCGCTAATCGGATGTCACACATTCCACATCATCCCTTATCTTCAACAGTAACCCAAACAGGCTGAAAGCAGAACAGAGCTGCTGAATGAAATCCCAACAGCAACGATGTGAACCGGGGTGTTACAATTGTATGTGTAAATGAAGTGCAGAAGAGGAGTAAACAGAAGCCAGCTGGGTCAGTGCACGCTGTCACTGTTAACTCTGCACGGTCAGAGGAACGGCGTCCTGTTGAGTATAAATGTCAGGTGGGAAGGACTCATACAGACCGAGGGTCACAGCTGAAAACCCTTCGTGAAGACATTGCACGGGTCAAGGAGCAACTTCAACAGCCCATACCTGTGGATCGGCAATGCTTTTCAGTTTCAAATAAAAAACGGGAGGTGAGAGCACGGGACCTGGCACTGCCAGGCTGAGGTACAGACAGGCCTGGGCAGTCCGTGGGGCAAAACATTGTCGGGTCTGAACTCCAGAGATGGCCAAGCATTGAACAAAATCAGCGGTGGGAAAAGCAAAAACAGTTCGTCGAACCGGCTCTGCCTCAATCATACCCAGCCCCACAGCAAGAAAACTGCCCCCCATTTCAGCGGTGTGCAACAGTATCATATGCATTACCGTCTGAAGCCCAGCAGCCATGCCAAGCACCTCCCCAGAATCGTTCATTTTTACCACAGCAGCATGGAATTGCACCACCGTACCCAGCCCCGGTGTGTCCGTATCCTGGCCTGCCTCAGCGGCTTCGTTCACCACCAACTCGAAGGTATTTCCACCATCAGCAGAGAGGGTGTGAGGAACCTTGCACCCACTGTTACAACTGGTAGCACTGAGCGCCACTTGGCAGGACGTAAAGCACAAGGAATAAGACAGCCCAGAGAGGATCCTCTAAACTAAGGCACACGAGTGAATCTGCAGATGCTGGAAATAAATAAAAACACAAAATGCTGGCAGAACTCAGCAGGCCAGACAGCATCTATGGGAGGAGGTAGTGACGACGTTTCGGGCCGAAACCCTTCATCAGGAGTGAGGTAACATGGGATGGTTGAGGGGGGATAAGAAGTGGGGGGAGGGATGAAGTAGAGAACTGGGAAGTGATGGGCTGGAGGGAAATGGGCTAGGGGGAAGGTGGAGAATTATGGGAAATAAAAGAAAAAGAAAGGTAGGGCTGGTGGGAGATTATAGTGAGGGGGGAAAAAGAGAGAGAAAGAGAACCAGATTAAAATAATAGATAGGGATGGGGTTAAGGGGCGGGCAGAGGTATCAACGGAGGTCTGTGAGTTGGATGTTCATGCCGGCAGGTAGGAGGCTACCTAGGCAGGAGATAAGGTATTGCTCCATTGACCTGCGTGTGGCCTCATCTTGACGGTAGAGAAGGCCATGGACAGACATATTGGAGTGGGAGTGGTCTGCGGAATTGAAGTGTGTGGCCACAGGGAGATCCCGCCACTGCTGGAGGACCGAGCGTCGGTGTTCGGCGAAACGGTCTCCCAGTCTGCGGCAGGTCTCCCCAATGTATAAATGGCCACATCGGGAGCACCGGATACAGTATATCACCCCAGTTGACTCGCAGGTGAAGTGGTGCCTCACCTGAAAGGACTGTCTGGGGCCTGGGATGGTGGTGAGGGAAGAAGTGTGGGGGCAGGTGTAGCACTTCTTCCGTTTGCAGGGATGAGTGCCTGGAGGGAGGTCGGAAGGGGAGGGATGGGGGGGATGAATGGACAAGGGAGTCGCGTAGGGAGCGATCCCTGCGGAAAGCGAAGAGTGGGGGGAGGGGAAGATACAGCTGGTGGTGGGATCACGTAGGAGGTGGCGGAAGTTACAGAGGATTATATGTTGGATCTGTAGGCTGGTAGGGTGATAGGTGAGGACCAGGGGGACTCTATCCCTGGTGGGCTGGTGGAGGGATGGGGTGAGGGCAGAGGTGCGTGAAATACGGGAGACGCGATGGAGGGCAGAGTTGATAGTGGACAAAGGGAAGCCCCTTTCTTTAAAAAAGGAAGACATCTCCTTTGTCCTGGAATGAAAGGCTTCATCCTGAGAGCAGATGTGATGGAGGCGGAGGAATTGAGAGAAAGGGATAGCATTTTTGCAGGAGACAGGGTGGGAGGAGGAATAGTCTAGATAGCTGTGGGAGTCTGTAGGTTTGTAGTAGACATCAGTGGATAGGCTGTCTCCAGAGATAGAAACAGAAAGATCTAGAAAGGGGAGGGAGGTGTCAGAAATGGACCAGGTGAATTTGAGGGCGGGGTGAAAGTTGGAGGTGAAGTTAATGAAGTTGACGAGCTCAGCATGTGTGCAGGAAGCAGCACCGATGCAGTCGTCAATATAACGCAAGAAAAGAGGAGGACAGATACCGGTGTAGGCTTGGAATATTATACGTTGGATCTGTAGGCTGGTAGGATTACCAGCCGATGGAGCAATACCTTATCTCCCACCTAGGTAGCCTCCTACCTGCCGGCATGAACATCCAACTCACAGACCTCCGTTGATACCTCTGCCCCACCCCCCTTACCCCCATCCCTATCTATAATTTTAGTCTGGTTCTCTTTCTCTCCCTTTATCCCCCCCCCCTCACTATAATCTCCCCCCAGCCCTACCTTTCTTTCTCTTTTATTTCCCATAATTCTCCACCTTCCCCCTAGCCCATTTCCCTCCAGCCTATCATTTCCCAGCTCTCTACTTTATCCCTCCCCCCACTTCTTATCCCCCCTCGACCATCCCATGTTACTTCACTCCTGATGAAGGGTTTCGGCCCGAAACGTCGTCACTACCTCCTCCCATAGATGCTGTCTGGCCTGCTGAGTTCTGCCAGCATTTTGTGTTTTTATCCTTTAAACTAAGGTGGGTTTCTTCCGTGGGAAGGGAAGTAACCAGTGTTACAGAAGTGCCCCACCAAGGTGCCAGCTGTGGTGGAGAGAGTGAAATACAAGATGCCCCTGATGTAAAGTCTCATATTACTGCTCAAAAAAATGTCAGACAGACCATCGGAATCTGTGTAGGATCAAGACAAATACTGAGGGACAGACGTACAGCAGTGTTTTGGTTGCACAGTGTCAAGTTAATCAACGCTCGTCTGTAACTTCACTGGTGGGCAGACAGTGCCTTGTAGAATGCTGTTTACAGGGATATGCTTCCATATCGAAGTGAAGCGATATGGGACACGTTCACAGGTGTGCATCATAGACGAACCGTGGAGAATGAGGCACTTACTGCAAGTCACTTTTATTGTCATTTCGACCATAACTGCTGGTACAGTGCATAGTAAAAACGAGACAACGTTTTTCAGGACCATGGTGTTACATGAAACAGTACAAAAAACTAGACTGAACTACGTAATAAAAAAAAACACAGAGAAAGCTACACTAGACTACAGACCTGCACTGGACTACATAAAGTGCACAAAAATAGCGCAGGCATTACAATAAATAATAAACAGGAGTATTGCAAGGTGTCAGTCCAGGCTTCGGGTATTGAGGAGTCTGATACCTTGGGGGAAGGAACTGTTACATAGTCTGGTCGTGAGAGCCCGAATGCTTCGGAGCCTTTTCCCAGACGGCAGGAGGGAGAAGAGATTGAATGAGGGGTGCATGGGGTCCTTCATACTGCTGTTTGCTTTGCAGATGCAGCGTGTAGTGTAAATGTCCATGATGGCAGGAAGAGAGACCCCGATGATCTTCTCAGCTGACCTCACTGTCCGCTGCAGGGTTTAACCTGGAGTTAAACCGAAGGAAACTTCAGAGGCAGTAGAGTCACACGAGGCATTACAGCTGGTGGCCACCAATGGTGCAAGCATGCCATATGTAGGATGGGTTGAAATCACTTTCAAATTAGCTTCGCCTGTTACAAAAGAATTGATCATATTGGTTCTGGTTTGAAAGGCAGATCTCTCTCCCAACTCCGTCACTGGATTCAACGTGATTGAACGGGTTGTCGAGAGTGATGGAGGAAGAAAGGGAATGAAACGGTGAGAACTGCATCCCCTAGAGCTAAGAGAAGCAAATTCAAGGCCTTTATCAATCTGATTAGCATTGAGAGTCCCTGTGAGCGTCAAGTCAAGACAACAAAGGAGAGAGTTACCACTCCAGAAGATACAACGACGCAAGTTCAATGCTATGTACAGTCTCCATCTGTGAGAGAAGTCAAAATAATGCTCTTGGAACCAAAAGTGAGCCCACCGCGGGCAGAAGGCCTTGAACTGTGTGAAACACCCGTAACCCTCCAGCGGGTGGCACGTCCTTACACTGTTATTGACGGCCCGTGATGTCCTGCTTGCTGAGGAGACAGTGCTGGGGACGCTGCAACCAGTTCAGTCCGTGTTCCCTGTCACTGTGCAAGAGTGCCGTATTCGACCCAGCCACTCAACGCCAGACAGAGGGTGATAAGGGTGAACTCGACTCCGGTTTATGGGATCCCCCAGTCGATGGGAGCTGCCTAAATGTACAACAGCAGCAGATCGTGAAGCAAATGCTACGAGAAGTATGTCGCTCCTTTTCAAAATCAGACGACGACAGTGGATGTGTCAGAGGTTTGCAGCTGAGCATCTCTCTCAAAGATGAGGAACTGGTTGCCCGCTCTTAAATTTCAGTTCCAAACCCCCTCTACAACATAAGGATAAGGATAAGGTACAGTTTTGGTCTCCAGGGTTAAGGAAGGACATCCTGGCTGTAGAGGAAGTGCAGCGTAGATTCACGAGGTTAATTCCTGGGATGTCCGGACTGTCTTATGCAGAGAGGTTAGAGAGACTGGGCTTGTACACGCTGGAATTAAGGAGATTGAGAGGGGATCTGATTGAAACATATAAGATTATTAAGGGATTGGACAAGATAGAGGCAGGAAATATGTTCCAGATGCTGGGAGAGTCCAGTACCAGAGGGCATGGTTTGAGAATAAGGGGTAGGTCATTTAGGACAGAGTTAAGGAAAAACTTCTCCCAGAGAGTTGTGGGGGTCTGGAATGCACTGCCTCGGAAGGTAGTGGAGGCCAATTCTCTGGATGCTTTCAAGAAGGAGCTAGATAGGTATCTTATGGATAGGGGAATCAAGGGATATGGGGACAAGGCAGGAACCGGGTATTGATAGGAATTGATCAGCCATGATCTCAAAATGGCGCTGCAGGCTCGAAGGGCCGAATGGTCTACTTCTGCACCTATTGTCTATTGTCTATGATGAAGGATTACTTGCATGACCTAATCACCCACGGGTGGATCAAGAAATCTAACTCGCCAATCATGTGTGTCAGAAAGAAAGATGGAAGCCTTCATCTCTGTATTGATTATAGGGGTCTGAATAGGAAACTATCCGTGACCGCTAGCCCATTCCACGAGTGCAAGACATTATGGACAGCTTAGGGGGTAATGCTTGGTTCTCGTTACTTGACCAGGGGAAAGCAGGCCACTAACAGCCTTTGTAACCCCCTGGAGCCTGTATAAGTGGGGTCACGGAAGAGTGCCTTGAACGGTTAAGAGACAAAGTCTGTGTACCACACCTGGATGATACGCTGGTGTTCACTAAGACCTTCGATGAGCATGTTGATGCGGTGAGAAGAGCGATACAGCGAATGTGGGTGCACGGAGTGAAACTTAAACCCAGCAAGTGTGAGTTCCTTAAGGCTGAGGTTTGTTACCTGGGGAGAATGGTACCTGCAGAGGGAAATCGGATAGATCCTGCAGACAGTAACAGCACTGAAGGAGAAGGGGCCAGGCACAGCGGGAGAACCAAGAAAGATTCTGGGTCTATTAAGCTACTATCGGCCCTACATTAAAGATTTCTCTTGGATGGTGACCACCCTCCCCCCTCTTTGACCTGTTAAAAAGCAGAGACGACAGTGACCGAAATCAGTTCAGTAGGGGTAGCAATAGAAAGACAAAAAAAGAAGAGGGACTTTCTGCCCTCTTTCAGCTGGACAGAGACACTTCGAGAAACTTTGGAGAGGCTGATTGACTGCCCAATACAGGCTGGGATTTCCAGGCTTTGCAAAACCATTCATTCTCCACATTGATGCCTCCAATCAGGGGTTGGGAGCAGTCCTGTATCAAAAGTAAGATGGCAAATTGAGAGCCAGCCTACGGCTCACTGACATTGACAAAAGCAGAAAAATAAACTACCATCTACACAGCAGAACATTGGAATTCCTTGCCTTGAAGCAGGCAATTGCTGTAAAATTTTGGGATTACCTATACTTTGCCCCGATATTCACAGTTTACAGTGACAACAACCCCCTCACGTATGTTCTGTCTTCAGCGAGGTGGAACGCAACCGGATATAGAGGGGTTGCTGAACTGGCCGATTTCTACTTCACGAGCCGTTGTCATCCAGGAAAAGGAAACACTGATGCTGATTCTTTGCCCCGAATGCCGGCAGCCATGCAAACCGCCATGGGTGAGTGCACGGAAGGAATCTCCTCCAATTCAGAGGGAGCCACAGTCCCGGCAGCCAAGTGCAGACATACCCTGGCCCATGGCAGTATCTGTACCGTTAGATGCAATGAACATCGACTTGGTGAACACGTCTGTTCCAGGGCAGTGATCTGGCAAGACAGGAAGAGGACGGTGACACCAAAATGATCATTCACTTTGCACACTCGGGTTTGAAACCTACTTTGCAACAACGTTAGTACTGGATGCGGAGGGCATCCTTCATCAGAAGACTACCCAACAAACATGGCTGGTGTTACCTGAGAAGCTGGAGTGTACAGTCCTGAACAAGCTACGTGATGAAATGGGGGACCAAGGTGTTGATCACACAAAAGCTCTGGTAAGAGAGAGATTTTTCTGGCCTCACACGCGGAGGGACTGAGGGTCTGAACCTGTCTCAAGCAAAAGAAGTCATGTGGGGAGACAAGGGCACCACACAAGAGCTTTGTGACAACGCAGCCATTTACACTTGTGTCCTTGAACATTCTTCACTGGGACAAGTGCAAGGGTGAATACGGGCTCATTCTGGTGATTATTGACCATTTTACATGATCTGCACAGGTGAACACCAAAACCTCGCAGTCAGGAAAAACGTCACTGAACGACCTTTCAGGACTTTGCACTGAAATTAGGGTTCCCCTCACAAATACACTATGACCATGGGGCCATATCTGTGAACCAAATCTTCACGCAACTGAGAAAATATAACAGTATGGCAAAAGCAAGAACTGCACTGTGCCAGGTGCAGGGAAAAGGACAGGAACTACACTGTACACCCCCCCCCCCGCCAGGGAAATCGACAAGAACTACACCGTACCAACCCCAGGGAAATGGACAAGAGCTACACCGTACCAGACACAGGGAAATGGACAAGAACCACAACATAACCCACCCCCAGGGAAATGGGCAAGAACGACACCATACCAGACACAGGGAAATGGACAAGAACTACAATGTAACCCACCCCCAGGGAAATGGACAAGAACTACACCATACCACTCACAGGGAAAAGGACAGGAACTACACTGTACACCCCCCCTCCCCCCGCCAGGGAAATCGACAAGAACTACACCGTACCAGACACAGGGAAATGGACAAGAACTACAACATAACCCACCCCCAGGGAAATGGGCAAGAACGACACCGTACCAGACACAGGGAAATGGACAAGAACTACAATGTAACCCACCACCAGGGAAATGGACAAAAACTACACCATACCACTCACAGGGAAAAGGACAGGAACTACACCATACCACCCCCAGGGAAATGGGTGAGAACGACACCGTACCAGACACAGGGAAATGGACAAGAACTACACCGTAACCCACCCCCAGGGAAATGGACAAGAACTACACCATACCACTCACAGGGAAATGGACAAGAGCTACACCGTACCACTCACAGGGAAATGGACAAGAGCTACACCGTACCAGACACAGGGAAATGGACAAGAACTACACCATACCACTCACAGGGAAATGGACAAGAGCTACACTGTACCAGACACAGAGAAATGGACAAGAAATACACCATACCCCACTCCCAGGGAAAAGGACAAGAACTACACCGTACCCCACCCCCAGGGAAATGGACAAGAGCTACACCGAACCACCAAGGAGATGGACAAGATCTACACCGTACCCCACTCCCAGGGAAATGGACAAGAGCTACACCATATTCCCACACTCCAGGAAAATGGACAAGTTGAGAAATTCAATCAGACCCTTGAAGATGCTAACAGGAAGACTAAAAGAGAATTAGAAAGAGTCGGTGAATAGAATAGTCCGTGCATACAACTGTACAAGGTTGGAAGTAACAGGGTTCTCTCCGTTCTACCTTCTCTATGGTAGATCACTGAGGTTGCCGGCATCAGTATCAGATCCTGCCTTATTACTGTGTAACCTCAATGACTTCATGGCTACCTGTGCCTCAGTTTCTACATCAACTACCATTTGCCTACTGGAAACCAGTGGAATGTTTTGTACAAGGGAAGTCGCAATAGCAAGTCTAACACTGGGAAGTAATGTTGGGACAACATCTACTTTTGGGGGCGAGCATGTGACAAGGTTGAAATCTGTTAAATTTAGTTATAAATAAATGTTCAAATAATTTTAAAAATAATTAAAACGATTTATTTCACGTGAATATCACTTCATGTTGAGAAAAGAAATGGGATGTTACTTGAAAAACATGCAAGTATGTTTAGTTGAAAATCCTGGGAATCTGTATGTTATAGCATTGAGCACCGAATCTGTTATCGACTTGTTAGGGCTGACATTCAATCTTCAGCCTGCGATGGATTCCTCGTGCCTGCCAGGGTGCCTGGGGAGGGGCAGTGCAGGGCACTAGTTCCATAAAGTGATGGAGGTATGGACGTCGCCTGTCTATCTTTCATTAGCCATATATCTCTTTCCCAGGGGTGCTACAGATACAGCTCAGCTTATCACCAGAAAAGCCCACCCCATCACCGAGAACATATCAAAGAGAACTACCTCAAGAAAGCAGCACCCACCATAAAGGCCCCCCACCACCCAGGTGATGCCATCTTCTTGCTGCCAGCATCAGAAACGAGAGGAAGGTGCTCTTGGTCTTACACTAGCAGGTTCAGAAAAAAAAAATCAATGGCTGGCGTTTCTGGGAGCAATTCGGATTGCAGGACAGATACATCGCAAAGGTGAAGAAGTATTCCAACAGGTGGATGAAGCAACTGTGCCTGAAAGGGGACTTCAAAGACAGTATAAGAACAAAAGGTATGTAACACAGCAAAATTATTGGGAAGTTAGAAAATTAGGAAGCTTATAAAAACCAACAGAAGGCAACTACAAATAGGAGAGAAAAGGTGAAATATGAAGGTAAGCTGGCCAATAATGTCAGAAAGGATACTTACTTCTTTCAGATATATAAAGAGTAAAAGAGAGGCGAGGGTGGATACTCGACTGCTGGAAAATGACACTGGACAAATAAATACTGGATTAACTTAATTTCACCACCCTGACTATATGTGATGCTGCTTTCAATGAGCTATGCCCTTATTCTCCTAAATGCCTCTGTTCCATTACGTGCCTTAGTAGTAGTACAAGTGCTATGAATTTCACTTTCCAAAGTGCGTCACTTCTCGCTTGTCTGTTTTGAAATCATTTGCCTTTCCTCGTTCCTTCAGTGGTTGGGATGATGTTGAGGTCCATCATTAAGGATGAGGTTTTGGTTTACTGGGAACACATGGTAAAGTAGGTCAAAGCCAGCGTGGTTTCCTTAAGGAGAAATCGTGCCTGACAAGTCTGTTGGAATTCTTCCGAGGAAATAACAGGCAGGAAGGACAAAAGAGTTTCAGTGGATATTCTTTACTTGGAATTTCAAAAGGCCTTTGACAAGGTGCTGTGCATGAAGCTGCTTAACAAGATAAGGACCCGTGGTATTACAGGAAAGATACTAGCATGGATAGAAGACTGGCTGACTGGCAGGAGACAAAGAGTGGGCATAAAGGGGCCCTTTTCTGATTGGCTGCTGCTGACTAGCGGTGTTCCGCAGGGGTTGGTGTCGGAATCTTTTCTTCTCGTGTTATGTGTCAATGATTTGAATGAAGGCTTTGTGACCAAGTTTGCAGATGATACGAATATAGGAGGAAGGGCAGGTAATGTTGAGGAAGCAGAAGGACTTGGAGAGATTGGGAGAATAGGCCAAGAAGTGGAATATGGTGTAGGGAAGTGTATGGTCATGCACTTTGCTAGAACGAATAAAAGCATCGACTATTTTTGAAAAATGGGGAGAGAACTCAAAAATCGGAGGTGCAAAAGGGACTTGGGAGTTCTTGTGCGGGATTCCCTAAAGGTTAACTTGCAGGTAGAGTCAGTGGTGAGGAAGGCAGATGCAATGTTAGCACTCGTTTAGAGAGAGCTAGAATGTAAGAGCAGAAATAAAATGCTGAGGCTTTATGAGGCATTAGTCAGGCCGCACTTGGAGTACTGTGAGCAGTTTTGGGTCCCTTGTGTAAGAAAGGATGTGCTGGCATTCAAGAGGGTTCACAGAAAAATCATGAGAATGATTCTAGGAATAAAATGGTCAAAATATGAGGAGCATTTGATAGCTCTGGCCTGTACTCACTGGAGTCTAGAAGAATGATGGGGAGTGTCATTGAAACCTATCGAATATTGAAAGTCCTATAGAGAGTTCATGTGGAGAGTCCGGGACCAGAGGGCACAGCCTTGAAAGAGAGGAATGTCCACTTCGGACAGAGATGAGGAGGAATTTCTTTAGCCAGAGGGTGGTGAATCTGTGAAGTTCAATGCCACAGCAGCTGTGGGGGCCAAGTCCTTGAGTATGTCCAAAGCAGGGGTTGATAGGTTTTTGGTTAGTCAGGATGTCAGTGGTTATGGGGAGAAGACAGGAGAATGGGGTTGAGGGGGATAATAATGGTGGAACAGACTTGATGGGCCGAGTGGCCTAATTCTGTTCCTATATCTTGAGGTCTAAAGCTGTCCCGGGGGTGATACAAGGTTGGGGTCTGCCCTGGAGAATTTCTTTGGGAGAAGTTCACATCAAACACCGTGTCACACATTTTTCAATCACTGCCAAATGCTTGATGTCAGTTTAATGGTCAATGATAGGCAGGCCACCACTTGGATTAGTGAACAGATGACCCATTGTGAATAACAAGATCCATTATCAAAAGAGGTGCTGAGCCCAAGTATGTTTCTGTTTTTACGAAAGCATTTTTGCTCAATATGCTAGGTTGCATGGCCAGTATAACAGACCGTTTCTAGGTCATTCTTATCAGAATCAGGTTTATTATCAGAGTCATGTAATTTGTTAACTGAGCAACAGCAGTTCAATGCAAATATGGAAGAGAAAAAATGATAATAATAAGATAAAAAAGAATGATAAATAAGTAAATCAATTACAGTCTATGTATATTGAATAGATTAAAAAAGTGCAAAACACAGAAATACTGTATATTAAAAAAGTGAGGTAGTGTCCAGGGATTGAATGTCCATTTAGGAATCGGATGGCAGAGGGGAAGAAGCTGTTCCTGAATCGCTGAGTGTGTGCCTTCAGGCTTCTGTACCTCCTACCTGATGGTAACAGTGAGAAAAGGGCATGCTCTGGGTGCTGGAGTTCCTTAATAATGGACGCTGCCTTTCTGAGGCACTGCTCCCTGAAGACGTCCCGGGTACTTTGTAGGCTAGTACCCAAGATGGAGCTGACTAGATTTACAATGCTCTGCAGCTTCTTTCGGTCCTGTGCAGTAGCCCCTCCGTACCAGACAGTGATGCAGCCTGTCAGAATGCTCTCTACGGTACAACTATAGAAGTTTTTAAGTGTTTTGTTGTTTGTTTATTCTGAGTATGTTGGTGTAGTGTTTATGTTATGGTTCAGGAAATATTAACATTGGAGAATAGCTGTCGAAATCGTGTCCGAAGCAATCCAAGGAATTAATTTGAAATTTTCTGTGCACGAAGTCGGGAAGGCAGCGATTAGTGTTACCATTGACCTGCTGCCGTTGTCTTTTTCAATGACAGATGTCTTTGCACTATTGAGGGGGGTACACACACAACTGCCCAGACAGGTAAGTGTGGATCATTCTACAGATGCACAGCGCAGTCATGTGTGCCAGTAGACTGAATATTTAAGGGGGTAGGTGGGGTGCCAGAGACATGAGGGTTAATAGATTAGTTGGTATAATTGGGTGGCGCTGGCTTGTTGAGCTGGAAGGTCTTATTGCGCTGTATGTCCGAAACAAAAGAAAAACTGGCTGCTAAAGGAAAGAAGCCCCTGGCTGTGAATGAAATGGTCAGTGTGGTGTTTGCACTTCAGTCCACCCGGAGGAAGGAACTGAGGTTAATTACCCAGAAGCATTCTGTTTTGTATTTTTTTCATAATAAACATGACAAGCTTTCTCCTGTTCATATTAGCACTTTGTCTCAATCCCATCTCACATTTAATTCTCTTAACTCCCTTTAATAATGTCTGCTGACCGCTGGAGTTCAGCAGCGAGCTGCAGACATGACTGCACTTTTCTCCTCATCTTAAAAACTTCCGGTTAAAGCAGCCTCGACGTTCCCTTGGAAAAGGTGTTATTTTTGTTCTGAGAACGCAGTAAAGTTGTGACAGGTTTGTAGGTGTTTTGATTACAGGATCGCTGTTTGTGATGTCTTCAGCTCCACCCTGTGCACTGAGTTCGCTCTAAGACTGCAGTCCAACTCACCATCTGTGGCACTGGTCTTCGTCACTACGAAGCTTCAGATACCCTGTCATTGGGTTCCTATCATCAAGTCCAGCGGACTTTGGACTTTGTGTGTAGAGTTGATTAGCATGGGCTAGCTCACAAACTTCCTGCTACTGTTCAGAGCACAGTTAACACAAGTCGCACTCTGAGATGTCACAGGAGCCAGCCAGGGATTATAAAGCACCATCAGTAACCAGACTGGGGTAATTTGTATTGTAAATTGCCATTTTCCCCAGAGGTGGAGAAATTAATTCTCCAGTGACCTCAGGCACTGTGAATGTCAGCAACAGCTCCGTAAAGGGCATCCTGTCCGGATCCAGCCTGGCCTGGTACAGCAATGGCTCTGCCCATGACCAAATGAAATGGCAGAGAGTTGTCAACACAGCCTATTCCTTCACACAGAACAGCCTTCCCTGCACCGTGGAGCTGGTCCCGTGCTCCCGTGCGCTGCCTCGGGAGAGCAGCCAGCATAATCGAAGACCAGAAACCAGAGTTGGAGGGGAAGGGCAGCAAGGGAACCAGAACAGATAGTGGAGCGGTTGTGGAGAAAGGAGTTGTTAAGCCTACGTACAGGTGTACGTACACAGGTGTGTACAGGTTTAAGCCGACGTACACAGGTCGAGCACAGTGGGACTAATGTTCTGAGCTGTGTATACTCCAATGCAAGGAGTATTGTAGGAAAGGCAGATGAGATCGGGGCGTGGATCAGCACCTGGAATTATGACATTGTCGCCATCAGTGAGACTTGGTTGCAGGACTGGCAGCTCAATATTCCGAGGTCCCATTGTTTTAGATGTGACAGAGCAGGAGGGATCAAAGGGGGTGACATTACTAGTCAGGGAAAATGTCACAGCAGTGCTCAGTCAGGACAGACTGGAGAGCTCGTCTGGTGAGGCTTTATGGGTAGAAATCAGGAATAAGAAAGTTATGACCAAGTTAATGGGATTATGTTATAGACCACCCAACAGTCTGCAGGATTTAAAGGAGCAAGTTTGTAGGAGATCGCACACTATTGCAAGAAACATAAGGTTCTGATAGTAGGTGATATTAACTCTCCACATATTGATTGGGACTCCCGTACTGTAAAAGAGCTGGATGGGAAGGAGTCTGTGAAATGGGCAATGATTCAGGAAGTCTCGACACGAGAGAGTGTGATACCAGATCTCCTATTAGGGAATGAGACAGGGCAGGTGACTGGATGACCAAGAACTGAGTGGGGAGATTTCAGTGGTGGGCGGCCAGAGTGGAAAATAGAGGGATGGGAGAGTACTGGGGAAGGAGGGAAGGAAACAAGCTGTTAATTGTCGGCTCAACCTGAGACAGTTGTCAGAGAGAACGTAGAATGGAAACCTAAGCTTTTCAAATGAGCCAGTGTAATTGAATTGATCCTGGTTAAACAAGCAGTGCTACGGTTAAAGGAGACATTGGAGAGTTGGATCAAACTTTTCACAAAACTTCCTGCTTTCCATCATCTTGAAATTAACTGCAATAACATGGAGACACGGAAGACTGCAGATGCCTGAAGCTGCAGCAACAATCTGCTGGAAGAACTCAGCGGGTCAGTCAGTATCTGTGGAGGGAAATGAACAGTCAGTGTTCTTTCCACAAGTTAACAGTTTACCGGAGGCTCGAGAGTGTCGGGGCAGAAGCAAGTGCAGCTGCTGTTGCTAGGGAGATTGTGCTTGGGATGTTGGAAGGTCAATAAGTCACCTGGACCAGATGGACTACACCCCAGGGTTCTGAAAGAGGTAGCTGAAGAGACTGTTGAGGCATTATTAATGATCTTCCAAGAATCACTAGATTCTGAAATGGTTGCAAATGTCACTCCACTCTTCAAAAAGGGAGGGAGGCAGAAAAAAGGAAATTATAGGCCAGTTAGCCTGACCTCTGTGATTGGGAAGATGTTGGAGTCGAATGTTGAGGATGAGGTTTCAGGGTTCTTGGAGGCACGTGATAAAATAGGCCAAAGAAAGCATGGTTTGATTAAGTGAAAATCTTGCCTGACAAGCCTATTGGCATTTTTAAGGAAATATCAAGCAGGTTAGACAAAGGAGAATTGGTGGATGTTATGTACTTAGATTTTCAGAAAGCCTTTGACAAGGTGCTGCATGTGAACTGCTTAACAAGATGAGAGCCCTGGTATTACAGGAAATGTACTGGTATGGATAGAGCATTGGCTGATTGGCAGGAGGCAAAGAAAGCTTTTATGATTGGCCGCCGGTGGACCAGAGGTGTTCTGCACGGGTCGGTGTTGGAACCATTTCTTTTTATAGTGTATACAATGATCTGGATGACAGAACTGATGGCTTTGCGGCCAAGTTTGCGGAAGATGCGGAGATGGGGGAGGGGCAGATGGTGTTGAGGAAGCAGGGAGTCTGCAGAAGGACTTGGCTTAGGAGAGTGGGCTGATAGAACATAGTGTTGGGAAGTATATGGTCATGCACATGGTTGGAAGGAATAAAAACAAATTATTTTCTCAATAGGGAGAGAATTTAAAAATCCAGGGTGCAAAGGGATTTGGGAGTCTTCATGCAGGATCCCCTGAAGGTTAACTTGCACATTGAGTCAGTGGAGTGGAAGGCAAATACAATGTTAGCATTCGTTTCAAGAGGACTAGAATATAAAAACAAAGATGTAATGCTGAGGCTTTGTAGGGCACTGGTGAGGACTCACTTGGTGTATGGTGAGCAGTTTTGGGTCCCTTATCCAAGAAAGAATGTGCTGACGTTGGAGAGGGTTCAAAGGAGGAGCAAGAAAATGATTTCAGAATTGAGGTTTGTTATATATGAGGAGTATTTGATAACTCTGGGCCCGTTAGTCACTGGAATTTAGAAGAATGGGAGGGATCTCACTGAAACCTATTGAACATTGAAAGGTCTAGATAGAATGGATGTGAAGATGATGTTTTCTTTTGTGGGGGCATCGAGGAGCAGAGGGCACAGCCTCAAAATAGAAGAACATCCATTTAGAATAGAGATGAGGAATTTCTTTAGCCAGAGGGAGGTGAGTCTGTGGAATTCCTTGCCCCAGACAGCTGTGTAGGCCAGGTCACTGGGTGTAATTAAGGTGGAAGCTGATAGATTCTTGATAATTCAGGGTACGAAAGGTTAGGGGAGAAAGTGGGGGAATGGGTTGAGAGAGAAATGGATCAGCCATGATCGAATGGCAGAGCAGGCTCGATGGGCCAGCTGGTCTAGTTCTGCTCCAATGCCTTATGGTCTTATGTTGCAGCTCTATAAAATTCTGGTTAGACCACACTTGGGGTGTCATGTTCATTTCTGGTCACCTGATTATACGAAGGAAGTGGAAGCTTTAGAGAGGGTGCGGGGGAGATTTACCAGATGCTGCCTGGATTAGAGAACATTTCTTATGAAGAGAGGTTGCATGAGCTAGAGCTTTTCCCTTTGGATCGAAGTAGGATGAGGGGTGACTCGATAGGGATGTACAAGACCATAAGGGGCATAGGCTGAATGGATAGGCAGAGACTTTCTCCAAGGTGGAAATGTCTAATCAGTAGGGTATAACCTTAAGGTGTTTGGAGGAAAGTATACGCAGACAGTGGTGATTGAGTGAAACACCCTGTCTGGGGTGGTGGTGGTGGTGTAGGTAGGTAGTATAGGGGCACTTAAGAGATTTTTAGATTGGTACATGGATGAAAGAAAAATGGAGGACTACATGAGAGGGAAGTGTTAGATAGATCTTTTTTTTTATTGAGATACAGTGTGGAACAGGCCCTTCTGGCCCTTTGAGCCATGCCATCCATCAACTCCCAATTTAAAACCAGCCTAGCTCCAAGACATTTTACAATGACCAATTAACTGCCTTTGGACAGTAGGAGGAAACCCACATGGTCACAAAGAAAACATACAAACTCCCCCCAGGCAGTGGCAGGATCTTGTCGAGGATCTCAAAAGGTCGGCACGACATTGTGGGCCAAATGGCCTGTGTTGTGCTGTAAATGTTCTAGTGTCTATGTTCTCAGTAGTGCTGTGATGTTTTTGTGACCTGAGTTAATCTAATAACTGCTGCTGTTTTCCCCTCAACCGTCAGGCTCTTGAACAAAAGGTGATAACTACACTCACTTGCCCATCTGTTGAGATGTTCCCGCAACCAATGCTCTCACTTTAAGGGCTTTTGACCTTGTTATTTTATGTTCTGGTTATTTGTTGCTATTTATTTATATTTGCATTTGTACAGTTTGTTGACTTCTGCACTCCTTCATTGATTCTGTTCCAGTTACTATTCTATAGCTTTGCTGAGTTTGCCAGCAGGAAAAAGCATCTCCGGGTTGTATGTGGTGACGTGTATGTACTCTGATAATAGATTTTACTGTAAACTTTGGACTTTGGAAAATCTAACCCATACCTTTCACTTGTGAGCGTTTTGCACAACCAGCAAAGTAAAAGAACTGATTATTTGCATTATGTCCTGTCACCTAATTTCTTTGCAAGGCACTGAGCCACTTTTCTATTTATCGGTGTTTCCAATTTGCCCTGATTGTGAATGTGTTACGCTTCAGCCTAATAGAGCAAGCACACATTGGCCGGCTGCTCTCAAGCATCCTCTCAAAATGAACAGCAGTGCAGGCCATTGGGCCCTTCAACCCTGTGGGAGTAATACCTGAACTTCCTGACAGTGTAGAACTGGCCATTTACCGCCTAAGCGTATGTTTGTCATCTGTGGATCCCCCGACACCAAGTTTCAATTAATCACCTGTGATTACCTCGGGGATTAGGAGCATGTGCCGAAATCCGGAAGCAAAACCTCAAGCTGAAATGAAAATGGGAGTGTCTGAGAGGGCAGGAGATAAATAGAATCAATGGGCTAATGTGAACTGCTGGTTTCTTCGGATGCTTGCCCTGGCCCGGTTGGTAGCATTCTCATGGTCAACCATGGTAAGCACAATGCTTTACAGTACCAGTGACCTAGGGTTCAATTCCTGCAGGTGCCTTTAAGGAGTTTGTATGTTCTCCCCGTGACCGTGTGGGTTTCCTCTGGGTGCACTGGTTGGTACATTACTTGGTCATTGTAAATTGTCTTGCTATTAGCCCAGGGTTAAATTGGGGGGGTTGCTGGGAGGTGCAGCACGGTGGGCCGGAAAGGCCTATATGGTGCTGTGTGTCAATCAGTCTCTGAGTTTTGCAGTTAGATCCCACACAATCTAGGCTGATACCACGCACTGTCACAGAGCAATTTCTTGGATAGGATGCCAATCAATTTCTCACATCGATGGAAAAGATCCGTTATAAGGTGAGTTCCGCCAAGTATTCTGGCCACCAGCCAACCTAACTGTTATCGGTTAAATATCACATTGACATTTGTGGGAGCAAGTTCTGCGCAAACTGCTGCTGCATTTCCTACTGTCTTTCTAAAGTAATTTATTGTCCCTATTACATCTTCAAATCTGAGCTGATATTAATGCAACACCTTCTTCCTGTAAATGTTTCAGATTCAAACATTTTCCTGTTTCACTTCTAGTTTGCGCTTCCCCTTTGCCTAAAGGTGACATTTTTGGTTACCGTGCATCATAACAGTTGCCCAAACTCACCTTTCTGATGGATATAACACGGAGCTACCCAGTGAGTTATCCGCCCTCTACCATTCCCCTTTAATAGATTCAGAGCTCATTGTCATTACATGAACGCAAGGTAAAGAGGTTGGAATAATCAGATCTCCTCTTTATCAACTTCCTACCAAGGATGTCGACGATGGAGGATTCATGAGTGGCTCAGTGTGTTTGAAACAATCGTGGTTTACTGGCAAACGTCCCTTTGAGCTGCCACTGTGAATAAATCTCACTTGAGTACCCAAGTATCAAAGAGGAGCAGTTAACATCTGAAGAACCAGGAGCTAGCGACAGTCTGCTGCCTGTCACAGGATTGGGAGCACACTGTCTGAAGCTGTGCTGATTAAGTTGGATCAGTAAGCGGAGGCTACTTGAGAGCTGAGTTTCTGTGGCACTAGCAGCTGCCTCGTGTAAATACAGCTAATAGGATGAGCAGAGGCCCCATCTGACCCGTAAAAGAGATTACATCTTCCCATCAGGATCACTTCAGAAGCAGTATTTTCTACTCTTTTGCTCTGTCACCGCACCTGTGAGTTTGCCTGCATTGGCTTCCTGAGTTTGGCGCGGTTGATTTTTTGAAAGAAGACATCTTACTTCGCCCTACCCATCTACCTTATCTCTCCGTTCCCTTGGAAGAGCTGCAGCCACCACCTTGCTTTGGAAGACGAATGGACTCAGGACATTCTGACCCGGTCTACAGAGTCACACTCGGCTCCCCGCTACCTCCTGTGGATCTTATATGCTGTTGTTGAGGTCAATATCATCAGGACTAGCGTTAGCAAGAAACGGGCTCCACCACTGAAAACTGCTGAAGGATTATCTTATGAAAGCTCCTTCACCTAATCATGCATATGCCATTTGGATTAGTATTTTTTATCATCATTTTTGCAACGAGCCCAATTACTGGGAAGGAAGGTGAGTTAGTATTAGTTTTGCTAGTATTGTCATGTAACATACCCAAATAATTGATGAATTGAAAATGGCAGACTTTCATTCAGAGTGTGACGTAAAGAGAATATTAAATCATCGTAAAGGTCTGCAAATAGACTTCTGCCTTTTTAGAGACACAAGAGGCTGCAGATGGGGTAACACACAAAGAGCTGGAGGAATTCAACAAGTCAGGCAGCATCTACGAAGAGAAATGAATAGTTGGTATGTTAGTTCAAGACCTTCATCCGAACCTGATGTTCATTGTCAATTTCTTTCCATAGATCTGCCTTATCTTCTGAGTTCCTCCAGTGTTTTGTGTGCTGTCTTTGTATATTGTGTTCCAATAAATATTATTAAGCAAAAGTGGCTGACAACAGTCGTAATGCCAAGAATTAAAGACTCATTCTTTGGTGACCCCCTCAGGATTGAGGATAGTGAGTTTCCACTGTGGTTCTGCGGTGATCGTTGAGGTCAATGTAGGAACCACAGACTATCACAGCTGGGGAAGGAGGTGTCTGAAGGACAGGCAGGCTGGCAGCTTGGAAGTTGGCGAAGTCATTCTGCTGTTTACGCTGGACTTCTGTGTTCTCCCATTGCATGGGCTTCAGGTAGACAGGCTATCCTGAATGCTTTGCTGCTTTGATTGGACACAGATCAGAGAGTCTCAGGAATTGGAATGGTTCTTGCTTTTTCAAGAACGGTCATGATCCTTTCTTCCCTTTGTCTGGCAGTTCTCAGAATTGAGTACCTCACCTGGGCACTGAAATGATGTGGCTGCTAAATGGAACCAATTAGGGTTAATTGAGGTCTCAGGATGAGAATTCGGACCTAGGAGAGGATACCGATATTGGTGTGTTAATCCTTCCGGTGGATTGGGAGAAATGTGGATAGGTAATTTTGGTGGTGTAATTCTATTGTCTTGAGATGTCAATTGTAGTTACTCTAGGTCTCAGAACTATTTGGAGGTTAGGGATTGCAGTGACCCAGATACCCCCTTCATAGACTAGAGGACAGATGCTGATGGTACCAATTTTATAGAGCATTAGTTAAACTACACATGAAGTACTTTGATCTCCACACTTTTGGAAGGGTATGGCTGCACTGGAGAAGATGCAGAGAAGATTCACCAGGATATTGCCAATGTGGAACGATTCAGGAATGGGGAGAGACTGGATAGGCTAGGTGGAGGAAGCTAAGGGGGAATCCAGTAGGGGTATAAAAATATGAGGGCATAGATAGTGGGAACTATTTCTCCGTAGCATAGGTTTAGGCTAGAGATAGCAGGTTTAGAAGAGATCTGTGAGTGGTTTGAATTTGGAACACACTGCATGAGGGATGGTGGATGCATGAATTTTCACATTTAATATGTACCTGGATGACCACTCGAATCCCCAAGGCAAGGAGGCTGGTAAATGTGGTTTGTGTAGATGGATGCATGAACATAGTTGCTTTAGTGTCCTGTTTTAGTGTTGTCTGACTCATTGACAATGGATTTTGTGCCATGGTTAAGGTCTTAACTTCCAATACCTTCCTTTCTGTTGATTAATGGCCATATTGGTGCATTGTGGGCAATGGAAATTTTCCGCAGTAATGTCTGCCTTTGCAAGCGGTGGTTTCCGAGGTATGGGAAGTATCCGTGTTTTTCAGGGCCTTACTGTGCTTGTTTCCAAAGGGCAGGTGCTGTACAGCATCGGTAGATACTTCGTCTTTGCTTCCTATGTTGAAAGATTGGAGCGACTGGGCTTGTATACACTGGAATTTAGAAGGATGAGAGGGGATCTGATTGAAACATATAAGATTATTAAGGGATTGGACACACTGGAGGCAGGAAGCATGTTCCTGCTGATGGGTGAGTCCAGAACTAGAGGCCACAGTTTAAGAATAAGGGGTAGGCCATTTAGAACAGAGATGCGGAAAAACTTTTTCACCCAGAGAGTGGTGGATATGTGGAATGCTCTGCCCCAGAAGGCAGTGGAGGCCAAGTCTCTGGGTGCATTCAAGAGAGAGTTAGATAGAGCTCTTATAGATAGCGGGGTCAAGGGATATGGGGAGAGGGCAGGAACAGGGTACTGATTGTGTATGATCAGCCATGATCACAGTGAATGGCGGTGCTGGCTAGAAGGGCCGAATGGCCTACTCCTGCACCTACTGTCTATTGTCTATTATCAGTCCTGAAGATTAGCTCCACTCTTTCAGGATGTTTGATGAAAGCGAGGCGTAACATTGTGGTGAGATAGACTGAGAGGAGATGGGTCAAGGAACACAGAACAATATAGAAGAGGAACAGGCCATTCAGCCCACAATTCTGTGCCAAACCAGCAAATCAGAAACACACAAACATTAGTCCCTCCTATCTAAACAATGTCAATATCCCTCTATCTTCCTTACGTCCACATGCTTATCCAAACACCTCTAATGTATCTGCCTCTACCACCATACCAGGCAGCGCGTTCCAGGCATCTGTGAGTTTAAAAACTTACCCCTCACATCCCCCTCTCACCTTCAATGCATGCCCTCTGGTATTAGACATTTCAACCCTGGGAAACAGATACTCCCTGTCTATATCTCTGCCTCTCATAATCTTGTAAACCTATACCAGATCTCCCCACAGCCTCCTCCACTCCAGAGAAAACAACCCAACTTTATCCAGTTTCTCATGACAGCACAAGCCCTCCAAACCAGGCAGCACCCTGGTAAACCTCATCTGCCCCCTCTCCAAAGCCTCAACACCCTTCCTATAGTGGGGCAACCAGAACTGCATGCAAAATCCAGATATTCTAACCAGAGTTCTATTAAGCTCTTTAAAGTTGCAGGACAACCTCCTGACATTTGAGCTTAAGGACTCGACTGATACAGCATGCCATAAGCCTTCCTAACCACTTTATCGACCTGTGTAATCACTTTCAAGGAGCTACGAACTTGGATCCCAAGATCTCTCTGCTCAGCAAGATCGTTAAGGATCTTTCCCTTAACAGCGTACTGGCTCCTTGCGTTTTCCCTACCAAAGTACAACACCTCACGTTTACCTGGGTTAAACTCCATCTGCCATTTCTCTGCCCAGAAATGCAACTGATCTATATCGTGCTGTATTCTTTGCCAGTCTTCGACACTATCCACAACTCCACCAGTCTTGGTTTCATCTGGAAACCTATAAATCCCATCTATAAATTCACTGAGGGTGCAACCATTTTTAGCGGAATCTCAGATGGAGACGAGAAGGTGTCCAGGAACGAGGTACACCAGCTAGTAGAGTGGTGATGCAGCAACAACCTCACACTCAAAGAGCTGATTGTGGACTTCAGAAAGGGTAAGATGAGGGAACACAAACTACTCCTCATAGAGGGATCAGATGTGGAGAGAGTGAGCAGTTTCAAGTTCCTGGGTGTCAATATCTTCGAGGATCTAACCTGGTCCCAATATGTCAATTCAGCTATAAAAAAGGTAAGATATTGGCTATATTTCAGCAGGAATTTGAGGAGATTTGGTTTGTTGCCTAAAACACTCAAAAACTTCTTCAGATGTACTGTGGAGAGCATTCTGACTGGCTGCATCACCCTCTGGTATGGGGGGAGGGGTCTGTTGCACAGGATGAAAGTAAACTGCAGGGGGTAGATAATGGGTACTAGCCTCTGTGGTATCCAAGACACCTTTAAGGAGTGGTGCTTCAGAAAAGCAGCCTCCATCATCAAGGACCCTACCACCCAGAACAGGCCCTCTTCCCATTGTTACCATCTGGAAGAAGGTACAGGAACCTGAAGGCACACACTCAGCGATTCAGGAACAGCTTCTTCCCCTCTTCACCAGATTTCTAAATGAACGTTGAATCCATCAACACTACCTCACTACTTTTTCTTTTAATTTCTCTTTTTGCACTGCTTAATTTATCTGTTTAATATACATATACTTAATGTAATTCAGTTTTTTTCTATATCTATCATGTATTGCATTGTACTGTTGCCGCAAAGATAACAAATTTCATGGCATATGCCAGTGATATTGAACCTGATTCTGAACCCACTCATCTACACTTTCAAGCAGGTCATTTATATACATCACAAATAGCAGAGGTCCCAGCACAGATCCCTGTGGAACTCCACTAGTTACAGACCTCCAGCTCCAACAAGTCCCTTTAACCACTAGTCTCTACCTTCTATACGCAAGCAAGTTCTGAGTCCAAACGGCCGATTCACCGTGGACCCCATGCATCCTAATCGTCTGGATTAGTCTCCCATGAGGGACTTTGTCAAGTGCCTTACTAAAATCCACGTAGACAACATCCACTGCCCTACCTTCATCAATCTCTCTCATCACCTTGTCAACAAACTCAGTCAAGTAGGTAAAACACGACCTGCCCCTCACAAAGCCAGACTGGCTCTCCCTAATTAGGCTTTGTTTGACACCAGACGTCACTGGTATTGTCGACCCATTGCTTAGTATTATGCAAGTCATCACGAAACAGGCTTAACCAGTCGATAAAGTCTTTCCTGGAATTTCTCTAAATCTACTCTTGCCTCACTCTGCTTCTTTTAAGATGTTTCCTGAAACCTATCCATTTGGACCGAGTGTTTGTTCACTCGTCCTATTGATTAATCACCCAGTGGAACATTTTAGTGTTTTGTAGGTGAATTATAGAAATTTCCAAGTATGTTTACAATGACGTAAACGAGTAGATATATTCACTCTAGAGAACAAACTGACCCACTAAATCTTGACAATGTAAAGGCCTTCGGTATAGCTGGAAAGATGGATAAACCTGGTGGGGCCTGAGGCTGCCAAGTCCTCTGGGTTAAATGAGATGTAGCTCAGAACAACAAACATTTCCAAGAAACTTTGATTAAATTCTGCACAATTTTAAGGAGGTAAACATTATAGCTGTAAGAAATTATTGCAAGGTTTCAAGTAAAAGGTGTATAATTGGGCTAGATTTCGTGAGAATTCAGGTTCTGAATCAGAAAATTTTTATGACGAGAAACAGGTATTACTGTTTATTTTATTGAGGTACAGCATGGAATAGACACTTCCAGCCCTTTGAGCTGTGCTGCCCAGCAATCTCCAATTTAATCCTAGCCCAATCAAGGGACAGCTCTCAATGACCTGTTAACCTACCAACCGTAGGACTGTGGGAGGAAACCAGAGCACTCGGAGGAAACCCACGCAGCCACGGGGAGAACGTACTAACTCCTCACAGGCAGCGGCGGGAATTGAACCCGGGTTGCTGACACTGTAAAGTGTTGTGCTAACCACTGCGCTTACTGTGCTGCTACTATGGAGACCCATAACACTAGAATCCAAGAAAGTTGAGGAAAACCTGGCGAAGATCAACGTTAAAACCCACATGGATGAAATCCTATTGGTCACATTTGCTAATGTCACTGAAGTGGGGATAGCAATAGAAACCGAATTGTGTGCGGTCTTGGTCACCCATTGCAGGAAAGGTGTGGAGGACACAGAGAGGGTGCAGAAGAGGTGTACCAGGATACTGCCTTGATTAGAGGGTGTGAGCTAGAAGGAGAAGTTGGACGAACTGGGTTGTTTTCTCTAGAGCGGCAGAGGCTGGGCTGGGAGCAGACCTGATAGAAATATATAAGATCGTGAGAGGCGTAGATAAAGTGAACAGTCAGAATCTTTTGTTTTCTCTCAGAATGGAAATGTGAAATCCATTGAAGATGGGGTGGGGGGGGGGAGGATTAAAGGAGATGGGCAGGGCCAGTTTGTTTTTACAAAGAGAGTGGTGGATGCCTGAATGCCAGGGGTGGGGGTAGAAGCAGGTAAGATAGTGATATTTAAGAGTGTTTTCGACAGGTGCATAAATATACAGGGAATGGAGATCACGTGCAGGCAGAAAAGAGTTGGTTTAATTTGGCATCATTTTCAACGCTGACATTGTGGGTTTAAGGGTCTGTGCTATATTCCGTGTAAGTTAGGGGATGAAGCTACCTCCAAGTTACGAGGAACAGGATTTAAATTAGATCAACAATCTGTGAAGTAGCAAATATAATGTTATGTTGCTAACTGTAAGGTGGGGCATGAGGATGAATACGTATTAAAAGGGTGTTGCTATCCAGGGTACATTCCAAGGTATTGGCCTTTACCATGTACAAGACCGTAAAGCAGGGTAGAAACGAGTGACGTTAATTGACCAGCCTCCCTCAGATATCTGCTAGCAAATCTAGGAAGTAAAATACTAAGAAAGTGAGGAATAGGGTTCAAATGGGCAAACGGCTTTTCCTCGCCTTAAATACCCTTGCGCTGTTGCAAAATATTATATTGCTGTGTCTCAATCAGTCTTTATATGCTTTCTCCTTCAGCCTTTGACTTATCTTGCAAGGCTGTTGACTGAAAGAGTTAAGTTCTGAGATAGCAAATTCAGGATTGTGCTCTGAGCACTTGAGGATTGAGCAGTGACCTCTTTGAGAAGTTTAAGGTGATTAAAGAGTTTATCAGGCTAGATATGGTGAAACCATGTCTTCTGGTACTGGAGTCTAGAATAGAGACCTAATCTTGGTATTAAAGACATTCAGGAGCAACGTTAACAAGCACCTTTTCAGAGAAATGTAGAATTGCTTCCCCAAGCTTGCTGTGGCTGGTTCAATTGCAGATGATAAGCCTGGGATTGAAACATGTTCCATTAGAAAAATCTATTACAGGAGATGAAGCTGCAGTGAGATTAATGGAATTGCAAACTAGATCAATTTTAATGTAATGGAATGGTGGGGCTCCTTTTGCTGTTCCACTGTGACGCCCAGGCTGTGTGGGAGTACCTGCCAGGAACTTTCCCTGAACTAGAGAACTTGCATTTACGTGCAGAGCATGTAATCAATTTAAAAAGAAATATGACAATGCTTCCCATCTGTGTTGGTGGAACAGGACTCTGTAATATTGAATCAGAACTAGTTCTTGCTCGAGAATTTGTAAATAAATTTGCTGTGCTTTATTTTAGGTAAGTCTGGGCTGTTGTCCAGGCTGCAAATTCTGTTCATCTCACATCATTATCGAGCGAAACAATGCCTCCGGTTTGGGGTTTGGCAAAGAAGCGTTCATTTACCCTACTGCCATTAGTGTGGTGATGTTGACAAAACAGAGGCTGGCTTCATTAGTCCCAGTAATAGCTTTAGCAAGAATTGATTGCACATAAATAATCATGGTTCAGTAAGTAGGGCAGCATGTCTCCATGGAGCTGAAAGGCCCTTGTTTGCATTTGTACCTCTGATGCTTTGCTGTACATAATACATAGCATTAACACCGAGAGCATTGTAATTATCTCTACTTTGAAATTAAATAAGGCATGTATAAATACAGAAATAAAGAAATTCTAAAATGGCAAAAATTTGAAAAAATTAGAACAGGCATATCTCTTGGAGCTCTTTTTATTATTCAAAGTTCAAAGTAAATTTATAATCAAAGTACATATATGTCACCATATGCAATCTTAAGATTCATTTTCTTGCGGGCATGCTCAGTAAATCCATAATAGAATAACAACCATGATAGAATCAATGAAAGGCCGCACAAACTTGGGCATTCAACTGTTGTGCAAAAGACCACAAACTGCAAATACAGTAAGAAAGAAATAGATAGGATAAAACTTCAGTTATTCCGAAGGAAATTATTGTTGCAAGGTTGCTCAGTCAGTAATATATACTCTTAAAATACAAAATGTAAGCATTGAGGTACAAAAAAAGATACAAAATGTGCATTAAAAAGTAACAGTGCAAAATATAGATGTGCAATGAAACCATGGAGGAGGAGTTGTAGAGTCGTATAGCCACCGGGGAAAGGGATCCTGATAGCATCAGTCTGTTACTAATACAGTGCTGCTCAGTGTGGCGTGGAGGGACGAGAAGGATAACAATAATAAATGGAGAAGCAATAAGGATCGGGAGCATATTTAAGAGACTACTAGACAGGTATATGGAGGAATTTAAGGTGGGGGGTTATATGGGAAGCAGGGTTTAAGTGTTGGCACAACATTGTGGGCCGAAGGGCCTGTAATGTGCTGTACTATTCTATGTTACATGTTCTATGTAACATGAGCTGATGAGTCTTGAAAGTGAGTTTGTAGCTTGCGAGGGCATTTAAATGAGGGGTCAAGTGAAGTGTATTGGAGTTATTCCCTTTGGTTCAAGAGCCTGATGCTTGAGGGGTAATAACTGTTCCTGAAACTGGTGGTGTGAATCTTGAGGCTGCCGTACCTTCCTGATGGCAGCAGTGAGAAGAGAGCACGGCCTGGGTGGTGGGGGTCCCTGATGGTGGATGCTGCTTTCCTGCGACAACGCTACATGTAGATGTGCTCAATAGTGGGGAGGGTTTTACTCGTGATGGACAGGGCTGGATCCACTACATTTTTTTCCGTTCAAAGGCATTGGTGTTTCCGTACCAGGCTGTAATGCAGCCGGTCAGTCTACTCTCGACCACACATCTATGGAAGTTTGTCAAAGTTTTCGATACCATCTTTGCAAACTTTGCAAACTCCTAAGGAAGTAGAGGCACTGTTTGTACGTCCTGGGCCCAGGGCAGGTGCTCTGAAATAACAACACCGAGGAATTTTAAAGTTGCTGACCCTCTCCACCTCTGATCCTCTGAGGACTGGCTCATGGACCTCTGGGTTCCTCCTCCTGAAGTCAATCATCTGCCCCTTGGTCTTGCTGACATCGAGTAAGAGGTTGTTGGTGTGGTGCCACTCAGAAAGATTTTTAATCTCCCTCCTCTCTGACGATTCATCACCATCTTTGATTCGACCTACGACGGTCACAGTCATTAGTGTAAAGCGAGTAGAGCAGGGGGCTAAGCACACAGCTTTGTGGTGCACCTGTGCTGATGGAGATCATGGAGATTTTCAAAGATTAAAAATCCATTTATTATCGAAGAACATATAAATTATTCAGCTTTGAGATTTGTTTGCCTACAAGTAGCCACGAAGCAAGAAATCGGAAAGCACCCAATTAAAGATTAAATAAAAGAACAACACCTTGCAAGAGAAAGAGAGAAGAAACACAAATCGTGCAAACATCTGAAGCAAGCAAAAACATTCTGAACCAAATTGGACCCTCAGATCTGAACCCTGGAGCAGCTCGGAGTGGGCCCAAAGCCATATGAGCAGGCACGGAGCACAGCAGATGGGGCAGTCTTCATAGCCCAAGCGCCACAGACAGAGGAGTGACTATAGCGGGGAGCATGCGAAATCGTCTCTTGCCTCGGATCCCAACACACTGTCTTTTCAGTCTATCGGGGTCAGTATTTAAATTGACCAAACAGCAGAAGAGCAAAAGGATCCTGCGCCCTGGAGAGAGGAGTAAACATCGCAGGGAGTGAACGAAATTGGCTCTCGCATCCGATCTAGGCCTGCGTTAACTTTTCTGAACAGCAGATTGTATCTTGCATTAGGTCTCGGCTACTGCAAAGGGCTCAGGGCCTAGGTCACCCCACCAGTGACTCACTCCGGGCCCAGATTTCACCGCCCAGCCCAAAGCTACTCCTAAGCTCTTCAAATCAGCTCAGTGCTCTGAGCATTCTAACTTGCACCCAGGCCAGTTGTAGGGGCATCAGAACTCTTCTGCCCTGGCTCCAACTTCTCCTCTCAGTGCCAAGAGCAATCCAGCCTTGCACCCGGGCCAGTTGTATGGGCATCGGAACTCCACTGCCTTCAACCTCTCCTCCATCTGCATCAATTCTGCAACACATCATCCTGGCTCATCCCCTAAGCTCGCCTCACTACCGTTCACCCCCTCACTGTTTGCAGTGAAAATCTAACACAATTTACCTCAGTAAAGGTGTTTTTAGTGATGTTGTTAGTCAAATTTCTTAGCTTTTTAACTACTTGTGAGCTGTCGCATGCATTCAGTAGCACCATCTTATCCGGAAGAGATGTTGTTGCCAATCCAAACTGACTGGGCTCCTGGGCTCTGCAAGTTATTGTTCTGACTACACGCTGAACATCTAGATGATTGGCTGGAGCATGCAGAGTCCTGTGGTGTCTACGGCTGAGACCTGGCCCTGTAGAAGCAAGTAACATCCTTCTGCTCTGAAGCGGTTTGAGATGTTCACAGGACAACTACACAAAAATCTTTTCCTTTAATGTTGGTCCTAGCTGGGACATCTTTTAAACACTGATCCACGCTGTGGGTTAAAATTAGAAGGGAATTACCCTGCTCTTTCCATGACCTCAGAGCATCATGTGATGCCATCAGCCAATGGGTTGCTGTACAAATGCTGTCACCGTTGTGCGGTAGGAACCATAGCAACCAAACTGTGAACAGCAAGATTTCATGATGACCAGTGAGGTAATGATCAGAGTTGGTTTCAGTGAGGGGTAAAATTGACTAGAACTCAAGGGAGGACGTCCTGTTCAATCTCTAGAACCACTTGCATCCTCGGAAACAATTGAGATAGCATTGTTTACCATATGAGGAAAGAGAAGCCCAACCATGCAGTGCTCCCATACTACCACTGCCATGCAGTCTAGATCTGTTCATGTGTCTGAAGCAAGTTTAAACCCACCACCATTTATCTCAAAGATGGAGGTAGAGCTACCACGCCTTGGATCTGACGTGTAAGAGATCGCAGTCATGGGTTAAGGGTGAAAGGTGAGATGTTTAGGAGGAGCATGAGGGGGATTTTTTTCACTCAGAGGGTGGTGAGAGTGTGGAATGAGCTGCCAGCGGAAATGGTGAATGAGGGTTTGACGTCAACATATAGGAGAAGTTTGGATAAGTACATGGTTGGAAGAAATGTGGTCCAGGTGCAGGTTGATGGGACTAGGCAGAATAATCATGGACTAGATGGGCAGAAGGGCCTGTTTCTGTGTTGTAATAGACAATAGACAATAGGTGCAGAAGTAGACCATTCGGCCCTTTGAGCCTGCACCGCCATTTTGAGATCATGGCTGATCATCTACTATCAATACCCAGTTCCTGCTTTGTCCCCATATCCCTTGATTCCCCTATCCATAAGATACCTATCTAGCTCCTTCTTGAAAGCATCCAGAGAATTGGCCTCCACTACCTTCCGAGGCAGTGCATTCCAGACCCCCAGTAATCTTCAAACCTGACAGATTTGTACCCAGACAACACCCATTAGGTAATGGTCTATGACTCTATGATTCTATCCGGGCAGTAATCTTCAAACCTGACAGAGTTTGTACCCAGAGCAGCAAACTGTCGGACTCAGGATTAATCACCCCACCTTGTGAGCTTTTTTCTCTCCATTTTAACAATATGGGAAATCCAGCAGCTAAAACTGTGAGCAGCAAGTTCCAAATCTGATCACTGAGTTCATGGCTTTTGGTTTCCTCGTGTTAGTAGAGGAACTGGCCATGTGTCGCAGAATGCCCAACTTTGGTTTCTGTTCAATTGGATAGTGATGGGGGGGGTTTTGAAAGTAGCTCCAGGACTGAGGTTTCAGATGCGAGATGAATTTCTGCCCCAGTTTAAGATGGCACTGCTGAAGGCAAGCAACAGCTTCCTGGTGGCTCAAAAGGTAAGGAATTTGACTAAAAACATTATTAATGACACCTTTTCTGAAGTAAATTGTGGTAAACTATCGCACACAAGCAACAAAGAGGAGAGCGGAGGCAAAGCTGATTTGGAGGGATGAGCCATGCTGGCGCATTGCAAGGTCAAGGTGTAACGTGTCGCGGATGGACACGGAATTGGAGTGAGCAACTTGGAGAGGCTTTGAGGCGAAGGTGTTTTGATGTCCGCTCACCTAAACTGGGTGTGAGGATGGAGTACCCTAAGCGCTGAGCCGATTTGGAGAGGTCAGGAACGGCTTTGGGCTGGTTGGCGAGCTCTAGGCCCAGAGCGTTTCACTGCACTGGGGCCTGGGTTCTAGAGGGGGACATGAGCCAGTGTTTGGCTAATTTAAACACCACCCCGATAGACTGGAAAGGCAGGGGGTCGGGACTTTCATTTGCTCTCCCGCAATGTTCATTCCTCTCTCCACAGTGCAAAGGCTATGAACTGCTTCATGTCTGTGAGCTTCACAGCAATTTGGCCCGATATATGATAAACTGAGACCAAGGCTTGGGCCTACTCTGGCTGTTCCAGGGAATTGGATCTTTGGACTCAATTTGGTTTGCAATGCTGTTGCTTGCTTCTATTGTTTGTATGATTTCTGTTTTTCCTTCTCTCTCTTTTTCTCAGGGCATTGGTTTTTGTTTTTTTTTTGACGGGTTCTTTTGGGTTTCTTGTTTTGTGGCTGCCTGTAAGCATACAAATCTCAAGGTTGTGTCATTCATGAATTCTTTGACAATAAATGTACTTTAAATATGCTAGCGATGCTAATTCTGATTCTGGGAACAGAACTAGACTGACAAGTGGAGAATAGGTCTCACAGCTCCCACGTGGCTACCTGGGGAGTACGATGGACCAGAAATGTCCACTACCAGCCACCCCCCCTCCCATGGATTTCTGATAAATTAACTGTCCCAGGCTCTGGGTGACAGCCCGAAGAGCAATAAGCCACTGAAGAGCCTCGGGAGCTGCTTCAGGGAACAGATTGATGAAGGCACCCCTCTGGTGCTTGGGCTTTGAGGATATCTTGAACACAATGAGGCTCAACGTCTGACCAAGCCACTCTCAACAAAGTGTCAGCTCAGCTATTTATAGTCCTCACTTTTAATTCTTCATGTGGTGCTTTCATTTTACATTTTGAGTCTCTTTATTGTGAGACAGCAGCTATTTTTTTCAAAAAGGTGTTTCAATGAAGTCGAATGCATAATAGAAAAGGTACACAGGTGCCGTAATAACGTCATGTGATGTTTTCTCCAAATCTTTTCACAATCAATTGATGTAAAATATTTTCTGCATCAGGTCACGTTTTATGTTACTGTAATACAAACAGCTGAAAATAGCACTCATTAATCTTCTAATAATGACTGCATCTCCCCAGGAGATGAAGAGCAAACTAGCCAGCATCCTAGATTTAGCAGAGATACACGGCAAGTCCAAGAAATACAATAGAATCAATGAAAGGCCACACTCAACGGCACAGACAAACAATGTGAAAATGCAAAGGAAAAAAAACAACAAATAATAATAATAAAGCAATACATATCAAGAACATGAGATGAAGAGCCCTTGAAAGTGAGTTTGGAGATTGTGGGAACAGTTCCGTGATGGGGCAAGTGAAGTTGAGTGAAGGTGTCCCCTCTGGTTCAAGAGCCTGATGGTTGAGGGGCAATAACCGTTACTGAACCTGGTGGTGTGGGTCCTGAGGCTCCTGTACCACCTTCCTGATTGGCAGCAGTGGAAACAGAGCGTTGTGTGGATGTTGGGGGTCCTTGATGAGGGACACTGCTTTCCTGTGGGTGTGCTCAGTGATGGGGAGGGCTTTTCTTGTAATGGACCGGGCTGTATCCACTACATTCTGTAGAATTTTTCTTTTATCATGCATACACAAAATATAGATAGGGTAGGCTTTTCCATTGAAATTGGATGAGATTGGAACTAGATATCACAGATTAAGAATGAAAGGTGAAGTGTTTAAGGGGAACATGAGGGAGAATTTCTTCATTCAGAAGGTGGTGAGGGTGGAACGAGCTGCCAGTGGATGGATGTGGGTCTGATTTCAACATCTAAGAGAAGTTTGGCTAAGTTCACGGATGGGAGCTGTAGGGAGGGCTCTGGGCCAGGTGTGGGTTGAGGGGTTAAGGCAAAATAATAGTTCAGCAAGGACTCGATGGGCTGAATGGCCTGTTTGTACGCTGTCATGTCCTACGACTCTAGATTTGACTTTCTACTGTAAAAGAAATGTATCATTAGGAGTAGACTCCCTCTGTGTTTGACACCCCGAAGCCAAATGGCAATGAGAGGGCTTACAGGAGCGAGTTATATCAGCTAGTTGAGTGGTGTTGCAGCAACGACCTTGCACTTAAAGTCATTTTTATCACTAAAGAACCAATTGTGGACTTCAGAAAGGGTAAGATGAGGGAACACAAACCAATCCTCATATTGGGATCAGAAGTGGAGAGAGTGAGCAGCTTCAGTTTCCTGGGTGTCAAGATCTCTGAGGACCTAACTTGGACCCAACATAAGGCTATAAAGTATCAAGACAGCGACTATATTCCATTAGGAGTTTGAAGAGATTTGGCACATCACCAAGAACTCTTGCAAGTTTCTGCAGTTGTACCACGGAGAGCAAACTAACTGGCTGCATCACCAGCTGGTATGGGGGTGGGGGGGTGGGAGGGGGGGGCTACTACCCAGGATCAAAGTAAGTCGCAGAGAGTTGTAAACTTAGCTCCATCATGGCCACCAGCCTCCGTCGTATCCAAGACATCTTCAGAAGTGGTGCCTCAGAAAGGCGGTGTCCATCATTAAGGACCCCCATCACCCAGGACATGCCCCCTTCTCACTGTTACCATCAGGAAGGAGGTACAGGAGCCTGAAGGCAGACACTCAATGATTCAGGAACAGCTTCTTCCCCTCTGCCATCCGATTCCTAAATAGACATTGAACCTGTGAACACAATCATACTTTCTTTTTAATTTCCTTTTTTTAGTACTGCTTTTTAATTTAGCTATTTAATGTTTAAGTATACTAATTATAAATTCACAGTTTTATTCCTCTCTATTATCTTGTATTGCATTGTACTGCTGCTGCAAAGTGAACAAATTTCACCACACATGCCGGCGATATTAAACCTGATTCTGATTCTGAAACGAGTGACGGGTTTTAGACATGACTGCACAATATAACAGAAAGGAAACGATGACATGGCTGGAGTAACATGAGCATCAATACAGATTCATCTTGGCCATTTGTGGCCTCCTGGGTGTGAGAAAATACCAGATAAAAATTCAAGTGTTTTTGGGAAGCAAATGAGGATAAGACTTTCCCAGTGAATGGTAGTGTCCTGGGGAATGTTATAGGACAGAGAAATCTGGCAGCACAAGTAGTGTCAGGGGTAGAGAGGGTGGTGAAGAAGGCATCTGGCATCCCAGCCTTCATCAGTCAGGGCGCTGAGTATAGAAGATGAGAGTTTGTGTTGCAGTTGTACAAGATGTTGGTGAAGCCACGTTTGGAACCCTGTGTTGAGACTTGATCACCCTGCTATAGGAAAGATGTCAATAGGCTGCAAAGAGTGCAGAGAAGATTTATGGGGCCACCGCAGATACTGGAAATCTAGAGCAATATGCACAATGTGCTGGGGGAGCTCAACAGGTCAGGCAGCATCTATGGATGGGAGTAAACAGTTGACGTTTCGGACCGAGACCCTTCATCAGGATCTATGAGGATGTTGTCTGGACTCAGGAGACTGAGATTTGGAGAGTAGTTGAGCAGGTTGGAACTGTTTTACATTGGAGCATAGGGGAATGAAGCATGATCACTTAAAGCTGTATAAAATCATCAGAGTCATGGATGGGGTGAAGGCGTACGGTCTTTAACTCGGGATTAGGGAATCGAGAAACAGGTTATGGAGGTTTAGGATGAGTGGGGAGAAATTTACTAGTGTTGGTATTGGGGTATTGGGTGTACAATTGTTAATTTTCTCACATTTTTCTTGTAGTTTACCTTTCCTATGTTTGCTTGTACCTTTATATATCACCTACATACATGCAATTGTTCAGTAAACTTTCTAGTAATTCCAGTAATTGTCCAGTAAATTTTTATAGAAACTTCTTAGTTTCAGTAGCAGGTGCCACATTACTACAATCTAGCTATCTTATTGGTCAGCTGTTACCAGTGGAGCTTCTGTCATCTCTCGTCTGGTATGAGAAGACCATGACTTTTTTAGTCTGCTCCATTCCTTTGTTTCTCTTGGTGCATCGTCCTGTTCTTCGCTTTTGTAATACTTAACAAAACACTCGCAAGTGACAGGCTTTATGCCTCATTCTTGACTTCTAAAGAATCTTTGGATCGCATAGGCACGAGGATCACACATCAGGAATGTTTTCACCCAGAGGGGGATAGGAATGTGGAATGAGCTGCCAGAGGAAGTGGTTGAGGCAAGTACATAAACAATATTTTTAAAAGATACATTGATAGGTGCACGGATGGGATCGGTTTCGAGGTATATGGACCAAATTTGGGCAAATGTGACTAGCTTGGTGTACATAGACCACTTGGACTGAGGGCCTGTTTCTATATTGTGTGACTCTACAACTCTAAAGTTCAAGCAGGTTGTGAAGAGATCATCTCAGTCTTCCATGTAAAATGTGCCTTTAAGAGCAGAGTGTTGAGTGAAGTTCTGCTTGGGACTCTGTCCAGTTTTAACGTCTGTTATCCGTGACGATGTTACGAACCAGACTTTGTAGATGTAATTGGGCGTTGAGGCTGAATGCCGTCTTGTTCTACCCCGTGACATAATGAGGTTGAGCATCCCAGTGGAGACCACACTCTGATCAAACAGAATGAGTACTTGAAATGCACAGCAGTCAGAGGACATCTGTGGAGAAACAGTTCACATCTCAGATCAAAGGTCTATCACCAGAAATGACTCCTGATACTGACAAATGTTCTCTGATCTGAAACATCAACTCTTGTCACCTACTGAGTGTTTCCAATCATTTCTATTTTTCTTTGTTTCAGAACCCCAATATCTACAGCTTTTTGGTTTCAGTATTATATCAAGTTTTATATACTGAGAACACAAATTGTAAAGAGTCCTTGAAAGTGAGTGTGTGGGTCGTAGATCAGTATACATGATTGAAGTTATCCCCACTGGTTCAGGAGTCTGATGCTTGTAGGATAATAACTGTTGCTGAAACTGGTGGTGTGGGACCTTAGGCAGGTGACAGCAGGCTTGTGAATGGTTGCCTTGAAATACTTGGAAGAACTAGTTGGCTTGATTTTCAGTTGCTTGTTCATTTCCGTCTTTGGTCCTTTACAATTTGTTTGTATTTTATCAATAGTATATTACAAAACCTCCAGTGCAAGGTTTGAGAGATTCAGAATGTGTGGTGGACCAACCTCGCAAAGAGAACTCAGCTTTGCGTAGACACCGGTGACCACAGAGGGTTTTATGGGGCCCTGAGAGCGGTGTATGGCCCTTCGCACCAGGTCCTGAGTCCCTTGCGCAGTGCAGACGGCCAGGCGCTCTTCGCAGACAAGGCGCCCATGCTGAATTAGACTCTCTTCAGCGCCAACCGCATGGACCAAGACTCAGCAATTCATCGCATCCCACAACAGGCGGAGAAAGCAGAACTGGACAAGATTCCAACCCTAGAAGAGGCTGTCAAGGCCACAGAGCAGCTGAGAAGTGGCAAGGCAGCAGGAGTTGATGGAATCCCTCCAGAGATTTGGAAGCATCAGGGCCCGGCGTTACACACCAAACTCCATGAGTTCTTTGTCTGCTGCTGGGAACAAGGCAAACTACTGCAGGACCTCCGTGAGGCAGTCATCATCGCCCTGTTTAAGAACAAGGGGGAAAAGTCCGACTGCTCTAACTACTGGGGGTAACTCTGCTCTCCATCACAGGAAAGTCCTTGCACGAGTACTGAACAGATTGGTGCCCATCATTGCAGAAGAACACCTCCCAGAGAGCCAGTGTGGATTCAGAGCCAACAGGAGCACCACCAACATGGTATTTGTTCTCAGGCAGCTCCAAGAGAAATGTAGGGAACAGAACAAGGGACTGTACATGACGTTTGTCAACCTTACCAAAGCGTTGGGACACTGTGAGCAGGGAAGGTCTGTGGCAAATCATGGAACGACTGAGATGCCCCCCAAGTTCCTCAGCATGGTCATCCAGCTACATGAAGATCAGCGTGGCCAAGTCAGACACAACGACGACCTCTCGGAGCCCTTCCCTTTAGGCAATGGTGTATAGCAAGGCTGTATTCTTACGCCTACTCTCTTCACCATCTTCTTCAGCAGGATGCTCGAAAGAGCCACAGAAGACCTTGATGACGAGGACGGTGTCTACATCCAATACCGCACCGATGGCACCCTGGTCAACCTGAGGCGACCGCAGTCCCACACCACGACATTGGAGCAACTCATCCGAGAGCTCCTCTTCACCAACGATGCTGCCCTTGTTGCCCACACAGAGGTGGCCCTGCAGCATATAACATCCTGCTTCACAGAGGCTGCTGAGCTCTTCGGACTGGAAGTCAGCTTGAAGAAGACAGAAGTTCTCCATCAACCTGCACCTCAGGAAGATTACCACCCTCCCCACATCACCATCGGCAAGGCAGAGCTGAAGACAGTCCAGCAGTTCAGTTACCTGGAGTGCACCATCTCGTCAGATGCCAAGATCAACAAAGAGATTGACAACAGACTGGCAAAGGCAAACTGCGCATTCGGCAGGCTGTACAGAAGAGTCTGAAACAACAAGCATCTGAAGAAAGGCACAAAGATCAGCATGTGCTGAGCCATTGTACTGACCACCCTTCTGTACGGCTCCGAGTCGTGGGTCACCTACCGTCACCAACATTGACGTCCTCGAACAGGCGGAGGTCACCAGCATCGAGGCCACGCTGTCGAAGACGCAGCTGTGCTGGGCGGGGCACGTCTCCAGGATGGAGGATCATCGCCTGCCCAGGATTGTGCTGTATGGGGAACTCTCCACTGGCCACCGTGACAGGGGGGCACTGAAGAAGAGGTACAAGGACTCTCTGAAGAAGTCCCTTGGTGCCTGTCACATTGACCATCGCCAGTGGTCTACTCTAGCCTCCAACCGCGAGGCCTGGCGACACACCATTCACCAGTCTGTCTCCTCCTTCGAGAACACACGCAGGGCCGGCCTTGAGGACAAAAGGAGAAGGAGGAAGAACGGTGACACAGCCGCACCAAACCCAGAACAGATTTTCCCTTGCATCCGCTGCGGCCGGGTCTGCCTGTCCCGTATTGGCCTCATCAGCCACCAGCGAGCCTGCAGCAGGCGTGGGCAGCCCCATTCCTAAATCTTTGTTCGCCAAGCCAAGCCATGATGAAATTACAAAACTTTGGAGTTTCTCCTGAACCAATCTGAATCCTCTGATCTGAACATGTGGAGGTGTAATGCGTGATTGGCAGATGGAAAAGAGATTTACTTACAAAGAGAGCTGATTCCCTTTCTCCTCCAAGGAGGTGTATGTGGACAAACGTGATCACAGATCAGCTTTATTCACCATATGTATTAGGAATTTCCTTTGGTGTGTGGTCGGGGCTCGACATGCAACAAAAATCAACATTCACCAGTTGTGAAGAATTGCATAAAAAGTACCGTTGGAGGTTAAAGGACAGATAGGGAGTAAAATGTGCATAAATACATAAATACCAGCATGTATTTACAATGTAAACAGCAATGTAAAGAGGTGTTTAAAGTGAAAATAGTGTAGTGCAGTGATGTGCTAACTAGCACAGTTGGTCAGATTAACTGCCCGTGGTAAAAACATATAAGATGGGTGAATACTTTTGTTTTAGTAGCCCTATAGCACTTTCCAGATGGGAACTTTCTGAAAAAGCAGTTTGAAGAGGGGGTAGAGTCATAGAGCCATAGAACGCCACAGCACAGAAACAGACCCTTTGGCCCTTCTAGCCCATGCTGAACCATTAATTCCGTTTAGTCCCATTGACCTCCATACCCCTCCCATCCTCGTACCTAACCAAATTTCTCTTAAACATTGGAATCGACCCTGCATCCACCACTTGCGATGGCAGCTTGTTCCTCACTCGCACCTCCCTGAGTGAAGACGTTCCCTTTAAACATTTCATCTTTCGTCCTTAACATAACCTCGAGTTGCAGTCTCACCCAACCTCCGTGGAAAAAGCCTGCTTGCATTTACCCTATCCATATCCCTCAAAACTTTAGAAACCTCTATCAAATCTCCCCTCAATCTTCTGCATTCAAGGGAATGAAGTATTAACCATTCGACCTTTTCCTCAAGTCCTGGCAACATCCTTGCTCTGCGCTCTTTCAATCTTACTTACTTCATTCCTGTAGGTAGGTGACCAAAATGGAACGCAATGCTCCAAATTAGGCCTCACCAACATCTTGTACAACGTCAGCATAACATCCCAACTCCAGTACTCAGTGCATTGATTTATGAAGGTCAATGGGCAAAAAGCTTGCTACCTGTGACGCCACTTTCAAGGAAATGATAGAGCTGTATTCCCTGATCCCTCTGTTCTACCGTATGCCTCAGTGCCTTGTCGTTCACTGTGTAAGACCTACTCGGGCTGGTCCTCCCAACGTGCAACACCTCACACTTGTCTGCATTAAATTCCTTCTGTCGATTTTCCAGTTGGTCCAATCCCACTGCAAGCTCTGATAGTCTTCCTCGCTGTCCATTTCACCCCCAGTCTTGGTGTCAGTTGCAAATTTGCTGATCCAGATCATTGATATAGATGACAAACGACAACGGACCCAGCACCGACCCCTGCGGCACTCCCCTAGTCACAGGCCTCCAGTCAGAGAGGCAGCCATCAACTACCACTCTCTGGCTTCTTCCACAAAGCCAATGTCCACTCCAATTTACCACCTCATCCTGAGAATCCAGAGACCAAACCTTCTTGACCAACCTGCCACGCGAGACAAGTCAAAGTCCTTGCTAAAGTCTATGTAGACAACATCCACTGTCTTGGCCTTCATCAACTTTCTTGGTAACTTCTTCGAAAACACTATAAGGTTAGTTGGACACGACATACCACAGACAAAGCCAGGTTGACAATCCCTAATCTGTCCATTATATATCCGGTCTCTCAGAAAACCTTCCAATATCATACCCATGACTGATGTCAGGCTCACCAGCCTATAAGTTCCTGGCTAATTCTTAGAGAGCATTTCTTAAACAACAGAATAGCATTAGCTATCCTCCAATCCTCTGGCAGCTTGCCCGTGTCTAAGGGTGTTTTAACTATCTCTGCTAGACCCCCTGCAATTTCTACACGTGACTCCACAGGGTTCAATGGAGCACCTTGTCAGGTCCTGGGTAGTGATGGACCCTAACCTGCCTCAGGACAGCAAGACCTCCTCTCCTGTAATCTGTATAGGGTTCAATGGAGCACCTTGTCAGGTCCTGGGTAGTGATGGACCCTAATCTGCCTCAGGACAGCAAGACCTCCTCTCCTGTAATCTGTATAGGGTTCAATGGAGCACCTTGTCAGGTCCTGGGTAGTGATGGACCCTAATCTGCCTCAGGACAGCAAGACCTCCTCTCCTGTAATCTGTATAGGGTTCAATGGAGCACCTTGTCAGGTCCTGGGTAGTGATGGACCCTAACCTGCCTCAGGACAGCAAGACCTCCTCTCCTGTAATCTGTATAGGGTTCAATGGAGCACCTTGTCAGGTCCTGGGTAGTGATGGACCCTAACCTGCCTCAGGACAGCAAGACCTCCTCTCCTGTAATCTGTATAGGGTTCAATGGAGCACCTTGTCAGGTCCTGGGTAGTGATGGACCCTAACCTGCCTCAGGACAGCAAGACCTCCTCTCCTGTAATCTGTATAGGGTTCAATGGAGCACCTTGTCAGGTCCTGGGTAGTGATGGACCCTAACCTGCCTCAGGACAGCAAGACCTCCTCTCCTGTAATCTGTATAGGGTTCATGGCCTCACTGTTGCATTTGCCTCACATCTATAGACTCCATTTATTCTGAGTAAATACAGACAGAGAAATCCATTAAAGATTTCCCTCACCTCTTTCAGCTACATGTCTCGATTACCACTCTGATCTTCCAGACGACCAGTTTTATCCCTTTATATTCTTTTGCTCTTAATATATAGGATTCTCCCTCACTTTGTCTGCTCGAGCAAACTCATGCCTTCTTTTAGCCCTCCCGATTTCCTTCTTGCTTTCTCCAACTTCTGGTAATTCCCTCCCTCTCCCTTCCCCATCCCACTTTCACTCTGTCTCCTCTTCTAGCTGCCTATCACCTCTCTCATGATTCTGCCCTCTTCTACTACCCATAGTGCTTTCCCCTGACATTCCTTCTTCACCTCTCCTGCCTATCCCCTCCCTGCTTCCCCTACCCCACCCCTTGATCTTTCCTCTGATTGGTTTTCCACCCTCCCCCCACCTTCTTTATAGGGCCCCTGCCACCTCCTTCTTCAGTCCTGACGAAGGGTCTCTGCCCGAAACATTGACTGCTCCTTTCAACGGATGCTGCCCAACCTGCTGAGTTCATCCAGCTTTTTTGTACGCCTTTATTTATTCCTGCCTGCCTGTACCTGCTCTGCATCTCCTTCTCTTTCTTAACCAGGGCCTCAACATCTCCTGAAAACTAAAGTTCCATAAACGTGATATCCTTAGCAGATCACACAAAATGCAGGAGGAACTCAGCAGGTCAGGCAGCATCTATGAATATGAATAAAAGTCAACGTTTCAGGCTGACACCCTTCTTCAGGAAGGGAAAAGATGCCAGAATAAAAAAGATAGGGTGAGGGGATAGCTCGAAAGTGATAGGTGAAACCAGGGGAATTGGAAAAATAAAGGGGTGGAGAAAAAGGAATGAGTTGGGAGAGGAGGGTGGACCATAGGAAAAAGGGAAGGAGGAGGGGTTACCCTGTTATCCTTGAGGATTGGAAAATTGCAAATGTCATTCCACACTTCAAGAGGGGAAGAAGGCAAAAGAAAGAAAATTATAGGCTTGTTAGCCAAACCTCAGTGGCTGGAAGAGTGTTGGAGTCCACTATTAGGGATGAGGTTTCGGGGTACTTGGAGACTAATGATAAAATAAGTCAAAGTCAGAAGTGTTTCTGTGAAGGTAAATCTTGGCTCACAAATCTGTTAGAGTTCTTGGAGGAAGTAACAAGCAGAGTGGACAAAGGAGAGGCAGTGGATATCATTTACTTGGATTTTCAGAAGGCATTTAATAAGGTGCCACACTTGAGGCTGCTTAACAAAAGAAAATCCCCAGGCATTACATGAAATTTCTGGCATGGATAGAGGAATGGCTGACAGCGAGCGGGAATAAAAGGGGCCTTTTCTGGTTGGTTGCAGGTGACTAGTGTCATTCTTCAAGGGTCAGTATTGGGACCGCTACTTTTCACATTGATATACATGGTGGAATTAATGGCTGTGTGGCAAAGTTTGCAAATGATACTAAGATAGATGGAGGGGTGGGTAGTGCTGAGGAATCAATGCAATGGCAGCAGGACTTAGACAAATTGGAAGAATGGGCAAAAAAAGTGGCAGGTGGAATACAGTGTTGGGAAATGTATGATAATGCATGTTGGTAAAAGAAACAAATGGTGGGGGGGGAGAAACTTGGGACTTAGGAGTTCTCATTGCAGACTCCCAGAAGGTTTATTCACAGATTGAGTCTGTGGTAAAGAAGGCAAATGTAATGTTGGCATTTACTTCAAGGGGAATAGAATATAAAAGCAAAGAGGTAATGCTGAGCCTTTATAAGACACTAGTCAGACCACACTTGGAGCATTGTCAACAGTTTTGGGCCCCATATCTCAGAAAGGACATTTTGTCATTGGAGGGAGTCCAGAGGAGGTTCATCAGGATGATTCCGGGAATGAAGGAGTTAACATATGAGGAACATTTGGCAGCTTTGGGCCTGTACTCACTGGAATTTAGAAGAATCCGGGGGGGTCTCATTGAAACTTACTGAACGTTGAAAGGACCAGATAAGGTGGATGTGGAGAGGATGTTTCCTATGGTGGGGGTATCCAGAACTAGAGGGCACAGCCTCAGAATTGAGGGGCAACATTTTAGAACAGAGGTAAGGAGGAATTTTTTTAGCCAGAGAGTAGTGATTCTGTGGAATGCTCTGCCACAGACTGCGGTGGAGGCCAAGTCCGTGCGTATATTTAAGGTGGAAGTTGATCGTTTCCTGATTGATCAGGGTATCAAAGAATATGGCAAGAAGGCAGGTGTATGGGGTTGAGTGGGATCTTGGATCAGTCATGGTGGAATGGTGGAGCAGACTCAATGGGCTGAATTGCCTAATTCTGCTCTGATGAGTAGCAATCCTGAGATTACAACCCCGGAGGTCCTGAACACTAATTTAGCACCTAACTTCCTGAACTCACTTGCAAGATCTTGTCACTCATCCTCACTTTTCATTGGTTCCAATATGAACCATGACCTCTGACTGCTCACCCTCCCACTTAAGAATGCTTTGGATGCGATACGAGATACCACTGACCCTGGCACCCAGGAGGCAACATACCATCTGGGAATCTCATTCTCATCCACTGAGCCTTCTTTCTGTTCCCCCAACCAATGAATGCCCTATCACCACAGCTCACCTCTTCTCCCCAATTCCCTCCTGAGTCACAGAGCCGCACCCAGTGCCAGAGGGCTGACCACTTCTGCTTTGCTCTGCTAGGTCATCCCCCCAACAGGGGAGAGAACGGGCTCTCTGCACTGTTCTTTATCCTGACAGTCACCCAGTTATCGGCGTCCTGCTCTCTGGGTGTAACTGCCTCCCTGTATATCCTGTGTATCAGCTCCTTAACCTCCTGAATGATCTGGAGTTCATCCAGACCAACTCCAACTTCTTAACATGCTGTGTTAGAAGCTGCAGCTTGCAGGCGTAGTTGTCAGGGAGACTGGACATCTCTCTGCCTTCCCACATCCCACAAGAGGAGCATCCAGTACACTGTCTGTCATCCCCGCTGCTCTAACTGTGCAAAAAGAGAGAAAGAATAAATAACAAGAAAGAATCTGCCTACAGTCTATGCCTCTCCTTGCTGTAGCATCGAGAGCATACCTCCCCACTCTAACACTGGCCCACTCACACAATGGCCGCTCTGCATAAACCTAACTTCCTTTTATTGGTCCTTGCCGTAGCATCGATGACACAAAGCCTTACCTCCCCACTCTTAACACTGGCCCACTCACACAATGGCCGCTCTGCGTAAACCTAACTTCCTTTTATTGGTCCTTGCCGGGCCTAATTATACACAATCCAATGTCTCCTTGGGAACCGAGGCATGCAAAATGTGCCCGCTGTCCCCACTCACTTCTTTTAAACGCTCTCTCTCGCTCTACGCAGTCTGGTGACTCCTTGGGACTGGGGCACCCAAGCTGTAGTGCTGTCTCGATTATGTACTCATCTCTCCACTATAAAACTCAGAATTCTGTAAGCGTTTTTATTCTCTTTCTAAACCCAAACTACCACCTTCAACAAAGGTGCAAATCAGTTTTTGCAACAATGCACAGTAAATCGAAAGGATAAATACAGACACTGGTCCAACGAGTGCACCTCATCCCACATTCATTCTGATTTTAGTCCCATCAACTTCCCCACCCCAGTTCCACCACTCACCTCCACACCTGGGGCAATTTGCATGGCCACTCAACCTTTGCGATGTGGGAGGAAACCAGAGCACCTGGAGGAAACACATGCAGTCACACAGCGAATGTGTGAACCTGGGATTCTGGCACGAGAGACAGCAGTTCTACCTCCCGAATCACACCGCACCCCAAACAGATTCAGCGATTGCTTCCAATAGGGAACATGGAATGGAGAAGTGCGCAGGGTTACAGGAAAGTGTAGGAGAATAGCAGAGGATGAAGTGCTTTTGCCAGGGCAGGCTCAATGCATTAATGTATAAGCAGGATAAGGTAGGATATGTCAAGACAGAATAGGGCAGGATGGAATGGGACGGGATGGGACAGGGTGAGATGGGGTAGGGCAGGATGGAATGGGACGGGATGGGACAGGGTGAGATGGGGTAGGATAGGATGGAATGGGATAGAATATGATAGGATGGGATGGGCTAGGTTCAACTCCATTCACCATATGCAGTTACACATATTAGGAATTTGCTGCGTTGTGTTGGTCAGGGTGTGATGTGCAACAAAAAACAGCATTCAACAATTATAACATAAAGAATTATATAAAAAATAAAGTTAGAGGTTGAAGTGTGGATATGAAATAAAATGTGCATAAATACCTGGCTGTATTTACAATGTAAACAGCTTTATACAAAGTGGTTTAAAGTGATGGCAGTGCAGTGCTGTGATGGGGTAATAGATGGTGGGGGGGGGGGGGGATTAATCAGATTAATGAGATGGTTAATCACATTAACTACCTGAAGGAAGAAATTGTTAAATAGTGTGATTTTTTTTTTTTTGTTTTTATAGCCCAATAATACTTTGCAGAAGGGAGCTTTTGAAAAAGGCAGTTTGCAGGGTTGTTGGTGTCTGCAGTGATTATTTCCTGCCCACTTCTTTGTCCTGGACACATACGAGTCCTGCAGAGATGGTAGACTGCAGCCAATGGGCTTCTCTGCTGATCCAACAGTTCACTGTGGTTTTCGTATATCCAGAGAGGATGCTGCACCAAAGTGATGGCTGATGTGATACTCTCTATCGATAATTGTTACCCACACTTCTCTCATTTATTTGATCGCAATATTTGAAGTTAATCTAAATTTTAAAAACAGACAGACATACTTTATTGATCCCGAGGGAAATTGGGTTTCGTTACAGCCGCACCAACCAAGAATAGTGAAGAAATATAGCAATATAAATAATAAATAATTAAATAATAAGTTAATCATGCCAAGTGGAAATAAGTCCAGGACCAGCCTATTGGCTCAGGGTGTCTGACACTCCGAGGGAGGAGTTGTAAAGTTTGATGGCCATGGGTAGGAATGGCTTCCTATGTCGCTCAGTGTTGCATCTCAGTGGATAAAAGAATAATTAAAATAATTTGTGCGTAGCAATTTATCAGTCTTTGTGTTTCCAGATGGTACAGCAGTTGGAAACAGTCGGGAGAAGAGCTACCCTGGGCATGCTGAGTCCTCTGGTTCAGCGAAAGTTCCAGAAAGAAGACAACAGTCCTCAGCTATTGGAAGAATAGTCACACTGACTAAGCAGCGGGCAAAACGTTCAACCTTCTTCCCAAACGGAGTGAAAGTTTGCACTACTGCTCCCATGAAACAGATCATGGCTAGTCACCTGGCATATTACAGGCTAAAGGGTAAGTAGTACACCCTGACTGAAGTTAGTTCGAGCTTGGATTACTTATGTGTAAAGGTAAGCAGCTACAAGGTTACTGAAAGACTTTGGCACCAAATTAAGATACAGGACATTCGCTCCTTGTGCAATGAACAACTGGTCATTTGTTGTTGAGAAACTAAAGGGAAGAACAGACTGAACATATTCAATCCCTATCAGTCCCCAGGGCTGACATTAAACTACCAAATAAACTGTGGGAGTTGAGGCAATTGCATCATCTAGGTAGCCATGTCTCCAGAACAAGAACTTCTCTGAAAGAAACTAATGGGCCCCATTATCTCGAACCAACATGGCACAAGATGCAAGGCATTCTGGTCTGACTTCTTATCTCTTCTCACCTGCCTATCACCCCCCTCCCCCCCACCACATCTCCTTCTCCTTCCCGTTCTCCTTCAGGTCCACTCTCCTCTCCTATCAGGTTCCTTCTCCAACCCTCAACCTTCCCCACCCACATGGCTTTACCTATCATCTTCCTGCTGGCCTCCTTCACCCTTCCCCCACCTCTTTAATCCTAGAATTTTACCCCCTCCTTCCCAGTCCAGAAGAAGGACCTTGGCCCAAAACGTCAACTGTTTATTCATTTCCATAGACGCTGCCTGGCCTGCTGAGTTCCTCTAGTATTTTGTGTGTGTTGCTTTGAATTTCCAGCATCTGCAGACTTTCTCATGTTTAAGGTATTCCAATTAATTTTTCCTTAAAAAGAATATCCAATCCTTTTGTGTCAATACATTGAATGTTTCATAAGCTAAATTCCATAATATAGCAATGCAAATTGACTGGAAGTGTCCCTAACTTTCCTGCAAGTTTATGGTTCCGTGACAAACTCAGGGGCATGGGGACAAGATGCTGCAATCAATCGACTGGATGTGGATGTTCTTTCTGTAGAAGGTGACATCCTGAACTGAATAATACATTGCTTCTGGAAACTTTCCAGAGTAACACCAGGGCGAACACTTGGCACCCTGGAATTGGGAATTTCTTCCGAAATGTTTGTTATGACACTTTTCAACATCAAAGTGCCTCAACAAACATTGTGACAAGGCACATCGACAAACAGAGAAAATGCTGCAATTCCCAGCTGGTCGGGCAGCATCTGTAGGAAGAGAGTGAGAAAGATCATTTCAGGTTAATGAACTTTCTTCAGAGAAGATGAGAGGTCAATGACCTTGACACATTACCTGTTTCTCTCTCCAAAGATGCTGTCCGACCCACTGAGCTTCCCCGGCCCTCTTTGTTTGCGTGTCCTGCACCAGCAGGAATTACTCTTCGATTGTCCGACACCTTGACAGCTTGAAGAACAAGCTGAAGGGAATTCACTTCCCTTTGGAGTGAAGGAGGATGAGAGGTGACTTGATGTCGAGGTGTGCAAGATGACAAGCGGTAGAGATCGAGTGGACAGTCAGAGACTTTTCCCCAGGGTGGAAATGGCTGACACAAGTGTACACAATTTTAAGGTGATTGAAGGAAATTATAGGGGGGGGATGTCAGAGGTTTACTTTTTAAACAGGGAATGATGGGTGCACAGTACACCCCCCTGGGGTGGTGTTAGAGGTAGATACATTAGGGGCATTTAAGAAGCACTTAGTGCAGAGAGGCACATGGACGATGGAAAATGGAGAGCTATGTAGGAGGGAGGAGTTAGATTGACATTAGGGTAGATTAAAAGATCAGCACAGCATCATGGGCCAGAGAGCCTGTACTGTGTACTTAACATTTCTGGTATCTGTGCCTTGAAGGATGTGTCAGGATGGGAGAGACAAGGAACTGGCAAATCATTGCTGTGAGCCAGCAATCAATTTCAGTAAGTTAGCTGGTTCTCCAAAGAGTGAAGTGAATCATTTCACTAATTCATGTAACATCTTATCACTAGCTCCCCGAGCTTACTCCAGGAGAACATCTAAATAGGAAATGGTTTCACCAGACTTCCTGTCTACAGCAACCACCTTCATCAGGTGTCATCGTTTCCTCTTCCATACCTGTGACAAGCCACTCCCTCTGCCTGATTAATGTTGTTAAATCCAGCGTAGAGGTGGGTTCCAGGGCCGGAGAGAGTAGTGCTAAGTTGTTGTGTTGGTAGGTGTGAGCTTACAACTTCTGGAGCTCATTCGTAGACGCGGGCGGTGAGCGCATTAGTGCAGGGACTGGTGACACTGCAGTGGCTCAGCATCAAGCGGGGAAGGCCAAGGGCAGAGTTATTGTTTAGCTCCAGAGTGATGCTGGTAGACTGATATCAGTGGAACAAGGTTCAGATTTGGTCTCAAGCCAGCCCTTATCTCTACACGGTGAACGTCCTCGCATTCTGTGTCTACGAAGGGTTCAGAATCACAGCCACAATCAGGTTTATTAGCACTGACACATTGTAAATCGTGAGATCAGCTGTTTTGCAGCAGCAGTACAGTGCATCACATTTTGAAAACCACTGTGAGTTCTAACAAGAAACACAAGAATGGGCAGTGCAAAAAGAGAGTTAATAGTGAGGTAGTGTCCATGGTCCATTCAGAAATCTGATGGGGAAAAGGAAGAAGGTGTTCCTAAGACATTATGTGTTTTACCCGTCTTCCATCCCTTACCTGTTGCCTTCAGACCTACATAGGCATTGCCCTGTCCGCTTACACTTCAGTACCTAGTTAGTCACTGTGCTTCAGGGTTGTTCCTTCACACTTCAGAACCCAGATTGGTTATTGTGCTTCAGGATCACGTAGGCATCACACATCCCGTTACACTTCAGAATCCAGCCAATTATTGTGCTTAGGCTTGTATGTCCCCTTCAGATGAATTTCAGCCAGTTATTGTGCTAGGCCTTGTTTGCTCTCTTCAACTGGATTTCATTTGCCTCTTTCCTACCCTCACGGCTCTCCAAATCTCCATCCAGTCATCTTCCCATGTGGTGAGGACCTCAGTGCCACCTATTCCTTCCGGCAGTAAGTTGCAGAAACCACCATCCTCGGGATGAAAATATCTTTCCTCATCTCCCCTCCAAGCCCTCGACTGTATATACTGCAATTCTTTTCTCCCTCAATGACAGAAATAGTTCCTTCCTACTTACCTCTGTTCAGGCCTTTCGTAATCTCATACTACTGAAGTATTTTTCCCCTCGGCCTCCGCTGATTTTGTCTTTGCTTCCAGCATAACTCCCTTCTCTGATGTTCTGTGCCTCAAATAATAATGACTGAATAACGGAAAAGTCTCGGAAGAGAAGTGGATACAGCCCAGTCCCTCACAGAAAAAGCCTCCCCACCATCGAACACGTTTACATGGAGCAGTCACCAAAAAAAAACAGCCTAGCATCCATCATGAAGAGCATGAGTATTGAACACATGGACTGGGTTAGAACATTATAGGTAGTCCCCGAGTTACAGACGTCCAACTTACAGACAACTCGTACTTACGAACTGAGGAAGAATGCTGTCTGCCATTTTAAGTCGGATCGCGACGCCATCTGCCATTTTAAGTCGTTGCCATTGACACCGTGTTGAGTGTTTAACTTTATATTTGGCTTAAATTTTTCTTAGTAAGATTCACCCTGACCCCGCCCCCCTCGTTCCGGTCGGCTGGTGGCGCAGTCAGATCAGCACCGAGCTAGAGAACGGAGGTTCCCGAGTTCGATTTAGTGACAGATCGCTCCTGTGCCAGGTTGATGTTGATCCATTGACTCCCGTACCATCCATGCTGGGTTAATATCAAGCTCGCAACTCGACCTTGTGAAAAAAAAACTGCCACCTCCAGTTTAAATTCCCATGCGGAATATTGTGGAGGATCAAATACCCAAACCCAGCACAGCCCCCACTTGTCCCATTTAACCTGTCTCAGTGAGGTGCTGTTTAGGACCCGGGGTATTCAGTGCTGTGGTCCTTAGGACCCAGCGGACCTCAGGGGCCGGCGAAGGTCGGGATCCGCCGCCCGCAGTGTTTCTGTTCCATTGACGGGAAGCAATCACAATTGAAAGTAAAGTGGAAATAATAAAGCGTTTGGAAAGAGATCATTGGAAAAGCGTTAGGCTACAGTCGGTCAACGATCGGAACAATTTTAAAGGATAACGGATAAAGTGAGAATAATGGAGCATGTGAAAGGCCCTGCCCCGATGAAAGCTACAATTATTACTAAGCAACGCAGTTGTTTAATTATTGGAATACATGCATTTCTTAAGTATTTTATATGCATAGAAAGGTAAAATATATACTATATTCTAAGACAAACGTTTGACTAACTGACGCTAAATAATACCGGATGTACTTGTTCTGACTTGCATGCAAATCCGACTTAAAGACGGACTCGGGAACGGAACTCGTACATAACCCGGGGACTGCCTGTATTCCTTAGAATGTAGAAGATTGACGGGAGATTTGATAGAGGTATCTAAAATTTTAATGGGTATAGATAGGGTAAATGCGAACAGGCTTTTTCCACTAAGGTTGGGTGAAACTAGAGGTCATGGGTTAGGGGTGAAAGGTGAACTGTTTAAGGGGCACATGAGGGGGAACTTCTTCGCTCAGAGGGTGGTGAGAGTGTGGAATAATTTCAATTTCAATGTTTAAGAGAAGTTTAGAGAGGTAGGGAGGGCTATGGTCTGGATCCATGTCAGTGGAACTAGGGAGTTTAAATGGTTTAGCATGGACTAGATGGACGAAGGGCCTGTTTCTGAGCTGTGGTTTTCTGTGACCTTATTGATAGACAAAAGACACTAATGCCATATTGTTCAAGTTCTCTCATCCTGGAAGTTAAATATTTAAAGAAAAGGTTATTGGCCAATCATTGCAAACAACCTATTAAACTTCATTCAGTCCATGAAATGCACAGACATGAATCCAAGAAATGTCAGCTTGACTCAGCAGGGAAAGGGAGGCGTACTACCAGGAGTATGAGCTGACTTAGCCGGTAATGTGTTTGTCATGGCCAGCAGTCTCTCTCGGCTGAGAGCTGTGTGCATTCTGGTGCGTCAGTAATTATCTGAGCAAGTAACGTGGGTCAGGCAGCATTTGTGGACGGACATGCAGTCAATGTTTTTGCTCGAGATCCTTTACACAGTCCACGTGCAAAGTCTTGACCCAAAATATTGGCCATTCCTTTGCCTCCATAGATGGCGCCTGACCTGCTGTGTTCTTCCAGCAGTGTGCATTTTGCTCCAGATTCTAGCATCTGGATTCTCCTGTGTCTCCAATGGTTATGTGGGGATGGGCAGCTTTCAGTGTTGGTAAGGTCTCTGATAGGTGGATGACTGATGGGCTGCAGTGAGCCTAATGGTGCATTTCTCAGGAATGTGTTCACTGACATCAGACATGCATGTGAATCCTTGGTTACTGGTGAGGAGAGGGGCCTTCCTCCACATTTTGACAATGACCGTATAGAGTACTGGAACACCACAGCACAGAAACAGGCCCTTTGCTCCATCGAGTCTGTGCCAAACTATTAATCTGCCTCGTCCCATTGACCTATGCCCGGACCATTCCCCCCCCCCCCCCATCCTTGAACCTATCCAAATTTCTTTTAAAGGTTGAAATTGAGCCTAAATCCACCACATCCGCTGGCAGCTCGTTCCACACCCTCGGAGTGAAGATGTTCCCTTTAAACAGTTCACCTTTTACCCTTAACCCATGACCTCTGGTCCTAGTCTCACCCAACCTCTATACAAAAAGCCTGCAAAAATATATATTACAAAAATATATATTTACCCCATATATATCCCTCATAATTTTGTGTACTGTGTCATGTAACACCATGGTCCTGAAAAACGTTGTCTCATTTTTACTATGTACTGTACCAGCAGTTATGGTCGAAATGACAATAAAAGTGATTTGACTTGACTTGACTTGAATTTTGTATACCACTATCAAATCTCTCCTCATTCCTTACGCTTTAGGGAGTAAAATCCTAACCTTTCCCTGTAACTCAGGTCCTCAAGTCTTGGCAACATCCTTGTAAATTTTCTCTGCACTCTTTCAGTCTTATTGATATCTCTTCTTTAGATACCATGACCAGAACTGCACACAGTATTGCAAAGAGTGGGAATTAAGGAAGCCTGTTCTCGTTGGCTGCCAGTGACTAGTCGTGTTCTGGAGGAGTCGGTGTACAACTGCTTCCTTTCATGTTATATGTCAATGATTTGGAATTGATGGTTTTGTGGCCAGGTTTGCAGACAATATGAAGATATGCACATGGAGGGGCAGGTAGTATTGAGGAAGCAGAAGGACTCAGACAGATGAGGAGAATGGACAAAGAAATGGTGGATGTAATACAGTGCCAGCAAGTTTACGGTCATGCATTTTGGTAGGACGAACAAAAGCATAGACTATATCCTAAGTGGCGAGAAAATTCAAAAATCTGAGGTGCAAAGGGACTTAGGAGTCCTCGTGCAGGATTCCCTCAAGATTAATTTACAGGTTGAATTTGTAGAGAGGAAGGCAAATGCAATGTTAGCATTCGTTTCAAGGGATCTAGAATATAAGAACAAAGATGTAATTCTGAAGCTTTGCTGAAGCCTCACATGGAGCATTGTGAGTGGTTTTGGGCACTTTATCTAAGAAAGGATATGTTGACATTGGAGAGGGTTCAGACGAGGTTCACGAGACTGTTTCCAGGAATGAAGGGGTTAATGTAGTGTTTGGTGGCTCTGGGCCTGTACTTGCTGGAATTTAGAAGACTGGGAGGGGGTGTGATCTCATTGAGAACTACTGAATATAGAAAGGCCTGGAAAGAGTGGTTGTGGAAAGAATGTTTCCTCTGGTGGGGGAGTCTGGGATCACAGGGCACAGCCTCAGTATAGTGGGATATCCATTTTAAATGGGCATGAGGAGGAATTTCTTTAGCCAGAGGGTGGTGAATTTGTGGAATTCATTGCTACAGATGGCTGTGGAGATCATGTCATTGGGTGTATATAAGGCAGCGTTTGAAAGGTTTGTGATTTGTCAGGGCATGAATGGTTACAGGGAGAAGGCAGAAGAATGGGGTTGGGAGGAGAAATGGATCAGCCTTGATGGGCTGAATGGTCTGATTGTGCTCCTATCTCTTAGGGTCTTGTGGTCTAATATTCAAAATAAATCAATAGGTCACCATGGTAGCACAGCGGTTAGCACAATGCAATTACAGCTCGGGGTGTCCCGGAGTTCAGAGTTCAGAGTTCAATTCCGGACCCATTCTGAAAGGAGTCTGTGGAATGCGTGGGTTTTCCCTGGGAACTCCAGTTTCCTCCCACAGTCCAATAACGCACTGGGTAGGTCAATTGGTCAATGTAACTTGTCCTGTTATGGTTAATCGGGGTTGTGGGATTTCTGGGGCACGTGGCTAGAACAGCCAGAAAGGCCTAGTCTGTGCTGTACTGCTAGGTAAGTAAATATCTTTGGCCTCACTTCAACATAACACCCCAACTCCTGTACTCAACACTTTGATTTCCGAATGTGACAAAAGCTCTCTTTACGTCTCTATCTACCTGGACACCACTTTGAAGGAATTCTGCACAATCACCCCTTTCTGCCGTGTGGCCGTTCATCCAGACAGAGATATCGGAGGTGTCCCCACCCAGTGCTGCACTGAGAGCATTGTGTGGCCCCTCACCCATATCAATTATTGCTCCCACCAACGGTCCCAGACCTCCTCACCAGTTTGAAGCAAATAACTGCTTCCTTTAGGAGGAACAAGGACACCTTCCCTCAGCGTTAGCTGCTTGGACTGGCCACCTCATCTCTACAGACACCATTCTGTCTTCTCCATAAGTTTCATTGTGCCCTGGTGTATATGATAATGAACTAATCTAATCTAGATGTGTGCGAATGGAGATTAGTCCTATTAAGAGTAGGGATTGAGTTTGGAGCACAATGTCAAAGAGCCTGCAATAGCACATAAGACCATAGGACATAGGAACAGAATTAGGCCATTTGGCCCATTGAACCTGTTCCACCATTCGATCGTGGCTGATTTATTTTCCCTCTCAACCCTATTACCCTACTTTGTCCCTGTAACTTTGATATCCTCACTAATTGAAAACCTATCAACATCTGCTTTGAGAATACCCAATGATGTGGCCTTTACAGCTGTCCGTGGCAATGAATTCCACAGATTCACTACCCTCTGGCTCAAGAAATTCCTCCTCGTCTGTTTTGAAGGGAATCTCTTGTATTCTAAAGCCATGTTCTCTGGTCCTAGGCTCCCCCACGATTGGAAACATCCTCTCCACCTCCACGATATCTCGGCCTTTCAATATTCGATAGTTTTCCATGAGATTCCTTCCCCCCCCCCCCCCATTCTTCTAAACTCCAGTGAGTACAGGGCCAGAGCCATTAGGCTGATTAACTCATGCAATTTGAGTGTATTTCGTTCACTTTGACTGTTCTCTTTATTATAAATTATTATAAATTACTATCATCGCACGTTGCACATTTAGACGGAGACGTAAAGATGTTTACTCCTCGTACGTGAAGGATGTAAGAAATAAAGTCAATTCAATTCAATCAAACGCTCTTCATGTATTAACCCTTCCATTCCTAGGAGCATTCTCGCAAACCTCCTCTAGACCCTCTCCAAAGCTAGCATATCCTTTCTTTGATATGGGGCCCAAAACTGCCCTCAATGACTCAAGGGTTAATTGTGCATCGTTTCCCCAGCATGGTTCAATGCCACACTGACGGCTTTGCAGGACGTGCTGGTATATTTAGACAGTGCAGCAGAATGCGTTAAAAGATACATTAACCATGATTCAAGCCAATGTAACCACTTTACTTTCTGCGCCACTCTCTCACAATGGAACCAGTTCCATTACACGATTAACTTCTGCAGTCAGATCTCCCTGAGGCGATACATATCTGGAACTGCAGCTCCCACTGCCATCTCCATCACTGAGATGTCCTCGTGTGCTTCCCTCTGAATTACACTCCCTTAAGCTTCCATTCAAAGGTACATTTAATGTCAGAGAAATGTATACAGTATACATTGTGAAATACTCTTCCTTCGCAACCGTCCACGAAAAGCAGAGGAGAATGAATGACAGTTAAAAGTTAGAACCCGAAAGCACCCCCCCAGCTCCCCCTCCCATGCATAAGCAGCAGCAAAGCAACGATCCCCCCCCACCAGCAAAAAAAGCACCAGCACCCACCACTGAGAACTCGAGCACGTAGCCGGACATCAGCAAAGACACAGACTTGCAGCACCCCAAAGACTACTCATTCACCCGGTATTCAACATGCCACAGGCTCTCTCTCCCCCCCTAATTAAGGGAAAAAGAAGCATCTTCATTTCACAGCGAGAAGGGAGACATAACAAACAACTCGCTGATTTACGATGTTAAAAGTCTGTTGCATCGCTTTTTCCGAGCTCTGTGCCCAAAGAACTCGGGTCCCTGGGCACACAGCCAGCAGCCAGCTCGCCACCTTCGATCTTCCGTCCCCCACGACACAGCGAATCCCTGCAGAGACACCGACCTTCGGTCCGCCGGCCTCCGGAACTCCAAAGGCGAGCTAATCTCCTAGGCTGCACCCTTGGCAAATCGAGTAACGGCCAGTCGTGAGACCCCGACAGCGGGTCCCATTCCCGCAAAGAACCGAAGTCAGCATGTAGCCCCAGGTCAGGGTCGCAAAAGAACCTTAGAAGGGAAAAACAGAGATATTAAAGATAGAAATTGAGTTGTTTCTGAAGATGCAAGCAAAGGAGTCTCCATTAGGTGCCATCGTTCCTCCTAAGCTCCTCCTCCTCTCAGTATGTAAGTAACTTTTTCTCTCTGAAACTTAACCAGAGTTAATTTGTCAGTCCTTCCACTGGGTCATTGTGCTATCAGGATAGCAGATTGTGAGTCATTTCTAGTAATACCCAAACAGGCTTTGAACTGACCAACTCATAAGATGTCATATGATATCGTAATCTAATAAAGGTAAAGGAAGTGGGCGAATGAGGCACCTGATAGGCGGGGGTGGCGGAGTGTGTGAACTGGGAGCCCCGTGAGTAAAAGGCTTGAGCCTTCCATTTGACCTCCAAAAGGGCAAAATCTCACCCTTACCCACATTAAACTCCATCTGCCATTTCTATGTTTATGTCTGCAGCAGGCCCATATCCTACTCTCTCCTTGAACAACCTTCTGCGCTATCCACAGCGCCACCAACTTTTGTCTTGAGATAGATAGAGAGAGAGAGAGAGAATGAACATATATATATTCAAGTTGAACCCTTCAAGCTGACATGCTGAGTGGTTCCATCATTTTCCTTTTAATTACACAGTCTGTTTATCATTTATATGACAGTCAAAATAATACTTTGGTGTGAAATATGATAAAAAGAAAACACCAGATAATAATTGGAACTGAAAGTCAAACTGTCTTTACAGTTGCAAGCATAATCTATTCTGAACCTGTTGATCGCACTCACGAATGGTGATGCAGTTCCCCTATTTCAATGCGCACATATATCACCGTTTCTCCATGGTTTCTTGTGATGGCCGCAGTGCTGATTTAAAGAGTTAATGTTAAGTCATCCTACCGCCATTGACACACAGGTTTTTGGAAGCAGTTTGACATCGCCGTTCAGGGAGCTTCATCCTGAACTAAAGGCAAATCGCACTTCTTCAGGTACTTGCTGATGCCCATTGGCAAGACTCTGGAGATTCATCCTCAAATGGCTGGGGATGAGTGCTTCCAGTAATAATTGCTATATTGCGTTATTTCTACACTATTCTTGATTGGTGCGACTGTAACGAAACCCGATTTCCCTCAGGATCAATAAAGTCTGTCTGTCTGGGACACTGGAATGCAAAAATGTCATCTGTGTTTAACATCATGAAATAATCGAAAACAGAGATCAACACACATTGGTCTTCAATATGTGGGATTGGCCAGAAAATGTGGACGATCAGCCAGATCCCAGTTAAGTACGGAGGGTCTGCCGGAGGATGTACGGGATTGATTCAGCAGTCTCTAAAATCAGAGAGAAATGGATGGAAGAGGATATCTTCCCATCTATCCAGGGTTGACGTGGAGAAAAGCAGACCTACTGCCCAAATATGCACATTCATCTTTGCAGAATGATGTGGAAGTTTTCTGCTCGGGAAGGCCAGTTTGAAGACAAAATCGAACACACAGAACCCATCAGGAATATGTGCATTAAGTATCACAAGTGCTTGTGTTCCTCCTTGGTCTTCCACGGCTGTAGAATTTTAACATGCATCTTCCTCACCGCTGTTTCACTGTTCCAGAACATTTGATAAACATATCAGCATACTTCCTGGATTGGATGATTGAAAATAAAAGTGACACTGGTATTAATTATGTCTGAGGAAAACACACACGTGCACACACACACAGCGAATGAAACAGACTAGGCTGGCGGACAGGGCTGGGAATGGATAGGATATGCAGAGCATGTTCTAACTTTCAAGCCGTGAGCAGGAGCCACTGACAGGATATCTGCTAAGCAGCTGAACTGAATATTAATGTCAGTATTAATACTGCATTCAGAATAGTATTGATGGGATAAGGAGGCCAAGCTCATTATTAAGTACCTCACAACATGGTCATTAGTAAAATGTTAAACACTAGCCAGAGGCAGGAAGCGGTCATCTGAAAGCTCCGGAGCAATGGCTGCTGATGCCAAAACTGAGAGCGGCAGCAGCTGAGAGAATTTCTGTCCGGACTTTGTGGAAGGACATTTTGTATTGCTCGTCCTGAGCACTGTGCGCATGGAATGTACCTGCAGGATGTGCCTTCAGCGATGAGATGATCAGCCTCTGTCCTCAAAAGGTCCAAGCCAAATTTGTTGAAAAATATGCACATGTGCAATGAAAAATTTATTTGCAGCAGCATCTTAGGCACATAGCTTTAGAGACACAACATTCAAAAGAAAAACATAACGCGTAAATTATACAAGAAAGAACAGAAAGATCAAAACAAAGTCCAGTATAGTGCAAAAAGAACGTGACGGAGGTGTGGTAGGGATGGGATTTTGAGGGAGTGGTGTTTTCAGAAGTGGGTGATTGCTGGGGAGAACTTGGGAAGGACAAATCATAAACTCAGGGAATTCTGCAGATGCTAGAAATCTGGAGCAACAGACACAAAATGCTAGAGGAACTCAGTGTTATGTTTTGTAACTCCAAAAAATTAAACTAATCAAAAGAAAAACATACCAGTAAGGAGATTATTCCTGGATATTCAGTTTAGATTTTACTTTAAGCGAGGCTCGTACATATGACATGGTGGCATGATAACATATGCCATTTACGTACTTTTACGTATAATCTGCAACGTATAATGTGTTATAGTTTGTATCTCCTAAAATATACAAAACTAATTAAAAGGAAAACAAGGGAACAGAGAGATGTCTTAGTTCGTTGTCTACTTTAAACAAGACATGCCTTCAGGCCTAAAGATTTAATTGCTTCGGAGGCTTTCTCATTCTTGTGGGATAACGTATTCCCTGACAAAAGGGAAAGTGAGACAGGTGGCTGTGAAACGATCTCGGGTGCTGGGACCTCCTCTGTGGTGGTTGTAGGAGTTGACCCTGGGCCTGCGGGAAGTGTTTCTGACAGCTCTGGAGTTGACTCTGAACACCTTTCATCTGGATGTGTTGGCATCCCAAACAGTGCACGGGAAGCTTCACTGGACGATGCAGATCATAATGTGTGAGTACAGTGTCCGATGTCACCATTTCCTTTGCCTTTCGGAAAGCCACCTGACACTGCTTTGTCCATCGCCATTTCTTCTCAGTCTGTAACAATGAGTTCAAGGCTGGAGCACAGTACAGATTTAGCAGGAACCTGTTTTAGTCATTGACAAACGCTAAAAAGGAGCGTAACTATAAAATGTCCTTTGGCTGTGGCGTATCCACAACTGCTTGACATTTCTCAGCACACTTGTGTAAATCTTGGGAGTCAATGGTGTGACCACAGCAAGTGATGCTTGATTTAAAGAACTCACACTTGTTTCGTTGTGCTCTGAGCCCAAAATCTTCTAATCTTTTTAACACTGTCCAGTTGCACTTAGCATCCACAGTGATGAAGTGTTTTGAGAGGTTGGTGATGGAACATATCAGTTCCTTCCTGAGAGGCAACTTGGATCCACTCCAGTTTGCCTTCCGGAGCAATAGGTCTATAGCAGTTGAAATTTCATTAGCTCTTCATGCAATGCTGGAGCATCTGGACAGCAAAGATGCATTCATTGGGATGCTTTTTATCAACTACAGCTCAGCATTTAATACCATCATCCACTCAAAACTAACCAATAAACTCTGAGCACAGGTACACCACAGGGCTGTGTGCTCTACTCACTTTTCACCCATGACTGTGTGGCTAGGCCAGCTCCAATACCATATACAAGTTTACTGATGACACCACTGTTGTGGACTGTATTAAAGGTGCTGATAAATCAGAATGCAGGAGGGGGATTGAAAACCTCTCACTCAATGTCAGCAAGACCAAGGAACTGATTGTAGACTTCAGGAGAGGGAAACCAGAGGGCCATGAGCCAGTCCTCTTTGGAGGATCAGAGGTAGGGACGGTTAGTAACTCTTGGGTGTTACTATTACAGAGGACATGCCCTGGACTGAGCATGTAAATGCAATTGCAAAGAAAGCACAGCACCTTTACTTCCTTAGAAGTCTGCGGAGATTTGGCATGACATCAAGAACTTAGAGAAAGTTCTATAGATGTGTAGTGGAGAATGTGTTGACTGGCTGCATCATGGCTTGGTATGGAAACATCAATGCCTATGAATGGAAAATCCTGCAACAGATAGTGGATTCAGCCCAGTACATCACAGGTAAAGGCCTCCAAACCATTGAGCACATCTACATGAAAAGCTGTCGTAGGAAAGCATTATCCATCATCAGAGATCCTCACCACCAATGCCAGAAAGACAGACAGACGTACTTTATTGATCCCGAGGGAAATTGGGTTTCGTTACAGTCGCACCAACCAAGAATAGGTAGAAATATAGCAATATAAAACCATAAATAATTAAATAATAATAAGTAAATTGTGCCAAGTGGAAATTAGTCCAGGACCAGCCTATTGGCTCAGGGTGTCTGACACTCAGAGGGAGGAGTTGTAAAGTTTGATGGTCACAGGCAGGAATGACTTCCTATGACGCTCAGTGTTGCATCTCGGTGGAATGAGTCTCTGGCTGAATGTACTCCTGTGCCTAACCAGTACATTATGGAGTGGATGGGAGACATTGTCCAAGATGGCATGCAACTTGGACAGCATCCTCTTTTCAGACACCACCGTCAGAGAGTCCAGTTCCACCCCAACAACATCACTGGCCTTACGAATGAGTTTGTTGATTCTGTTGGTGTCTGCTACCCTCAGCCTGCTGCCCCAGCCCACAACAGCAAACATGATAGCACTGGCCACCACAGCCTCGTAGAACATCCTCAGCATCATCTGGCATACTTTCCATACTCTTTCCTCATTGCTGCAATCAGGTAGAAGGTACAGGAGCCTCAGGATTTGCACCACCAGGTTCAGGAACAGTTACTGCCCTTTAACCATCAAGCTCTTGAACAAAAGGGGATAACTCCACTCACTTACCCATCTATCGAGATGCTCCCACAACCAATGGTCTTGCTTTAAGGACTCTTTATCTTGTTATTTCATGTTGGTATTATTTATTGCTATTTATTGTATTTGCATTTGTACAAGTTGTTGTCTTCTGGTTGATCTTTCATTGATCCTGTTATAGTTACTTTTCTATAGATCTGTTGAGTATGCCAGCAGGAAAATGAATCTCAGGCATGTATGTGGTGGCGTATATGCACTCTGACAGTAAAATTTACTTTGAACTTTGAGATTTTGGAGATGTTCCTTGTCATCTTTACCAGTAGAAATGATGTTATCCAGGGTGCCTGGGCAGCCTTTCAGCACCTGGTGCATGGCTTTCTGCCAGAGTGCAGGTACAGATGCTACTCCAAAGGTAAGCCTATTGTGAGTGTTCATGGTGAGAAACTATTTGGACTTCGTCCATCTCCATCTTGGGAAGAATTCCTACAGCCTCCGTGCAGTCTAGCTCACTGGCTACTTTATCATGGATGGTGTAACAAACTGGACAGGCTTTGTAAAACTTGGGTGTAGCATTTTTATTTAACACTGTTTTTTCCCTTGATATAGTTGAGTTTTCCATTGTCAGCCTGGAGTATTGAAGTGGCATCATCCAGTTCCTTTCTTAATTTGTGTTCATTTGATTCAATTGCAAGGGATGTGACATGCAAATTGTAGGTGGATCTCCAATCAAGTTGCAGTTGTCTCAGCCAATCATGGCCACACAATGCTCGCCTTCCTGTTTTTACCACCTACAAGGCCAATGTGGCCCGTTGGTTGTAGTATTTCACTGTTACAAATGTCATTTCCACAGGAGTTATTTTCTCTCCAGTGTAAGTTCTTAGTTGGAGATCTGCAGGCTTCAGTTCAGTATTTTTGAAATGCTGTTTAACCTCATTTTGAGGAAGGACTGAAACAGCTGAGCCAGTATTCAATTCCTTATGAATTAATTTGTCATTCAGTTCTGGTGTAAGTCGTATTGCTTGTCTGTTGTTAGCCTCCACCTTGTAAATCTCAAGGCTGCTCAGTCCTGGGTCACTCTCATCATCATCAGATTTTTCATCAACAGCATGCAGATTAGTGCTCTTTTTGAAACTGCAACTTGACTTTTTAATCTTTTTCTCTACCCTGTGCAGTCCATTTATTTTTGATCTCTTTGTATGTGTCCTACTTTGTGGCATTTTCTCCCAAGTATCTCTTCTAAATCTGCATTGGTCTGGCACAACGTTAAAACAATTTGTTTGGATAGACTGATTGCCATTTAAACATTGCAGTTTTGTTCATGCTCCCTTCCATTCCTGACTGCAAATCCACTGTGCCTCTGTCTGCTCTTTCCATTGATACAGCAGTTTCAACTGTTCTCTTAAATGCAAGTTAGGAGCTGTTTTCGAATTCTTTGATGTAAGATTCCAGAAACTAAATAATTTCTCAGTATATCGTTAAGCTCATTACTGAACTGACAATGCTCAGACAATCTCTTCAATTCAGCCGTATATGCTGGAATGGACACCCCTTCCTATTGATTCTGCTTATGAAACCTAAAGCTTTCTGTGATAAACAATAGATTCGGTTCTAAATGTTCCAGCATCACTTTCACAATATCAGCAAAGCTCATTTCGGCTGGATTGGTTGGAGCAGTTAAACTTCTAAGCATACTGTATGCTTTTCCACACAATAATCTCAGCAAAACAGGCACTGGCTTCTTATTGGCTGTTTCATTAGCTTCAAAGTACTGCTCAAGCCATTCCATATATAGCAGCCAGTTATCTTTCATGCAATCGAACACGTCTATCTTTTCGATATAACCTGCCATTTTTACTTTTTTTAATAATTATTATCACCTGGTATTCACTGTTCATGAACCCGTGAATTTGTACATTTTACCTCTTTTTAACTAGTCATGTCTGACCCTTCCCAACGAAGAACGTGCAGTGCAGTTTCTCACTTGACCATTTTTCACAGTGCCTTGGTTTTAACTCAGTAGTCTCATTGTGTAATTTTCAAACTTGAATATCTCACTGTGCTTCAGATAAATAGTCATTTTGGATTCGTTGAAAACTCCCTCGTCGCCCCTGTTATGTTCTGTAGCTTCAAAACATTAATTCGAAGAAAAACTTAAGAGCCAGGAAATAACTCGTGTACATCCAGATTCATTTTTACTATAAGCGAGGCACACAGTGGTGTGATGACATATTCCATTGATGAACCTTTACATACAACATCAATGCATTACGTAAGCAACAAAGAACGCTTAATCAAACAATATATTTACAATATCACATAAACATTAATTACTCAACACTTAGCAGGTCAGGCAGCATCTGTGGAGAGAAAGCAGTTGACGTTTTGGACTGAGATTCTTCATCAGGGCTTGCTAGATACTTCTTGGGGAAAGTTATGAGGGAGGTAAGATTGTTGGAAAAAACATGAGTAAATAGCAGTAGGAGTAGACTGTAATGCCCCTCGAACTGGCCCTGTTCAATATGAGCAAGACGGATCTACTGGTCTCATCTCCTCTTCTGTGCTAGTTCTCCACAAGGGGACTTGCCCTGTCCTCTGCACCACCACACCAGGGATAGGTTTCCTCCACATCCAGCACAAAATCCTCTGTAACTTCCGCCATCTCCAATGGGATCCCACCGCCAAGCACAACATTCCCTCCCCCACACTCCTAGCTTTCCACAGGGATCACTCCCCCAACAACTCCCTTGTCTATTCATCCCTCCCCACTGATCTCCCACCTGGTTTGTATCCTTGCAAGCAGAACAAGCGCCACACCTGCCCCTACGCCTCCTCCCTCACTACCATCCAGTCCTTCCAGGCGAGTTGACGCTTCACCTGTAAGTCTGTCAGGGTTACCTACTGTATCCAGTGCTCCGGGTGTAGATCAGTGAGACCTGACGCAGATTGGGAGACTGCTTCACCAAGCACCTATGCACCATCAGCCAGGAAAAGCAGGATCTCTCTGTAGCCAGCCATATCAATTCCATTTCCCATTCCGTAGATGTTGGCGAGTTGTGTGTGTTACTCTGGATATCCAGCACCTGCAGGTTGTCCCGTGTTTGTGATCCAAACATGATGAAATGGTGGAGCAGACTTGATGGGCCAAATGGCCTAATTCTGCTCCTATAACTGATGGTTTTATGGTCCTATAGTGATGCTGAGTAAGATTGCCTATGGTTAAAACATGATACAGATCATTGGAAAGTTGGCTGATGGAATTTTATCCAAAGTGTGAGATAATAAATACCAGAAGAACAGACAAGGAGAGGGCGGGCACAGCGAATGGTGGGGCCCTGTCGGAAGGGCGGAGAAGGGGAGGGCAGGCACGGGGAACGGTGGGGCCCTGTCGGAGGAGCGGAGAAGGGGAGGGCAGGCACAGTGAACGGTGGGGCCCTGTCGGAAGGGCGGAGAAGGGGAGGGCAGGCACGGTGAATGGTGGGGCCCTGTCGGAGGAGCGGAGAAGGGGAGGGCAGGCACAGTGAACGGTGGGGCCCTGTCAGAAGGGCGGAGAAGGGGAGGGCGGGCACAGTGAACGGTGGGGCCCTGTCGGAAGAGCGGAGAAGGGGAGGGCAGGCACGGTGAATGGTGGGGCCCTGTCGGAAGGGCGGAGAAGGGGAGGGCGGGCACAGTGAATGGTGGGGCCCTGTCGGAAGGGCAGAGAAGGGGAGGGCGGGCACGGTGAATGGTGGGGCCCTGTTGGAAGAGCAGAGAAGGGGAGGGCGGGCACGGTGAATGGTGGGGCCCTGTCGGAGGAGCGGAGAAGGGGAGGGCAGGCACAGTGAACGGTGGGGCCCTGTCAGAAGGGCGGAGAAGGGGAGGGCGGGCACAGTGAACGGTGGGGCCCTGTCGGAAGAGCGGAGAAGGGGAGGGCAGGCACGGTGAATGGTGGGGCCCTGTCGGAAGGGCGGAGAAGGGGAGGGCGGGCACAGTGAATGGTGGGGCCCTGTCGGAAGGGCAGAGAAGGGGAGGGCGGGCACGGTGAATGGTGGGGCCCTGTTGGAAGAGCGGAGAAGGGGAGGGCGGGCACGGTGAATGGTGGGGCCCTGTCGGAAGAGCGGAGAAGGGGAGGGCAGGCACAGCGAAGGGTGGGGCCCTGTCGGAAGAGCAGAGAAGGGGAGGGCGGGCTCAGTGAATGGTGGGGCCCTGTCGGAAGGGCGGAGAAGGGGAGGGCGGGCACGGAGAATGGTGGGGCCCTGTCGGAAGAGCAGAGAAGGGGAGGGCGGGCACAGTGAATGGTGGGGCCCTGTCGGAAGGGCGGAGAAGGGGAGGGCGGGCACGGTGAATGGTGGGGCCCTGTCGGAAGAGCGGAGAAGGGGAGGGCGGGCACAGTGAATGGTGGGGCCCTGTCGGAAGAGCAGAGAAGGGGAGGGCGGGCACAGTGAATGGTGGGGCCCTGTCGGAAGAGCAGAGAAGGGGAGGGCAGGCACGGTGAATGGTGGGGCCCTGTCAGAAGGGCAGAGAAGGGGAGGGCGGGCACGGTGAATGGTGGGGCCCTGTCGGAAGGGCGGAGGGCAGGCACAGTGAATGGTGGGGCCCTGTCGGAAGAGCAGAGAAGGGGAGGGCGGGCACAGTGAATGGTGGGGCCCTGTCGGAAGAGCAGAGAAGGGGAGGGCGGGCTCAGTGAATGGTGGGGCCCTGTCGGAAGGGCGGAGAAGGGGAGGGCGGGCACAGAGAATGGTGGGGCCCTGTCGGAAGAGCAGAGAAGGGGAGGGCGGGCACAGTGAATGGTGGGGCCCTGTCGGAAGGGCGGAGAAGGGGAGGGCGGGCACGGTGAATGGTGGGGCCCTGTCGGAAGAGCGGAGAAGGGGGAGGGCGGGCACAGTGAATGGTGGGGCCCTGTCGGAAGAGCAGAGAAGGGGAGGGCGGGCACAGTGAATGGTGGGGCCCTGTCGGAAGAGCAGAGAAGGGGAGGGCAGGCACGGTGAATGGTGGGGCCCTGTCAGAAGAGCAGAGAAGGGGAGGGCGGGCATGGTGAATGGTGGGGCCCTGTCGGAAGGGCGGAGGGCAGGCACAGTGAATGGTGGGGCCCTGTCGGAAGAGCAGAGAAGGGGAGGGCGGGCACAGTGAATGGTGGGGCCCTGTCGGAAGAGCAGAGAAGGGGAGGGTGGGCACAGTGAACGGTGGGGCCCTGTCGGAAGAGCAGAGAAGGGGAGGGCAGGCACGGTGAATGGTGGGGCCCTGTCGGAAGAGCAGAGAAGGGGAGGGCAGGCACGGTGAATGGTGGGGCCCTGTCGGAAGGGTGGAGAAGGGGCAGGCAGGCACGGTGAACGGTGGGGCTCTGTCGGAAGGGCGGAGAAGGGGAGGGCGGGCACAGTGAACGGTGGGGCCCTGTCGGAAGAGCGGAGAAGGGGAGGGCAGGCACGGTGAATGGTGGGCCCTGTCGGAAGAGCAGAGAAGGGGAGGGCAGGCACAGTGAACGGTGGGGCCCTGTCGGAAGAGCGGAGAAGGGGAGGGCAGGCACAGTGAATGGTGGGGCCCTGTCGGAAGGGCGGAGAAGGGGAGGGCGGGCACGGTGAATGGTGGGGCCCTGTCGGAAGAGCAGAGAAGGGGAGGGCGGGCACAGTGAATGGTGGGGCCCTGTCGGAAGAGCAGAGAAGGGGAGGGCGGGCACGGTGAACGGTGGGGCCCTGTCGGAAGAGCGGAGAAGGGGAGGGCAGGCACGGTGAATGGTGGGCCCTGTCGGAAGAGCAGAGAAGGGGAGGGCAGGCACAGTGAACGGTGGGGCCCTGTCGGAAGAGCGGAGAAGGGGAGGGCAGGCACAGTGAATGGTGGGGCCCTGTCGGAAGGGCGGAGAAGGGGAGGGCGGGCACGGTGAATGGTGGGGCCCTGTCGGAAGGGCGGAGAAGGGGAGGGCGGGCACAGTGAATGGTGGGGCCCTGTCGGAAGAGCAGAGAAGGGGAGGGCGGGCACAGTGAATGGTGGGGCCCTGTCGGAAGAGCAGAGAAGGGGAGGGCGGGCACGGTGAATGGTGGGGCCCTGTCGGAAGAGCAGAGAAGGGGAGGGCGGGCACGGTGAATGGTGGGGCCCTGTCGGAAGAGCAGAGAAGGGGAGGGCAGGCACGGTGAATGGTGGGGCCCTGTCGGAAGAGCGGAGAAGGGGAGGGCGGGCACGGTGAATGGTGGGCCCTGTCGGAAGAGCAGAGAAGGGGAGGGCGGGCACGGTGAATGGTGGGGCCCTGTCGGAAGGGCGGAGAAGGGGAGGGCGGGCACAGTGAATGGTGGGGCCCTGTCGGAAGAGCGGAGAAGGGGAGGGCGGGCACAGTGAATGGTGGGGCCCTGTCGGAAGAGCAGAGAAGGGGAGGGCAGGCACGGTGAATGGTGGGGCCCTGTCGGAAGAGCGGAGAAGGGGAGGGCAGGCACGGTGAATGGTGGGGCCCTGTCGGAAGGGCGGAGAAGGGGAGGGCAGGCACGGTGAATGGTGGGGCCCTGTCGGAAGAGCAGAGAAGGGGAGGGCAGGCACAGTGAATGGTGGGGCCCTGTCGGAAGAGCAGAGAAAGGGAGGGCGGGCACAGTAAACGTGCTTTCACAGCTCTGAGTAATGTTAGTGAACAGAGGGAGCTTTTTGGAGTACAGGTCCACAGATGCGTGTAAGTGGCAGCACAGATGGAGAGGGGAGAGGAGGAGATGCTGCTTTCTTGGGCTACGGCACTGAATATCCAGGAAGATGTGGGACAACGTGCTCCAACTTTACAAAATGTTGGTTAGGCTTTCCCTGAAGTACTGTAAGTATTTCTGATCACAACACTATGGGAAGGATGTTAGCTGCTCTTCAGAGAGCACAGAGGAGATTCACCAGAATAAACACAAGAGACTGTGCAGAATTCCAGAGGGACACAAACAAAATGCTGGAGGAACTCAGCAGGTCAGGCAGCATCTATGGAGAGGAATAAACAGTCGATGTTTCAGGCCGAGACCCTTCATCAGGAAGCGGTCAGAAACCAGAATAAGAAGGTGGAGGGGCGGGGGCAGGAGTACAAGCTGGCAGGTGGTGGGTGAAGCCCGGTGAGGGGTTCGGTGGGTGGGTGGGTGGGGGAGGGAGGAGTGAAGTGAGAGGTGGGAGGGGATAGGTGGAAGAGGTATGATATTATACACCTCAATCATTCTCCAATGATCCAGTGAATAATGTCCCAACCTGCACAACCTCTCCCCATAACTCAGTCCTTCAAATATAAATCTCCTCTGCACTCTTCCCAGTTTAATAGCATATCCCTGCAGCAGGGTGACCAAATCTGAACACAATATTCCAATAAGACCTCACCAACATCTTTTACAAGTGCAACATGACATCTCAACTTCTGTCCTCGATGTTCTGAATGATGAGGCTAGTGTGTCAAAAGCCTCCTTCGCTGCCCTGTCTACCTGCAAAGTCTCTTTCAGTGACCGTATACTCTGTCCTACAACACTCCACAGGGCCAATGAATGTCCTACCCTGATTTGTCTTTCCAAAATACAACACCTCGCACTTGTCCAAATTAAAGCCCAGTTGCCATTCCTCTGCCAACTTAAGATCCCTCTGTAATTCCTGAGAACTATCTTCACTGTACACAACAGCATCTATTGTAATGTTCCAGAAACGTTGGGTTATGGACAAGTCTCAGAACTCTAGAGCGACCCAATGAGTGACTGTACTCAAAAGTACAGCAGAAGCTGATCAGAGACCATCTCTGCAATACAGATTTTCAGTAGTCTGACATCAGCCAGGCTCCAAGTGTGCCAAACTATAGACGCTCAGCTGCAATAGGCTTAAACAAATGGGAAATTAAAGGACGTTAAAGAATTAAGGAATAAGACTGATCTGTAATGTTGGAAGAACGACTGGTGTAAGGGATAAATATAAACTCAGCAAGGTTTAAGTAGGTCACTGCTTGGCTCCATACACAATAGCTATTTTGCTGTCTTAAATGTTTCTCTTTAGTTTCATTGGTTGATCTTTCTTGCTCATATTGCAGTGATTTTGTTCTCTGCATTTAAACGTCTGCACACAGTCATCTATAACTTGAATAAGTCATGCAGTGAAGGTTTTAGGACAGTGGAGGCTTTAGGACATGCAGTGAGGAGTTTAGGACATGCAGTGAGGGGTTTAGGACAGACAGTGAGGGGTTTAGGACATGCAGTGAGGGGTTTAGGACAGACAGTGGAGGGTTTAGGACATGCAGTGAGGGGTTTAGGACATGCAGTGGAGGGTTTAGGACAGACAGTGGAGGGTTTAGGACAGACAGTGGAGGGTTTAGGACAGACGGTGGAGGGTTTAGGACAGACGGTGGAGGGTTTAGGACATGCATTGGAGGCTTTAGGACAGACAGTGAGGGGTTTAGGACAGACAGTGAGGGGTTTAGGACAGACAGTGAGGGGTTTAGGACATGCAGTGAAGGTTTTAGGACAGTGGAGGCTTTAGGACATGCAGTGAGGGGTTTAGGACAGACAGTGAGGGGTTTAGGACAGACAGTGGAGGGTTTAGGACATGCAGTGGAGGGTTTAGGACATGCAGTGAGGGGTTTAGGACAGACAGTGGAGGGTTTAGGACATGCAGTGGAGGGTTTAGGACATGCAGTGGAGGGTTTAGGACAGACGGTGGAGGGCTTAGGACAGACGGTGGAGGGTTTAGGACAGACGGTGGAGGGTTTAGGACAGACGGTGAAGGGTTTAGGACAGACGGTGGAGGGTTTAGGACAGACGGTGGAGGCTTTAGGACAGACGGTGGAGGCTTTAGGACAGACAGTGAGGGGTTTAGGACATGCAGTGAGGGGTTTAGGACAGACAGTGAGGGGTTTAGGACAGACAGTGAGGGGTTTAGGACATGCAGTGAAGGTTTTAGGACAGTGGAGGCTTTAGGACATGCAGTGAGGGGTTTAGGACAGACAGTGAGGGGTTTAGGACAGACAGTGAGGGGTTTAGGACATGCAGTGAGGGGTTTAGGACAGACAGTGAGGGGTTTAGGACAGACAGTGAGGGGTTTAGGACATGCAGTGAAGGTTTTAGGACAGTGGAGGCTTTAGGACATGCAGTGAGGGGTTTAGGACAGACAGTGAGGGGTTTAGGACATGCAGTGAGGGGTTTAGGACATGCAGTGAGGGGTTTAGGACAGACAGTGAGGGGTTTAGGACAGACAGTGAGGGGTTTAGGACAGACAGTGAGGGGTTTAGGACATGCAGTGAGGGGTTTAGGACAGACAGTGAGGGGTTTAGGACATGCAGTGAGGAGTTTAGGACATGCAGTGAGGGGTTTAGGACATGCAGTGAGGGGTTTAGGACAGACAGTGAGGGGTTTAGGACATGCAGTGAGGGGTTTAGGACAGACAGTGAGGGGTTTAGGACAGACAGTGAGGGGTTTAGGACATGCAGTGAGGGGTTTAGGACAGACAGTGAGGGGTTTAGGACATGCAGTGAAGGTTTTAGGACAGTGGAGGCTTTAGGACATGCAGTGAGGGGTTTAGGACAGACAGTGAGGGGTTTAGGACATGCAGTGAGGGGTTTAGGACATGCAGTGAGGGGTTTAGGACAGACAGTGGAGGGTTTAGGACAGACAGTGGAGGGTTTAGGACATGCAGTGGAGGGTTTAGGACAGACAGTGGAGGGCTTAGGACAGACGGTGGAGGGTTTAGGACAGACGGTGGAGGGTTTAGGACAGACGGTGAAGGGTTTAGGACAGACGGTGGAGGGTTTAGGACAGACGGTGGAGGGTTTAGGACAGACGGTGGAGAGTTTAGGACATGCAGTGAAGGGTTTAGGACAGACAGTGGAGGGTTTAGGGCATGCAGTGGAGGGTTTAGGGCATGCAGTGGAGGGTTTAGGACAGACGGTGGAGGGTTTAGGACAGACGGTGGAGGGTTTAGGACATGCAGTGAAGGGTTTAGGACAGACAGTGGAGGGTTTAGGACATGCAGTGGAGGGTTTAGGACATGCAGTGGAGGGTTTAGGACATGCAGTGGAGGGTTTAGGACAGACGGTGGAGGGCTTAGGACAGACGGTGGAGGGCTTAGGACAGACAGTGGAGGGCTTAGGACAGACAGTGGAGGGTTTAGGACAGACAGTGGAGGGTTTAGGACATGCAGTGGAGGGTTTAGGACAGACAGTGGAGGGTTTAGGACATGCATTGAAGGGTTTAGGACAGACGGTGGAGGGTTTAGGACAGACGGTGGAGGGCTTAGGACAGACGGTGGAGGGCTTAGGACAGACGGTGGAGGGTTTAGGACAGACGGTGGAGGGTTTAGGACAGACGGTGGAGGGTTTAGGACAGACGGTGAAGGGTTTAGGACAGACGGTGGAGGGTTTAGGACAGACGGTGGAGAGTTTAGGACATGCAGTGGAGAGTTTAGGACATGCAGTGAAGGGTTTAGGACAGACGGTGGAGGGTTTAGGACAGACGGTGGAGGGCTTAGGACATGCAGTGAAGGGTTTAGGACATGCAGTGGAGGGCTTAGGACAGACGGTGGAGGGCTTAGGACCCAGTGGAGGGTTTAGGACAGACGGTGGAGGGTTTAGGACAGACAGTGGAGAGTTTAGGACATGCAGTGGAGAGTTTAGGACATGCAGTGAAGGGTTTAGGACAGACGGTGGAGGGTTTAGGACAGACGGTGGAGGGCTTAGGACAGACAGTGGAGGGTTTAGGACATGCAGTGAAGGGTTTAGGACATGCAGTGGAGGGCTTAGGACAGACGGTGGAGGGCTTAGGACCCAGTGGAGGGTTTAGGACAGACAGTGGAGGGTTTAGGACATGCAGTGAAGGGTTTAGGACATGCAGTGGAGGGCTTAGGACAGACAGTGGAGGGCTTAGGACCCAGTGGAGGGTTTAGGACAGACAGTGGAGGGTTTAGGACATGCAGTGAAGGGTTTAGGACAGACGGTGGAGGGTTTAGGACAGACAGTGGAGGGTTTAGGACATGCAGTGAGGGGTTTAGGACAGACAGTGGAGGGTTTAGGACATGCAGTGGAGGGTTTAGGACAGACAGTGGAGGGTTTAGGACATGCAGTGAGGGGTTTAGGACAGACGGTGGAGGGTTTAGGACAGACAGTGGAGGGTTTAGGACATGCAGTGAGGGGTTTAGGACAGACGGTGGAGGGTTTAGGACAGACAGTGGAGGGTTTAGGACAGACGGTGGAGGGTTTAGGACAGACGGTGGAGGGTTTAGGACATGCAGTGAAGGGTTTAGGACAGACAGTGGAGGGTTTAGGACATGCAGTGAAGGGTTTAGGACAGACAGTGGAGGGTTTAGGACATGCAGTGAAGGGTTTAGGACAGATGGTGGAGGGTTTAGGACATGCAGTGAAGGGTTTAGGACTTGCAGTGGAGGGTTTAGGACATGCAGTGAAGGGTTTAGGACAGACAGTGGAGGGTTTAGAACATGCAGTGAATGGATTATGGTAGGCAGTGAAGGGTTTAGAACATGCAATGAGTGTTTTAGGACATGTATTGAACACTAGCATCTTGAAATGCTTTCAATGTGTAATCTGCTGTGGAGCATTTCATGGGAATGAGTCCAAGACAATGAAAGGTCTAACTCCGGAGTTCCCAACCTGGGGTCCACGGACTCCTCGGTTAATGGTAGAGGTCTATGGCATAAAAATTCTTGGGACACTAAGTGGACACTAGTGGTACTACCAGTGAGTACCATGGCTCATCTGCACAGTGAATATTAACTTACCCTGGCTGACATACAATGTTCTCTCTGGTCAGTTTGTCAAGAAGCCGTGTGGGAAGCGTATCGAATTTTCCTGGACAGAATTCCAGAACACAAAGAGTATCAGCAATGGGTCAGCCTCTGTCAGCAGGAGGCTCAGTATCCATTTCAGATCGGCCAGAATTTCAGTGACTCCCTGGAACATCTCGCCATGGTTCAAAAGGTAAGGAATGACGTTGTTCATACAAAACATTCAATTTCAACATACTTTAACCATGTTTTACTTTCTGCCTTAGATATATATTGGAGCTTAATTCATCAAGTCATATTGTCCTTCTCCTCGATGTTCTGAATGATGAGGCTAGTGTGTCAAAAGCCTCCTTCGCTGCCCTGTCTACCTGCAAAGTCTCTTTCAGTGACCGTATACTCTGTCCTACAACACTCCACAGGGCCAATGAATGTCCTACCCTGATTTGTCTTTCCAAAATACAACACCTCGCACTTGTCCAAATTAATGTCCAATTGCCATTCCTCTGCCAACTTAAGATCCCTCCATAACTCTTGAGAACTATCTTCACTGTACACAACAGCATCTATTGAAATGTTTTGGAAATATTGGGTTATGGGCAAGTCTCAGAGTGACCCAGTAAGTGCCTGTATTTCTGAAGTACGGCAGAAGGTGATTGGAGGCTATTTCTATATTCACGAAATGTAAACAATTGGAAAATAAAAATTTGAAGATTTGCGAATCCTTTCTATATTTTCTTAAAAGTTAAAAAGGAAGTAATGGTTTTCTTTTATTTCCAGAAACTAGGAATACGAAGTGGTGATCTTCATGTCAGGTAATGAGTTCATCGTGCAACTTTGTAGAAACTCGTTATGTTGGGCCTTGTGTCTGTGATCAGTAATATTCACTTAGTGAAAGGCATCCAACTATATCACTAAACTGAGCAAAACCACTGGCCATTCCTTAGCAAGTACTGTTCTGTACATTAAAATTAGCATTTTGTCAATGGGAAAGACCATGAAAATCCCCGACGAGGGCATTTCACACCCAGGGTTGGCATACCCAGCGTTATGTTTGTAAGTATGTCTCATATTTCCTCTCTCCTCTAATGTGAATGAGAGGGGGATCTTACTGAAACACATCATATATTGGAAGGCCAAGATCGAGTGGAAGTAGAGAGAATCTTTCCTATAGCAGGGGAGTCTAGGACCAGAAGGCTCAACCTCAGGATACAAGGATGTCCCTTTAGAATGGAGATAAAGAGGTATTTCTTCTGCCAGAGGGTGGTGAATTTGTGGAATTCTTTGCCACAGACAGTGGCAGAGGAGATAGATAATTATCTGGATAGACAGGATCTGATTAGGAACAGTCAACATGGATTCGTGCGTGGAAGGTTATGTTTGACAAATCTTATTGAATTTTTTGAAGAGGTTACTAGGAAAGTTGACGAGGGTAAAGCAGTGGATGTTGTCTATATGGACTTCAGTAAGGCCTTTGACAAGGTTCCACACAGAAGGTTAGTTAGGAAGTTCAATCGTTAGGTATTAATATTGAAGTAGTAAAATGGATTCAACAGTGGCTGAATGGGAGATGCCAAAGAGTAGTGGAGGATAACTTTGTCAGGTTGGAGGCTGGTGTGCCTCAAGGATCTATACTGGGTCCAATGTTGTTTGTCATATACATTAATGATCTGGATGATGGGGTGGTAAATTGGATTAGTAAGTATGCAGATGATACTAAGATAGGTGGCGTTGTGGATAATGAAGTAGGTTTTCAAAGCTTGCAGAGAGATTTAGGCCAGTTAGAAGAGTGGGCTGAAAGATGGCAGATGGAGTTTAATGCTGATAAGTGTGAGGTGCTACATTTTGGTAGGACTAATCAAAATAGGACATACACAGTAAATGGTAGAGCATTGAAGAATGCAGTAGAACAGAGTGATCTAGGAATAATGGTGCATAGTTCCCGGAAGGTGGAATCTCATGTGGATAGGGTGGTGAAGAAAGCTTTTGGTATGCTGGCCTTTATAAATCAGAGCATTGAGTATAGGAGTTGGGATGTGATGTTAAAATTGTACAAGGCATTGGTAAGGCCGAATTTGGAGTATTGTGTACAGGTCTGGTCACCGAATTATAGGAAAGATGTCTACAAAATAGAGAGTACAGAGAAGATTTACTAGAATGTTACCTGGGTTTCAGCACCTAAGTTACAGAGAAAGGTTGAACAAGTTAGGTCTTTATTCTTTGGAGCATAGAAGGTTGAGGGGGGACTTGACAGAAGTATTTAAAATTATGAGAGGGATAGATAGAGTTGACGTGGATAGGCTTTATCCATTGAGAGTAGGGGAGATTCAAACAAGAGGACATGAGTTGAGAGTTAAGAGGCAAAAGTTTAGGGGTAACACAAGGGGGAACTTCTTTACTCAGAGAGTGGTAGCTGTGTGGAACGAGCCTCCAGTAGAAGTGGTAGAGGCAGGTTCGATATTGTCATTTAAAGTAAAATTGGATAGGTATATGGACAGGAAAGGAATGGAGGGTTAAGGGCTGAGTGCGGGTCAGTGGGACTAGGTGAGAGTAAGCATTCGGCACGGACTAGAAGGGCCAAGATGCCCTGTTTCCGTGCTGTAATTGTTACATGGTTATATGAGACTCGAAGGGCTAAATGGTCTAATTCTGCTCCTATGCCATATGGTCTTATCGTCATTTGTCTAATATGTGCTTCCTTTTCTGTTTGCTGAGAAAGGATTCCAGTGGATAATCTGCCTACTGGGACAGCCACAGGTATGACTTCGCCTCAGCCTTTGGTATTTAATTTGTGACACAGACTGGAGAGTGTGGGAGTGAGGGGAAGTCAGTTTCAGTTTTCTAAACCCATACTTTTTTTGCAGTCTTTGATCAACTCCCTTGCTATATTTCACAAACAATAGAAAATCTGCAGATGCTGCAAATCCGAGCAGCACACACAAGAAAAAATGTCATTTTTGATTCAATAACCAGCACAGTCTGAGGATTATGCTGGGGGCAGCCAACTTAGAAAGCCCATAACTTACTAACCCTAACCGTATATCTTTGGATTTTGGGAGGAAACTGGGGCACTTGGAGAAAACCCACTTGGCCACAGGGAGAACGTACAAATGCCTTACAGACAGCAGCAGTAATTGAACCCCCCTTGGCACTGTAAAGCAATAACACTAACGGGAACATTATCGTGCTGCCTTTAGAAGTATAAGAGTTTTGAGAAGTAAACGAGTTATCGGAAAAGAGCTCTGGATGTTTAGAACTATATTGTATTTGTTAGTATAGGAGAAGTCCAGAGGGTCAGAAATGAACAGAGATTGAGATCAATCTTCATTTGCTCCAGTTAGCACCAAGCTCAGATGTGTGTTTGTGTGGCCCAGCGTCCACAGACTCTCTGTGGGTAGACCTGGTGTGGGTCCGTTGACTGGTTCTCTTCAGCATTGAAGAAAGAGGCTTGGTTATTGTGATCAGTGAGATAAAACTTCTGGCCGATTCCAAGGAGACACAAGGGAAGGCAGATGCTGGAATCTGGAGGAACACATCATCTGCCGTAGGAGCTGAGCAGCAGCATCTGTGCGGGGGAATTGTCGACGCCTCGGATCGAAACACTGCTTGCTCCCAAAACGATCGCTGTTTGACCCATTGAATTCCTCCAGCAGATTGGCTGTGATTCCATGTTCGGCTGGACTTGGGAGCAGTAGATGCTGAAGGGAAATAGCGCCTGGCCAGGGAGCAGAAAAGGCACACGGAGAGGATGTGCAATGTCCTTCTGTAATCGGGGTTGAGTTCAAGAGCTGTGAGGTGGTGTTGCAGCTCTATAAAACTGGTTAGACCACGCTTGGAGTATTGTGTTCGACTCTGGTCACCTCTGGCTGCTATGCAGGCAGAGGCAAACACACGAGAGGCTTTTAGGAGGCATTTAGATAAGCACATGAATTTGAGGAAGATGGAGGGATGCAGGTAGGGGGGATTAGTTTTTACTTTTCAGCACAACATTGTGAGGTGAAAGGGCTTGTTCCTGTGCTGTAGTGTTCTATGTTCACTGGAGGAAGGAGGTGGAAGCTTTAGGGAGGGTGCAGAGGAGATTTACCAGGATGCTGCCTGGACCAGAGAGCGTGTCTTACGAAGATTGAGTCAGATGGGGCTTTTCTCCTTGGCCCAAAGGAGGATAAAGGGTGGTTAGAGAGAGATGTACAAGATGATAAGAGGCATAGATTGAGTGGATAGACAGAGACTTTTTCGCAGGGTAATATGAGAGGGCATAATTTTGAGGTGATTGAGGGGATGTCAGAGGTAGGTGGATGTGCATGGAACACCCTGGAAGGGGTGCTGGTAGAGGCAGATACATTAGGGGCATTTAAGGAACTTAGATAGACACATGAATGATTGATAAATGGAGGGTTATGTAGGAAGGAAAGGTTAGATGGATCTCAGAGTAGTTTAAAAGGTTGGCACAACACTGTGCTGTTGTGTTTATCAAGCAGCTCCAAGCTTCCAAAACAAGTTACCTTTGATCCTGAGGTGCTGCGCCAGGAGCAGACTCGATGGGCTGAATTGCCTTAGTCTGCTCCTATATGAGCAGAAAAGCATAACAATTGTTGTTGCATAAAACATTCATTGGCAACACTTTGAAACCGAACAATGATTTGTCCATGTTACGTTTCAGAGTGACGGGTTGGAGATATGTCTCTGCCAAAGGAGATGGATGTAAGGGGCTCCTTCCCTCCACTAGCCTGCAAGGCACCCTCGGGCAAGGTGTAGCACCCCTTGTAGCACCCCACCCCCCACCCCCACCTGATCAGGGTCAGGTGGATGGTTGTATGAGCACTGATGCATATCACAAATCCTGGTTATGCAACCACTGACACCAGGCAGACAATCTCTGAAGGGTATTGATAATGACTGGGGGTCACCCGTCTTGTAAAGACACTGCCCAGAAGAAGGCAATGGCAAACCACTTCTGTAGAAAAATTTGCTGGGAACAATCATGGTCACCATGACCGCCCACGTCATACGACACGGCACATAATGGTGATGATGATGTCATTACGGTTCAGATAAGATTGATAGTCAGATTCCTATTTGGAAATTGTATGGGGATGCTATCGTTGACCTTCCATTTAATCAATAACTTCTCCACTGGATGTTCTCAGTAGATTAGCCAATTCCATTCGGTACCGGGAAGTTACACAAAGGTTTGTGACTCGCCCAAGTGCAATACTTTGTGACTTCTGAAAGATTACTTTTTTTTCCAGAGATTCTGTTGCCAACAGAAGGGTCAACTCCCATTCCGGAGATCTCTAACGAGATTGTGAATGAAACTAAAATTAAGGTGAGAGGAGTGAAATTTCGTATGTCAAGTCAGTGATGTGACTGGATGTCACATTGGATAACTGGTTGCGAAATAGTTTTGAGTAATTATTGCGCTGGATTATACATGTTACAGTCTCTCATGTTGCCAAAATCAGTCTGTGGGCAGGCATGTGAAGCAGCAATGTTTCAATCCATTTGGTAATTCAGATTTTACCAATGAAGCCAGCACTGATTTTCTAACCCTAATTACCCCTGAACGAGAAAGGCGGTCAGAAGTCAGCCACGTTGATGCGTCTGGAGCCAGACTCGGTAAGGAAGGTAGATCTGCACCGATGATGAACCAAATAGATTTTTACAACAATCCAGTAGTTTTGTGGTTCCATTGATGAGACTAGCTTTCACAGAGTTCCAGATTTGTAATTTTGAATTTAAACTCCCCAAGTTCCATGGTGGGATTTGAACTTGTGTCTCATGATCAATGGTCTGAAGGCCAGGCTGCCGGCCCAGCCACAAAGTTACATTAATGTAATGATTAATATATAATTTATGGTTTGTACGTCACGATTTCTTGTGTATGGGATGCTGTGTCTGTGGTGCTGGTGCACTGAGCCTTTCATCACACCTGTGATGACCTGCACTTGTGCAGATGATGATAATCTCAACTTCGAGTGAGATTACTTTACCCCAGTCTCTGCTAACAGCCTTAGCTTAAAATGAGATAGTCGCGTTGTGGAGTACAAGACCCACTCAGATCAGTTGGACGGCTCTGAGGATGAATCCACTGCATGAGCACGCTGGTTTGAGAGAAATGTTAGGAGGAACTGACTGTTGTGAGAATCACAAGTGTTAATATCTGAAACAAACCATTTTTACCTTCCTTAGAATATATTTCTAGGTCATATCCATAGGTTATTTTCTTAAAGTTGGACTGGAGCCAGTCTTTAGTCTGTTCTGTTGGTTTTGATGTACTAGTATTTTTTGATCGATACTGTATCTGGTTTACAGAACTGTGCCTAGTGCAGACAGTGCAGAAATGAAGCAAGGAGCTGGTTTGTAGCAGGGGCTAATACTGTAACCAGGTTAGGTGCAGCTGCGTCTTGAGAGTAACACGTTCTGTATGAAGGCAACGTTTCTCTCTTTGTGTCCCAGGACGTGCACGTGACCAACATCATCCCAGAACAGCCGTCAGAACACGTTGTGAAGTTCAGCGTAAAGCTCACCAACCAAAATGACAGTACGGTGCTAAGCGACCCCGTCTCCCCGGAGTACCAGGAGCTTACCGGAAGGTTTGAGATTCAGGCAAGTGCAATGTTAGTATTTGCTGGGGCCTGTGGCTTCTGATGTAGAACTGGCTCTTCCATCTAGTACCAGCTGGGGAATTCTATTTCAGCCACATTCATTAGCACGAGCACGCTTTATCCCAAATGACTCCTGGATTAGTCTGTACTTGAATTTGCCCTTCTACTTTTTAAAACTTAGAAAGGGAGAGAGTAACATTTTACAGGGCAGAGGCAGACAATGTTGGACAACAAAGATTTTGCTTCCTGAATACTTTTGTATGCTTCTTATGGATTTTGGTCTGCTGATCGTGAAACTTGCCATGGAATATCAGTATCATGCACTCTCTTTTTGAAATCACTTATATATTTTTTAATTTCAATTCATAATTCAAGTCAGAATAACTGATGGTGAGATTAAGGAAGGCATTTTTGTTGGTCCACAAATCAAACAGGTCACCAATGACAGGAAATTCGAGGAATTTATAGTGGGACCGGAGAAAATCACACGGAAGGCATTCAAGAGTGTTGAAAATTTTCTCGGCAACTACAGGGCACCAAACTATGAGCAGCTGGTTGACAACATGCTTCAAGCATACAAAACCATGAAGTGCAACATGTCAGTGAAGATTCATTTTCTGCCTTCCCGTTTAGAATCTTCCCTGCCGATCTTAGCGCTGTCAGTGACGAGCACGGTGAAAGGTTTCACCGGGACACGGAGAAACAGTATCGGGGCAACTGGAATACATCAATACTGGCTGATTATTGTTGGACACTTAAGCAAGAAGCCTCAGACACTGAGTACAAATGAAAATAAAACAGTTTTAGCTCAGTTGAACTATTACTAAGTATCAGCACCATTATGCAATTAAATGCATTATATTCAATCAAAGATAATTTCTTCTTTCTTCAAATTCCTACATGATACAAGTAGTCTGACATTGTATTTGTGTTCAGCTTCAAACCGTCTATTGGGAAGGAAAAAAAACTCTGAGACAGCAACAAATACGAAAAGCTTTGTTGTCCAGTGCAATCAAACAGGCTGCCGGTGAATGTGCGTAAAGTTACACAGTCTGAAACCTAGATCCTAAAGCAATGACTGTTCAGTGAACTCCTGTTAAGCTGGGGTCAGGCTCCTACCACCGCAGTCTTTGGAGTTGACAGCGATGACCGGGTAGATGTTGAGGTGTTTCCACTGCCTGGTGCATGCCTTCCAGCATCGGGGGCAAGTATTTAACTCTGAAGCACACAGAAGCCTCTCACCAAGAGTGGCGATTCTCTGAAACTCTGCTCTTCAGGGAGTTGTGGAGGATCGATCCTTGGGGGCAATTTGAAAGATCAGGCAGCTGAATGCTATGGGGAATTTAGGCCGAGGATAGATCAACTATGTTCACATCGAATGGGAAGGGGCAGGCTAGAGGGCTGAGTTGCCCACGCCTGCCTCCTGTTCTATCATTGTGTTCCCTTATCCATAAGGACAATCAGTGGGTAATCTTTTCCAGAGATGCAATCATAATGCAGACTGATGGGTTAGGTTAGATGGGCCAAAAGGCTGGTGTTGATGTGTTGGGCTGAATGGCCTATTTCTTCATTATCCTGCACTGGAATCTCTGTAACAGGCCCATAGTCCTGCACTGGAATCTCTGCTACAGGGCCATAGTCCTGCATTGGGATCTCTGTAACAGGCCCATAGTCCTGCACTGGGATCTCTGTAACAGGGCCGTAGTCCTGCACTGGAATCTCTGTAACAGGCCCATAGTCCTGCAGTGGGATCTCTGCTACAGGGCCATAGTCCTGCACTGGCATCTCTGCAACAGGCCCATAGTCCTGCAGTGGGATCTCTGTAACAGGGCCATAGTCCTGCCCTGGAATCTCTGTAACAGGCCCATAGCCCTGCACTGGGATCTCTGTAACAGGCCCATAGCCCTGCACTGGGATCTCTGTAACAGGCCCATAGTCCTGCACTGGGATCTCTGTAACAGGCCCATAGTCCTGCACTGGAATCTCTGTAACAGGCCCATAGTCCTGCGCTGGAATCTCTGTAACAGGCCCATAGTTCTGCACTGGGATCTCTGTAACAGGCCCATAGCCCTGCACTGGGATCTCTGTAACAGGCCCATAGTCCTGCGCTGGGATCTCTGTAACAGGCCCATAGTCCTGCGCTGGGATCTCTGTAACAGGCCCATAGTTCTGCACTGGAATCTCTGTAACAGGCCCATAGTCCTGCCCTGGAATCTCTGTAACAGGCCCATAGTCCTGCACTGGGATCTCTGTAACAGGCCCATAGTCCTGCACTGGGATCTCTGTAACAGGCCCATAGTCCTGCACTGGAATCTCTGTAACAGGCCCATAGTCCTGCGCTGGAATCTCAGTAACAGGCCCATAGTCCTGCACTGGAATCTCTGTAACAGGCCCATAGTCCTGCGCTGGGGTCTCTGTAACAGGGCCATAGTCCTGCGCTGGAATCTCAGTAACAGGCCAATAGTCCTGCCCTGGAATCTCTGTAACAGGCCCATAGTCCTGCCCTGGAATCTCTGTAACAGGCCCATAGTCCTGCACTGGAACCTCTGTAACAGGACCATAGTCCTGCACTGGGGTCTCTGTAACAGGGCCATAGTCCTGCGCTGGAATCTCTGTAACAGGCCCATAGTCCTGCACTGGGATCTCTGTAACAGGCCCATAGTCCTGCACTGGGGTCTCTGTAACAGGCCCATAGTCCTGCACTGGGGTCTCTGTAACAGGGCCATAGTCCTGCGCTGGAATCTCTGTAATAGGCCCATAGTCCTGCACTGGGATCTCTGTAACAGGCCCATAGTCCTGCACTGGGATCTCTGTAACAGGCCCATAGTCCTGCACTGGGATCTCTGTAACAGGCCCATAGTCCTGCCCTGGAATCTCTGTAACAGGCCCATAGTCCTGCACTGGGGTCTCTGTAACAGGCCCATAGTCCTGCACTGGGGTCTCTGTAACAGGCCCATAGTCCTGCCCTGGAATCTCTGTAACAGGCCCATAGTCCTGCACTGGAGTCTCTGTAATAGGCCCATAGTCCTGCGCTGGAATCTCTGTAAGAGGCCCATAGCCCTGCACTGGGGTCTCTGTAACAGGCCCATAGTCCTGCGCTGGAATCTCTGTAACAGGCCCATAGTCCTGCGCTGGAATCTCTGTAACAGGCCCATGGTCCTGCACTGGAACCTCTGTAACAGGCCCTTAGTCCTGCACTGGAACCTCTGTAACAGGCCCATAGTCGTGCCCTGGAATCTCTGTAACAGGCCCATAGTCCTGCGCTGGAATCTCTGTAACAGGCCCATAGTCCTGCCCTGGAATCTCTGTAAGAGGCCCATAGCCCTGCACTGGGGTCTCTGTAACAGGGCCATAGTCCTGTGCTGGAATCTCTGTAACAGGCCCATAGTCCTGCCCTGGAATCTCTGTAACAGGCCCATAGTCCTGCGCTGGAATCTCTGTAACAGGCCCATAGTCCTGCACAGGGATCTCTGTAACAGGCCCATAGTCCTGCACAGGGATCTCTGTAACAGGCCCATAGTCCTGCACAGGGATCTCTGTAACAGGCCCATAGTCCTGCACTGGAATCTCTGTAACAGGCCCATAGTTCTGCACTGGGATCTCTGTAACAGGCCCATAGTCCTACGCTGGGATCTCTGTAACAGGCCCATAGTCCTGCACTGGGATCTCTGTAACAGGCCCATAGTCCTGCGCTGAGATCTCTGTAACAGGCCCATAGTCCTGCGCTGGGATCTCTGTAACAGGCCCATAGTCCTGCGCTGGAATCTCTGTAACAGGCCCATAGTCCTGCGCTGGAATCTCTGTAACAGGCCCATGGTCCTGCACTGGAACCTCTGTAACAGGCCCTTAGTCCTGCACTGGAACCTCTGTAACAGGCCCATAGTCGTGCCCTGGAATCTCTGTAACAGGCCCATAGTCCTGTGCTGGAATCTCTGTAACAGGCCCATAGTCCTGCCCTGGAATCTCTGTAAGAGGCCCATAGCCCTGCACTGGGGTCTCTGTAACAGGCCCATAGTCCTGCGCTGGAATCTCTGTAACAGGCCCATAGTCCTGCACAGGGATCTCTGTAACAGGCCCATAGTCCTGCACAGGGATCTCTGTAACAGGCCCATAGTCCTGCGCTGGGATCTCTGTAACAGGCCCATAGTCCTGCACTGGGATCTCTGTAACAGGCCCATAGTCCTGCGCTGGAATCTCTGTAACAGGCCCATAGTCCTGCACTGGAGTCTCTGTAACAGGCCCATAGTCCTGCGCTGGAATCTCTGTAACAGGCCCATAGTCCTGCACTGGGATCTCTGTAACAGGCCCATAGTCCTGCGCTGGGATCTCTGTAACAGGCCCATAGTCCTGCACTGGGATCTCTGTAACAGGCCCATAGTCCTGCCCTGGGGTCTCTGTAACAGGCCCATAGTCCTGCGCTGGAATCTCTCTAACAGGCCCATAGTCCTGCGCTGGGATCTCTGTAACAGGCCCATAGTCCTGCGCTGGAATCTCTGTAACAGGCCCATAGTCCTGCCCTGGGGTCTCTGTAACAGGCCCATAGTCCTGCATGGGATCCCTACAGTGTGCGACCTGTATCAACCCAGCACAAGAGTGACTCACAGACCACATCACTCTAAGGTCTCAATGTATTATTTTCTTTACAGATGCAGAACCTGTTTGATATCCTCCCAGGATTCAAAGGTGTCCGGATGTTAGGATTCAGGTAAACTGAAGAATTATCCTTGTACGGTATTGACACCCAATATGCACCTTTGGGCATCTCCCACTCCCCTCCTGCAGCTGTGTGACTCTGTGACTATAATAATCCTGAGGTTTCAGGACCCGACCCACTCGGAGTGACAGAGAGGGGAGATCGCTTACACCCAAGCATCAGAAGGTGAAGGGTGCAGGGGGTAGGGACAGGATGCAGGCCCTAGGGGGTAGGGGAGAGAGTTCAGGAAGTGGGAGTGGGTCTAAGCCTCTGATGTGTTTGAGAGGTGGGAAGTGGTTCTAGGTCTGGGAGAGTTTTCAAGAGGTGGGCAGTGGGCTCTAGGCCTGGGGAGGGTTCAGAAGTTGGGGAGTGGGTCTAGATAGGGAGGGTGCAGGAGATATGGTGTTGCTGTACGCCTGGGGGAGGGTACAGGAGGTGTGGAATGGGTCTAGGCCTGGGGGAGGGTACAGGAGGTGTGGAATGGGTCTAGTTGGGGAGGGTTCAGGAGGTGTGGAATGGGTCTAGGCCTGGGGGAGGGTACAGGAGGTGTGGAATGGGTCTAGTTGGGGAGGGTTCAGGAGGTGTGGAGTGGGAGTAGATGGGAAAGGTTCTGGAAGTGGGGATGGGTCTAGATGGGAAGGGTTCAGGAAGTGGGAAGAGGGTCTAGGCCTGGGGGAGGGTTTAGGAAGTGAGGAATGGGTCTAGGCCTGGGGGAGGGTTTAGGAGGTGAGGAATGGGTCTAGGCCTGGGGGAGGGTTTAGGAAGTGGGAAGAGGGTCTAGGGCTGGGGGAGGGTTTAGGAGGTGAGGAATGGGTCTAGGCCTGGGGGAGGGTTTAGGAGGTGAGGAATGGGTCTAGGCCTGAGGGAGGGTTTAGGAGGTGAGGAATGGGTCTAGGCCTGGGGGAGGGTTTAGGAGGTGAGGAATGGGTCTAGGCCTGGGGGAGGGTTTAGGAGGTGAGGAATGGGTCTAGGCCTGGGGGAGGGTTTAGGAGGTGAGGAATGGGTCTAGGCCTGGGGGAGGGTTTAGGAAGTGGGAAGAGGGTCTAGGCCTGGGGGAGGGTTTAGGAGGTGAGGAATGGGTCTAGGCCTGAGGGAGGGTTTAGGAGGTGAGGAATGGGTCTAGGCCTGGGGGAGGGTTTAGGAGGTGAGGAATGGGTCTAGGCTGGGTGCGGGTATAAGGGAACTGGTAGGGAGAGTGCAGAATTGTGGGATATGGTTTGGACTCAGGATGGTCGCCGCAAAATCATTGATAAAGCGGTGATATTTTAATGAACTGAATACTACAGTCTCCTGCCCAGAACACATGGGAACATTCTGTCCTGCCCTCTCCCCTCATTCCAGTTTACCACCTTTAAAAGTGAATTGTTACATTAAGGATCTTGTGAGATAAACGGAGACGGAGAAGGGAGCCAGGGAAAGCGCTGATTGTGCTGTAGATGTAGTTCAAAGGCCAACTCTCCATATCAGTGTAATCAAACGTCTTGCTTCAATGTCAGCCCAGCTGGCTTGGCCCTGACTAGTCAATTGATTGAGAGAATTAGTCAACCAGTGATAGAAGTGGTGTGATTAAGCTGGAAAGGATGCCAAAAAGATTGACGTGATTGCTACTGGCACTGGAGGACTTACATTAAGAGGAGAAACTAGGCTGAGACATTTTTTGATGGAGGGTAGGAGACTCAGTGGTGACTTGCAGGTATATAAAATCACAAAGAGCATAGATGGGGGGAATTATCACCGTCTTTTTCCCAGAGAAAGTGAGTCTAAAGCAGATGGCATTGAGGAGGGACGTAAGGTTTTTCACCCAGAGGCTGTGGCTATAAACTGCCAGAGTCGATGGTATAGGTAGGAACAAGTGTCAAGTTAAAAAATATTTGAACAGGTTAATGGATAGCAAACTTTAGAGTGATATGGTTCAAATACAAGCAAATGAGTAGACAGTTTGGTCAGCATGGATGAGTGGGCTAAATGGCCTTTCCACACAGTCTAACTCTACACCTCATGGCATGGGGCGAGCTGTAGCTCTGCTCTGAAACCAAATATTAACGGTGTGGATTTCTCTCCTTTCAGTGCAGACAGTCAATTGATCTACTTTGCCGCGATCTTCGATAGAAGGCTCTCCGCACCCAGTGACATTCTCAGCGCTGTGCTAAACATTGGCTCCAACAAGGTGGAGAATGGAGACCTGCTGTTTGAACCGCAGGAGGAAATCCCGGTGAAGTCACTGGGCGCCATGGAAGTGACCAGGCTGCAGGACATGCTTGCAATGGCCCTCTTCAATGACACCTCACTTTCGATGGACCCAACTTCGCTTCAGTTTGCAGAAGGTAAGTCTATGTCCGGTAGAGACCTGTCTGTTGCCCTGAGTGACAACTGTTGTCGGTTATCCCGATCAACACCAGATCTCTAGTGGTTTGTATACTCCTGGTAGGTCTGTGGTTCTGAGACATACAAGAAATCGGAGCAAGAGTGGCCAGTTCAATCCTTGACCTTGCTCTGCGTCATAAAGTCTCACACAGTGTGAGCATAAATTGGTCCAAAGTCTACACTGACCATCAGGGACTCCTTTACACTCATCCCATTTTAAACTCCTCCGATTCCACTCAGTTTGATCAGATTTGGCACCTCGTCGACACAGCAGGTGCCATTTACAGTGACCAGTGAATCTGCATCTTTGGAGAGGTGGGAAGAAGCTAAAGCACCCGTGTCCAGGATTGAACCCTGCATCAGGACACCACGGACCCACATCTGTCTCTTCGTGCCCTGGGATGTATTTAAATCATGTCTGACAATCTACATGTGTTTAAAAGATGCCTAAACCTCTTTAATATTTCTACCAAATCCAATGTGATACATTTCCACATTGATTTATCATACCAGCATAGGACACCACACCCGTCTAGTTAAGACAAACGCAACCTATTCACTTTCAACCATAAACAAGTTTTCTGCCTTGGTACTCAGGTTACTTTTTCACTATCCATTCACCCTTTGCTTTCCTGTGAGAAACTTCTGACTCTTATGTTTTAATAAAACACACATCCTGACATCACTTCCCTTGCTACTTCACCTTTGCATTTTCCATACGCCTCTACCTTCTCGACAGAGTTGGGCCCTTGGTATCTGATTGAGTTATTTATCACACGTACATCGAAGCAAACCGTGAAACGCATCGTTTACGTGAACAACCTCAGGATGCGCTGGAGGCAGCCCACAAGTGATCCCAGCACCAACATAGCACGCCTGCAGAACAACACGGAGTACAACAAAACAACAACAGCAAAACAAACCCCATTCCTCCCTCCCACCTTCTCTCCCAACCACACGGACAATCCTCCGCTAGCCCGCCAGGCTTCAGCCAGTGGGCTCCAAGCTTCTGGACTTCTGATTGACATACACACTTCAGTATCGACCCCTGGACTAGCTGAGATGGGAGCCCGGGTCCTGGCCTCAGTCTCCGGGCTCCACAGCTGACCAGCCCTAATGCCCCCTGCTCACATGGACGTCCAATCCCAGGACCCGTCGTCCAGGGGACATCCGACATCCACTTCACTGGCCTTCAAACACAGAGTGGGAGGGGTTAGACTCCACCGCAACCCTCACCTTAAACCCCAACCTGACTCCAAACTCTTTCCCCAAAACCTGGCAACCCTGTGTGATCTTTGACTTCCTCAATCCCTTTCCTTTGATCCCCGGAGAACACACTTGTCCTTAACTGGAGCTGCGGCTGGATGAACCTTGGCTCATATGGGAGGATGAGGTGGTGATAGCTAGGGGCTATAGGGTGGTAGTCACCTCTAAGCTTCAGGAGGCAGGTACCTGGGTGACCGTCAGGAGAGGGAAAGGGAATAGGCAGCCAGTGCAGAGTATCCCGGTGACCATTCCCCTCAATAGTAAGTGTACGACTTTGGATAGAGTTGGGAGAAGGACCTTCCGGGGAAACCACCATGACCGGGTCCCTGTACTGTGGCTCAGAAGGGAAGGGGGCAGAAGTGAACTACAGTAATTTAGTGGATTCCATAGTTAGAGTAGACACAAGATTCTGTGGACACGATAGAGGCACCTGGATGGTATGTTGCCTCCCAGATGCCAGGGTCAGGGACATCTTGGATGAGGTCCGTGGCATTCTGAAGGGGGAGGCTGAACAGCCAGGAGCCTTGGTATACATTGGCACCGGTGACAAAGGTAGGAATAGGGAGGAGGCCATGAAGAGAGAATTACTAGGTAGAAAGCTGAAAAGTAGGACCTCCAGGGAGGCGATCTCTGGATTGGTGCCTATGCCTTGCACCAGTGAGGGTAAGAATAGGAAGCTTTGGCAGAATGCACGTCTGAGGAATTTGTGCAGGAGGCAGAAATGTCAGATTCCTGGTTCATTGGGATCTCCTCTGAGGAAGGGGTGACCTGCACAAAAGGGTCGGGTTGCGCCTGAACCCGAGGGAGACCGTTACCCTTGCGGGCAGCTTTGATAGACTTGTTGGGGAGGGTTTAAACTGATTTGGCACTGGGGTGGGAAACTGAGAGATGGGGCAGTTGTTAGACAAACAGAGGCACTGTGTAGTGAGACTGTCGGGAAGGACAGGCAGATGACCGGGCAAGAATGCAGTCAGTGGGATGAGTTGTAATGTAACATGGGGACAGAATTGAAAAGGGTGACGAATACAGGACTGAAGATGTTATACGTGAATGCACGCTTTATGTGGAATAAGGTATTTGCAGACAATACAGAGATAGGTGGAGGGGCAGGTAATGTTGAGGAAACAGGACAGCTGAAGGATTTAGATTAGAAGAATAGACAAAGAAGTGGCAGGTAGAATACTGTATTGGCAAATGTATGATCATTCACTTTGGTAGAAAAAATAAACGCGTAAACTATCTCCCAAACGGAGAAAATTCAAAAATCCGAGGTGCTCGTGCAGCATTCCCTGAAGGTTAACTTGTAGGTTGCGTCAGTAGTGAGGAAGGCAAATGCATGTTAGTTTTTGTTTTAGGAGGACCAGTGTATAAAAACAAGGATGTAATCTGAGGAAACACGCGTGAATCTGCAGATGCTGGAAATAAATAAAAACACAAAATGCTTGCAGAACTCAGCAGGCCAGACAGCATCTATGGGAGGAGGTAGTGACGACGTTTCGGGCCGAAATCCTTCATCAGGAGTGAAGTAACATGGGATGGTCGAGGGGGGATAAGAAGTGGGGGGAGGGATGAAGTAGAGAGCTGGGAAGTGATAGGCTGGAGGGAAATGGGCTAGGGGGAAGGTGGAGAATTATGGGAAATAAAAGAGAAAGAAAGGTAGGGCTGGGGGGAGATTATAGTGGGGGGGGGGAATAAAGGGAGAGAAAGAGAACCAGACTAAAATTATAGATAGGGATGGGGTAAGGGGGGGCAGGGGTATCAACAGAGGTCTGTGAGTTGAACCTGAGGCTTTATTCAGCGTGGAATTTGCCCTTCCTGCCCAGCAACCCACCAGTTTAACCCTAGCCTAATAACGGGACAATTTACAACAACCAATGAATCTACTAACCAGTACACCTTTGGTCTTTGGGAGGAAACCCGTGCACACACAGGAAGCAACGTACAAACGTGCTTACAGAGAATGGCAGAAATGAACTCGGAATGCAACGCTCCAATCAATAACAGGGTCGCGCTGACTGCTACACTGCCCCGGCCCCCGAAACGAAATCTTACACCTTTACACGACCACGCACTTCAATCTGCCACGTCTTTGCCCGTTCTCCAAATCTGTCTAAGTACTTCTGCAGATCCCCTGCCCTTAATTGGAAGAATGGTTTCTAAACCCTGTTTTCTCCTGAATATTATGACACAATATATTGGTTTTTATCCTCCAGAGACACCGGAACTCCCCCCAAACTCTGCAGACCTGAACCCACATGTTCCCAACTTGGCTCCATCTCCTCCTGAGCAGGTACAGTATCTTGCACCCTATAACGATCTCCGGTGTTGCTGGGCTGTGGTGCCACTATGTGTGTGCGTGTGCGTGCGTGTATGTGTGCACGTGCTCAGTATCTTACCTGGATCATCTCATCCTACCGGGGCTGTGTTTGCTGCTGGTATACTAACTAGGTAGTGACTGGGACAGATTATAGTTGCGTGAGCAAGTTTTTTTCTGCCGCCTTCAATTCATTCTCTTCTCCTTCGTGTCTAGAACACAGCACAGGAACAGGCCATTCATCCCATAAGATCTGTGCTAAACCTGTTGCCAAACTAAACTAACTCCCTTGTGCCTGCACGTGATCTATAGCCCTCCATTCGTGTGTCTGTCTGCCAGCTTCTTAAATGCTGCCACCACTACCCGCTGCACATACCCAACACTGTGTGTAAAGTTGCCCCTCACATCACCTTTGAACTTTGCCCCCTCACTTCAAGTGCACATCCTCTAGTATTAGGCATTTCTACCCTGGCAGGGAGAGCCTGGCCGTCTACTCTATCCAAGGCTCTCCTAATTGTTATCAGGTCTCCTCTGCTCCAGAGAAAACAACTCAAGCTTGCTTGACCTCTCTGTAGTGGTAGTAACGAGAAGAGGGAAGGTCCTGGATGGTGTGAGGGTCCTTAGTGATGGATGCCACCATCTTGAGGGTCAGCCTCTTGAAGAGTCCTTGGTGGTGGCAAGACTGGTGCCTGTGGTTCAACCAGCTGAGTCTACGACCCTCTACAGCCTCTGGCAATCAGGTGCATCCTCCCTGCCTGGCCACAATGCAACGGTCCTCTTCACCGTACACCTATAGTCTCCGATATCCAGAACCTCCTCAAACTTGTGAAGTGGAGCTGCTGGTGTGCCTGCTTCATAACTACATCAATGTGTCAGGCCCCGGTCAGATCCCCCGGTTGTCGCCATAAGGTGAGGCATAGCAGTCTCTGCTCATTAAATGCAGATTCCAGTAGTCCCAGCACCAGTTCCCATCCCCGCCCAGCATACTCATGTGTGCACAGCAGTCAAATCAGGGGAGGCGTCAAAGGAACTTGGGAAAAATTGTGAAGGATCTCCAAAAATCAACATAGGCAATACTTTACTTGTTACACAAAAGCATATTTCTAAAAACAAGATCTGTTTTCTGTTTTGAAGGAAAAGCCTTCTGAAGATTATTCGGAGGACAGCTCCATAGAGGGGGTTCCAGTTATCCCTCCCGAAGGAAAGCCTGTTGGAGCCGTTAGTGTGACGATCATGGACCCTGCTGATGGGAATACAGAGACGCTCCCATTCCTAACCAACGTACCCAGGGATTTTCCGAGCCAGCTGTCCATGACAGAGCCTTCACTCACCGTTCCAGAGCAATTTTCATTGAAGCCAGGGAGCACGCTGCCCATGGAGCAGGCTGGTTCTGCAGGACGGGCAACGATAGGCCCACAGACCAGCCATGACACACTTACAACCTTTCCCTCAGTCCCTGAGGGACACTCTGTGGTGAACGAGAAGGATAGCGTGACTACTCCAAAATTACCTGACCCGTCGCAGATCGATAAGGTCACAGCTTCCTCTACACCACAGTACGAAGTGACAGTGGGCGAGGAGGCGTTGAGCGGGACAGACTCCACAGAGATGCAGACTAAAGGCATTCAGCACAGTGATGCACATCTTCCTGGGGGATCTACAGAGGGTAGCGCTGCTGCCGAGGACATCAGGGGAGAGGTATCTTCTCCAGTTGCACACCCCGCGTCGACACAGGAGGCCAGCACGGTTGAGGAGGTGGTGAGGATCACAGGTTCTGTGTCACCGTTGGAACGACCCCGACCGGATGAAGTGGGTGGGAGTGAAGGTGATGTCACAGAGTCTGTAACGGCACCCGCCCATCAACCGTCGCATGTGGAGTCAAACTTGGTGGAGGAGCAGAGCAAACCGGCGCATCCTTCCGGAGAAGCCATCATTGGGCATGTCGCTGAGGAGTCTGATGGTAGTGGCAAAGTAGACCAGCCTGACATCAGGGTGAAAACTCCAGTCAACACAGTCCCTGGTGAGGAGGAAGAGGGAGCCAATAGCGTGGAGGAGGAGGAGGAGTGGGACTCCGGGGCAGTGCTCGCTACGTCCCAGACCATTGTTGCTGACAATCGGATAGTGGGACCAGTGGGAGGCGATGGGGCTGGCACTGTGATGGTGTGGACGTCTCCACCAACCGTGACCACAGAGGATGGAGGTGAGTGTGCCAGTGGGGGAGAGAGGAACAATTTGCTCAGTCCCAGTCCAGGAATGTACAACAGTGGCTCAGAACCACTTGCCGACACGGGGCCGCACACTGACACGCTGCTGTAGGCCAACATGGGGACTATGCAGAGACTGACGTGCACTTGAACTACAAGAGTGTCGAATGGTTTGAGGAGAGAATGGGAAAGTAGGGGAGAACAATGCACACAGAGTGCTGGAGGAGCTCAGCAGGTCAGGCAGTGTCTACAGAGATGAACAGACAGTCGACGTTCCGGGCCAAGGCCCTTCTTCAGGACTGGAAAGGGAGGGGGAATATGCCAGAACAAAAAGATGGAGGGAGGAAAGGAGGATAGCTGGAAGGTGATAGGCGAAGCTAGGTGGGTAGGAAAGGTAAAGGGCTAGAGAGGAAGGAGTCGGAGAGGAGAGTGAACCACAGGAGAAAGGGGAGAAGGAGGGGCAATGGGAAGGTGATAGGCAGGTGAGGAGAAGAGGTCAGAGACCAGAGAAGGGAACAGAAGAAGAGGGGAGGGGGAGGGAAATTTATTTACTGGAAGATGAAATCGATATTCGTGCCATGAGATGGGATGAGGAGAGATCCATGAACCTACTGAATGGTCAGGCACACTCAGACAACCGATGTCTCTTCAGGTAAAACATTGCCTCGGACAAGGCTGGAGTGTTGAATGGCACACCTGAGAAAGGACGTAAAGATATTAGAATGGGCGCAGGAGAGGCTTACCTTCATGGTTCCTGGGTTAAGTGACTGCAGTGATGAGGATAGTCTGGAGAACTGAGGTTTTTGTAACCTGTTCTGAGGGACAGTGAAAAGCTTTGTTTTACGTGCCCTCCGTACAGATCATTTCATCGCATCAGTGCGTTCAGGCAGCACAAAGGAGAACGTCCGGGTTGGGAGAGGCTGGTAACTTCACAAAGACGGCGAGGAGTGTAGACAGATTCCATGGCCGGGAGGCTGGTTTCTGTTGTGTCCACCGCTTTCTGCAGCTTTCTGTGATCGCGGGAGAGCAGCTCAGAATCAGAATCACTATCGCTCACATATGTCACGAAATGTGTCATTTTACGGCAGCAGTGCACTTCAAAAATAAAGAATAGTGAGGTCGTGTTCGTGGGTTGCATGTCCATTCAGAAATCTGTTGGCAGAGGAAAAGGAGCTGTTCCTGAATCATTCGGTGTGTGTCTTCAGGTTCCTGTATCTCCTCCCCGATGGTAGCAATGAAAAGGAGTCATGTCTTGGGTGATGGGAATCCTTATGAGGCATCACTCCTTGAAGATGTGCTGGGTACCCATGATGGAGTTGACTGAGTTTACAACTTTCTGCAGTTTATTTTGATACTGTGCAGCACCACCCCCCCCACCCCCCCTCCACCCCGCAACCATATCAGATGGCGATGCAGCCGGTGATAATTTGGGTAACAAGTTTTGTATTTAAATGAAAAACAGAACAAATTAGAACACTGGCAATACTACAATAGTACTATAAAACTGTGTAGTAGTTCCTAATAGTTATTGGTAGGGGAATTAATTCAGGCTACACTGCCACGGTCTTGGCAGCACAGGCTCCTATTAAAAATAACAGACTGCCTTCATTCAATGCTTTCGACAATTGCATCCTCCAAATCTTCATTTTCATTGTAACATTCAAGGTGATTGTTGATACCTTCAAATTCTTCGTAGTTCCAAACTTCCTGAAGTAGTGAAGCAGTTTGATTCTTGCTCCCCATTGTTTCTCACATCTCCAAGCCTGAATGCTTGAAACGGCAGTGAGCAAAGCAGTTCTGAATTGTCCTACTGCTTATTTCTCCAGCAAATGAGCTCCAATGTTTATGTGCATATTTGGTCTGGTTTAACTGTTATGGACCTATTTATTTTTCTTTTCCTGTTAACTGTTTGTTCAAGTTAAAATATTGGCAAATATATTTCCTTTGTAATTTTATGCCATTGTACAATCTGTTAATTTTCTGGTGAATGATAACTTTGCAAGGAGCAGTATTTACACAGCGTCAATTATAATCAATGTTCCTTAATCGGAACATCCCAACTTTCCTGTTGGTTGAACCCCATCATACCAACCTCAGACGTGTGCTGCTTATGGAAGACGTCCTTCTCACCGCAGGGTCACAGAGTTGTTAGCAGGGTTAGCTAATGAAACAAGTTTGTATATGAGGCCCGGTGAGACAGTTACAATAACAAAAATTAGTGGGAAGTTAGAGGATTGGAAAGTTTTCAATACTAACATAAACTAAATATGAAGGTAGGTTAGTCAATTATATAAAAGACAAAACAAAATACTTTTTCAGATATATAAAGAATAAAGGAGAGGTGTACTTGGATATTGTATCGCTGGAAAATGACAGTGGATAGGTAAAAATAGAGGACAAAGAAATGGCACATGAAGTTAGTGTGTATTTTGCATCTATCTTCACTGTGGAAGACGCTGGCAGAATGCAAGAAATTTGAGAGTGCAGTTGCTATTACTGAGGAGAAGGTGCTTGGAAGCTGAAAGGTCTGAAGGTAGGTAAATCAGCTGGACTAGATGGACCAGGTAGGTAAGTCACCTGGACTAGATGGACTACACTCTAGGGTTGTGAAAGAGGTAGCTGAAGAAATTATAGAGATGTTTGTAGTGATTTTTCGAGAATCAATTGATTCTGGAATGATTCCGGAGGACTGGAAAATTACAAATGCCACTCCACTCTTCAAGGAGAGAGGGAGACTGAAGAAGGAAATTATAGGCATTAACCTGACTTAAGTGGTTGGGAAGGCATTGGTGTCATTACTAGGCATGGGGTGTCAGGGTACTTGGAGGCACATGATAAAGTAGACCGATGTCATTATGGTTTCCATAAGGGGAAATCTTGCCAGACAAATCAGTTGAAATTTTTTGTGGAATTAACAAGCAGGTTGGACAAAAGTGAATCGGTGGATGGTGTTTACTTTGACTTTCAGAAGGCCTTTGACAAGGTGCCGCATAGGAGGCTGCTTAACAAGACAAGAGCCCACGCTTCTGCAGGAAAGATACTGGCATGGAATGAGCATTGCCTGATTGGCAGGAGGCAAAGAGTGGGAATGAAGGGAGCCTTTTCTGAGTGGCTGCCAGTGACTAGTAGTGTTCGACACAGGTCTGCGTTAGGACCAATACTTCTTATGTGTCATTGATTTGGATGACAGAATTGATGGCTTTGTGGCCAGGTAGTGTTGAGGAAGCAAGGAGTCTGCAGAAAGACTGGGACAGATTGGGAGAATGGCAATGGAATGCAGTTTCAGGAAGTGTACGGTCATGCACTTTGATGAAGAAACGAAGGCATAGACTATTTTCTAAACAGGGAGAAAATTCAAAAATCAGAGTTACAAAAGGACTTGAGAGCCCTCGTGCAGGATGAACTTGCACGTTACGTCAGTGGTGAGGAACACGATCGCAATGTTAGCATTCGTTTCGTCAGGACTAGAATGTAAAAACAAGGATGTAATGTGGAGGCTTTATAAGGCATTGATCAGAGCCATCTTGAAGTATCGTGAGCAGTTGTAGTCCCCTTATCTAAGAAAAGATGTGCTGGCACTGGGGAAGCCCCAGAAGAAGTTCACAAGAATGATTTTGGGCATGAAAGGATTAACGTGTGAGGACCATTTGATGGCTCTGGGTCTGTACTTGCTGAAGGTTAGAGGAACTGGGTATCTTAGATATCAAAAGCTCAAGATAGAGTACACGTGGGCAGAGTGGTGGGGGAGTCTAGGACTGGACGGCACAGATGCAGCGTGGAGGAAAGTCCATTTAAAAGAGCAATGAGGAGGAATTTCTGCAGCCAGAGGGTAGTGAATCTGTGGAATTCATTGCCACAGACAGCTGTGGTGGCCAAGTCGCTGGGTATATTCAAAGCGGGAGTAGATAGGTTCTTGATTAGTCAGGGCTCAAAGTTTACCGAGAGAAGGCAGGGGAATGGGGTTGAGAGGGATCATCTATCAGCCATGGTGGAATGGCGGAGCAGGCTCGAGGGTTCCTAATTCTGCTCCTGTGTATTATGGTCTTATATACACTGACTGTATATATGCATGGTCTTACAGTCTTATATATACTGACTGTATATATGCATGGTCTTACATTCTTATATACAGTGACTGTATATATGCATGGTCTTACAGTCTTATATATACTGACGGTATATTTGCATAAAGTGACAGTACCTGCAGGAGTATCTGAACACACGGTGTCTCTGACAGCAACTGATAAAGTGACAGAGTGATTCTCGGCAAGAGAAACTCTCCTGGCAGGCAGCAGGACGTATGAAAGCACAGGAGGACAGTGACGGTCAGTGTGGGCATGAGGTGTGGAGAGCAGGTGTGAGGTGGCAGAGCATGGGGTTTGAAGGGTGCAAAAGGGGCTGCGGAGAGGAGTGGCTGATATGAACGTAGTGGTGGTGGGGTTGGTCAATGGGTGGAGGCGATAATCAGCCTGACACCTTGGGGAAGGAACTGTCGTTGATCCTGGTGTGGATTCTGCATAGCCTCCTCCCTGATGGGAGTGGGACAGACTGTCCGTGAGCAGGCTGGGTGGGATCCCTCGTGATATTGCTGGCCTTTTTCCGGGAAGGCGAGCCATTAGTCACTCTGTTTTTGCCCTGAGAGTAGAGTTTAGAGTCTTGGTCCTTCTGGCACTCACCAAACCTGCCGGCAGGTCTAAAAGGGAACAGGGTTTGTGAGGAGCCTTCAAATATCTGCCGTTACCTGATACAACAGCTGAGGTACTGCTGCCCTGGCCTGATAAAGGACTCGGCTTTGGGAGAAGAAGAGTAGGCAGCGGTGAGTCCCGGAGTGGTTTTCATGAAAAGTGCCAAGAATGACAGGAAAGCACGATGGGGTTATTGGACAGAAATAGCAGCTGAAGTATTGTTAGGGTAGAGTAACTCATATCACTGATCCATCCCTCCAGAAATGATCTGCCCAGTGAGGTTTGCAGATACAAAGACCCATTGGACCACCACCCAGAGCCGGGCTCCCTCACGAAGGAGGCTCACCGCCCCAGTCAGGCCATCTTCTCATTGCACTCATCAGGAAGGAGGTACAGGAGCCTGAAGACACACTCTCATCATTTCAGGAATGGCTTCTTCCCCTCTGCCATCAGATTTCTCAACAGTCCGTGAACGCTATCTCTCAATTTATGCTCTCTTTTCACACTAATTTATTCCTTTTCTTTCTGTAATTTGTAGTATATTTTATATATTGCACTGCACTGCTGCCACAACACAACACATTTCGCAAGGTGTGTCGGTGACAGTAAATCTGATTCGGATCTGGTCTCCGGTGCAGGACACACGAGGCCGGTTTGCTTTCACCCTCAGGCTGACCAAACCCAAGGTCACTAAAATAACAAAAGAAAAATTAGAAGTAGTCCACATGACATAAGGGCACTCTTGAGTATAAATGGACAAATCTGTTTGTTTCCCCAGCAGGCGCAGGAGAAAGAGATGAGCCTGAAGCCCACGGTGATGGGACCAATCTAATGTCACTAACAACGCCTGACAGCAGCATCGCTCAGAGTTCAGAACTCCATCCCCCAAACGCAACGCTCCACCAATCTGCTCAGGATGAGCCAGGGATTACTCACACACCGCCTACGGATTCCTCGTACCTCACAGAAGGGGGGCCCGCTCCAGCCGCTTCCCCCACCGCTGTGGCAGTGTCCACACAGTCTGGGAGTCCACCATCCCACGTGCTGTCCTCCCTCCACAATGAGATCAGCGTCACTCCCACCGTGCGACACACCACCACTGCCCCCCTCCACCCTGAGACTGCGACCGGGGGCTTTCAGCCAGGAGAGGAGGAGACGGGAAGTCCACCTGATGATGTGGGTACAGGAAGCATGACTACCAGCGGCTCTCGCGAGGAGGGTCAGCCTGAATTCACCTCCAGCCCACCTCACTCCCCCCTGAAGTATTTAACAACAAGCTTCTTGACAACTGCTCCCTCCAAAGAGCTGGTGGTGTTCTTCAGCCTGCGGGTCACTAATATGATGTTTTCAGAAGATCTCTTCAACAAGAGTTCCCCAGAGTACCAGACGCTGGAACAGCAGTTCCTGCAACTGGTGAGTGCCGTGGTTTTAGAATAACTCTGCTCCGTGGTCACAGCCTGTGAAGAAGAGCAGCTTCTACCTGAAATGCTCACATGTTTGAATTTTGTGGCAAAAAATAACACTATGATCAATATAATAATTCGATTCACAAACTTGCACAATACCGATATTCTTGTTCCACTCTTTTATGCGAAGCCGAACACATTTAATAAATCTAAACTTATTTGATACAATTCTGCAATATCTAAACATGGAGGGCTTCATTCTAAGAAGTGAGGAGGTAAAAGCTGACAAAACAGCTTCCAGTTCACTGGTCACGGTCAGAGCACTCTGTGGTGTGGAGGTACACTCTGACCCACCATGTTAACCAAACACTGAGTTTTCAAAAACATTGCAAACTCCCTTCCCACTCACCATCGACACCCCTCCCTTCACCATCGACATCCCTCCCTTCACCATCGACACACCTCCCTTCCCCCTCACCATCGACACACCTCCCTTCCCCCTCACCATCGACACCCCTCCCTTCACCATCGACATCCCTCCCTTCACCATCGACACCCCTCCCTTCCCCCTTCACCATCGACACCCCTCCCTTCCCCCTCACCATCGACACCCCTCCCTTCACCATCGACATCCCTCCCTTCACCATCGACACCCCTCCCTTCCCCCTCACCATCGACACCCCTCCCTTCCCCCTTCACCATTGACACCCCTCCCTTCCCCATCGACACCCCTCCCTGCCCCCTCACCATCGACACCCCTCCCCTCACCATCGACACACCTCCCTGCCCCCTCACCATCGACACCCCTCCCCTCACCATCGACACACCTCCCTTCCCCCTCACCATCGACACCCCTCCCTTCACCATCGACACACCTCCCTTCCCCCTCACCATCGACACCCCTCCCTTCACCATCGACACCCCTCCCTTCACCATCGACATCCCTCCCTTCACCATCGACACACCTCCCTTCCCCCTCACCATCGACACCCCTCCCTTCACCATCGACACCCCTCCCTTCACCATCGACACCCCTCCCTTCACCATCGACACACCTCCCTTCCCCCTCACCATCGACACCCCTCCCTTCACCATCGACACCCCTCCCTTCACCATCGACACCCCTCCCTTCCCCATCGACACCCCTCCCTTCCCCTACACCATCGACACCCCTCCCTTCCCCCTCACCATCGACACCCCTCCCTTCACCATCGACACCCCTCCCTTCCCCCTCACCATCGACACCCCTCCCTTCACCATCGACATCCCTCCCTTCCCCTTCACCATCGACATCCCTCCCTTCACCATCGACACCCCTCCCTTCACCATCGACACACCTCCCTTCCCCCTCACCATCGACACCCCTCCCTTCACCATCGACATCCCTCCCTTCACCATCGACATCCCTCCCTTCACCATCGACACCCCTCCCTTCACCATCGACATCCCTCCCTTCACCATCGACACCCCTCCCTTCCCCCTCACCATCGACACCCCTCCCTACCCCATCGACACCCCTCCCTTCCCCCTCACCATCGACATCCCTCCCTACCCCATCGACACCCCTCCCTTCCCCCTCACCATCGACACCCCTCCCTTCCCCCTCACCATCGACACCCCTCCCTTCCCCCTCACCATCGACATCCCTCCCTACCCCATCGACACCCCTCCCTTCCCCCTCACCATCGACACCCCTCCCTTCCCCTTCACCATCGACACCCCTCCCTTCACCATCGACACCACTCCCTACCCCATCGACACCCCTCCCTTCCCCCTCACCATCGACACCCCTCCCTTCCCCTTCACCATCGACACCCCTCCCTTCACCATCGACACCACTCCCTTCCCCATCGACACCCCTCCCTTCACCATCGACACCCCTCCCTTCCCCCTCACCATCGACACCCCTCCCTTCACCATCGACACCCCTCCCTTCCCCCTCACCATCGACACCCCTCCCTTCCCCCTTCACCATCAGCACCCCTCCCTTCCCCTTCACCATCGACACCCCTCCCTTCCCCCCTCACCATCGACACCCCTCCCTGCCCCTCACCATCGACACCCCTCCCTTCCCCCTCACCATCGACACCCCTCCCTTCCCCTTCCCATCGACACCCCTCCCTTCCCCCTTCCCCATCGACGCCCCTCCCTTCCCCTTCACCATCGACGCCCCTCCCTTCCCCTTCACCATCGACACCCCTCCCTTCCCCCTCACCATCAACACCCCTCCCTTCACCATCGACATCCCTCCCTTCACCATCGACACCCCTCCCTTCACCATCGACACCCCTCCCTTCCCCCTCACCATCGACACCCCTCCCTTCCCCTTCACCATCGACACCCTTCCCTTCCCCCTTCACCATCGACACCCCTCCCTTCACCATCGACACCCCTCCCTTCCCCCTCACCATCGACACCCCTCCCTTCCCCATCAACACCCCTCCCTTCCCCATCGACACCCCTCCCTTCACCATCGACACCCCTCCCTTCACCATCGACACCCCTCCCTTCCCCATCGACACCCCTCCCTTCCCCTACACCATCGACACCCCTCCCTTCCCCTTCACCATCGACACACCTCCCTTCACCATCGACACCCCTCCCTTCCCCTTCACCATCGACACCCCTCCCTTCCCCCTTCACCATCGACACCCCTCCCTTCCCCCTTCACCATCGACGCCCCTCCCTTCCCCTTCACCATCGGCGCCCCTCCCTTCCCCTTCACCATCGACACCCCTCCCTTCCCCCTCACCATCAACACCCCTCCCTTCACCATCGACATCCCTCCCTTCACCATCGACACCCCTCCCTTCACCATCGACACCCCTCCCTTCCCCCTCACCATCGACACCCCTCCCTTCCCCTTCACCATCGACACCCCTCCCTTCCCCCTTCACCATCGACACCCCTCCCTTCACCATCGACACCCCTCCCTTCCCCCTCACCATCGACACCCCTCCCTTCCCCATCGACACCCCTCCCTTCCCCATCGACACCCCTCCCTTCACCATCGACACCCCTCCCTTCCCCATCGACACCCCTCCCTTCCCCTACACCATCGACACCCCTCCCTTCCCCTTCACCATCGACACCCCTCCCTTCACCATCGACACCCCTCCCTTCCCCTTCACCATCGACACCCCTCCCTTCCCCCTTCACCATCGACACCCCTCCCTTCCCCCCTCACCATCGACACCCCTCCCTTCCCCTTCACCATCGACACCCCTCCCTTCCCCCCTCTCCATCGACACCCCTCCCTTCCCCCTCACCATCGACACCCCTCCATTCCCCCTTCACCATCGACACCCCTCCCTTCCCCCTCACCATCGACACCCCTCCCTTCCCCCTCACCATCGACACCCCCGTTCCCCCTCACCATCGACACCCCCGTTCCCCCTCACCATCGACACCCCTCCCTTCCCCCTCACCATCGACACCCCTCCCTTCCCCTACACCATCGACACCCCTCCCTTCCCCCTCACCATCGACACCCCTCCCTTCCCCCTTCACCATCGACACCCCTCCCTTCCCCCTTCGCCATCGACACCCCTCCCTTCCCCCTCACCATCGACACCCCTCCCTTCCCCCTTCACCATCGACACCCCTCCCTTCCCCCTTCACCATGGACACCCCCGTTCCCCTTCACCATCGACACCCCTCCCTTCCCCCTTCCCCATCGACGCCCCTCCCTTCCCCTTCACCATCGACGCCCCTCCTTTCCCCCTTCCCCATCGACGCCCCTCCCTTCCCCCTTCCCCATCGACGCCCCTCCCTTCCCCTTCACCATCAACGCCCCTCCCTTCCCCCTCACCATCGACGCCCCTCCCTTCCCCCTCACCATCGACGCCCCTCCCTTCCCCCTCACCATCGACGCCCCTCCCTTCCCCTTCACCATCGACGCCCCTCCCTTCCCCCTCACCATCGACGCCCCTCCCTTCCCCCACACCATCGACACCCCCGTTCCCCTTCACCATCGACGCCCCTCCCTTCCCCTTCACCATCGACGCCCCTCCCTTCCCCCTTCACCATCGACACCCCTCCATTCCCCCACACCATCGACACCCCCGTTCCCCTTCACCATCGACACCCCTCCATTCCCCCACACCATCGACACCCCTCCATTCCCCCACACCATCGACACCCCCGTTCCCCTTCACCATCGACACCCCCGTTCCCCTTCACCATCGACACCCCTCCCTTCCCCTTCACCATCGACACCCCTCCCTTCCCCTTCCCATCGACACCCCTCCCTTCCCCCCTCACCATCAACACCACTGTTCCCCCTCACCATCGACACCCCTCCCTTCCCCCTTCACCATCGACACCCCTCCCTTCCCCCTTCACCATCGACACCCCTCCCTTCACCATCGACACCCCTCCCTGCCCCTCACCATCAACACCCCTCCCTTCCCCCTTCACCATCGACACCCCTCCCTTCCCCCTTCACCATCGACACCCCTCCCTTCCCCCTTCACCATCGACACCCCTCCCTTCACCATCGACACCCCTCCCTGCCCCTCACCATCAACACCCCTCCCTTCCCCTTCACCATCGACACCCCTCCCTTCACCATCGACACCACTCCCTTCCCCATCGACACCCCTCCCTTCCCCCTCACCATCGACACCCCTCCCTTCACCATCAACACACCTCCCTTCCCCCTCACCATCGACACCCCTCCCTTCACCATCGACATCCCTCCCTTCACCATCGACACCCCTCCCTTCACCATCGACACCCCTCCCTTCCCCCTCACCATCGACACCCCTCCCTTTCCCTTCCCATCGACACCCCTCCCTTCCCCCCTCACCATCGACACCCCTCCCTTCACCATCGACACCCCCCGTTCCCCCTTCACCATCGACACCCCTCCCTTCCCCCTCACCATCGACACCCCTCCCTTCACCATCGACACCCCTCCCTTCCCCCTTCACCATCGACGTCCCTCCCTTCCCCCTTCACCATCGACGTCCCTCCCTTCCCCATCGACACCCCCGTTCCCCCTTCACCATCGACAGCTCTCCCTTCCCCTTCACCATCGACGTCCCTCCCTTCCCCCTTCACCATCGACACCCCCCGTTCCCCCTCACCATCGACACCCCTCCCTTCCCCCCTCACCATCGACACCCCCGTTCCCCCTCACCATCGACACCCCTCCCTTCCCCCTTCAACATCGACACCCCTCCCTTCCCCCTTCACCATCGACACCCCCCGTTCCCCCTCACCATCAACGCCCCTCCCTTCCCCCTCACCATCGACGCCCCTCCCTTCCCCCTCACCATCGACACCCCTCCCTGCCCCTCACCATCGACACCCCTCCCTTCCCCCCTCACCATCGACGCCCCTCCCTTCCCCCCTCACCATCGACGCCCTTCCCTTCCCCATCGACATCCCTCCCTTCACCATCGACAGCCCTCCCTTCACCATCGACAGCCCTCCCTTCACCATCGACAGCCCTCCCTTCACCATCGACACCCCTCCCTTCACCATCGACATCCCTCCCTACCGCTCCACACTTTTCAGTGTGACACAACCTCGAGCTCCCCTGCTAATGCTGGGACAGGTCCGTGCTGAATCCACGCCCGTGTCACTGAGGGATACTATCAGTGTTCCCACATCTGATAAATATTCTGACTGTTGCCTGGCTCCCCTACTCCACCTGGGAATGAACACCTTTCCGTGTGGATTGTCGAATGATGATCTTCGGCCTCCATAAACCCTCTACCTTCTGCACCTGTTTGTCCCTCCATCTGTATCTCCATTTCAACAACACCATTTAAACCGGTGCCCGCCAAACCAGTATGAAAATTAGGTTTATTATCACCGGCATGTGTCGTGAACTTCTGGTTTCACAACTGATATTTTCAATGGTGAAATGAAACTAGAAAATATTTCTTCCCTTTGGATATCTGTAAAATGTGCATATTGTTGCTCTGTTTTTAATATCTTTGATCCAGAGGAGACTTGAATGGTAATCAGTCAGATTGTCTTCATCAGGATAAACTGGTTGTCAATAAAGTCAATTTTAAAAGATTACATTCAACTTTTAGTTTAAAAGTCTAACCAAAGGATCAATTGTCCAATTAGATTTGTACATGCATTAAAGCACAGAGCATTTTAGAGGGAGAGGGTCCAGCTGGTGAAAACATGCAGAAAGGCATGAAGAATTGAAATGTAATTATTTGTATTGCAACTTAACAACAGAACGTAAAAGAGGTGAGGCTCAAATATAGTTTGCCGGGCAAATTGAATTTGACAACCAAGAATGGTTTGGAGCTTAATGCTTTTATTGTGTTTAATCAGTTCTCTGATGTATCTAAGCGGAAAGCATTTGGAGAAACAAACAATATTATCACATCATTCTTTTGGGTAGATGGTTATTGATCCCTTCAATCTTCCTCAACCTCGAGACAAGTGCATTGTCCTGGCAGACTCATAGCATCCCTGACATCACTGATTCTGAACAAGACCCCCAGAAAGCAGGTCAATTGTGTGAAACTTCTAGGTGGCCAACCTGTTTACTGCTGGCTGTGGATCTCCACACTTGCCCATTCTGCCTTGTCTGCCAACAGCGTTCACGATGCAACAGGCATTCATCACCCATTCTGCACTTACAGCAGATCAGGCTGTAAATAGAGGCAACGTTTTCCAATATATCCAATGGATGCTATAGCAATCAATTCCAACATGTTTTTCTGTTGAGACCTGGCAGACTGGTCATGTGCTCTGTGTTTGCGTCAGTTTGTAAATAACTCTCCGGAATTCTGGACCAAAGAGCATTTGTGAGATCAGTTTCTGGAATGGAGCTGATTAAAGAGAGGATAATGCAGAAAATGTACGGGTTATACTGCAAGGGATGTTTGTGAATTCCTTTGAGGATGGGAGATTAAGACCATAATACCATAACATATAGGAACAGAGTTAGGCCATTTGGCCCATCGAGTCTGCTCTGCTATTTCATCATGGCTGACCCATTTTCCCTCCCAGCCCCAGCCTTCTCCTCATATCCCTTCATGCCCAATCAAGAATCTATCAACTTCTGCCTTAAATATACCCAATGGCCTGGCCTCCACAGCCGTCTGTGGCAAAGAATTCCACAGATTCACCACCCTCTGGCTAAAGGATTTCCTCCTCATCTCCGTTGTAAAGGGGCACCCCCTGTTCTGAGGCAGTCCCCTCTGGTCTATTGCGTCTCCACCATACTCTGCACATCCACTCTATCAAGGCGTTTCAATATCAGTAAGGGATGTTGTAGGAGAGAGTTATGGAGCAATACTCCACAGATGCGGCCTTTCGGCCCAACAAATCCATGCTGGTCACTGCCCACACAGTTAGTCCAAATTTCCAGCTTTTGGCCCATGTCCCTCTAAACCCCTCCACTCCATATACCTGTCGATGTACTTCTTAAGTGACACTATTGTAGTGGAATCGTCCACTTCCTCATTTTGTGTACCCACAACCCTCTGAGTGGAAAAGCTGACCCTCACATCATTTGGAATATTTCCCCTCCCCCCTAGATTTGGACTCCTCTACCCATTAGAACTTGAAATGTTCTTCCCACACTTCTTCCCTCACCACCATCCCAGGCCCCAGACAGTCCTTTCAGGTGAGGCACCACTTCACCTGCGAGTCAACTGGGGTGATATACTGTATCTGGTGCTCCCGATGTGGCCATTTATACATTGGGGAGACCCGCCGCAGACTGGGAGACCGTTTCGCCGAACACCGGCGCTCGGTCCTCCAGCAGTGGCGGGATCTCCCTGTGGCCACACACTTCAATTCCACAGACCACTCCCACTCCGACATGTCTGTCCATGGCCTCCTCTACCGTCAAGATGAGGCCACACGCAGGTCGATGGAGCAATACCTTATCTCCCGCCTAGGTAGCCTCCTTCCTGCCGGCATGAACATCCAACTCACAGACCTCCGTTGATACCCCTGCCCCCCCTTTACCCCATCCCTATCTATTATTTTAATCTGGTTCTCTTTCTCTCTCTTTTCCCCCCTCACTATAATCTCACCCCAGCCCTACCTTTCTTTCTCTTTTCCATAATTCTCCAGCCTATCACTTCCCAGCTCTCTACTTCATCCCTCCCCCCACTTCTTATCCCCCCTCGACCATCCCATGTTACTTCACTCCTGATGAAGGGTTTCGGCCCGAAACGTCGTCACTACCTCCTCCCATAGATGCTGTATGGCCTGCTGAGTTCTGCCAGCATTTTGTGTTTTTACTTAAAGATTTAAGATTGTTTATTGTCATTCAAGAGAACGTGACTTCCAAGAGGACCACAACCTTCTCGTAGGGTTTGGAAGCTTGCATATCTCAATGACCCAGAGAGCTATGTTGGCTGGAGTCAGACCCTACCCTTGTGTAGGGTCACCCTTGCCAAACAGGTCAAAGGGCAAAGGCCAGTCTGAGAGTGGTCCTCCATGTTTGTGGGTGCAGCTCAGGGCTAACAACCCTGACTGGTAAATAAAAATGTTACAGAAAGAAGCATCCTTCTACATCTGTGTGTGACAGTATGGATGAACAGAGATGGAAGACCTCCATTGCTGCCCTAAACGGGCAGAAACAAACATGAATACATGAGTGTAAAGGAGAACAAAATGATTGTTAATCTGGACCAATGCAGCAAAAAAAAATCACGAGCATACAACAAGTATACAATTAAAAAAACACAATAAGTATAAATATAAAAGGAATCCTATGAAACACCGTATGGCCATATGGAATATATACATACGATTAACTTGCACTGTCCGAACTGATTATGTGTACATTCAGTGACTCTTAGGTACATCAGAGAATGTGAATGCCATAGCAGTTAAAATCAATGAAAGGGTGGGAATATTCAGGCTAAGATGTCAATGGGTGTAGAATGAAATAGGGAAAACCATACTCTTCTTAAATAGAGAAACAGATTGCAGCATCTGAACTATCAACCACTCCCTCCTGTAACAATTCAGGGATGCTAATGTAGAAGTCACATTTGTGATGATCATTGTATTTTTGCAGACTAACTTAATTAGTAACTCAGAGGGGATGCAGGGAACACAAGAGATTGTGGAGATGCTGGAAATCCAGAGCAACGCACGTACAAAATGCGAGAGGAACTCCACTCCAGATGAAGGGCCTTGTCCCAAAGAGTCGACTGTTTTTCCCTCTCTGTAGACGGCACCATGTCGGATGTACAACTCTCCATCCTCTCTGGCCATAGGCACCCATACTAGCAAGTCAGTCTTTGTTTCTCCTCTAAGCCAATCCTTCTCTCTGCAGAGCTGGTCACGTGCACTTGCTCAGGTGTACAAGGGTTCAGCTAGTGGCTGCAGTGACGCTTTGGGAAAGGTTACTACTTTAGAAAAGGCTATCTTCAGACAAGTGGTTTGAGTCCCGTGGCTACCAGTAGCGTGCTTCCCCACTGGGTCAAGCCTGCGAGAGGGAGATCACCATTCGGGCCTGAGGAAATAGAACAGCACAGAGATGCGCATTACCAGAGACCCAGGTTCAATCCTGACCTCGGGTGCTGACTGTGTGGAGTTTGCATGTTCTCCCTGAGACGGTGGGGGGGGGGGGGGTCTCCCCTGAGTGTTTCGGTTTCTTCCCATATCACAAAGGTCTATAGGCTGGTAGATTAATTGGCCTCTGTAAGTTAGACCTAGTTTGTAAAGTGAGTGGCAGAGTTAGTGAGAAGGTTGGAGGAACTGAACAAGACACACTCAGGATCAATACAAATGGATGGCTGATGGTTAGCATGGAATGGTTGGGCCAAAGGGCCTGTTTCTATCCTGTATCTCTCCAGAACCATCTCTCAATTACCATCCTCCTCTGGCACATCCACTCACATACACTCTTTCATTTAATCAAAATTAAGTGATCGGGGTTGGGGAACGAAGAGACATATCGACTTTACAGAGTTTACAGAAGTCTGGGATGTGAATGAAACATTTGTTCCTGAAGCATGTGTAGGAAGTGAAGGAGGCAAATTCTGCCGAGCAAAGTCTCGGAAGTAGGAGTGTGAATTGAAGGATCAACACCGGCCACAGGGCTGAGGGGCACCCCTCTAACTCCCACAGCAGTGACCGCTGTCCACCCAAGATAACAGGTTTAACATCTCCTTCATGAAGAACCTCTAAATCATGGCTCTGTCAGAGAGTGTGTGCTGAATTCCCTAAAGTGCCACTTGAACTCAGGGAGACGATTGCCCCCCCTGAAACGGTGGGACCTGACAACGTACCCGGTCAGGTGCTAAGAGGCTGTGCAGTCGTCCAGCAGATGCTCTCACAGATGTCTGTAACATCTCCCTGAAACCATCCACCAACCCTGCGTTCTTCAAGGCCGCCACCATCAGTGTTCAAGGGGCCGATGGTAACCTGATTTAATGAATGTCCAGAGGCACTCACCCCAGTAATAATGCTGGTCATGAACTGTATTAAATCCTGCCTTTCTACCACAATGGACCCCTACCAATCTGCATATCTCTCAAGTCAGTCCACTGATGATGTAATGGGCTCAGTCCTGTCCCACCTGGAGAATGGTGTCAGAATGCTGTTCATCTGCTTCAGTTCGATCATTCCTCAGAAGCTGGTGGGTAAACCGTCCTTGTTGGGTCTCAGCACCTCCCTCCGTAACTAGATCTTAGATGTCGTTGTGGAAAGACCGCAGACAGCCCACATTGATCACAGTGAACACCGGCAATCCCCCACCCCCCCCCCCCCCCCCCCCCGGGTCTGCGTGCTCAGCCCGCTGCCAACGCACGACCATGCTGCTAGTTCCGGCTGTTACCGCAGGGTTAAGTTTGCTGGTGACACGACAGTGACTGGCCTCATCAGCGACAGTGACAAGTCGGAGTACAGAGAGGAACTTGTGCAGGCACGACAGCCTGAGTCTCAACGTGGACGGGACCAGAGAGATGACTGTGGACTCCGGCCTGTCCATTTCCTCTCCGCATATACATGGCTGCTCCGCGGAGAGAGTCAGGAACACCAAGTTTCTTGGATGATCTCGGCTGGTCCCTCAACACCACCTCTTCAGTTCAGAAAGCACAGCAGCACGACCACCTCCTCAGGAGACCGAGATGAGCAAGGCTCCCTGCCCCCATTCTAACCAGAGCACCATCGGGTGTCCCACCGCCTGGTATGGGCACCTGATCACTAGACCCTGCAATGGTTTGTGAGGACTGCTGAGAGAACCATCAGCTCTCTCCCACCCCTACCTCCTATCTAGGACATACTCCAGAAGGACTGCCCTCACAGAGTCCTAGGCCCTGCCGGAATCCTGTCCCATCCATCCCGCAGGCTCTTTGACCTCAGAAGGTAATGTATATAAAGAACAAGGGCTGTTAAGCTGGGTAACAGCTTCCTCCCCAGGCTGTGAGACCAGATCACTCTGCTGCCTCCTGGTACACATTATTATGACAGCACCATAAACATTACGCAGCTGTATGTTTAACTATACATCGTACGTGCACTTTATGTAACTCATGCATCTACAGAATTCTATAAAACTATTTGTTAATATTATTTTATGTGCTGTGTGTGATATACGTAGTGTGTTTTGCACATTGGTCCCAAAGGGACAGCGTTTCATTTAGCGGTGTACGTATGTACGGTTGAGTGACAGTAAACTTGAAATTGAACTTGAACCACAGAGCAAAAGTTGAGACTGAACGTTACCTATTCCAGTTAAATCGATGTAGCAGGCAGAGGTAGCGGAAGGTAACGTGTCTCCTCCATCTTTGCAGTTGCTTCCGTACCTACAGACCAACCTGACTGGGTTCAGGCAGTTGGAGATTCTGAATTTCCGCAACGGCAGCATCATTGTGAACAGCAAAATGAAGTTTGCCAAGTCTGTTCCGTACAACATTACCCGGGCTGTCTACTGTGTCTTGGAGGACTTCTGTAACGCAGTGGCCCAGAGGAATAATCTGGAAATTGACCGATATTCCCTTGACGTGGAGCCAGGTAAATGAGCAGCGTCTCCTTGTCTGTGTTGACAGTTCGATAAAAGCTGCAGGCAGCTCCAGTGCATTTTTGTGTAAGTATTAGTGAGTTTTATGGCAGGTGGATTCTGTTGCTTTGAGTTCCTTCTAACTAGTTCAATGGTGGGTGTCACATAGTTTTGGGGAAACTGTTCAAGAAGGTCAATTGAGTGTGAACTTGGGCCTATTTGAGGCTGTAATCAAATTTCAATAACGACTTCAGTAGTGTTTTTGTCTCCAAATGCATTTCCATTGCAGGAAGATATCAAGCAGGATAATTCCCTGTAGTAGGCATGCTAACTGCAAAAATTGATATGGAAGCTAAAAGAAATTAAGATTAAGCTCCAGGGCATGCAGAAGGAAAATGACTCGGGCATTAAATAAATAGTATAAAAAATGTATAAGTAAATCAGTTAAGCATCGATGGTTCATGAAATGAAGGTTCCATTTGCTTTCTAGTTGGCTTGGGAAAGATTGTAAATGGTGTGGGTGTGGGTTATTGGAGCAGGGACGTCACATGATGAAGTGCCCAGGGATACGTCCAATCTGTGCGGCACTGTCTGGTTAGGGCCCTGGTAAGGTGAGCTATCGGCAAAAGTCTGACTTCCGCTTGGATGTTAAAATCATTCAGATCAATCTGGAATCTTGTTTCAGCTGACCAAGCCGATGCGTGCAAGTTCCAGGCTTGTGATGAGTACTCTGAGTGTCAAGTCAACAAACTAACCAAAGAGGCCCAGTGTGTATGCTATCCTGGTTATATCAGCGTGGATGGACTACCCTGCCAGAGCGTCTGCAGCCTCAGACCAAACTATTGCCTCAACAACGGCAGATGTGAGATAGATCCGGAGAAGGGAGCTGTTTGCAGGTTTGTAATTCGGTAGGAGATGTGCGTATAGGGGTGAGTCCCAACTGCAGAAAATGGTCCTTTCTATTTGTGGCATCCAGTAATCTCTCTGTACTGTTTCTTCACATTCAATCAAAAAATTTACCAAAATAAAGTGGGTCACTTAAGATTATTCTGGGCAGGAGATGTTGCTTCTTAGGCAACCTGGTTTACTCTCTCATGACTGATACTGGGAATGTTATAATGGACGTGTTCTTCCAGTGCAACTAGTCATCACACCCGACTGGCTCTTTCAATCATGTTGAAAAATTATAGACAGGTCAAACATAAGACCGTAAGGTAAAGGAGCAGAATTAGGCCATTTGGCCCATCGAGTCTGCTCCACCATTCCATCATGGCTGATCTGTCTCCCTCTCAGTCCCAATCTCCCACCTTTTCCCCTTATCCATTCATATCCGAAATAATCAAGAACCCATCAACCTCTGCTTTAAATATACCCAATGACTTGTCCTCCACAGTCGCCTGTGGCAACGGATTCCACAGATTCACCGCCTTCTGGCTGAAGAAATTCCTCCTCATCTGAACTGGATTGAATTGACTTTACTACTTATATCCTTCACATACACGAGGAGTAAAAGTCTTTACGTTATGTCTCCATCTAAATGTGCAATGTGCAATTTATAAAAAATGGTATGTATAACAGGATAGTCAATATAACACATAAGCATCCTTCTTCTCCAGTTGTGTAAGGACGGTATGTAGAGCTGTGGCTATTGCGCCATCTGTTGATCATTTGTGTCAGTAGGCAAATTGTAGGGGGGCCAGTCCTTGTTCTCTGTTCTAAATGGATGCCCTCTATTCTGAGGCTGTCCCCTCTGGCCTTAGACTCCTCCACCACATGTTCCTCAATTTTCTATCATTCCTTTTAGATCTTTTCATTTGAACACAGTCCAAGTCTATTCAAGTCCTGAATGTCTGTCCAGTCCAACTGAGCAGCCAAAATAAAACCTGGACAGGAAGCAAAAGGAACTTGGACCTCCAAGAGCAAACCATTCCCTAAACTCTGACATTGAATGAGTCTCACCAACAGCCTGTACTGTCTTTTCGGCTGCAAATGTAGAGACACTTCCCACTTCCTGCACCATTATCAGTGCCTATGTTTGATGACCTTATGAAAAGTGTTGCATATATACACAGTGGCCACTTCATTAGGTACATCTGTTCATTAATGCAAATATCTAATCAGCTAATCAAGTGGCAGCAACTCAAAGCATACAGACACTGTCAAGCATTGTTGTTCAGAGCAAGTATCAGAATGGGGAAAAGATGTGATCTCAGTGACTTTGACTGTGGAATGCCAGGCAGGGTGGTTTGAGTATCTCAGAAACTGCTGATCTCCTGGGATTTTTGTGGACTACAGTCTCTAGGGTTTACAGAGAATGATGTGAAATATGTGAAAACATCCAGTGAGCGGTAGTTCAGAGGGTGAAAATGCCTGAGTGATGAAACAAGTCAGATGGAAGTGGTTCAAGGTGACAGCGACTGAAATAACCACACGCTACAACAGTGGCGCGCAGAGGAGCGTCTCTGAATGCACAGTCTGTCGAGCCTTGAAGTGGCTGGGCAGCAGCAGCAGAAGATCGTGAACAAACACTCAGTGGCCAGTTTGTCAGGAGATGTAGGCACGGAGTGTCTATCTCCATTGTTTAAGACAGGCAAGGAAAGAGAGGACGAGAGGATGAAATAGAAATAAATCAGTCTAACTGCTGCTGTGGGAGTGGGCACTGAGCGGAGACGTTGAAGTCATGGAATTGTAAAGTGTGCTCCCTGTCCGTTCCAGGAAAATGATGACTGCCCAGAGGTTTGAATCACGACTGAGAAATTTGAGCTGGGGGACGACTGTGTGGGTTGAAATAGATGAAATAATTGAGAGGCATTAAGTACTGCGAGACCAATTAATGTAGACCTGTTCACTTCACAGAGAGATCAATGAACAGAGTGGCATGGATTTAAAGTAAGTATTAGAAGGGAAATGAAGAAATACTTCCTTCAATCAGAAGTTGGCAGTGGAATGCTACTTCTTCCCTGAAAGGGTATTCAAGACAACAACCCTCACCACATGTAACCAGATGTGGACAAGGGGGCAGAGAGGTTATAGTATGAGCATAATGAGCGCCTCTAGAGTCCTGTTCCTAACCAAAGTAACTAACCATGGAGCAGCAGTATTTAATGTCATATTAGCTGCAGGACTTATACGTGTCCAGGACAAAGAAGCAGTCAGGAAAAAGAATTGTGGAGAGCACCCACCCTGCAAACTGCCTTTTCCAAAAAGCCCCCTTCTGGAAAGCGCTGTAGAGCTTTTACAACAAAAACTTCACACCCTCTTAAAACTTTCTTCCCCCAGGCAGTTAATCTGATCAACCATTCTGGTTAGCCCCATCCCCTCTGTCCATTATCACAGCACAGCACTGTCAGCAATTGGAACCACTTTTTATAATGCTGTTCATATTGTAAACACGTGCTGGTAACATAGAAAACCTACAGCACAATACAGGCCCTTCGGCCCACAATGCTGTGCCGAACATGTCCTTACCTTAGAAATTACCTCGGGTTACCTATTGCCCTCTGGTTTTCTAAGCTCCATGTACCTATCCAGGAGTCTCTTAAAAGACCCTATCATACCGCCTCCACCACCATTGCCGACAGCCCATTCCACGTACTCACCACTCTCTGTGTAAAAAACTTACCCCTGACATCTCCTCTGTACCTACTTCCAAGCACCTTAAAACTGTGCCCTCTCATGCTAGCCATTTCAGCCCTGGGGAAAAAAGCCTCTGACTATCCACATGATCAATGCCTCTCATCATCTTCTACACCTCTATCAGGTCACCTCTCATCCTCTGTTGCCCCAAGGAGAAAAGGGCAAGTTCACTCAGCCTATTCTCATAAGGCATGCTCCCCAATCCAGGCAACATCCTTGTAAATCTCCTCTGCACCCTTTCTATAGTTTCCACATCCTTCCTGTAGTGAGGTATTTATGCAAATTTTATTCACTATCTGTACTTTAACCCGTAACTTCATATTTTATATAATTATTTTATTTGTTGAATATGTTGTATATTGTGTCCTGACCAACTCACCACAGCAAATTTCAAATACATGTAAATGTATATGGCAGGTCGAGTTGACCCTCGACCCTTGATCCTTGAGAGGAATGTTGGGAAATTATCGATGCTGTTTCCAAAAAGAATCCGATAATTTCCTGCCTGAAGAATGGATGGTTTAAAGCAAGAGATTGGATGGGCAGCTGAAAAAGATGCACTAGAATGTGTAGAAAGTGTCAAAAACCTTGATCATTCATTTGTAGTCGACTGTTAGCGCAGCACAGTGGACAGCAGTATATGTGGCTCTGCCTGGTTATGGAGATTGATGGTGAAGTAAGACGTAAAAAGGAGCACAGAAGCAGTGATGAATTTCATGGGCAGCGCCGTGGCAGGAAGATTTCAAACTAAGCAATGCAGTGGTAATCCATCCTGGTCAAAAGGAAAGTTAGACTCGAGTACTAATTAGAAGGCAAAATGTCAGAAATAGTGGAGGACCAAATGGAATCAGAGATCAGACACATTGATCAACTATGAATTGCTCAGAGCATAAAACTCAATATCCCTATTAGAATATGGTCTATTTTGTCTGAAGTGTGATAGGTGGATTTACTGCAAGTAAGCAAGATCGCAGCCCAATTGTACATGGAGTTGTGTGTTTACTCGCGGTGCTGTGCCTTGTAAACAGGACTGATAGGGGAGAGCAATGCAGACTGACCAGACTGTTAACAGAGACTTAATGGTTAAACCACGAAGACAGGGTACATCAACTCTCAAAATGAGGGGTCTCGACCCAAATCTTTTCCACCGATGCGGCCTGGCCTGCTGAGTTCCTCCAGCTTTTTATGTGTGTTTCATCGATTCTGATTGGATTCGTGGAGAGTGAGGAGGGGATTTGATTGATATAAGATCACAAGATGCAGGAGAAGAGTTAGGCCTATTGGGCCTGCTCCACCATTGCAGCATGGCTGACTTATCATCTCTCTCAACCCCCTTCTCTTACCTACTCCCTGTAACCTTTGATGCCCACAATAATCAAGAGCCTATCAAACACTGCTTTAATTCCACAAATTCGATGCCATATGGCTAAAAAAATTCCTCCTCATCTCTGTTCTGAAGGAACATCCTTGTGTGCCCTCCAGTCCAAGACTCACCCACTATAGGAAACATCGTCTCTGTTTTTACTCTATCTAGGCCTTTCAATATTCTGTAGGTTTCAATGAGATCCACCCTCCCCCCAACCCCCCAACCAATTCTTCTAAACTCCAGTGAGTTCTGGCCTAGATGCTGCGCAAAAGTTAACCCTTTCATTCCTGGAATGTTTCTTGTGAACCTCCTCTAGACCCTCTCAAATGCCAGCACATCTTTTCCTAGATAAGGAGCCCAAAACTGCAGACAATACTCCAGGTGTAGCCTGGCCAAAAGCCTTGTAAAGCTTCAGCACCACAGTCTTGCTTGTGCATTCTAGTAATCTTGAAGTGAATGTTAACGTTGCATTTACCTTCCTTACTACCGACTCAACCAGCAGCCAACTAAATTAGGCCCCCTTCATCTCACTCTTTGCCTCTTGCCTTCTATCCCTGCCAGGATCTTTCCTATAATACCACGGGGTCTTAACTGGTTATGCAGCCTCAAATCTTGTCAAAGATCTTCTGAAAATCCAAATAAACAGCATCTACTGACTCCTTTTTCTACCTACCTGTTATTTCCCCAAAGACTTCCAACAGATCTGTCAGGCAAGATTTTCCCAAAAGGAAACCATGCAGACTTTGATCTAATTTACCATTTGCCTTCAGGTACCCAAAACCCACATCATCCTTCAAAATGGACTCCCAACATTTTCCCAGCTGCTGAAGTCAGACTAAGTGGCCTATAATTTCCTTTCTTCTGTCTTTCTCCTTCCTTCAATTTTCCAGTTGTCCAGGACCATTCCAGATTCTAGTGATTCCTGAAAGATTATTACCCTAATGCCTCCATAATCTCTTCAGCTATCTCTTTCTGCACCCTGGGGTGTAGTCCATCAGGTCCAGGTGACTTATCTACCTTCAGACCTTTCTGCACCCTGGGGTGTAGTCCATCTGGTCCAGGTGACTTATCTACCTTCAGACCTTTCATCTTCAGAACTTATTTTCCAGATAGTAAAATAAATTTATACGAACGGCAGAAGAAACACTTCTCCCCGGTGATGAAGTTTTGGATGAGGAGTTATGGCCTTAAACCAATGGCGGGTCACTCGGGAGAACTGCAATTCAATTGGAAACAAGGTGAGAGAGTGGACACCTGATTGGATGAGGACTAACCAATCAGGAAGGATGGACGACAGGACTAGACATGTCCAGGCATCATCTCTGATGAAGCTGGCGGTGTTTGTCATTGAAATGTTGGTTACAATCGATATCTGTACCCCTGTACTCGGCTGGAAGCTGGAGAAGAGATTATTCATCGTAATACACGGGAAAAGCACTAGCTGTTTTTTCAACTCCCTAGACACTTTAATCTGCTTCGGTCTGTCTCTTCTTGCTGATCTCAGTTTCATTAGCGGTATGGATTCTGGTTCAGTCGAATCTCAATCAGCAGAAAGCATGCTCAGAGTTCTGATGAGTGAGTGGATTAGATATGAGAAGTGACGGGGGCAGAGAGGGAGGGAAAGGGCACTGAGAGCGGTAGGTGATAATCTAGTATGGTTTGTCATTCTCTAAAGTAGAGAAAGGGGACACGCCAATTAACAGTCAATATATATGGCCAAGACCCTTCATCAGCAGGGGAGCAGAAACCAGAACAGGGGGAAGAGGAAGGAGTTCAAAACTGGCAAGTGATAGGTGAGACCAGGTGAGGAGGTAAGTGGGGGGGCAGGGGGTTGAAGAAGAAGCTGGGAGGTGATAGTTGGAAGAGGTAAGGGGCTGAAGAAGGAATCTGATAGGAGAGGAGAGGGGACCGTGGGAGAAGGGGAACCAGAGGAAGGTGATGGGCAGGAGAGGAGAAGAGAAGGGTGAGAGGGGAGTCAAAATGGGTAATAGAAGAGCAGAGAAGGGTGTGGAGTGAGTAATTATAGAGAAGTTGATGTTCAAGCCATCAGGCTGGGCACTACCTTGATGGAATATGAGGTGTTCTCACCTGAGTTTGGCCTCTTCATAGCAGCAGAGGAGGCGATGGAGAAATATGTCAGAATGGGAATGGGAAGTCAAATTGAAGTGGGTAGCCACTGGGAGATCCAGGCATTTTTGTGACTAATAGAGCGATGAAGTGGTCCACCGACTTGCATCAAGTCTCACCAATGGAATCCCTCTAAATGAGAGGCTGGAGGAACAGCTAGAAATGTAAAGTCTATTCATGAATTATCAGCACTGATTTGGAAAGGGAAGATCTTGCTTGATTGATCTTGTTGAATGTTTTGGGAGAGGTTCGAAGTGAATTTACTATCGAAGTATGTATACGTCACCATATACAACCCTGAGGTTCATTTTCTTGCAGGCACTCACAGTAGAACAAAGAATTACAATAGACTCAAAGGAAAATACACACAGAAACTGTCAAATGGCCAATGTGCAAAAGAAGACAAACTCTGCAAATATTAATTAATTAATAATATTGAGAACATGAACTGTAGAGTCCTTGAAAGTGAGTCCATACGTTGTGGAATCAGTTTAGTGTTGAGGCGAGTGCAGTTGTCCACACTGGTTCGGGAAGCTGATGGTTGAGGGGTACCACAGCCTGGTAGTGTGGGACGCAAGTCTCCTGTGCCTGCTTCCCAATGGCAGCATAGTCTGGATGGTGGGCATCCTTGATGATGGATGCTGCATTCTTGCAACAGCGCTCCTTGTAGCTGTGTAAAATGGTGGGGAGGGACGGACTAGGCGGTATTCACCACTTTTTGTAGGATTTTCTGTGCCGAACCGAGCGGCAAATAATGCTGTACCTGCCCTATCAGATTATTGCAGCAGGACTTTTATAACTTGCATGGACACCATGGTAGTGCAGCATTTGGCACGATGCTATTACAGTCAGTGCGTTGGGGTTCAAAGTTCAATTCTGGCATTCTCTGTAAGCAAGCTTGCACATTCTTTCCCATGAGCACGTGGGTTTCCTCCCACAGCCCAAAGTCAGTAGGTTAATTGGTCTTTGTAAATTATCCTGTGATTAGGCTAGGGTTAAACTGGTGGATAGCTGGTCACTTGGCTTGAAGTACAAATAAAATAAACCCTGAATAATGGGCAAATAATCAGCAGATGAGAGTCAACACGGACAAATGAGAGGTCAGGACAAATATGAAGGTAGACTAGAGGGACGGTGTGATCTCAAAATGACTGATTACTGAAAAGTGTGTCATATAATGGCCACAGCCTTTGGGTTTGTTTCTAGAGGGGGAGAAGCGCAATGTAAAGAAGTGATGTTAAATCTATACCCTAGCTCAGTCAGTGTGGTGGGAATAGTGATCACCATATGATTCCAGGAACGAAAGGGTTAAAGTACGGGGAGTGTTTGATGGCTCTGGGCCTGTACTCGCTGGAATTCAGAAGAATGAGAAGAGACCTCATTGAAACCTATCCAATATTGAAAGACCTAGATAGAGTGAATGTGGAGAGGATGTCTGTTATCATGGGGAAGTCTAGGACCAGAGGGCGCAGCCTCAGAATACAACAGATACATATTGAGGAAAATTTTCTTTAACCAGAGGGTGGTGGAATCCATTACCACAGACAGCTGTGGTGACCAACTCATTGGGTATATTTAAAGCAGAGGTTTGTAGGTTATTGATTAGTAAGAGTGATAGTCATAGAGAAACAGGCCCTTCAGCTCATTTAGTCCATGGCAAACCATTTAAAACACCTAATCTCATCGACCTGCACCCGGACCATAGTCCTCTATACCCCTCCCATCCACGTACCTATCAAAATTTCTCTTAAACACTGAAATTGGGCTTGGATGCACCACTTGCGCTGACAGCTCGTTCCACACTCCCATGACCCTCTGAGTGAAGAAATATTCCCTTGCATTCCCCTTAAGCTTCTCACTTTTCACCCTTAACACATGACATCTAGTTGTAGTCCCACCCAATCTCAGTGGAAAAAGCCTGCTTGCATTTACCCTATCTATACCCCTCATAATTTTGTATACCTCTATCAAATATCTCAATCTTCTACATTCCAAGGAATAAAGTCCTAACCGATTCAATCTTTCTTATAACTCAGGTCCTCCAGACCCAGCAACATCCTTGAAAATTTTCTCTATATTCTTTCAACCTTATTTACATCTTTCCTTCAGTAGTTGACCAAAACTGCACACGATACCCCAGATTAGGCCTCACCAGTGCCTTATCCAATTTCAACATAACATCCCATCTCCTAAACTCAGTACTTTGATTTATGAAAGCCAAAGTGCCAAAAGCTTTCTTTACGACCTGTGACGCCACTTTCAATGAATTATGAATTCCCAGGTCCCTGTGTTCCACCGCACTCCTCAGTGCCCAACCGTTCACTGTGTGAGACCTAACCAGGGTGGTCCTACCAAAGTGCAACACCTCACACTTGTCAGCATCCTTGTAAATTTTCTCTGTACTCTTTCAACCTTGTTTACATCTTTCCTGGAAGTAGGTAACCTGAACTGTGTACAATACCCCAGATGAGCCTCATCAATGTCTTATACAATTTCAGCATAACATCCCATTACAGGCAGGAGAATGGGACTGAGAGGGATAATAAATTAACCATGATGGAATGGCAGAACAGACTCAATGGGGCAAATGGTCTAATTCTGCTCCTTTGTCTTATGCCTTAGGGTCTTAAATTATAAAAGGATATAAAGTCTCTAAGGGGATGCCGAGAAGATTTATAAGGATGATAATGGACATGTCAGGGAGTACATATGAGGAAAGAATAAACAGACAGGTTCAGTGTGCCTTTGGCTGATGGGTGACCAGTCAAGGTCTTTAAATAGACACCAGACAGAGAGAACAATTGCTAAAGCAGAACCAGACACTACCTGTGAAAGACGGTCACCGAGTATCCAGCAGAGTTTTCAGAAGAAATGGTGCTATCAACAGAGAGGTGAAAGCTAGGACTTGTTGATGCACCATCAATAACTCACTCTGAGACGTAAAGGCGAGGTATCGGCTTTTATTGACTGGAAGAAGGAACAAGCAGTGATTGACCACCATACTACATCCTGGAGACAGAGAGGCCGGGCTCAGACCTCAATCGCCTTTATACCGGGGTCTGTGGGAAGAGCCACAGGAGCAGTCAGCAGGGGGCGTGTCCAGACAGGTATATGTAGTTCACCACACTTGTGCTCCACCCCTGCCAACGTGTGGTTTGGTTGGTTTCTATTTATTGAAGGAAACAGCTGAGTAAGTGGAGAAGAGGATAGAGGCAGCTAGCTGTCAAAAGGACAGGTGTAGCTGACCGGGCTGAATGAACTTCTCCTGCTGAACCGTGTCTACGCCCACCTGGACAAGCTGGCGAGCACTGTGAGGATCATGTTTTTTGACTTTTTCAGTGCGTTCAACACCATCCGCCCTGCTCTGCTGGGTGAGAAGCTGACAGTGATGCAGGTGGATGCTTCCCTGGTGTCATGGATTATTGATTACCTGACTGGCAGACCACAGTACGTGCGCTTGCAACACTGTGTGTCAGACAGAGTGGTCAGCAGCACTGGGGCACCACAGGGGACTGTCCTGTCTCCCTTTCTCTTCACCATCTGCACCTCAGACTTCAACTACAACACAGAGTCTTGCCATCTTCAGAAGTTTTCTGATGACTCTGCCATAGTTGGATGCATCAGCAGGGGAGATGAGGCTGAGTACAGGGCTACAGTGGGAAACTTTGTCACGTGGTGCGAGCAGAATCATCTGCAGCTTAATGTGAAAAAGACTAAGGAGCTGGTGGTAGACCTGAGGAGGGTTAAGGCACCAGTGACCCCTGTTTCCATCCAAGGGGTCAGTGTGGACATGGTGGAGGATTACAAATACCTGGGGATACGAATGGACAATAAACTAGACTGGTCAAAGAACACTGAGGCTGTCTACAAGAAAGGTCAGAGCCGTCTCTATTTCCTGAGGAGACTGAGGTCCTTTAACATCTGCCGGACGATGCTGAGGATGTTCTACGAGTCTGTGGTGGCCAGTGCTATCATGTTTGCTGTTGTGTGCTGGGGCAGCAGGCTGAGGGTAGCAGACACCAACAGAATCAACAAACTCATTCATAAGGCCAGTGATGTTGTTGGGGTGGAACTGGACTCTCTGACAGTGGTGTCTGAAAAGAGGATGCTGTCCAAGTTGCATGCCATCTTGGACAATGTCTCCCTTTTAGGACCGAGATGAGGAAAAACTTCTTCATACAGAGAGCGGTGAATCTGTGGAATTCTCTGCCACAGGAAACAGTTGAGGCCGGTTCATTGGCTATATTTAAGAGGAAGTTAGATATGGCCCTTGTGGCTAAAGGGATCAGGGGGTATGGAGAGAAAGCAGGTACAGGGTTCTGAGTTGCCATGATCATACTGAATGGCGGTGCAGGCTCAAAAGGCCAAATATCCTACTCCTGCACCTATTTTCTATGTTTCTATGTTTTTTTCTATCCACTCCATAATGTACTGGTTAGGCACAGGAGTACATTCAGCCAGAAACTCATTCCACCGAGATGTAACACTGAGCATCATAGGAAGTTATTCCTGCCTGTGGCCATCAAACTTTACAACTCCTCCCTCGGAGTGTCAGACACCCTGAGCCAATAGGCTGGTCCTGGACTTTATTTCCACTTGGCATGATTAACTTATTATTATTTATGGCTTTATATTGCTATATTTCTTCACTATTCTTGGTTGGTGCAGCTGTAACGAAACCCAATTTCCCTCGGGATCAATAAATTATGTCTGTCTGTCTGTGCTCCATACTTCATGCATCTTACCTTGTATTCTTGGCACTTCATTTCATTCATAGACCATCAGGGTTTCTCATTTGATGGGTGACACAGGGCAGTGGAAGTCCACGTTCTTTTACTTCTTTATCTCACAGGAGTGTCCTCGGTGCCTGCTGCCCAGGATAAGTCCCAGCTCCCACTCCTGTTCTGTTGCTGAAGCCATGTCCGAGAGGTTTGGTTGCCTTTTGATGCGTCAAACACAATTTCCTCACTCACCACCCTTTACTTCTCGCGTCTGTTATATATACGCGCAAAGCGAGAACGACAACGGGGCAGTAGGATTAAACGTTATTTGCTGAGTCATGTCAGCCGCTGTACCCACTGGGTAAGTTACAAACCAGGTTCCCTGAGACTGAAAGCCTGTGGCAGAAGGGAGAGCCCTCCACAAACAGGAGGTCCGGCTGATTCACCGTGCGTTCGGTTGGCTATGTGCGCACTTGCCGCATTCTCGCCATCAATCCGGTACAGTTCGTCCCGCTACCGTCTATCCAAGGCATCCGGATTCCAGACGGAAGAGGGTCTTCAGGCAGCAGTCCCTGCTCTCAGAATACAGGGAAGGAGACCTCACTTGTTGGATCAGCCCCGTTTCCTCCCTGCGTCTTCCACTGCCAAAGCCACCGCCTCTAACCCAGCACTGAGGAGTGCAATAGAACGGAGGGATCTGGAATACAGATCCATAATTCATTGAAAGTAGATAGGGTCATAACGAGAGCTTTTAGCGTTTTGGTCTACATTAGTGTTGAATATGGGAGTTGGGAGTTAGGCACTTGTGAGGCCTAATTTGGAGTATTGTGTGCTGTTCTGGTCATCTACTGACTGAAAAGAGCACGGAGAAAGTTTACAAGGATGTTGTCGGGACTGGAGGACCCGAGTTATAAGGAAAGGTTTAATAGGCTCGGACTTTATTCCCTGGAGCACAGGAGAATGAGAGGAAATTTGACAGAGGTATACAAAGTTAAGAGGGGTAATAGGGTAAATACAGGCAGGATTTTTCCACTGCGGTTGAGCGAAACTAGAACTAGAGGTCATGGGTTAAGTGTGAAGGTGGAATGTTTAAGGGTAGGTAACCTGAGAGGGAGCTTCTTCACTCAGACTCTGGAACGAGCTGCCAGCGGATGTGGTAGATGGGGGTTTGATTTCAACATTTAAGAAAATTTTGGATAAGTAGGGTATGGAGGGCCAGGGTCCCTGTGCCGGTCGATGGGAGCAGGCAGAGTAATAGTTCAGCACAAACCAGATGGGCCAAATGGCCTGTAGTACTCTATATTTCACAGGACTCCTTTTCTCTCCCACCTTCTGTCATCTCTTCTGCTTTCCTGTTTCTCCTCTATCAGACTCTTGGCTTTTCTGCTCTTGTGGGCTTTTTCAGTGAAACTTGGGGGCATTAACTTTACAACCCATTGCTGAAGAGACCCACACTGCTGAACTACTTGTGCATTACAACCTCAATATCCTGTCTTCAACGTGAGTGCTGGGAGAAAGCAATAGGTCAAACCAAGAGGTGGAGGAAAATGATGAGTCATGGCACAGAAGCAGGCCCACAACATTAGCTATCTGCCAATGTTCCGGCACCCTGCCTGTGGCTAAGGACATTTCGAAAATCTCCACAAGAGCCCCTGCTATTTCTGCGCTAGCCTCCCACAAGAACTGAGGGAACATCTTGTCAGGTCCTGGAGACTTATCCACCCTCATTTGCCTCAAGACAGCAAGCACTTCCTCCTCCATAATCGGTGCATGGCCCATGACCTCTCTGCTGTTTTGCCTCAGTTCGATAGACCCCATGTCCATCTCTCAAGCAACGTTCCCCCCAATCTTTTTTTGTTACAGCCGCACTGAACAACAATTGCTCTAAGCAGGAAATTTTTACATGGCCTGAAAACTGTGTTGTGTTTTTTTTTTGGTAATATACATACTATAAATATTCAGAATGAAAACTGAAAAATCACATGCTTTTGATCTTATTCATTAATTGAAGGATATAATGAAATACAGTATGACAAAGAAAATCATCCGTGTTGCGTTCAGCTTGCAGGTGGTTTATTAACATTGAGCTACCGACAGCCATTCTGTGTTTACTGTTACAGTTTTAACAGTGTTGTAACTTGGAATGCTGAGAGTGTAAATATGATGAAGCTCTAAAATGTTCCAAAGTAAAATTTGTGGTATATTTATTATTTAGAAAATCTATGGATTTTATTTGCTAATACAATTAATTACAGGGTATTTCACAATTATACTAACATAGGTTTCACGGTTATATTAGCATGATTTCAAATTAACATTATAAAAATGGAAGTTCCAGCCATGCGGGAGAATTTCGGTTACTGCGCGGCCTTGCAGCTTAGAGGGAACAGTGCTCCCAAGTAAATACAGAGTCAAGTTATCCACTTAAGATCTGCCCCATGTCTTTCAGCTCCGTGCATTGACGGCCATGCTGATCTTCAAGAGGACCGATTTTGTCCCTTGCAATCTTTTGTTTAAATGATGTTTAAAACGGTTACCAGTGTTGACGCTCCTGAAATGATGAATTCACACCGAACGTTAACCCACTTCCTCACTGCGTGATGGATATACTGCAGATCTAACACTGGACCGGTAACACAACATCCCAATGACAATGAAAGAATGTTATTTGTGCCTGACCGCCTAAAGTACTCTTGTACCCGGGGCAGGATTCTTTCCTTCCAAGGGCAGATCTTGCTTCAGCAGGATTTGTACAGATAACTTGTGTGCTTTAAATTCCAGATGCCACACAGGGCCTGACTGGTTATACCGAGGCAAGCGCTGCTCTGAGCTCGAGTCTGAGCCGCTGGTTACCATGGTTACAGTTTTGTCCGTTTTTGGTTTGCTGCTTCTTGCTTCAATTCTGACTCTCACCTTGCGAAAGATATTCCACCAACCGGTGAAAAACAGGAGTGATCATTTTCTGTAAGCCTGCTTTTTTTTAATATATATATATATATAAAATCGTCTCCAATGTTTTCCTTCAGAGGCTTTTTCTGTGTACTTTGAAACAATTCCTTTTTCCTCCGTTTTTTTTCTTATAATGTTTGCGGAACTCGCAATCTGTTCTGTAACTTAGACACATCCATGGCCTCGAGGGCAAGGCGTGTTCTAACCCAGCCTTTGAACAGGACGAGCCATTGGGTATCGACCATTGCTATCACAATGGCTCCCTCAGACGACCGCCCGTCAGCACTGTCGCACTGTCACCACAGGAGTCACAGAGAAAGCTTGAAAATCTAAACTTTAGCCAAGAGGTAACTGCAGCTAACCTTTTAAACATACATCAATCTCTCTTTCTCTGCTTTGGCCACAACTTTCAACCTCATTTCTGATATTGCGGGCTGTTTATTTTCCCTGTTTTTCTATTTTTTAATCTACTGAAGTTATTTTTGATTGCTGTCAGAATGGCTAATAATGTACAGATGTGTGACTAGAACACCTATATGCTTTTTCTGCTTCTGAAACTGTCTCTCAGACAGAGGCTGAGTTGTCCCAAAATCAATATAAAATACGAATTTGTCAGCTGTACAAGTGCAATATGCACAGGAACGACAGAAAACCTACTTGCAGCAGCGTCTAGGAATGTGACATCATCTACAAGAAAATGTGCACTGAATAAATTGTACAGGATTTTTACAAGAAAGATCACGGTTTGAACAGAGAAGTCCATTTCAGTGCAAAGTGATCAGACTGCTGTTAAACTATAGAGATTAGGGCTGTGCCAGTGGGTTCAAGAACTAAATGGATGAAGGGAAGGGAAGTTCTTGAACTTAGTGGTTTGGGACTTCAGGCTTCTGTTACCTGCTACCCGACGGTAAACTCGGTGTGGGAATTGGGGCTTCTGAACCTCCTTCCGATGGTAAACTCAGTGGTGTGGGACTTCTGTATCTCCTTCCTGATGATAAATGGAGGTGTGGGACTTCAGACTCTGTACCTCCTTCCTGATGGCGGGTGGGAAAGGGCTTGTTTTCCTGTTCCTTGTTTAGTTGTTGCTGCTTATATTCTGTTGAGCAGGGCGGGCAGGCTGTTTTGCTGTTGGGATGTGTAGCACCACGTGTGTGCTGCTCTCGTGTTTCCCTGTGCACGTGTTCATGTTGGGATAAACCGGAACCTGATGGTATTTGTGAGTAGATGGCTTAGCCCAGACGGTGAGGAATTTTGATTTTAGACTTTGCCTTGCTGAATTCCCACTCCAATTCTGTGTTTGCACGATAACCTCTATTTCCTCCACCTTCCGGGAAATATCTTGTCAGAGAGCCTGCTTCGTTAGTCCAGTGTCAGACGTGGGTCTGATGTGACTTGGGAGAGAGGGGCCAGGGAGATGATAAACTTACTGCTGGATTTGAGCTAGTGATTTTCAAACAATCTTTTTCTCAAATGCTGTAATGTTTCTGTGAAGGGGTAGGTAATCCACTTCTGCCTTGGTTGAGAGATGGGAAACAGTCTCACCAGGAACTTTTTTCGTTGGTGGGTATTAACAGAGCTGATGTTTGATACAAGGTCCCTTCACTTCCCTTGAAGGGGTGAATATTGACTTGTGGACCTTCATCCTCCCACACGGATGTGGAGGGATGCAGATAGAGGGGGTAGGAGAAGAATGCAGATGTAGGGAGCGGAAGATGGACGCAGATGGAATGAATGGGTGGGGGGGCCGATGAAGAGGGAGGGGAGGGAGACTATATTTTCCTTGGATTTGTCTCAGGGTGAAGATCACATTCATCGTCCTTCTGATGGAGAGAATCGGGATTGTGACTCATCCAGCACTGGGAAGAGGTGGTTAAGAAGGACCCTGATGATAAAATTCTCTGTAGGGAAGAGCAGGGAGCCCTCCACCTCACCCCCACCCGCTGTGGTCACCGCAATTGCATTTTAAAGCTGGTGCTGATTAATTATCCACTTATTTTGATACAAATCTAAACCATCATCAGATTTCAAAGGGGACACAAGATGATCTGGGAAAGGTTGCGCTGAAAGATTTTGAGTAAGTCTACTGGAATATGCTGCGATACACAAAAACTACAGTGACCTGTTGGGTTTGGCAGAAAGGGTCATTGGCTGCAGCCAACTAACACTGCGGGACTTGTATGAGTCAGGACAGAGAAGCAGGCAGGAAAAACCATTGTAGACATCGCCCAGCCTGGGGACTGCCTTTTCCAAAAGCTCACTGCTGGAAAGCACTAAAGAGCTATTAAAACAAAAACTTCTCGCCATCTTAAAACTTTCCTCCCCCAGGCAGTTAATCTAATCAACCATTTTACTTTCCTCTCACCCCGCCTGCAGTGCTCTGGAAACACTTTGAACCACTTTTTATAATGTTTACATTGTAAATATATGCAGGTATTTATGCACTTTTTTTCCATATCCACACTTCAACTTCTAACTTTGTTTTTATACAACTCTTTATTCTTACAATGGTTGAATATTGTTGTTTTTATGTTGCATGTTGTGCCCTGACGAACACACAACAGAAGATTCCTAGTACATATGTTTGGTGAACAAAGTTGATTGGTGATCCTGGAAAGCAGATATTCCAAGTTGTCACTGTTCACCAGCCCTTCCATTAATAATGTTCACTATGCCCAGCTTGCATAGTGCCAGGATATGTTGTGAAATTTTTTGGCTTGTGGCAGCAATAGATTGCAATACGTGGTATTAAAAAACTATAAATTACAATAAGAAAAATTAAATATATATTAATATTGTACATTAAATAAGTAGTGCAAAAAGAGAGAGAGAAATATTGAGGTAGCATCCATGGGTTCATTGTCCGTTCTGAAATCTGATGGTGGAGGGGAAGAAGCTGTTCCTGAATCACTGAGTGTGTGTCTGCAGGCTCCTGTACCTCCTTCCTGCTGGTAGCAATGAGAAGAGGGCATGTCCTGGGTGATGGGGTCCTGTATCATTGACGATGTCTGCAGGCTCCTGCACCTCCTCCCTGCTGGTAGCAATGAGAAGAGGGCATGTCCTGGGTGATGGGGTCCTGTATCATTGACGATGTCTGCAGGCTCCTGCACCTCCTCCCTGCTGGTAGCAATGAGAAGAGGGCATGTCCTGGGTGATGGGGTCCTGTATCATTGACGATGTCTGCAGGCTCCTGCACCTCCTCCCTGCTGGTAGCAATGAGAAGAGGGCATGTCCTGGGTGATGGGCTCCTGCACCTCCTCCCTGCTGGTAGCAATGGGAAGAGGGCATGTCCTGGGTGATGGGGTCCTGTATCATTGACGATGTCTGCGGGCTCCTGTACCTCCTCCCTGCTGGTAGCAATGAGAAGAGGGCATGTCCTGGGTGATGGGGTCCTGTATCATTGACGATGTCTGCGGGCTCCTGTACCTCCTCCCTGCTGGTAGCAATGAGAAGAGGGCATGTCCTGGGTGATGGGGGTCCTGTATCATTGACGATGTCTGCGGGCTCCTGTACCTCCTCCCTGCTGGTAGCAATGAGAAGAGGGCATGTCCTGGGTGATGGGGTCCTGTATCATTGACGATGTCTGCAGGCTCCTGTACCTCCTCCCTGCTGGTAGCAATGAGAAGAGGGCATGTCCTAGGTGATGGGGTCCTGTATCATTGACGATGTCTGCAGGCTCCTGTACCTCCTCCCTGCTGGTAGCAATGAGAAGAGGGCATGTCCTGGGTGATGGGGGTCTTGATGATGGACGCCACCTTTTTGAGGTGTTGCTCCTTGAAGATGCGCAGGATGCCGGGGAGGCTAGTTCCCATGATGCAGCTGTACCATGAGCTTGCAACTTCCTGTAGTGCGGTGACCCCTCAGCCTATGCTGAGGCAAAGTTTGCAATCACAGCACCAGGAGAGGCAAATCTAGACAATTAAGCTGCTCTTTGGGACCGTCAAACGCTCATCTCCACTACTTTTTAACAACTTACAAATAGAATCTGAAACGCACACAAAGTCATGTCATCAAGGTTATAAATAAATAGCTTTGAGCCCGTTGTCCCTCTCATCACTGGACTATTTTGGCATGAGAGAGTCTCCTCATCAGGTAGATGAGAACTGTTAGATAATGAAAGTCACGCTTGACACTTAAGGTTTAAGTTTTCCAATTGGAAGCGTCCTTTGTTGGCGTGGGGTGAGAGTTAATCGGTTGCAGGGTTTGTGGCTTTTTTTCCCAGTGTAACAGAGACACAGTAGAGGGTGAAGAGGAAAGTCTAAGTACTTACCACTCACCCTTAACTGCCCTGAGGGGTTTTTGTCAACCTTTCTACAAATTGGTGTGATTTTTGTGTAGTGGGGGAAATCAGGATTTATTGTTGATGAAGGAACAAGGACCAAAGGTTGGGATGAGGATGGTGTTGGCGTCGTTCTAGTTACCATGGACACCCGTCAGTAGTGGCAGAACCTGACCCTTCAGGATGGCATAGTACCACAGCGGTTGGTACAATTGCTTTGCCACACTGATCTGGGGTTCTGTTCCTGTCAGGAGTTAGCAAGCTCTCTCTACAACTGCTGAAACCCCACTGGTTTCCTTGGAAATCTAGGAAATACACGCTCCGGTCCCGGTAAACCCGTGAGACTGAGGCGGTTCTCCCACCCCAAACCCCGGTCTGTGTGGATGCTGTGTAATTTGCAACCCTGTTCCAACTCAGTGCCAAGAAATAACAGACAGCACACTGTACACGGTTAAAGGAATCATATTTATGAATCTTAACTAAAGGGTTAGTAAAGAAAAGAAAGAAAAAAAAACAAAAGGGCCCATTATAATTAAACAGTCAAATGCGCACAAGTTGGAACTCAAATCTTCCAAAAGTCTTACTCACCGATCCTCAGCAGGCCTCCACCGTGACCGGTTTTTTCCAGCATCATCTTTCTTCATCTCTCACCAAACAATAAAACACCCAAGACCAACCTCAAGTGTCACAAAACCTCCCAGTTCCACCCTCCTAATTGGATAACACGCATCCCTCAGCTTTAACAATAACCTAAACAAGCTGGAAGTTGATCAGTCCATTCTTCCAGAACTGCCAAAATGGATAGCAGTAAAACTGTGAACCCTGCCTAGTGCTCTGGTTTCCTCCCACATTCTAAAGACGCGCCACGTGGAGTTAGTCAGTTGTGGGCGTGCTGCTTTAGCACCAAAGCATGGTAACACTCGTCGGCTGCCCGACACAATCGTCGCTGATTTGATTTGGCGCACCCAACCCATTTCCCTGTTTTGTTCTACATGTGTACAAATGAAGCTAATCTGGATTTTAAACCAATCTCCCCACGGGCTGGTGGTATCTCCGGCTCCCACTCGCACTTTTCACCTGAGAGAAATATTTCAGTCCCATTACCCGGGAGTAAACACAAGCAAGTCCGTTCATGAAGAGCTGGGTCTGCTGATCAGGATTCTGTCATTCAGATGTGGGGGGGGGGGGAGGGAGTGGTCGACCAGCAGAGAAAGCTGGAATACCACTGTAATAAGAAAGCAGAACCAAGCACAATTTATTTGACACCAAGTCGGGCTTTCCTGCCGCTCAATTCCTTTATTTTCAGAATAGGTGAGTTTCCTAAGGCAGCAGCTGTGAAATCCAAAGGTTTGGTGTCAGATATGGATGCCTCCATCCTCCATGGTTAAACTCACTCCTGTGTTTCTGTTTTCTGTGATGTAGATAGAGAGAGCAGCAGCTGACTGGTCCTTCTAGTAAGTATGGTGTGTCTCCAGAGGATCTCCTGTAACCCTAGATGGGATGGGCTTGAAGATGGAACTGTTCTAGCGAGCCCCAAGCAGAACTGTACTTCTTCAGCCCACTCTACACACTTCTGTTCAAATCACACATTGTCAAAACACGGGTTTAACAACTGTAAGGCCGATCAAATTGCTCAAGCATTACCGTGCAACATCTTGCCTTACGTACCGATCTCAGCCCCCACATACACTGCGACTGAAGCAGGATTCTGGTTTTGTTCACCTAGGCCCCTGGAGTTTCCTGCAAGAACAAGTCTGGCCAGATAGTATCGAAGTCTAGACGGCGGGGGCAGCATCCACAGCACACAGAGGTGAGCTCAGGAAGTCGACAGACCAACTTCACTTTGTACAGTGAAAGAAATCCCCATAACCTTTCAGCGTCTTGTAGCAACTGGAGGCCAAAACAAAGTCTGTCAGGGTCGTGTCTGGGCTGGGAGATTACAGTCACATAAAGATACTTGGGTTGCCAGGACGTCTCTCAGTGGAGGTTAAAGGCTGGTCCATAAGTGCACCTGAAGGACTTTGGTTACCAATCCTGTGGTGACAATCCTAGTTCAAAGTCCAGAGTACACTTATTATCAAAGTACGTGCACTATATACAACCTTGAGATTTGTCTCCTTACAGGCAGCCACAAAACAAAGAAACCCAATAGAACCCATTAATAAAGACTGCCATACAACCAAACGAGAAAATCTGCAGATGACGGAAATCCAAACTACACATACAAAATACTAGAGGAACTCAGCAGGCCATGCAGCATCTATGAAAAAAAGTACAGTTGCTCTTTCAGGCCGAGTCCCTCTCCTCTTCCACCTTTTAAATCTACTTATCTTTTTTTCTCTAGTCCTGCCAAAGGGTCTCAACTGCCATACACACAGCGCGCAGGATAAAAAAACAAATTGTGCAAACAATAAAAGTAAGCAAATCACATTCAGAACTGAAGTTCACAAAAGTGAGTTTACAGCCACAAAGCCAGACATCACTGCAGCCGATCCAGGAGCCCGATAGTTGCAGGCCACAGCCTCAGTTCAGCAGAGAGATGAGTAAAACTTGTGGGGCAGTGAGCTGAACACTGGTCCATCCCTTGCCTCCAGCTATGACACCCTGACCTTTTCAATCTGGCCCATCATTTAAGTTGGCCAGTGGGCCGTTCTTTACTCTCAGGCCCAGGACCTGCCGTCTCTATTCAGCCTGTACCCGACCCCTCCAATTCGGCCTGGTGCTTAAATCAAACCTCAGCTTGTTCCTCGCTCTTGGGGCCAAGGCCCTGATGCCTCGACTCTGTTCTGCTGCTTTGAATCGCCTCCAAGTTCTCTCCAGTAGCTAAACCAAGGCTTTGTGGCCAAGGTTTGGGAGAATGTTTTCATTTTCATTACCATCATTAGGTAGAAGTGTTTATAACTCTCAGCTGGAGTGATCTCAGAATACTTCTCAATATCCACATGCTAATGACTATCAGAGTTAGAGGAGACTGCAGACAGGTCCATGGCTGTGAGATGTTGGGTTGGAATTAATCGAATGTCACAGGGCAGGGGAACCAGGAGATGGAATTGGAAATAGTTTATTACTGTCACATATACAAAGATAGTGAAAAGGTTTTGTGTGTCATCCAGACAGATCATTCTAAACACAGCGATATTGAGAAAGTAAAAAGGAAAAGCAAATATAAAATATATTGTTATAGTTACAGTAAGTGCAGTGCAGGTAGACAAGCAAGGTGCAAGGGTCACGACCTGGTAGATGGGGAGGTCAAGAGTCCATCTCTTTGGCCACACAGCATGGAGTGTTTCAGGATTTTGGGGATGTGTCGTCTGCTGGGAGAAAGAGGCTCTGTATTTGAGGGATATGTTTTAACAGGGCAAAACCAGTGCCATATTCTCCTCCTCGTTAGTTGGACAGGTACATGGATAGGAGAAGTTCAGAGGGACGTTGGGCAAATGCATGGAAATGGGATTTGCTCAGAGGTGACCTTGGTCGGCATGGGAGTGTTTGTGTCAAGGGGCCTGAGTCCATGACCACACGCTAACCAGAAGCGTTGGGGAAGGTTCAACCAAATGTGGCAGGGCAGGGGACTCGTTACAACACAAGGTTCTTGGTTTTGACTCAATGAGACAGAAAGACACACTTAGAACTACATAATTACATTTATTAGGACAGAACAAGCAATGAACTGCTGATCTAGGTGTGTATGGAGCTCTCTTACACCTCCCACTCTATCCTGGCTGCTCATGATGTGGGTGAAGCCTCAGAGAACTACCCCGAAGCCCCCCAACCACTCTAGTTTTATACCCCTTCCACCAACATGAAACGCTGCAGTAAGTGGACCATCTCAAGGCACCGAATGAGAACCAGCCATCACCTGTCAGCACTCTTCACGAGTCCCACCCTTGTAGTCTTTCCTGTTCCCAGGGGAGGTTTGCGTTCCCATGGGGATATTCCCCGAGGAATAATCAAGGCCACAGTGGTGGTGAGACATTTGACAAGCCGAAAATGAACCCTTCACAATGTCGCAACCCCATTACGACCGGCCCACAGGCTTTAATACGACCCGCGGATGCCCCACCATATCACAAGCAAATCGCAAAACTACAAAGCATAAAAGCAAAAGAGTAAGGCCTCAGTGCACTGTAGTAACCCACCAGCTTCCTGGCACTCTAAAGTGCCACCAACTGGCTCCTGCGTTATAGTAGTTATGGAACTGATAGGTTATGTATCTAATCTACCAACTGCTGGTCAAACAAATCTGTTATCTTCTCTGACTCATCAAGGACAACAGACACCTCCTTCCTTTGCCAGGATATAATCCAATACCATTCTACTCTGTAGGGTCAACTGTCACCACCTCGGCCGAAAGCTGCATCAGCGCCTGTGTTGTGGCTCCAGAGGCAGCACGGTCTCATTGGCTAACGCCTCCATGGCTGAGGCCCTTGGTAACCGTGCGGTACTGCGCGTGGGTAAAGCCATCATCCGGAACCAGCTGGCCTCTGTCACACCACTTTTCTGATGTTGCGATTCGTGGGTCTGGTGGTCGCCCGGGTTATCAATGCGATACACACATAGCACAATGTGCCCCAGGTAGCAGCAGTCAGACCGGGTAGGCCCAGGAGCCACACACCCACTACGTTCTATTCCTGCGCCTCTCATAACTTTGAATGTCTAACCTTCGTAAACGTTGTCTTTTACACACGTTTGATTGCAGCTTTGGCCGTTACCGGAACCGCAGACGGACAGCACATCGTTCTCAACTTTCCCGTCACAACAGAATATGGAGCCGCCTCACGATGAAGTCACTGCCTTCTGAAGAGTCCGATCACCTGTAGCTTTAAACGCCTTGCATTTCGGCATTGTACAACAGTTCATTCACACGCCTCTGTGTCTGGTAACCACAATGAAGCTCTGTGCTGGGGTCTGGAGAGGGTGTTGAAACAGTATTGCTGAAAGTATCTCCTGCAGTTTGAAGAGTCTTTTAATTAAATGGCATGATTCTAGAGTAGTCTTTAAGCACCCACAATTACTGTTATGATATGTTATCCTCTTCTCCACACATCTTTTTGTCCTCTATGCTGCTACCTCTGACCAGTAGTTTGGCCATGTATTTACTATCTCTCCTTGTGGCTTGCTGTCAAACCCTGTTGGATGAAGCACCACTAAGCATTTGAGGTGCTTTAAGTTGTTTTTGTACACATCTTAGAGTTTTTGGGAAAATAGCAGCTTCATAAAGTAAGTGAGAAAGATTAAAACTGCACCTAATACATAGCTAGAGCTATAGGTGTTTAATTCAATGTTTTGCATTATTAACTTGATAAAGCTTTGTCTTCTAAACAGATCACCTATCGGAACCACCTCTGACCTCTGCAATCCCCCCCCCCCCCCACCTGATCCCCATGCGTGACCACCCCACTCGAATCCTGCATGTGTCAGACACCCCCACCCAATCCATGTCGGTGTGCGTGCTACCTGAGCCCGCATGTCCAGCCCCTCCCCACCTGATCCCCATGTGTGACCACCCCTTCCCCACCTCAGAGCCCCTGTGTCCACTCAGAACTCTGAGCCCTGCATGTGTCCACCCCCACTCCATGTTCTGTCTCTTCCCCTTCACTACTGTCTCTGCCTATTAAACAGTGACAATACCATCAGTGAAAAGATTGACAACTGTTGTGGCCCCAAGCCTGAGACTGACCACCATGCCTCCTATGAAACCTGATTTCATTCTGTTAACTTCTCCCATTTATGCTCCATCTTTGTAAGGCGCCTTGACAACCAAGCTATTGCGCTGGTCATCCAAGATGCTTCATGGCTCCAATGTTTTGTGCTGTTAGAGAAAGAAAATTGTCTTTGTGTTGAGACTCCTACATGAAAAAAAATAAACATGAAGTTTCACAACAGTCTTGTGTGTGGGTGTTAAATAAAGAGAGGTCTCCCAGCACTTGAACCAGTGTGTGTCGATTTCCATTCAATAAGTGGTTCTCAATCTTAACTTTTCATTTCTCAAGGTGAGGAGGAGGAATCTCATTGAAACCTTGCAGATACTGAAACACCTCAAACGTGAAGAGGTTCTTTCCATTAGGAGTGTCTGGGATCTAAGGCAGAGCCTGAGCAAAAAGGAATGATAATTCAATGCTGAGACGAGGAGGAATTTATTCAGCCAAATCGAGCAAATCTGTGGAATTTGTTGCTAACATCAGGATGTGGTGGCCAAATCACTGGGTGTATTTAAAACATATCAGTTAATTAGTAGGGGGGCACAGTTAGGGATTACAGGGAGAAGGCAGGAGAATGAGATCGAGAGGGATAATAGATGATGGAATGGCTGAGCAGAACTAATGGGCCAAATGGCCTCATTCTGCTCCTATGACTTATGACACATGCAAACAAGATTGAGGCCGCAGTTTGAAACCTGGTTTCAGGAAATCCTTTCCGGTTATTACTTTCATTTTAAACAGTGCAATCATCTCTCAAGATTGGACACACACTATTATGATTGGTACGGTAATAACATGGCCATTGATCATTTATTTCAACAGTAATCACTGGGAAAGAAGTCCTACTGTGACAATGGTTTAACTACGGCCACAACCCTGTCGTAGGATTTGGGGGCTCGCGTACCTCAATGACCCCGAGAGCTGTGTTGGCGGGAGTCGGGGCTTTCGGTAGGGTCACTCATGCCAAACAGGTCAAAGGGTAGAGGCCAGACGAAGAGTGGTCCACTAGTCCTCCAGGTTCGGAGGTTCTTCAGCTCAGGGCTAACAACCCTGACTGGTAAAACAAAAACAGTAATGAAGATTCCTTCTACATCAGTGTGTGACGGTATTCCCGAGTTCTCACAGTGTGTGACGGTATTCCCGAGTTCTCACCCGGGACTGGCAGTAGTGGAAACCGAGAGGAAGCTACCGATCTGAGGAAAGAAGCCCCGAACACCCCCAGAGATGGAGGACCTCCAATGCTTGCCAAATGCCAGCGATGTAACGGGGAGCGAGGAAGCCAGCCCGGGTTTCCCCGACTGGGGTCCACGGCATAAACAAGGTTGGGAACCTCTGCTCTAAGCTATCACAGCTCTGGTGTGCGACAAAAACTCAAACCTCCGGTGCAAACACGTACCTCTCTGCTCAAATATAACGTGTTGGATTTTCAAAGCTCCTCGACCCCAAATGATACTGGGAAATCCTTCAGCAGGAGGGCCAAGACATCACAGTGAAGCACACAGTGTCAAGTGGTAGATCAGGAATGTGTTTATTTTCTGCATCCCATGAGTAAGATCAGACATTTCAAAAAAATCAAATGGAAAAACTATGCAGTTCTTAAAAAGGGACTTGGTCCAATCGATTCAGAGGTATTAACAGCGGGGTAAAACTTGCACATGGAAAATCATAAATAAATAAACACAACATTCAGTCATTGCTTTAGACTGTCAAACATCAGCCGGGATCATAAGGACGAGCAAAAGCCATCAATGCCATACAGTACATGATCAGCTTGGTCAGCATTATTACCGGCCCCCTCTCCTTCCACGGCTTGCACAGATTCGGTGTTTTAGATTTCCAGATGGGGAGCAACCTTAGTCTGGTGGGAGGAGAGATCAACATGATTTAACATGAGTCAAGCTGCTGTCCAAGTGGCGAGATCATGCCGTCAATCCCACAAGGGATTATTCTGACACACATGACCATTAACTGCTTGTGTTTACCTGTCGTCTGCAAAGAGCAATGGGGTTCCAGTTCTGAGACACTATTGTGTTTATACATGGGGTCGAATGTTCAATTATCACAGAGTGCACAAGAAGACTTCACTCCACAAAAACATCACACAAAATAGAAATTAACAAAACAAATCTCTGGAATTAATGAAATCTGGGTTATGTCCGATAGGTACAATGTGATTATATCTATTTAAAACTGCAGGGCTTCAACCAAAACTACTGACAAGACTCATAAGTGGTAAAGTGTCAGTGAGGGTCGCAAGTTATTTAATGGTTCCTGAAAGCTGCAGCTCCCAAGTACAAGTGATTCTCCAGCCGTGAAGCTGAGAAATGCTCGCCAAACTGGAATTTATAGGATGTGGGTTATGGGAGATAATCACTGATCAAATGAAGGACTTGCCCCAAGCACTAATTGAATAACTTCGGACTCTTTGATAAAAATTAGGATTTTTAAACATTGTAGCGTGTGAGGCAAACGTATTATTTTAAAAGAACTAATATCACATTAATCAGCCACCGTCATTCTTTGCCAAGTCTCGCAAACGTCATTGTGGCACCTCAGACTAAACAGTGACCAGCTCTGAGCTTCGTTTATCATCGATCAGTTGCCACAATGCTCAGAGGGAGGAGGATTACTGCTACTAAATGTTACTCCTAATTTTGCTCAACAGTTATTTTTTTGTAATTCGTTAAATCTTGTATAACATAGCATTCTAAAGTTTAAAAAAAAACATTTATTTCAAGCTCTGAGACTTATTTCCATTGGAAGTGGTATTCTTCCACATGCACCATTTACAAATCTTCTTTGTCTATACCACACCGCCTCTAATTAGGACAAAGGCCATGACATTCTACTGTAGAAGGTTCTGGAGCATCGCTGTGGCGTAGGTGGGCTTGGCTTGCTTGCTCTCGATCGCATTGCGCAGGTAGGTGACCCCACCGCAGCGCTCCCACACCTCTTCGAACTGCCGTGGTAGAATCTCAGCCCCACGCTTCCGAGTCAGCCCTGTTTCGTCCAGGCTCAGTTCACACATCTCCATGTCGTCCTTGCCTGCGATGCAAATCGAGAGGTGCCGGATTAAAATCCACAAGAAGGCTTCAGAAACAAGAGGTGGCTGGCATCAGAACCCAGGGCCTTGAGCTACTTCTATCCCGCCCTGACTCATCACCCGGAAAAGCACGGCAGACAGCCAGGAGTGTTTTCCCACCCTTCCAGTTCTGGTGAAACTTTAAGCACTTCTCAAAACGCCGAGAGAATGAGACACTGTTGGATTTCTACTGACTACAAAACTGCTTGGTTACTACGGTGAGAGAGGTGGAGTTACTTGATGGACAATGAATGTTTACATTTTTTCTGCAACTTGCTTTGAATATATAGGGACACAGAGACACATACAGCCAGAGTCAAAATGGATTTGGTCAATGAAAGACACCAGTGAGTGGGGTTGCTGGTTTAAACTTTCAGTAGCCCAAAGGGGTGGGTTGAGATCGATCCAGAGTATTGATGTGACTCTCACAAGTGCTGCAACTAGAAGAAGTTTGCAGGGAGAAGAGGAGAGGAAGGTTTGAAACAGAAGAAACCTAGTGATGAAGAGGTCACTGTTTGGACTCTCTCCAAGTAGCCCGTGAGGGTGAGTTTGATTCCATTCGAATACGAAAGTGTGATTGTCGAATAGTTAATCCACAGGAGAGGGTTTCTGGTGAGGGGAAAACCTTTGTGAATACCACTCACGAGGAAATCTGCAGATGCTGGAAAATTCAAACAACACACATAAAATGCTGGTGGAACACAGCAGGCCAGGCAGCATCTATAGGGAGAAGCACTGTCGACGTTTCGGGCCGAGAGGTCCTGACGAAGGGTCTCGGCCCGAAACGTCGACAGTGCTTCTCCTTATAGATGCTGCCTGGCCTGCTGTGTTCCACCAACATTTTGTGTGAATACCACTCGTGTGTTTACCCTCGTCTGGGTGTGGTATTTCACTGAAGAAAGGCACCCCTGTGGCAAATCACTGTTGGAGTTACTTCGTATGTCGTGGAACTGGATAAGTGGCTATCACACTGTGTGTGTGTGTAAGGGTGACCCTGTGGGAACTACCGGTGTGTCTAACCCTCGCCTGGGTTAGTAGTTTTACCACTTGAAGACGTGGAGTCACATTTGGCTAACTTGAAGGATTCGGAGGACCACGGGAAGATCAACGACACCTGTTTATTTGGATTACAAATACCTCTCTCTCACCTCAGTTCTGTGGATGGAACTGAACTTTCTCACATACCATCGTAAGTCTGCAACTCTTGCCACCTGAGCTTGAATGAGTTTGGGAACTTTATTTTTACACCTATATATGCAAAACACTGCTAACTCTTAGTTTACCTGGTTTAAGTTACTATATCACGTAATTACTAATAAAAATAGTGATTGTTAACAGCAAAATCGGACTCCAGGTGTGTTCCGTTGCTGCTGATACTGTAACAACCGAAACACTACAGTCTGCTGTCTGTTACAATTTTCCCCTCGCACTACCTGCGCACCTGTATGGATGGCATGCAAAACAAAGTTTTTCTCGGTACATGTAACAATACATTAATTGAGCAACACCCGTCTCAAAGCAGCGAGCTTTGCCTGCCGTGCACCTACCGGCTACCAACAGTATGGGGGCTTTGTCCGGGTGGAGTTCCATCTGGCGCGCGATCCAGGACCCGTCGAAATGGGCATACCACCAGCCTTTCTTCTTGTTCTGCGGCTCCTTGTACTGGTCAGCCGGCCGGATGAAAGGGATGCGGAAATAGCGCTGTGTCCGATTCTGAGATATCTCTTGCTGCCGGGTGTGCAGCTGGGGAGGATTCTGCTGAGCTATTGAAACCAAAGCATCGATATCAAAGTTTTCACTCAGTGACGGAATATCGAAGGACCTTACAACTTGCCAGTGGCCTCTGACGCTGTGCCGAACTGATTAACGTCATGGGTTTCTGTGTGAGCACTTACTACCTTTCCCTGAGTGTGAATCCAAAGTGTGTGGCAGTCAACAAAATTGTTACCAGCATAGAAACATCACAGCCGGGCTCAGCGGTCTCGAGGCAGCATCTGGTCACAGCTTGTGGAGCCAGAGTCACGCTGCTCCAGAGAGCCGGGCTCAGCGGCCTTGAGGCAGCATCTGGTCACAGCTTGTGGAGCCAGAGTCACGCTGCTCCAGAGAGCCGGGCTCAGCGGTCTCGAGGCAGCATCTGGTCACAGCTTGTGGAGCCAGAGTCACGCTGCTCCAGAGAGCCGGGCTCAGTCCTCAAGTGCTGTCTGTGTGGAGTCTCCACGCTCTCTGTCTGACTCCCTGGGTTTCCTCCACATTCTCTGGCTTCCCCCTGCATTCCAGACCGATTGGTCACTGCTGTAAGTTGCCCCTGGTGTGGAGGTGAGGGGTAGAATTTGGGGGGAGTCGATGGCAATGTGGGGAGTATAAAATGGGATGGCCATTGATAGCTGGTCTGGAGTCAATGGGCCAAAGGGCCTGTTTCTGTGCTGTATCTCACCAAGACTTCGAAAACAAGAATGCGACTGTGATAATGTAATCTGCTCTCTTTAAGTGACACTAACAGACGAGGAAATTCCTCTGGAGGTCAGAAGTAGAAGCGTCAGTTTCAGATGGAGGCTAACAGCGGAAGGGGGGCAGCTGAAAGCCAAGGTGCAGAAATGAGTGATCAGAAAGACGTGTCTAAACGCAACCGACCCCTGAACCGCTCACTACTCCATTTAACAGCCATGTTTATCTTGGTTCTTACCATAGTCCGTGATGGATTTTGGGGCCCGTTGTTCTGCCTCCGCGTTCCGTTTCTTGTTCTTGGACTTCCAGGCGTGGTAAACCTTCAGTCGCCGATGGAACTCCTCCCTGCAGGCTTCCAGGAGTTCAATATCTGCAGGTACACAACACCAGTCAGTCCCCAGACAAACGCCCAGCAAGCAATCCACGAAGCTCAGCCTCGAAATCAGGGGCTCCCCAACGTTCTCATACCGCGGATAACACTAAGCAAGGGCCCAGGTTGGGAACCCCTGCACACACAGGTAATTGATGGGAGGGGATGGGGTTTTAGTAAGCACTAGTTTTAACGGGAGGCACAGAGTCGGCTGGTCTTGAAGGGACTTGATGCAAGGCTGAAGCAGAGCGAGAATGTGATGGTCCTTGTGATGGAAGGATTTGGTTCGGGATGTAGCATGCCAGGTTATGAAGAGTCTAATTCAGTGGTAGAAGATGGAGACTGAATCAAAGTCTGGGATACAACATCCTGGGGAAAGATGATCACTTCCATTCCCCCGGTTCCTATGCTGGGGAAACAGACTCCCTAACAAGCAGTCCAATTGAACGAGCACCGGAAGCGGTCGAGGTAGCAAGCTCTGCAGAGCTGCTGACACAGGCCCACTTACACAACCTGCCCCCCGTGTCGGCAAAGAGCGTCCATGGATCAGCCCGGGGGCGGGGGGGGAGGCCCAGTGTGCTGGGTGTGGGGTGAGGGGAACGGTGGCAGGAAGACAGGCCTCTGGCTACCAGTCGGGATGGGCAAACCTTTGTGGACAGTCTGGAGTCACGAGGAGGACCTTACTTTCCAGATGGCGAGACTGCTGTTTGTTCTGTTCAGCCTGAGCTAAACAGTGAACGATATTTTTGGAGCAGCAGGCACCAGGCCGTTTCATTTCGCACGCCATCAGTGGATCAGGCCTCACGCAATCCAACCGCATTCCTTCGCGGCTGACTGTTAATCTGCTAACAAGTGTGTCAGACGCAAAATGTGGCCTCTGAGCAACTTCCCCGCAGTCCGAGTTTGTGTAACTCAAGCAACCCAAGGTCAGGCTCACAGCACACTTCAGCTGCAGCTTATTTGCTTACTTTTATTGTTTTTTGGCACGATTTGGTTTTTCCCTGCTCACTGGGTGTTTGACAGTCTTTTTTTGAATGAGTACTATCTGGCTCCTTCGTTTTGTGACGGCCTGTACGGAGATGAATCTCAAGGTTGTATACAGCATGCATACTTTGATAATAAATATTTGGACTTTGACAGCAGCAATTGATCTGACAGCTTGAAATCCATTCAGTGTCACCGCACTGATAATTAAGCAAACAGGAAGACTCAATTCTCTCTCCAGCAGAACTCGATTCTCCCAAGTGAAACCCCTTCTCAGGACTTGGACGGACAGGCCTGCTGAATGAACTCTTACCACAGGAGGTGTTGATGGCATCTCGTAGCTCAGCGTATTTCCACTTGCTGAGATCGTGCTTCTTCGTACCAGCAGCAGCCTTCGTGGCCTGGACTTGTGGGCTTCTGTTGAGAGGAGGGCGGGCAGTGAGACAACCTAGCAGGACGACTAACCTTACACCTCTCACTAGTAGCCAACTCGGCAAAGGGTGCGGAACGAGCCGGCCTCGTTGCCCGAACAATCAAGACCTTGAGAAAGGGAGTTCAGTTCAAAGCACTTCAGCAAAATGGACAAAGCATTAGAAAGGAGGAAACAGGCTGGTCCAATTGCAACGTGAGTGTAGCACTGGCATGGGGAGATTTTGTTTTAAAACATTATTCAGACCTTTAAGATTTAACTAATATTCTACAGGCTGAAATGCTGTACTGGATAAATCAGTTCCACAATACGAAGCAAATAAAGAAATCTCCAAATCTAGAAGGTAAAGGGAAAACAAAGGATGCACGCAGTGGTCGTCTTGACATCTCTTGCAGAGCTAGAGATGGAAGCAGTGAGCAGCACCAGAACCAGGCACCTAGAGGCAAACGAATCTGTGGAGATACAGTTAAAGATGCTCTTCACATATCTCTGCATGGTATATTGACCAGCTGCATCACCGCCTGGAATGGAAACACCAACGTCTTTGAACAGAAAGTCCTACAGAAGGCAGCGGATTCCGCCCAGTACCTCACAGATAAAGCCTTTCTAACCACTGCGCATATCTACATGAAACAGTGTCGTAGGAAAACAGCATCCCTCTGCAGGGACGCCCATCACCCAGGTCATGATCTCTTCTCGGTGCTGCCATCAGGAAGAAGGTACAAGATCCTCAGGGGTTGCACTGCCAGGTTCACGAGCGGTTACTTGCCCTATGTGAGTGAGTAACTACACTCACTTGCCCCAATATTCAAATGATCCCACAATTACCTCAATTTCAAGGACTCTACCTCAGCGTCTCATGCTTTCGTTATTTATTGCTATTTATTTAGATTTCCATTTGCAGTTTGTCGTCTTGTGCGCTCCTACTGATCTTTCATTGACCCTGTTCTGTAGATTTGCTGAGTACGCCCACAGGAAAATGAATCTCAGGCTTGTACATATCTGCAGTTTGATAGTAAAATTTACTTTGAATTTCACTTTATTTGGAGTGAAAGAAAGTTTCAAAAGCAATTCGCTAAGTCAGAGCCTGGAAACTGGCCCTTGGCACAACTGGTCCATGCTGACAAAAGTTCCCATCTGAGCTAGAGCCGTTTGCCTGTGTTTGGCGCACATCCGAAATACTTCCTATCCATTTATCTCACCCTAAAACTATACCCTGAGGTTCTTGAACTCCCAGCCCTAGAAGAAAGGCTGTGCACCTTTACCCTATCTACACCTTGCATAATTTCATACACTTCCTTACGATCACCCCCCATTTGCTTGTGGTAGGTTAATTTGTCATTGTAAATTGTCCTGTGATTAGGCGGGGGTTACGTTTGGGGCGGGGGGATGCTGGGCAGTGTGTGGCCCGTTGGGTTGGAGGAGCCTGTTCCTCATTGTATCTCTAAACAAAAAGAATTACCGTAAGTAGAAATAAATCCAATGAAAATTGTTCCAAACTGCTCACCCTTTCTCCATAACTCCCTCAAGTCTCTCAAGTCCCAGCAGCACTCGTTAATTTTCTCTACACTCTTTCCAGATTACTGGCAGCACCTTTTCTTTAGAAGGATTTCCAAAACTAAACACAAACTGCAGTCTCATCAGCACCTAGTAGAACTATTAACATAACATCTCAGCTTCCACACTCTCTGCCCTGACTGGTGAAAGACAAAAGCCTCCTTCAGCACCCTGTCTAGCTGCAAGGCCACTCTTTCTTAAATCCAAGCCATCATTCAGATCTTGCTGAATCACGGAGCACTTTGCTTTAGCAGAGGAGGTTAAGTGCTGAGTCAAACTGTCCCACTCCCCTTCAGACGGAACGTGCGGAGTGAAACATAAAACTGGAAGAGAAGCCTGTGGGGGTTTCCTCAGAAATGGCGATTCTGGTCCCCGGGGCTGTTTACAGCAGTGTCAGAGATGCGCGGTTCAGGGAGAGGTTAGGACAGGCATGGGGGATCTCAATATACAGGCAGATTGGGAAAATCAGGTTGGTGCTAGATCCCAAGAGATGGAATTTGTAGTATGCTGAGAAAATGGGTTCTTAGAGCAGATTGTGGTTGAGCCCATTAGGGAAAATGAAATTCTGGATTGGGTGTTGTACATCAAACCAGATTTGATTAGGGAGCTTAAAGTAAAAGTGCCCTTGGGTAGTGATCGTAATATGACAGAAATCACCCTGCAGTTTGAGAGCGGGAAAGTAAAGTCAGATGTTTCAGTATTACAGCAGGAAAGTTTGATGCATCCTTGACCTTGACTATTTGACGTTTTAGTCATGACCGTGGAATCTTCATTGGCACCTCACCTTCAATTTTCCAAGCAATTCGAAACACGAACGTGTGTTTGTTTCTGTATGATTTCCAAGTTATTGCTGCATTTATAAAACTATCATGCTTTAAGATTGCCTCAGAAATATGAACTGATCTCTAATGAGGTGAGTGATGTATCAACTCAGCTTGCCCAGCATAATTATATACTTCCAAAGCTTTCACTAGACACCCTTCCAAATAATTACTGTTCTAACTCTGCACGAGCATGACCAGAGCCTGCTTATAGTCAGAGTACTCATTCTTTGTCCAAGAAGTGAATCTTCCACTGAAGTTCTCTATTATTTTCTAAGTGCCGCAATGGCAGATTCACCAATTTCCTGATGTCACTCGACGATGAAAAGCAAGCGTTTCTGCAGGGACAGAGCAGAAGAAAATACCCAGACATTCACACCAAAAAATCGGCACTTTCACGGTGGGTGGTGAGCTCCTGAGAATCTATGAATCGCTGGGTCAGGCATCACACGAGCGTGAGCAACCGAAGCTGGAGCAGTCCCAGGCGAAGGGTTCAGCAACCAACTCCTCCTGCAAGATCTGCAGACTTCCAACTAACCAACTGTTAGCTCTGTCAGTAGACACAGCACACAAAAAAAACTTACTCCAATTTTAATGCTTGGAAAACTTTGATTTTACCATAAAGATATGTCAGTTACACACAGTACGTGTACCTTTTGGGCGAGGTCTTGATAGCTCAATTAACATTTTAGGAAGGAATGTGTTACCTACCTAGCCAGATAGTCTGACATTTCTTTGGCCATTTCATCCCTGGAACAGAAACAAGATGCATAATCCACGTGTGCTATGGTAAAGTAATGACGTTTACATTCAGCATTTCGCTCACTACATCTAGGTAGATGCCCCACAGGAAACTCCAGTTCCCGGGACCCCTTGCAAAGAGAACGCAAGAAAGGGCATCAGCAGGTTTACAGACCAAGAGAAAAGCTGGAAACAGAACACGGTAGCTCAGATTGCGTACCCCCCCCCCCCCACCCCCCGGTAAAATGTTGTTTTTAAGAGGATTCTGTGTTCATGTTGTGCTGCTGGTCACTTTTTTTCCAATTGTTATTTTGTGTGATTTTGATCAGAGCGGACTGGCACTGCGGCCCGCAGTCAATGAATGACAGAGTCCTAAACTGAACTGAACCAAGTTCCCAGACTGATTCAAGGGCTCTACAGTTTGATGTTTATTATTCTGGGGTTATTCTCGCATTTTTTTGGTGTTTGCATGATTTTTTTTTGGCGCACTGGGTGTTCGATGTTGAACGGGTTCCATGGCATTTCTTTGTTTCATGGCTAGCTGTGAATCTCAGGTTTATGTGCTGATATCCTTTGCATCCTTTAAATATTTTGATAATTAATGTACTTTGACATTGAGCAGACACCTCCAGCTGATACCTCAATCTGCATCAGCTTTTATATCTTTAGTTCACTTAGTATGAATTCTAAACATTAGGCAATAAGTCCCAAAGGATTGTATGAAAGTGATACCACACTGACAAAAACATCACTTCAGGCTACATCCACACTAGACCGGATAATTTTGAAAATGCCAGTTTCGCGTAAAAACAATAGGCATCCACACTATGCGTTTTCGAAAATATCTCTGTCCACATTGAAACGGAGATCTCGTCGCATCTCCTCCTACTGGGCATGCGCAGGGCACATCTACCGAAAACAAGCGACACGATTGGTGTCGAATCTTGCTGTAAAAGTGCGCGTTTGTGTAGTTACAGACTAGAAAATCTTAAAACGATGGACAGCTGTTGGCTTTCGCGCAGGAGAACTTAAAAGTAAAAAAAAAACAAATACCGGAGCGTACCGCGGCAACCGACAGGGAGTTCACGGATAGATTGACCCGGCTGACGACGAACGTTGGAAAAACTGACTAACTCTGTTGCATTAATAAAGCATCTTGTTAAATGTGTAAAACATGTCTGCATCAGTGTTATCTTGTATTTCCACACAATGTTACATTAGGCTGTTACACATCTATTGTCAGAGAAGTACTTGCATAAATAGGTATACCACCTTCATATGAGCAAGGACAGAAAACAGGGCAAAGTGAGTACACTTATTTATTCAGTAAGTTATGGGTCAAAGTATTTGGTGAGTACGTTTCTAACTCTTCTGGCTTCAGTCTCGTTGCCGTCTGTTCTGAAATTGTTAGGTTGCGTTCAAGAAAACAATGAAATGGCGCGCTGCTGTCTGACAGCGTTTTCAGATTTCTCCGGTTACCCCGTCCACACTGATCTGCCCGAGCAGCGTTTTCAAAAATACCCACCCTGGAAAGCGTTTCTGAAAAGCTCCAGTTTCGGGGGACGAAAACACCATTTCAGTGCGGACGGAGGGTAAAAACGAAGAGAAAAGGCTTCGGTTATGGATTTATCCAGTATAGTGTGGACGTAGCCTTGGATTCAAGCTGGACTGGGTGTTGCAATTACTTTTTCAATCCTTGTCAATTAACCAAATTATAGACATTGGGACCTCACAACAGACCTAAAGGGACGCTGCAAAGATTTTAAATAAGGTGTTAATCTCAAAATGAAAGATAATATTCAAAGAGACTGTCCAAGATGTCCAGTAAATAAACTACTGATCCACGGTGTACAACCAGGTTATGTTTACACAAAACCGAACAATCATCACCTGGGAGTCTAATCAGTGGACACCCTCGTGAGTGTGCCTTTTCCAAGCAGAGTGTAGGCGGTGGGTTAAAACAGAATCTCTGCAAGTGTGTCATACACTACACACTAAAAAAAGAAAAACCATGGTTCGCTCTTTCAAGATGAAAGGCATTACGAGGAAGGAATTGGATGCAGAGGAACGAGGTGCAGTGAAAGATTTAGATAGCCACGCAAGCATTCCTGGGAATTAAATCATCTTTGTGCAAAGTTATGTGCTTACATTTAACATACGAGGAGTTTTTGACAGCTCTGGGCCTGTAATCACTGTAGTTTTGAAGAATGGGGGGTGGGGAGATCTCATTAAAGTCTATTGAATATTGATGGTTCTGGACAGAGTGAGTGTGGAGAGGATGCTTCCTGTAGTGGGGGAGTTTAAGACCAGAGGGCACAGCCTCAGAATACAAGGACATCCCTTTAGAACAGAGATTTAGGAGGGTCTTCCCTAGCCAGACACTGCGAGTCTGTGGAATTCATTGCCGGAGATGGCTGTGGAGGCTAAGTCAGTGGATATATTTAAAGCTGAGGTTGACTGGTCCTTGCAAAATAAAGGCATCAACGATTAGAGGACGAGGCAGAAGAATGGGGTTGTAGGGGATAATAAATCAGCCATGATGAAATGGCAGAACAGACTTGATGGGCTGAATGGTCTCACTCTGCTCCCATGGATTGCCCATTCTATTACTTCGATTTTTTTTTAAAGTGGCAGTGTTTAATTGGAAGATACTGTTCTGTGAATGATCCATCACGGTTTCCACAAAGCCAGATTTATCCCGATGTTTACCAGACCTGTCAAGTTTTGAGCCCATGTTTCATTTAACGAAGCTGGATGTGTTTCATTATCCCTTGCTCTTTTGACTTATGGCTAATCAATCTCTAATGCAGCGACACATGAAATTAAGGCAGGTGTAACCTTCAAGTAAAATTAATTATCTGGAGGGTAGAAAGTTAATTAGACAAGGATTCATACACTATTTTACTGTCATAATTCCATAAACATTGGTATTCTAGTATAAATTATTTATAACGAACACTTGCCAACCTGCCTTTCGTTAAAGCCGCCTGCCACTTGGTACAATACTCTAATGGGAGCACACTTGACAATTTTCCGTAGGAAGCTTCCATTATATACAGTATACAGAAATTTATAGTGGGAAAATTCTGAAGGACAGCTCTTTTAGTTTAATGACAATTTCTAAAAAATAGACCATGTAGTAGTTAATTCATTGACTACAGAATTATCTTGTATTTGTAGAGCACGCTACTTGAACCAAATGTAACTGACTATAGTTTCAGGGTATTTCCAACTTTTTTCTCAGGTTCACCTGTCTGTTGAATTGAGTGAAGTCCTCTGAGTAAAGCTTTAGAGTCGGACTGCACAAAAGCAGGTTCTTTGGGCCGGCTGGTGCATGTTGACCAGGATTTCCATGTAACCCAGTCCCAATTGCCTTCACTTGGTCCAGGTCCCTCTAAACAAGGGGTTCCCAACTTTTTTTATGCCATGGACCAATACCATCAAGCAAGGGGTCTGCAGACCCCAGGTTGGGAACCCCTGCTCTAAACCTCTCCACGCACCTGTCTAAATGTCTCTTAGATATCGTTAATGCATCTGCCTCAACCACTTCCTCTGGCGGATCATTCCACACACTGACCGCCCTCTGGGTGAAAATTTTCCCTCTCAGATTCTTATTAAATCTCCCCCTCATACCTATGCCCTTGAGTTGAAGTGTCCCTAATCCTGGAAAAAAGACCCTGTGCATCTCCTTGACTATGATTTTATAAGAATATCCCTCAGTCGTGATGGACTGAATGACTTAATTCTGCTCCAATGTTTTACAGTCTTACGGAAATATCAAGCAGAAAGAAAGCCTCTTGCAAGCAAGCAGAAGTCAATAAAAATTATTGGGAGTGTAAGTCAGTTTAAGATCATTGAAGTGTTGACTTTTTGCCTTCTCCCCACCCCCCCAAAAAAAAAAGTCCCATCACCAATAGCCAAAGGTGCAAGTGAGACAAACAACATAAAACTCATACATTGTCATTTTGGATGCTGGCCGAACCAATCTGAAAACAGAACAAATGTTGGTTAGACTCTTCTAGACACTCAAAACCACACACCTTCCCACAAGCAAGACACCACAAAGTAATTCAGTGCCACGATTTCACAGCTGAGACCCAGTCCTTCAGATTATAAACATATATTAAAATTCATGCAGGAATCATGATGATCAGAAAGTCACCCCCACCATAAAACGATTTTGATTCATTGATCACCCAATGCTTTGTAAGGGAATTAAGATGAAAGAATTCTGCAATTAAGGTAGCACGAGGACTATGCAGAGAGTGTGCAAGATTATTAAGTTTGCAAGATATAAGTGCAGGGTACATATCCATACTTCGGAGCAGCTGCAACAGGTTGGATGTGTTTAACTTCAGCACTGTGAAAAGGAAGACATTTATCATTAAGCTTCATACACGAACATCCGGAGGAATCCACAGAGAAAGACAGCAGGAAAGATGTTAAAAAGTTAATAAACGCCTACCTTTTAATCCCAGTGTCCATCGGAATCTCGTCAGTAATCAGCTCAGACTCACTGCTTGCGATTCTCATGGCAAGCTCCTGATCACGGCGCTCTTGTTCCAGCAGCGCCTGTTTACGGGTTTCCTCCTCGCGCTCGGCGGAGATCTGCGCCTCCAGTTCAGCCTGACAAGCACAAGGAGGCTCATTAGACTGCTCAGACCTCGGCAAACGAGGTGGGCACAGAACCTGGGCTGAACGGACAGTGTCTCACTTACCTCGTTCTGTTTGTGGAGCAGACTCTCTGGGATGGGCGTGACGTGGTGACTACCGTGCAGCAGGAGCTGGGCTCACCCACTGAACTCCACCTGCTTCAGATGAAATCGACCAGGTCCACTTCTACACTGATTACAAACCTTAAGGGCTGCATTTCACATTTCCTCTTCGTACAATCACATTAACTCACCCTCTCTATATTAGAGCAGCCGGAAGGTTAATTGGCTGTTAATTGTCCTGCGATAACGCTAGGATTAAATCAGGGGATCGCTGGGCGGCACTGCTTGAAAGGCTAGGAAGGCCGATTCCATACTGTATCTCAATACAAAACAAAAATCACCCACCTGTCTCTATCTTCCAACACCCCCCTCCCCCTTGGGGCTCACCCTGCCAATCATCTGCCATCACCTATTGCCCATTGCATAACTCCCCTTCCCTCCACACTTGGCCATCTTCCCTCTCTACTCTCAGTCCTGATGCAGAGCCTCAACCAGAAACATCAATTTTTTCCCCTCCCATAAATACTGCCCAACTCGCCGAGCCCACAGTTTTTCTTTGTCACTCGTGCCAATCTTGATGTTAATCAATGCTGTTACAGATGAGCAGCCAGCAAAGTAATTGATCAACCTAGGCGCCAATCATTAGATCGCAGCTCAGTAACAGGCCATCACCTTCACTGAACAATTTGCTCCTTCCTCACAAGCAATAAACAAGTTTCAAATGTTAAGAGTAGTTTCTTTAACTTCAAGGCATAAGGGAGACTCTATAAAATTGGGGCTTTACAATAAGTCCGAGATGTGGGGGGAAGGAGCGATGGATGGATTCTGCGGAACTTCTGTGGGCAGTGTGGCCTTTTGGTCGTGCTATTGGGTCCTCACACTACTGTCTGGTTTGGTGCAGCATCCTCCTTAACCACAGCAAACTCTCAGGCCAGCGGTAAAGGTCATTGGCTGCAGGGCTTGTATGCGCTCAGGACAAAGAAGTGGGCTACAAATCTTCACGGTCACTATTCACCCCGCAAACTGCCTTTTCTAAAAGTTCCTTCTGGAAAGTGATGGGGGGCTACGAAAACAAATCCTTCATGCCTTCTCAGAGCAATTGCTGAGCCAGGGGAGAGCAAGAGCGGAGGTGGGAGAGAGGGAAAATTCCTGGGCCAGGGAGAGCAGAGGCGGAGGTGGGAGAGAGGGAAAATTCCTGGGCCAGGGAGAGCAGAGGCGGAGGTGGGAGAGTGAATGCTCTAGAGCTGGGGAGAGTAGAAGCAGAGGTGGGAAGCATTTGGGAAAATTGCTGGGGAATGGACGGTAACAGGCCAACAAAACAGGTCAGAAACTTGTGTCTGAAACTATTCAAAGTACGAATTAGACCAGAAAATCAGATTATAAAGCTACGGGTTATCCAAAGTTGAAGGAATCTACTTTAACCGAGCAGAACCTTTTCTATGATGACAAATCTAAGTTTGCAGGACAAAGTAAAGCAAATAAAGGGTAGTTGTGAGGGATAAACTCAGAGAGAGAGAGAGAGAGAGAGAGAGGACATGCCAAGTGAATCAGGAACGATTTGAAGTAGGTACAGAGGAGATGTCAGGGGTTAATTTTTTTTTATGCAGAGAGTGGCGAGTGTGTGGAATAGGCCGCCGGCTATGGTGGTGGAGGCGGATACGATAGGGTCTTTTAAGAGACTCCTGGACAGATATATGGAGCTCAGAAAAATAGAGGGCTATGGGTAACCCTAGGTAATTTCTCAGGTAAGGACACGTTCAGCACAGCTTTGTGGGCCGAAGGTCCTGTATTGTACTGTAGGTTTTCTGCGTTTCTATGATTTACAATAATGGAAGATTCAAAAGACGTTTGTCCTGGAGACAGAGAAACACAAGAGGCAATCAAACCTCAACACAATCACATCCTCTTCTGGAAGAAGAAAGGCAGAAGTCATTCCACAAATGCTGGCAACAGTAGGTTGCTCTTGGGTTACGTTACTGCATAACGAGAATATGTGGCGTGCAAACCCTCGAGTTTATAATCAGTACTGTAATGCACGGGAGGGTTATAAAGGACTAAGGTATGTAGCCTGAAACAGTAATGCTGAGGGAGCTGCTATAAAGGTGAACCCAGCTTCTGCTATAACATGGCTGTCTTTATTTACTGATACAGCACAGTAACAGGCCATTCGGGCCTACTGAGCCCACTCTGCCCAACTACACTCATGTGAACAATCATCCCACCAACCCGTATGCCTTTCATATGAACCCCTGCGTTAAGCAAGCTAAGGTCTTTCTCTTTGGTGCGGAGGAGGACGAGAGGTGACTTGGCAGAATAAGAGGCATTGATGGAGTGAACAGCCAGCGCCTTTTATCCAAGGTGGAAATGACCAGCACAAGGGGCATCATCTTAAAGTGACTGGAAGAAAGTATGGGGGAAGTGAGAGGTAAGTTTAATGCCCTACCAGGGCTGGTGGTAGAGGCATATGCAATAAGGGCATTAAAGAAACTCTTAGACATATTGATGAGAGAAACAGAGAGGGTTGTGCAGGAGGGAACATGTTTTGTTTAAGATAGGCCTTTCCAGCCCAATGTGTGCACACTGCCCAATTATGCCACTGTGACCAACTAACCTACTACGTATTTGGAATGTGGGAGGAAAGTGGAAAACCCAGATGAAATCGGAATACCGCAGTCTCGGGAAGAACGTGCAAATCCTTTACTGCCAACGGTAAAATTGAACCTGGACTGCTGGCGCTGTAAAACTGCGTGACACTGACCCGACCACCCTTTTGTAACCACACTAGCTGATACTGTGCAATGCCTCACACAGAGACCCACATTCCTTCCATGAACAGAGTAAGTTCTTACAACAATCACAGAACAGCACCGAGACAGGCCCTTCAGCCCACAATGCTCTGCTGAACTAACTGAATTAGTGAACTGATGCCCAACGAAACCAATGCCTTCTCACTACTTAACGTCTACCACCTTTCCATTTCCTGCACATTAACGTGCCTCGTCATTTCTGTTGTACGTGCCTCCACCCCAGGCACCACACCTGACCCGCCACTCGCCACTCCCTGCGTAAGAAAAACTCACTGTTACTCCTCTCCCCCCCCCCCCCAAACGGCCAAGCTCCCCAATCAGAGTGGATAATTCCAGTCATCTCAACACTGAACTGATTCCATGGCCTAGCGACTCACTTTTAGGGACTGTTCTCAATTACTTTATTACTGTTATTTATTACTTTTTTTGTATTTGCATAATTTGTCTTTTGCACTTTGGCTGTTTGTCTTTATGTGCAGTTTTTCATTGATTTTATTGTTTCTTTGTACTTACTGCAAATGCCTGCAAGAAAATGAATCTCAGAGTAGCATATGGTGATAAATATGTACTTTGAACTTCTCAACTTGCACGTCTCACCTTAAATGCACGCCCCCTTGTATCCTGATATGGTCGTCTACGTCTCTCAAATTGCCATCAGATCTCCTCTCGATCTCTGCCACTCCAGAGAAAATGACACACAACTCTCCTTATAGCACGTGCCCTCTAACCCAGACAGTACTCTGGTAAGCCCCTCCAAAGCCTCGATAAAGGGCAGCTAGAACTGGACATAATACTCCAGACGCCGCCTAACTAGGGTTTTATAAAGCTGCAACATAACTTCCGGACTCCTTAACTCACTGCCTTGACTACGAAGGCAAGCGTGTCATATGCCTTCTTAATCACCCTATCAGCCTGTGTAAACACTTTCAGAGTTGGACCCCAAGATCCCTTGGCACACCAAGCTACGCGATTAAAGGTCTTGCCATTAATAATGCACCGTCTCTTTACATTTCATCTCCCAAAATGCACTTGGCAGTGTTAATCTCCTTCTGCCAGTTCTCTGCCCATACCCGTAACTGATCCATACTCTACCATATCCATTGCCAGCCTTCTATTCTATCCACAACACCACCAATTTTTATACCATCTGCAAACTTACTAACCCGCTCATCCAGTTAATTTGTACGTATCACAAACAGTAGTGGTCCAAGTGGCGAACCCTGTGGAACACATTAATCACAGACCTCCAGCCAAAATAAGCCCTGTCAACCATTATCCTCTCTCTTCTGTGGGTAAAGTAATTCTGAATCCAAAAGGCCTAATCACTAAGGATCCTGCGCATTTTAATCTTCAGGATGAGCATCCGTGAGGAACCCTTTCAAACACATTGCAGCATTCACAGCTCTATCTTCATCAATCACCATTGTCACCCCACCAAAAGACCCATTGGTAGGACAGGACTTGCCTGGCACAATGCCAAACTGACTGTCTCCAATTAGACCATCTTTTCCAGCTGTTCAAAAATCCTTTCCCTAAGAATTCTTCTCCAGCACCTCTCCTTATCAACTTCCAGGATAGTCCCCATTTCCCTTCCTGAATACAGGAGGAATATATGCTACCTGTCAAATTTCTGGGACCTCGGCCAAGTCTGGAGAGACATGAAGATATTGGTCAAGGCCCCAGCAATCTTATCTCCCTAAATAACCTGGGGTACATCAACCTTAATGTTCTTTAAGAGAGCCAACCCTGCCTCTTCCATTATCTCAGCATGCCCTGGCATATGAATAAGCTCCACGCCCATCTCCCTGGTAAATACTAAGGCAAAGTCCTCACCCACATCGACCGCCTCAGAGCACATGTTGCCCCCTTTATCTCTGAGTGGTCGTGCCTTCCCCTTAGTTATTCTCTTACTCCCGATGTATAAAATGCCTTGGGATTCTCTTTAATCTTACTTGCCAAGGTCTGTTTATGCCCGCTCTGGGCTTTCCCAATTCCCTTGAGTTCTTTTCCAGCTTCTTCATAACGCTTAAGGACTCCATTTTATTTTAGCTTCCCAAACCTTAATACCATAAGGCAAAGGAGCAGAATTAGGCCAGTTGGCCCCCACATTTCCTTTATCTTACTGATCAAATTTGCCACCTTCCTAAACATCCAATGTTCTCTTAGTTTTCCTGGTCTTTCCTTCCTACTGAATATACCTATCCTGTACTCTGTGCAGCTGATCTTTAAACACCCTCCACATGTGCCAGGATCTGGGATGTTTCCGATCATGTCCAAGATATCCTGCAGTGGGAGGGAGAACAGCTAGAGGTCGTGGTACATATTGGTACCAATGCAATAGGTAGGAAAAGGGAAGAGGTCCTGAAAACAGACTACAGGGGGTTAAGAAGGAAGTTGAGAAGTAGGACTGCAAAGGTAGTAATCTCGGGATTACTGCCTGTGCCATGCGACAGTGAGAATAGGAATAGGATAAGGTGGAGGATAAATGAGTGGTTGAGGGATTGGAGCAGGGGGCAGGGATTCAAGTTTCTGGATCATTGGGACCTCTTTTGGGGCAGGTGTGACCTGTACAAAAAGGACGGGTTGCACTTGAATCCCAGGGGGACCAATATCCCGACAGAGAGGTTTGCTAAGGCTATTGGTGAGAGTTTAAACTAGAATTGTTGTGGGGTGGGAACCGAACTGAAGAGACTGGGGAAGAGAAGGTTGGTTCACAAATAGAGAAAGCTTGTTGACAGTGTGAGAGGGAGGATAGGCAGGTGATAGAGAAGGGACGCACTCAGACCAAAGGCTTGAGATGTGTCTATTTTAATGCAAGGAGTATTGTGAACAAAGCGGATGAGCTTAAGAGAGTGGATCAGTACTTGGAGATACGATGTGGTGGCCATTGGAGAGACTTGGATGGCTCAGGGACAGGACTGGTTACTTCAAGTGCCGGGTTTTAGATGTTTCAGAAAGGACAGGGAAGGAGGCAAAAGAGGTGGGGGCGTGGCACTGTTGATCAGAGATAGTGTCACGGCTGCAGAAAAGATGGACACCATGGAGGGATTGTCTACAGAGTCTCTGTGGGTGGAGGTTAGGAACAGGAGGGGTCAATAACTTTACTGGGTGTTTTTTATAGGCCGCCCAATAGTAACAGGGATATCGAGGAGCAGATAGTGAAACAGATCCTGGAAAGGTGTAATAATAACAGAGTTGTCGTGATGGGAGATTTCAATTTCCCAAATATCGATTGGCATCTCCCTAGAGCGAGGGGTTTAGATGGGGTGGAGTTTGTTAGGTGTGTTCAGGAAGGTTTCTTGACACAATATGTAGATAAGCCTACAAGAGGAGATGTCTGGGGTAAGTTTTTTTACTCAGAGAGTGGTGAGTACGTGGAATGGGCTGCAGCAACGGCGGTGGAGGCGGATACGATAGGGTCTTTTAAGAGGCTTTTAGATAGGTACATGGAGCTTAGTAAAATAGAGGGCTATAGGTAAGCCTAGTAATTTCTGAGGTAGGGACATGTTCGGCACAACTTTGGGGGCCGAAGGGCCTGTATTGTGCTGTAGGTTTTCCATGTTTCTATGTCCAAAGAGAGCTGTTACTAATTAACTTTCTCTAGTTCCTGGCTAATGCACTTGTAATTTGCCCTGCTCCAATTCAATAATCTCCCACAAACTCTATACTCAACTTTATCTGTAGCCATCTTAAAAGGCAAGGAGTCGAGGTCACCATTTCCTTTCCATTGAAAGGTCAGTGACCTGGCCAGGCTCCATTACCCAACACCAGGCCCTGAGCCCCCTCCTTTACTCTCTGCACACTCATAACTGTGTCATCAAACACACCTCCAATCTGCTAATTAAATTTGCTAACGATACTACAATTGGGCGTATCTCAAGTGATAAAGAGGCAGCCTACAGAGAAGAAGTCGTCACCCTGACACAGTGGTGTCAAGAAAACAACCTCTCCCTCAATGTCGCAAAAACAAAGGAGCTGGTTGTGGACTACAGGAGGAATGGAGACAGGCTAACCCCTATTGACATCAATAGATCTGGGGTCGAGAGGGTGAACAGCTTTAAGTTCCTCGGTATACACATCACTGAGAATCTCACGTGGTCCGTACCACCAGCTGTGTGGTGAGAAAGGCACAACAGCGCCTCTTTCACCTCAGGCAGTTGAAGAAGTTTGGTATGGGCCCCCAATACCCCAAGAACTTTCTGTAGGGGCACAATTGAGAGCATCCTGACTGGCTGCACCACTGCCTGGAATGGGAACTGTACCTCCTTCAATCGCAGGACTCTGCAGAGAGTGGTGTGGACAGCCCAGCGCATCTGTAGATGTGAACTTCCCTCTATTCAGGACATTTACAAAGACAGGTGTGTAAAAAGGGTCTGAAGGATCATTGGGGACCTGAGTCACCCCAACCACAAACTGTTTCAGCTGTTACCATCCGGGAAACAGTACAGCAGCATAAAAGCCAGGACCAACAGGCTCTGGGACAGCTTCTTCCACCAGGCCTTCAGACTGATTAATTCATGCTGATACAATTGTATTTCTATGTTATTTTGACTGTGCTGTTGTACATTGCATATTTAGACGGAGACGCAAGATAAAGATTTTTACTCCTCATGTATGCGAAGGATGTAAGAAATAAAGTCAATTCAATTCAATATATTGATTTATGAAATCCTCCTGAACCCACTGAACAAATCCTGCCCCCTAAACTTCTTGCAGTAGTTTCAAATGGCGATCATTACTAACTTATTCATATTTAATTCCAAACATGTCAATACAACTGAATGTCAAGAATGAGAAAAATGTCAGAATTTAATCAACTACTTTAAAATATAGTCTAAAGAAATATAGAATCGCCTTAAAAGTAAATCATTTTTGGAGAGATAAAAGATTGACAGCATCCAGTAATTACCAAATATACACCATCATCCTCCTCTATCCCCAAGTGGCCCTTCCTCACAGATTCCACACTCGGATGCAGACGCCATCGCAGAAAAAAATTGCAGAAACGAGACGGCAGTGCCGCAGGATAGGGGGGGAAATTCGACAAGCAGTGTGTGACGGGACAAAGTGTAAGCAGAACTTTGCAGGACAGAGCTGGTAAAACCAAGAATCAAAGCTCAGCTGTTTTCACTTGAGTGCCGTTGCAATATGGCGGGCGAGCTGATAAGCGCGAGTAACAACATGAAGTGTAACGTAACAGAGAGGTCTCAGTATTGTCGGTTATACGGACATGCAAATCAACAGCCAAAAGGGAGAGGAGGTGGGGGAGCACTGTCACCCACGGAAGATATTAGAGCAATCCTGTGTCATGACAGGGGCAGTGACCACCCCCACCCACTCTTCTCACCCCCTCAGTGGGCAGAAGTTACAAAAGCCTGAAACATGCACCACCAGGCTCAAGGACAGCTTCCATCCTGCTTTTATGACAACTGAACTGTCCCCTACTACAATAAAATGGTCTCTTTACCTCACAGTCTACCCTGTCATGACTGTAAAGGGGGTTTCTTCTTTTTTCTTTGTTACTGTGTATGTAATCAAAATGGCTTCTTTGTTTTGTTAAAAGCAGGAATGCTTCTTTGTTGTGAGAGAGTGCTGGAAACTTGTTTGGGTTAAAACTTACCGATAACAAGAATTGTATTCCTTTGTAAACCAATTGGGATTAATGTTGTTCTTTCTTCTGAGTCTGTAAGCTATTGTTGGCGGGCTTTTGGGGAGATCAGCACGAGGGGTTGAGAGAGGGAGGACGTGATGCTGTAAGCTGGGCGAGGAACGGACCCCAAGTGGGGGTCCAAGGCCAGGAGGTACTCCGAGGAGAGGAGATAAAGCTAGATGTGCTTGGTTGACCACTTCGGGTGGTCCTGAGCTGCGAGTCGAGGAGTTCGGAGGGAATCGAATGGTGGCCAGAAGACTTCAGTAATTGAGCTCCAACGGTTGTGCACGAAGTGGTTTGGACTTTGATAAGTTTGGCGCCTTTTCTTTATTGTTTTTCCTTCATATATACTGTATCATTATTAATCGCTTAGTTATAGTAACCTTTATAAATTGTACTCATTTAATCGCATACGGTGTACTGTCTGTTTTTTGGGCGAGGCAGGGACATCATACAGCATTCACACCAGCTGATTACCCAGTTTGGCTGCTCCCCCTAGACGAGAACGAGCTGAGCGAGCCTGAGGCGACCCAGGGGGTTACACGACCCTGCAGCCTGCATCGTGCTACTTATCCCTTTTCCCTTGTGCTAGTTCCATGCATTGTTGTAATGAAATTATTTCATTGGCCAGATAGCAAATTGAAAGCTTTTCACTGTATCTAGATACACGAGACGATAATGAACCGATTTACCACTGGATGAAAACACAGAATCCAACTGGGTCAAAATCATGAACAGCAGGGAGAGGGGCTTGACTGAGCAGATGTTGAAATGTTTCCAACAGTTATCCAGTCATCACTGCTTGTGGGACGGTCACGTACAAGGACACAAGTTAAAATAAGGGACCAGTTGATTAAAACTGAGGTGTGTAGAAATGTCTTCTCTCAGAGGGTGGGAAATCTCTGGAACTCTGTCCCCAAGGGTGTTGGAGCCCAGATTATAAGATACATTTAATCTGGAGACAGATAAATATTTGAACTGAGTGTTACAAGAACAAACAATATCATTTTGGATTGGCGAGAATCCAGAGAAGGTTCACAAGGCTGATCCCGGGAATGCAAGGGTTAACGCATGAGGAGCATGGAGTTTAGAATAATGAGTGGAAATCTCACTGAAACCCATCGGATATTGAAAGGGAAGGAGTTTCCTATAGCGAGCAAGTCTAGGGCCTGATGGTCACAGCTTTGGGATACAAGGTGAGGAGGAATTTCTCTAGGCAGAGGGTGGTGAATCTGTGGAGGACAAGTCATTGGGTATATTTAAAGCAGAGGCTGGCAGGTATTGGCAGGTATTCATGGCGCTTCGCAGACAGCACTTGCTACAGCTGGAGGAATGTGGAATCCCAGCCCAGCTTCCCCACCCAGAGATGACAAACCCTCCACAGAGTAACGGGAGGGGAGCGAGTGAATCCCATTAAAGACTCCGTCCACTTTACCCAACAACTCTAACCTACTTCAGTGATGCACCCGAGCACAAAACAGTCTTTCAGCCTCACACCCAGATGTTCTACGTTCTGGACTCCATCCATGCCCCTTGAAGTTGCTCTCACTTGAAGAACACAATCGCTTATTTACGTCTTCCAAAGGGATACTTTTGACATAGACAACTATCGAATCACATTACCACTTTAAACAGCCGAACACCCCCAGACATTTCTAAACTCCAGCCTCCCCAGACCCTGTCCTGTGGACTCCCGAGAGGTTCTCCAACCAGTGCTCATCTCTGGAGTCCACAGACCATCTCTTCCACGGCCTCCCCTGCTAGGGTCACATTGTGATGGGCTCCGCTTTCCCGTCCTGAAGAACGGTTCATACCTGCAGACGGCGTTCCTCCTCCTCTTGTTTCTTCCGTTCCTCCTCCTCTTGTTTCCGCTTCATCTCCATCTCTGCTTTCCTGGTGACAAAAAGTAGACAAGGTCATTTCTGCGGGTTCGGTACAGGTCCTGCTCGACTGAAGGACTCCCCCACCCCCCCCCCCCCACTCCACCCACGTTTAAACGAGGGCTTTGGAAATGGGCAAGAAGGATGTTCCAACATCAAGCATCATCTGCCAGGTGGGTATGGAGCACCTCCACGCGCCCTCTGACCCCTCTTACCTGAGTGACAACAATCTGGGGCCGGGCATAGGCGAGCAGACTCGCTCGATCACCCATACGGGTGGCCGCTCTTCCCGTCCTCCGGTCACAGTGACGCTTGTTGCCAACTGATAGACAGCTCACGTCACAAAGAGTGTCCCAGGAACGGAACCCCACTGTGACTGGAGGCTGTCTACGCAGTGTGAGGGCAGCGTGCAAAATCAAACGAGGAGAAACTCCCCGGATCAGTGACAGTTGTGAACACAAGATCCTAACAGACATACTCACAAATACCCTATTTAAAGGACTGTACATACAACACACGTGCCTAATGCCCACTGAACACGTCCATATTCAGAACCGTTCTGAGAACGCAATCACATCTCCTTGTGTATATTTTGACATGTTTATGCATTTCCCCCACTAAATCAAACCATCCGTAGTTTGTTTTACAAGTAAAATACACATTCTGATTATAAACATAGTCTTTGGTGGCTGAATTATACACTTCACTAAATGCCTCAAATATCAAAAGAGAGACAGTTCACTGATTGCCTCCCCTTGCATTAGTCTGACATTAGGATTGAACTGTGCAGGATTTAGTGCGAGAATGTTGCGTGCCATCAACTGATCACGTGGTGAATCAATTGCGCCTCCTACGCACAGGTGGTGCCCTCTTTTTGTTTTTGAATGCCCACTCGCCGCTCCCACACCAAGCTGCCCCACGTGTACAGTGGCCGACAATTTTAATCCCACTGCTCCACTGTCGTTCTTGCTCCGCGCCTACGTAACAGAGATCAGGGATAGGCTCGATTACAGTGCAGAACCTTGCTCAGGGAGCCGTGTGGTGACGGACAAAGGCACCTACCTACAGGAAAGATGTAAATGAGGTTGAAAGAGTACAGAGAAAATTTACAAGGATGTTGCTGGGTCTGGAGGACCCGAGTAATAAAGAAAGACTGAATCGGTTAGGACTTTACTCCTTGGGACACAGAAGATTAAGAGGAGATTTGGCAGAGATAGACAACATTTTGAGGGGTATAGATAGGTAAATGCAAGCAGGCTTTTTCCACTGAGGCTGGGTGGGAATACAACCGGAGGTCGTGGGTTCAGGGTGAATGGTGAAAAGATTAAGAAGGACACGAGGAGAAACTCCTTCACTCAGAGGGTCTTGAGAGTGTGGAACGAGTGTGGTGCGTGTGAGCTCGATTTCAACGGTGAAGTGAAGTTTAGATAGATACATGTTTAGATGGTAGGGGCATGGAGGTCTCTGGTCCCAGTGCAGTTCCATGGTAACAGGCAGGTTAAATGGTTTTGGCCATGGACTAGAAGGGCCAAAGGGCCTGTTTCTGTGCTGTGCTTCTGACTCTATGGTGAGTCATTGCTCAGTATTTCGAGAGTATTCAGTGACAACTATCAGACGAGATGACGAAATCCCTCATCTCTACTCAAATGCAGCTCAGCATGCCACACTGCGACTTCCCAAGGCAGACCAACGATCCTTTTGATTTACATTCAAGTCCATTTATCATCTTCACAGTGGAATTCATCGCTTGTGTTGACAACCGGATGAACCTTCAGATCTGTTGTGGCGGCCCACCCGTGTTGCCACAGACTCTGGAGCCAACACAGCACGCCTACAATGCTCTGCAGAACAACGCGAGCCACAACAAGACAAGCAAAGCAGGGACACACGCGCACGTGCACGCATGCACACACACACACACACACCCTTCAGCAGCCCCTCCCCCGGGACAGGCCACCTCCAGTGGACTCGCAGACTCGGCTTCACCCATCCGGCTCCAAGACGACTTCCGGATTTCCGACTGACCTTCGATCTTCGGTATCGACCCCGGGCCTTGCCGATGACAGGACCCCGAAACTCCAGACTCTCCGACTCAGCAGCCTTGCTGACCTGTACTCATCCTCCCTGGTCTCTGTCCCTCAACACACGCCCACATTGCCGGCCTTGGAACACGCAGCAGAGCTCTGGACTCCTGCCTGACCTCTGCCTCCTCAGCATCCTTGTCCCAAAACCCTAATGTGACCCCCCAGCTCCTTTCTCTCTATCCCTAGGACCATCACTACAAACCAGAAAAATGTCTGAGTACAAACCACAGCCTTGACAGGGACCGCAGCTCAGCACCATCTCAACCGGAGATTTGTACTGTGAAGATAAATCCATGTCGTTTCAAGTCCATGAATAAATGACCGTGCTTCATGTAGCTGGTAGGCCAAAGGGCCTAATTATAGAACGTAGAGCCCAGCACAAGGACAGGGCCCTTTGTCCATAATTCTGTGACAAATTAATTAAGCCAATACACCTAATTAACCTAATCCCACGTGGTCCATAACCCTCCATTCTTCACATATTCAAGTGCGTATCTAAGAGTCTCTTCGCGCCCCTATCGTACCTGGCTCCACCACCGGCACGCGCTGTGAGACTCTGAGTGTGGTCACTCTGCAGCATACTTACAACCGCCTGTCCTCCTCCTCCTGCTTGCGGCGTTGCTCCTCCTCCGCGCGCCTCCGCTGCTCCCGCTCCATCTCCTGCTGGATGACCCGCAGCCGCTCGGTCTCCTCCTCCTCCTGCTTCTTCTTCTGCAGGGCGACCAGAAGCTGCTCGGAGCGCGTCACCAGGCCGGCGTACTCCTTCTCGATCTCGTCCCGCCTCATGACCGTGCGCTGAGGGAAACAAAGAGGGAAGAGGGGGGTTGTGGGCACTGCAGCAAAGCAAGGGTTAACAAACAAAAGGCGTGCTACCAGGACAGAGCACAGCCTGTCGACGTGTGGAAGTCCAGGAGGAAGACAGCCTGGATAATAAGTTGACAGAGATGGTGTGAGGACATAGCGCAGTCATCGAGGCTGAACACGGCCCTTTAAAGCCGAACTCTTGTGCAGCCTGGGAGTCAGCTTCGCTGAGCATACCAAGACAACGACAAACAAAGGACAGTTATTTTACTAATTCTCAAGTATTACTGGCTTTACCACATAGCACCTGACACATGTAGTAGCGAGTGGTTAGCACAACGCTTTACAGTGCAGGTTATGGAGGTTCGATTTTGCCACTGCCTGCGAGGAGTTTGCATGCTCTCTCCACGACTGCGTGGGTTTCCTCCAGGGGCTCCGGTTTCCTCTCACAATCCAAAAGCGTGCCGGTTGGTAGGTTAATCGGCCATTATAAATTCTCCCATGATTAGGCTCGGATTAAATTGGGCAGCTTGGCTCAAAGGCCTATTTCACTCCGTATTCTCAATCAATCAAGGATAGGATTCTGGAGTCTACAAGGTTCCTATTGGATCAATTATTGTACAACTTGTCAGCGTCTGTATGAAAATGGCATTTCTTTGCTCAGAACGGTGTGGTGGCAGGGGCCCAGCTGTTCTCCACGTGGACAAGTGCGACTGAGCTAAGTTGTCAAAGTCCGCTTACTCGGTGGAAACAAGGGGAAGACCGCTGTGGGTTAATCCCATTCAGGACGTGTTTGGGGAAGGTAAGGTCAGGCAGCACCTATGGAAAATAGTAAATAGTGGAAATTTCAGGCAGAGACCCTTTATCAGGACAAGGAAAGTACTCATTTCCACAGCTGCTGCCTGGCCTGCTGAGCTCCTCCAGCATTTTGAGAGTGGTGCTCTGGACTTCCAGCATCTGGAGATTTTCTCCTATCTTTCAGGTTTAGTATATGTGTGTGTGTATATATATATATGGCATATATAGTGAAATATATATATATATATATGTAGTGAAATATGTTGTTTTGCAGCAGCAGTACATTGCAAAAGAATTTAAAAAACTATAAATTACCATCTCTCTCTCTCGCGCGCGCGCGCGCACACACACACACAGACACACACACACACATATAAATTAAGTAGTACAAAAGAAAACGAGTAAAAAGAAAACAGCAGAGAGTCCATGTGCATGGCTTCAGTGCCCGTTCATAATACTGATGGCAGAGGGGAAGGAACTGTTCCTAAAACATTGAGTGTGAGCCTTCAGGCTCCTCCTGGATGGTAGGAAAGAGAAGGTGGCACGTCCGGGGTGATGGGGGTCCTCAGTGACGGATGCTGAGGTCTCTATTCGCTGCCTGTTTAGACTGGCTATTGGGTCTGCCTCTGCGGTGCGCTCTAGGAACCTACCTCTCACTGTGTTGAAAGAAACCTGAAAATCTCCTTTAAACTTTCTTACGCTCACCGCACACCTGCTCCCTCTGCCATGGGAAAAGGACTCTATCTATCCAGTCTGCATCTCTCATAATTTTATAAACTATTCTCAAGTCTCCCCTCAGCTTCTGACACTCCAGAGGGAACAGCCCAAGGCTGTCTAACTCCTCCTTATAGCTAATATGACCTAACCAGGCAACATCTTGAAGGACAACTTCCATACCCTCTCCAAAGACTCGATATCCTTCCTGGTGTCCAGAAGTGGACACCATATTCCAAATGAGGCTTAACTGAGACTTTCTGTACAGGTTCAGCACCCTTCCCAACTTTCATACCAAACTCCCTGAAGAATGAACCCTAACCATCATTAGAACCCTATCCACTTTGGTGAGAAAAAGGGGAAGGGAGAGGGGAGGGAGCGGGAATCACCAGAGAGACATTCTGTAATGATCAATAAACCAACTGTTTGTAATCGAATGACACAGAACACAGATATTTACATCACAATACAGGCTCTTCAACTCACAATGTCGTGCCAACCACTTAAACTACTCTAGAGACTGCCTAGAATTTCCCTAGCGCATAACACTCTATTTTTTTAAAAACTCCATCTACCTATCGAAGAGGCTCTTAAAAGCCCCGATCGTATCCGCTTCCACCATCGCCGCCGGCAGCCCATTCCACGCACCCACCACTCTCTATGTGAAAAACTTAGCCCTGACATCCCCTCGGTACCTAGTTCCAAACATCTTAAAACTGTGCCCTCTCGTGTTAGCCATTTAAGCCGTGGGAAAAAGCCTCTGGCTATCCACACGATCAATGCCCCTCATCATCTTATATATCCCTATCGGGTCACCTCTCATCCTCCATCACTCCAAGGAGAAAAGGCAAAGTTCACTCAACCTATTCTCATAAGGCATGCTCCCCAATCCATGCAATATCCTTGTAAATCTCCTCTGCACCCTTTCTATGGTTTCCACATCCTTCCTGTAGTGAGGTGACCAGAAATGAGCACAGTACTCCAAGTGGGGTCTGACCAGGGTCCTATATAGCTGCAACATTACCTCTCGGCTCTTAAACTCAATCCCACAGTTGCTGAATGCCATCACACCGTACGCCTTCTTAACGTCACTGGCAGCCTGCGTAGCTGCTTTGGGTGTCCTATCGACGCAGACACCAAGATCTCTCAGATCTTCCACACTGTATTCTGTCTTCAAATCGGACCTACCCAAATGAACCACTTGACACTTATCTGGGTTGAACTCCACCTGCCACTTCTCAGCCCAGTTCTGCATCCTATCAATGTCCTGCTGTAAACTCTGTCAACCCTCCAGACTGTCACAACATCCCCAACTTTTGTGTCATCAGCAAACTTACCAACCCACCCTTCTACTTCTTCATCAAGGCCATTTATAAAAATCACAAAGAGGAGGGGTCCCAAAACAGCGACCTTGCCTGGTTCTCAGGGCTGGGAGTGTCAGCACCCGCGTCACCCCCTCCTCCAGCAACTCCTCCTCCGCCACTGGCCCCACACCCCTCATGTGGCGCGCCACCCTCGCCATTCCCAACATCCTTTGCTCCCACCAGATTTACAAACTCCCTCTCCATTCCACATTGACAAACAGAATTGTGCAAAAGTCTTGGCACCCTAGCTATATATGTGTGCTAAGATTTTGGCACAGTACTGTACATCACTGATCCCTGAGGAACACCCTCGCCCAATTATACATGTTCCAGTTGTTCCCTCCATCCTTCCCCTCCTCTGCAACGTAAATCAGGCCTGTTTTCCAGGTCAAATGAAAGGTCGTCAAGCTGAATTGTGAAATGTTTCTCCCTCCTCGGAAGCTACCTGACCTGCCCAACATTGATGGGATTCTGTTTTTATGACATCCAGCAGTTGCGGGCAGCGTGGTGCTTTAAACCGACGCATGTAAACATGGCTCTTGCCATCATAAACACAAGAGATTCTGCAGATGCAGGAAATCCAGAGTAACACACACAAAATGCTGCAGGAACCCAGTAGATCAGGCAATATCTAAGGAGACATCGACTGTTTATTCGTCTCCATAGATTCTGCCTGACGGGCTGAGCTGCCCCAGCATTGTGCGCCCCCGCGCACGTCTTTGCCTGCGTGTGTGTGCGACCTTGAGTGCGTATTGTCCCTTGCAATTATTGTTGTGGGGAGCTGGGGTCGGATTTTAGACAACTGAGCTCAGGCTCCCTTCCCCTCTCTACCTTCTTTCTGGCGACTCTGAAGGCTATCTGAATTGGTAAAACAATTGCCAGAAGCCCGCACATCGAAACACTTACCTTGACTTTGTTTACAAAAGCCTCTATCGATGAATCCAGATCCTGGACTTGTTTGTTCATCTCACTCTTTCCCTCCTTCAGGGCCTTCACCACCTCAGTCATCCTGTTGACACGCTGTTTCAATGATTTCGCTTTCACCACACCATCAATGCTGGAAGGAAGAGAAGCCCAATTAGTGCCAGCAACACCGTCCACACGACGGCTGCGGAGACCAGGTCACTGGGGATATTTAAAGCACAGGTTGATATTATTAAGGGTGGCAAAGTTTACGAGGGGAAGGCAGAAGAATGGGGTTGAAAGGGATGGAATGATGGAATAGCCGAGCAGACTCGACAGGCCGAATGGCTTATGATCTTCTCAAGAGGGGTGGTGGGTTCATTTGGATATGACTGCCCAACTCCCTTTAGAGTGAAGGAGAAGGAGAGGTGCCTTGATAGAGGTGTACAAGATGATGAGGGGCATAGATCAAGTGTGTAGCCCAAGACCTTTTCCCCAGGCTAATTCCGGGGGGCACAATGTTAAGGCGATGCCCTCTTCTCATTACTGCTCTCGGGGAGGGGCTACGAGAGCCTGAAGACCCGAACTCAGTGATCAGGAAGAGCATCCTTCCCTCTGCTATCGGATGTCCGAACAGCCCACGAGCACCATCGTTCTTATTCAAGTTATTTATTTTTGTCATTTAAAGCAGTTTCATGCCTTTGCGCTGTTCTGCTGTTACAAAACAACAAGCATCATGTCAGCTTTAATGAATCTGATTCTGATGCTGAGGAGCGGGAGGGAGAATTGAAGTGACAGGCCACCGGTGGGCAGAACAGAAGCTTTCCGTGAGGCCGTCTGCCCGTGTGCGCGAGGAGCGCTGAGCACCCGTCGCCATTCTGGAAGGAGTGTGATGGGTCTCTGGCTGGTGGGAAGAGAGGGTGTGCAAGGTGCTCCATCCCCTGCGTGCAGCTAACAGAGGTGAAGATTTTCCTGCAATGCGTTTCCCTCACCGTAGATGCTGCCTGACCTGCTGAGACTTTGGAAAGTTTCCGTTTCTCTGTGCTTTGTTGCTGGATTGTTATATAGGACGCAGGAACAGCAAATGCGACAGCATGCTTAGCTGGACAGAGGTATTGTCCAGAGCCTTCATAGAACGCAACGGTTATATCTCCAACAACCACCATCTTGACAAATAGTGAGCAAAACACAATGGATGTGATACAGCACCTTCTCCAGTGGTAGTTCTCATTGTCATGGCTGGGGGGGGGGGGGGGGGAGAGGGGGAGTCATGCTACCGTACGTTTAATTTCAAAAATTCAACACTTACACTATTTATACATGGAGCAGAAGAATTGCACTGCATAGGAACAGAGCTTTTGACCCACTGTGTCTGTGCCAACCCATACTGATGTCACCTTTCTGAACTAATGCAAGATCCCTGTGAGATCTGCTCATTCAAGCACTTGTTAAAGATACCCACTAAAATGTTATTAAAAATGCCCTACCATCCCCTGCTCCAGGTAGGCTTCTCTTCTATCTACATCTTGATAGAGGTTTATAAATCTAGAAAGATGATGAGAAGCACAGGCCGCTGGTACCCTCCACCTCCCCACCACAAGGCAAAAAGACAAATGTTAGAGCAGCATGCATTTAAGGTGAGAGGGGGGCAAGTTCAAAGGAGACATGTGGGTAAAGTTATTTTTTCTTTTTACACACAGAGTGGTGTGTTGCCAGGAGATGCCGTGAAGGCAGATGCATTGGAGGTGTTTAAGAGGGTCTTGGATATGCAGAGAATGTTTGTGCAGCCTGAAGGGGAATGGGTATCCTTTGCCTAATTAGCCCAACACAATGTTGTGGACTCTTTACTGTTCTATCCTATCCTAGAATGCGTTATTGATATAAGGTGAAACACCACACAGGGATTTGGAAGTCTGGAAGCAACTCCTGCCCAGTCCACCGCAATCAAGAGATCAAACAATCTGACCACTTGAGCCTATTTGTAAAGTGAATCACTAACCGTGGCTTGTGTTTTCTCTTGCATAACCACATGCGGACTGTCTTCTGCATCTTAATGCAAGCAAGCGCTCGGTATTTGATCTTGTTCTTCACTGCAGCAATAAATAGAATAAAACCCTTTTAATAAATCGTGTGTAATTCTATACGCACCTTTTGCATTCTACACGATCAACAATTCAGGAACAGCTCCTTCCCCCCCGCCATCGGATTTCTGACTGGACAATGAACCCGTGAACACTACCTCAATAGTTCTCTCCCTCTCATTTTGCTCTACTTATTTAATTTTTTAACCTCTTTTTTTGGGATTAAACATGATCACTAGAGGTCCCTCGACTGACAAAGAAGCAAATATGAAAAGTTATCCCGCCTCTTGGCGCTGGAAAAGGTGGCATTCCCATAGTTGCCATGAGCCCTATCAGAAAACAATGAGCCCACAAAATCTGTGCTGACCATACCCACCCATTTCCACTGATCCTTCACCAACCCATTTTATTCTCCCCTTATTCCCACTGTCCATCTCCCCCTCCCCCAGATTTAGTGACCAATTAGCCTGCCAACCCAGACGTGGGAGGAAAGCGAGGCGTCTGAACAAAACCCGCGTGGTCAGAGGATGAGCACGCGGACTCCACACTGACAGCATCTGAGCTCAGGAATGAACCCTGGTCACCAGACAGCAGATCTACTCGCTGTGCCACCCTCGGCCCCAAAGCAATCAGCGATTGGCGCTAAACGCCAAACCTGTTGGCGCTGGCCAAAGCAACAGAATGAAAAATCAAGCAATAAGAATTGGAATGGTGGGAATGTTCCGAGGAACCGCCTGATGACATCACACCAATTCACAAAAACTGGAATGGTGGGAATGTTCTGATGACATCACACCGATTCACAAAAACTGGAATGGTGGGAATGTTCTGAAGTAAAGAACCGCCTGATGCCATCACACTGATCCACAAAAATTCCCAAAACTGCCTTTTGTAATCAGATCTAGAAAACCATTTTAAATGCAGCTGTGGTGTGTGGCTCGATGTAAAATAATGTCAGCCCCATTGAAACGCTAGACCTACGTTTAATGACGGACAGCGCACACCACTGAACCTTCTTCCACCGGCTGCAGATGAGCCAGTGATTGACACGCTTCATCAACACCGCCAGGTGCTCGGGATCGGACTTCATGATCTGATCGAACTCTGCAAACTGAGCAAACACAGTTCAAAGGAAATTAGCAGTCGGCCTCCGACCATTTTCACCTTTAGCTCCCGACTGACCTAGCGTGCAATCGTTCTTCTGCACACTCTTTAAAGGCACTCACCAACAACGATGTGAACTGCTGACCTTAAAGCAAATAGAAGTGGACTGAGATTCCGGTCACCCCATTATAAGGAGGATGTGGAGGTTTTAGAGAGACCGCAGAAGAGTTTACCTGGATCAGAGGGCACGTGCTATAAAGGAGAGGTTGGACAAACAGGGGCTGTTTTCTCTAGAGTGGCAGAGGCTGAGGGAACACCTGGTAGAGGTTTATAATATGAGAAGCATAGATAGGGCTCATAGAATCTTCTTTCCTATATATAGAAATGCACTGGGAAGTGCTGTAGAGCTACTAAAGAAACATCACACCATCTTAAATGTATCTTCCCCCAGGCAACTGTTCTAGTTAGCCCCCAACCCCCTTATATCTATCTCCCCATCACTTCATTGTAAACACTTTAAACCACTTTTTTTAATAAGGTTCTTTCCATTGTAAATACATGTGGATATTTATGTATTTATGCACATTTTATTCCATATCCGTACTTTAACCGCTAACATTATTTTTATATAATTCTCTATTCTTTATAATTGTTGAATGTCGCTTTTTGTTGCATGTCTTGCCTTGACCAACCCACCACAGAAAATCCCTAATACATGTCGATAAATAGCTCAAATGTAGCTGATCCTTGGGGCATCCTCACAAATGCAGACAATTCAAAATTGATGAGTGATTTCCTTTGTTAAAACACACATGCAGCAGAACAAATCCCAGCAGCCTACTTTTGTCATTTTATATTCTCAACCTGCCTGAGGGACGATGACGATCCCACGACTTACAAGCCCAATCGCTTATTATCCTAATGCACATCTATTTCACCGTTATCTTTGAAAATACCCACAAAACAATACCAGGGCCAATTAAAGAACAGATAGGAGCAAACACTGTAAAAAGAACAAAGTAGATTAGGTTTACACATAGCTCAGGGGAGAACCAGCTTCCAAACCACGTTCGTGGGTTAGTTTGGCCCCGACATACTGCAGGTCAGAGGTGCATCAGACCCTTTCAAAACGGAAAAGGGCTCCAGACTGGTCTTGCCCCACCACAGGGAGCAAAGGGGATCAGCTGAGCCAAATGCACTCCTCAGCTTAACGGCCACCTTGAACAAACAGTGTGGTTTTGTTCTCATCGTCATTTACTTCATCTTTAGGCTTATAAATGAGCTCCAGAAGGTTGAGCCACCTTATAGTATGATAGAGTCATGGGCACAGAACCAGGCCCTTCAGCCCATCTAGTCCACAAACTAGTCAATTCTGCCTAGTCCCATCGACCCTAGCCCTCGATAGCCCTCCCATCCATGTCCTGATACAAATTTCTTTTAAATGCTGAAATCACACCCGCGATGACTTCTGCTGGCCGCTCGCTCCACACTCCCACCACCTACTGAGTGAAGTCTGTTTATTTGTTTAATTACTTTCGCTGTACACCGCAAAATAGGCCCCTCCGGCCAAACAAACTACGCCGCCCAGCAAATCCACCTATTTAACCCTGGCCTGATTACAGGGAAAGTTAAAATGACTATTCAAGCTACTAACCAGTAACACCTTTGGACCAAGGCAAGAAACCAGGGCACCTGCAGGAAACCCACTTGCTCACCAGAAGAACGTACAAACTTTCTTACAGAGGACACCGGAGTTTAACTCCAAACTTTAGTGCTCTGAGCTGTAATAACGTCACGCTAACGGTACGCTACTGTGACACATCAAGTTTCCCTTAAACGTAGAAAGCCTACAGCACAATACAGGCCCTTCGGCCCACAAAGCTGTACTGCCGGCCAAACAAACTACGCCGCCCAGCAAATCCACCTATTTAACCCTGGCCTGATTACAGGGAAAGTTAAAATGACTATTCAAGCTACTAACCAGTAACACCTTTGGACCAAGGCAAGAAACCAGGGCACCTGCAGGAAACCCACTTGCTCACCAGAAGAACGTACAAACTTTCTTACAGAGGACACCGGAGTTTAACTCCAAACTTTAGTGCTCTGAGCTGTAATAACGTCACGCTAACGGTACGCTACTGTGACACATCAAGTTTCCCTTAAACATAGAAAGCCTACAGCACAATACAGGCCCTTCGGCCCACAAAGCTGTACTGCACATGTCCTTACCATAGAAATTACCTAGGGTTACCCATAGCCCTCTATTTTTCTAAGCTCCATGTACCTGTCCACAAGTCTCTTAAACGGCCCTATCGTATCCGCCTCCACCACAGTTGCCGGCAGCCCATCCCACACACTCACCACTCTCTGTGTAAAAAGTTTACCCAGAGCGTGGTAAATGCTTTCAACTTTTCACCCATAACCTATGACCTCGAGTTCTGATTTCACCAACCTCAGTGGAAAAAGCCTGCTTACATCTCCCCCATCGATACACCCCAATTTTGTATACTCAATCTCCAGGGAATAAAGTCCTAACCTACTACACTATTCCCTATAACTCCAGTCTCAAGTCCTGGCAACTCCTTTTTTTCAGGAATTTCTGATTTATTTGAATGGTTCTCAAGTGTCTCTTATTGGAGAAGATGTTTCAAGGCCTTTGAGCATCCAGCAGTCAAACGACGATCAGGGAGCATCGCTGGGAAGTGCATCAATCTTTCTGTAATGGCGTTTGTTATTGGGGGGGGGGGAGGGGCAGCTGCAGAAATGACACACAGCCGTGCAAAAGAGATTCGGAGGGTTATGGCAGGACTGACCGCAATCCAACCTTTTTGTATACACTACACGAAAATAAGTAACCACAAATTAAACTCAAAATTATCAGCTGGTCAGTTTCCTCCTTAACCCTTCCTCAAAGCTTCTTGGCTTTAGTTTGAATGAAGGTCCCATTCTCAGTCCCTACACGTTACTCTCTCTAAGGAGGATTGGAACAGGGAACCAGATTCTGGACTTCGGCTTTATGAGATTCAACAACTCCATTCATCGACCGGATCAGAAGAAGCCATTATCTGCGTCTGTCAGGCAAGCCTGTGAACTCAACATCATTACAGAGGAAAGCAGACTCCAGTTCTCACAGCTTCTTACCTTGCCAGGCCGGAAAAAGACTTTGGTAAGACCAAACTTGTAATCATTTTCATTGAGGCCCAAGGCTTTGAACAGTGCCTGGGGAGTGAAAGGGGAAAATGACATGTTATGCTTAAGCCGATAAACTGGAAAGGCTCACCAGGATAACTCCCAATGGCCTCGCTCATGTTCTTTCTCCAATAACTTAACTCATAAAGGCATAGAGCATGGAAACATGGCCTTCAGCCCTATTAGTCAAAGACAACCATGTTCCCACTTAAGCTAAGTGCCATTTGCCCATATTTGACTTCTATCCCTCTAAACCAGGGGCTCACAGACCCGTTTGCCTCATGGTATTGGTCCATAGCATAAAAAAGGTTGGGAACCCCTCCCCTAAACCTTTCCTATCCATTTACCGTCCAATTACCTTTTACACATGGCTAACGTATCTGCCTCAACCACTTCATCTGGCAGCTCATCCCAAATACTGACCACACTCTGGTTGAAAAAAAAAACATTCCACGTCTTTAGATGCTCACAAAGCACTTTACAGATGACCAGTTACTTTTGACAGTGCTGACAAAAAGTCGTTGTAACTGATTTGAATACAGCGCGGCCGCTCAAACACCAAGTACCCTGATTCTGTTTGAGTGACACTGATCAAGAAGTATGTGCAAGAACTGCCCTGTTCTTTGACAGCTGTTACTTCGGGAACTTGTGCATTCACCTTAAGGAGAGCTTTCAAAAGGACACCCCCGCAAGTCTGTCAACGGCATGCCAGATGATATGACTGACTAAAGCTATTGTGAAGTTGGCTGTTGACATGAAACGTGCTAACCTAGATGATCAGGTATTGCTGTGAGGAAGAGGGATGTGGTTATAACTCACACAAGTGTTTAATTCCTTGCACTGAGATATGGCCCTAGTAGAAATGCCAAGCAAGACTTGTCCTGTTAATTATTCAGAGATCTCAAGAGTCTGGTAGACCAGGATCAGGACCATGAATTCCAATTGACTGTCCCCATGAAGAGACTCTTCATTTCATTTATTGAGGTTCTGCGCAGATTTAGACCTTCCAACCCTTCGAGCTGTGCCGCCCAGCACCCCCCCCCCCCCACCCCCCGAATTAACCCTAGCCTAATCACAGGACAATTTAGAGTGATCAAATAATAAACCAAGCGGTACATCTTTGGACTGTGGGAGGAAACCGGAGCACCCGGAGGAAACCCACGCGGTCACAGGGAGAATGTACAAAGCGCTCACATTCAGCAGTGGGAATTGAACCTGGGTTGGTAGTACCGTAAAGCGCTACGCTCCCGTTGCCAGGCTCTTGGGCTGGGATTAGAGTACTGGCAGTGAGCTCATTAACGATCAATAAAAGGTGATCTTGGACTGGACACTCCATTGTACCTCAACAGGAAGCAAGGCAGCTCTACAGGTTTGAGGTCTATCATAAGAGCCATGCAGATGGAAGGAACTCAGAAGAAACAACTTGCTGATAATTATGACGTGCCTGCACTCTCTGGCGCTGTCAAGACCAGTCACACCCCAAACCTCCACTCTAATGATGTTCAGGAGAGGACTCGAGCTCAGCAACGACAAGAGTTGCCAGGAAGGAGCATTCTGAGGAACTCTTCAAGCAACTGCCAGCCTGCCACAAGTGACCTTGACTTCACCCTACCACAATTATCCAATTCTGCCCAGTCTCATCACCACCCAAAGTCAACCTGGGGCTGGAAAGAAATATGGCAACTGAGAGAACATGGTCCTGGGGGAAGACAGCATTCTGGCTGAAGTTCTAAAGCCTGGCAGAAAGGAACTTCCAGTCACGTATTCAGAGCCTTACCTCTCTCCTCTGGGAAGAGGAGGAGATGACAGTGGACCTGTCGGTAGACGGGTAAACTACATTGCCTCTACTCTTGAGATAAGGTAACCAACCTTGGCTACAATACACAGGCAGCACCTGTGTTTGCACACATCCAGAGGTCGCATCCCAAATCATCATTGTCTCGTTCACTTTAACGTCCAAGAGAAAGGGCCTTGTGATAAATACCACGTCAAATCTGTCTCCACTGCACTACCCCACAGCATAAAGGTTCACAAGGAGATCTTCGAAAAGGTGGACTTCCCACAGCGAGAGTGCCACCCCCACTGATGGAAGGCATCAGTGACGAGATTCTCCTGTCTCTCCATTTTGCGGGCACAACCTTTGGCCACCTATGGAAAAGTGTGTTTAATAATTAAGACTTAGCAGAAAGCTCACGGTCTACCCTGCTCTCCCATTTAATTCCAACAAGGGTCATCTACAGCGGGCATCTCAGAGCACTGGAGGAGCCAAGACCAATGCTGTCTTGGCAAAATTCTCCAAAACCAGTGGCAGGGTACATGAACCAACAACCAACCAACCACCGTGTCTGGTCTTACTTCAACATGCCCCAGCATCGAGACCAACTGCAACTGGTGGGCACACCACATCGTTCACAAACGTGACACCAGATCTCTGAAACAGGTTCTCCACCCTCAGCTGGAGATCAGTGGCTGACAGAGGAAACACATCAAGAAATCCACAAAGCCTCTTTCAACAAGCATAATCCCCTCACTGACTCATGGGAACCCCTGGCCTGTCGTTGTTTAAACTGGAGAAGCAGCATTCAGAAGGGCACTGGGAATCTCAAGCCTGTTTCTCTGGGTGTAGGAAGCCCAGTGAAAATAGAAGGCATTCATCCATCCCATCACCCAGCCACCCATCTACTTATTTAGAGATACAGGCCCTCAGGCCCAGTGAGCTGCACCGCCCACAACCCATCGATTTAACCCCAGCCTCATCACAGGACAATTTACATTGACCAGTTAACCAGTACATCTTTGGACTGTGAAGTGAACGTGAGCACCCAGAGGAAATCAGTGTAGTCACGGGGAGAACATACAAGCTCCTTTCAGACGACCCTGGAATTGAACCCAGGTGGACTGGCTCTGGAAAGCATCACACTAACCACCGCGTTACCGTGCCTTCATCTCCCAAGCCGCCGATCTCGTGTCAGTCGTCGTAAGAAGGCAGGGCAGTGAAAAGCCTTCGGGTATGCCGGCCTCTGCCAGTTAGGGCACTGGGTACAGAGGCTGGAGCCGTCAGAGGCCACACTTTGACCAACGCGTTCAGCTTTGGTCTCCCTGCTACAGGAAAGATGCCATTAAGCTGGAAGTGGGCAGAGATTTATGAGGGTGCCGCCCAAACTCAAGTGACCGACGGAAAGGATGAGCAGGCTGGGATTTCATTCAGCGGAGCATGGACGATCAGTTAGAGCTGTATTGCTACGTACCCGTGGGTATCTTGTACCTGTCACGTGACCATGATGTAATTGAAGTTATGCTGGAGATGAGGTAATGGTCTTGTGATGGTGGAGTGACGTCATTTTCCCGCCAGTGAGAGGTCATGTGATAGTTTTTTTCAATAGGGTATAAAAGGAGAACCCCTCCCTGTGATATGGGCAGTTCATGGCTGAATTCGCCACTGACTCCATGTTGCTGTGTATTCCGATATTATGACGCAGTTTCATTTAAAAGCGGAGTTTTACTCTCTGCTTTAAGTCTCAAAGGTTATTACCGGCAGTTTCGCTACAACACTGCCAGTTTTGGTCAGTGGAGAGTGAAGATTTTAAAGGAGTTCGGAAATCCCGAAGGATTGGGAAAGTTAACGTCGATGGTGAAACAGAATCGACCTTTGTTTAATCTTCGCACGAGGAATTAGTAACGAGTATCCATGATAACCCCTGTTCTGCCAGAAGAGTAGAGGGTTGGAAACAAAGTTTCGTCAAAGAAAGGTCAGTGCCTTTAAGCCGTTTTATTTCCTTCGATCGTAAATCCTCCGGGGAATAGCATACTTCGGCTGGGATCAGCAGTAACTCCACGAAAGAGAATTTACATCATTTTCATGAAGTCTCTCCTTTAACAGACTATGTAAGCATTCGGACTTTCACATTACTACTTCCAAAAACTGCTTTCGCATTATCATTTTAAGAACTGTTTGAGCTGCCGTATCGCAGCTGACTTCCGGTTAAGTTAATCGTTTGTTTACTTTTGGGGTTTTTTTTTTTAAGTGTTCAATAAATGTTTTATTTGTAACCTGTCTCAAACCATATATTCATTGTTGCTGATCTGTAACAAAATATACCACTGAGAGACATGAATGCACAGGTCAGCTTCCCAGGGTTGGGGAATCAAGAACTAGAGGGCATAGGTTTAAGGTGAGAAGGGAGAGACTTGACCCAAGGAGCAAAGTTTTCATCCAGAGGATGGTCAGTACATGGAACAAGCTGCCGGAAGAAATAGTTGGGGCAGATACATTGACAGCACTTAAGGGAACTTGGATAGGAAAGATCGCACGGGTTTCCAACCTGGGGTCCGTGGACTGCTCAATTAACGGAAGGCACCCATGGCATAAAAAAGGTTGGGAACGCCTGATTCAGAGGGATGAAGTCTAAATGCGGGCAAAGGAGACTAGCGTACACGGGAGTCTTGTTTGGCACGGATCAGATGGCCACAGAGCCTGAATCTGTTCTGTATGACTCCCTGATTCTCGCTAATTGAAGAGAAAGTCTTCTTCAGCCCTCTGAGACTGTGCACTGAAGATGGTTGTAATTGATTTGTCTCCTTCCCCCTCCAGGGAATGCAAGACAAAGTGCTGTACTCTCACCCTAGAAAATCACGTGAACGGAAACCAACCTTTCTAACCACCAAGGCTCAAATCGTTCGGTGCCATCCCCTGCTAAATCACCTGACAAGATGCACGACTACCTGAGAGAAGTTCAAAGCTGGTCAATACCTTGCAGAAGAGCCTGGGGTCCAACCTGGACAGCTTTTCAGGCATGTACTTCTTGTACATGTTGTACAGCTCATGGAACGGAGCACGTGATGGGAATCCTCCTTGCATAAGGTCCAGTACAGACACCATACCTACACAACAGAGAGAGAAACAGACCTCTGAGAGCAGCACATGGCACACACGTGACCTGTCCAAAGCAACCCAAGTGCACGTGAACTCCAGACCCGGTCACCTTACCTCCTGACTGCCCCATGAATAAAGGAGCAGAAGACAAGCTCTACTGTGGTCAACTGTCGACTGATGGCTCGAGTCTGGATCTTTTATTACGTGGCTGTGATGCCAAAATGTGCTTCCTATCTTCTATGTCTGTGTGTGACTGTTGGTACTGTGTTTTGCGTCTTGGCCCAAGAGTAGCGCTCTCATTCGGCTGTATTCATGTATGGTTGAATGACAATTAAACTTGAATTGAATAAACACAAGAGATTCTGCAGATGACGGTAACCCAGGGCAACATGCACAGAATGCCGGAGGAACTCGGCAGGTCAGGCAGCATTGACACACAGACAGACATACTTTATTGATCCCAGGGGAAATTGGGTTTCGTTACAGTTGCACCAACCAATAATAGAATAGAAATACAGCAAAATAAAACCAGAAATAATTGAATTATAATAAGTAAGTTATGCCAAGTGGAAATAAGTCCAGGACCAGCCCATTGGCTCAGGGTGTCTGACACTCTGAGGGAGGAGATGTAAAGTTTGATGGCCACAGGTAGGAATGACTTCCTATGACGCTCAGTGTTACAGCTCGGTGGAATGAGTCTCTGGCTGAATGTACTCCTGTGCCTAACCAGTACCTTATGGAGTGGATGGGAGACATTGTCCAAGATGGCATGCAACTTGGACAGCATCCTCTTTTCAGACACCACCGTCAGAGAGTCCAGTTCCACCCCCACAACATCACATTGGGGCTCCTTTTGAAGGGATTGATGAGCCCTGGTGGAGAGTCTCCGCTGTAAGATGTCGACTGTTTACTCTTCTCCATAGACGCTGCCCGACCTACTGAGCTCCTCCAGCAGTCTGTGTTTATTGCCACAAATAAAGCTGGCCTGAACTGGAGTGCACCCAACAACCCAAAATATTAAGTAAAAACCCCGAAAACCAAACCTTCAGGAAAAAGCCAATCAATGTGAACTTTTTTTTGCCTCTCGGGGGGGGGGGGGGAAGAACGGGTGTGTTGACTTTGCAGAACAGAGAAGAACTGGGTTTGACAGTGTCGGCCCGAAGCAGCGATTGGGGCAGTTTCCCCAAGGTGCACTTTACAGAGAGGAAAGCACAGGTTCAACATGAAGTGAGGTAGGCCGAGGCTTTGGTGGGAAGAGGCACGCTATGGTGCGGGAGGTGGAAAGCCGCAACGGAGAGGAGGGACGGAGGACGCTGAGCCCCAGTGAGGCTCTGTGTTCAACTTAGGTGGCTGCAAGTGGGATTGGTGGAATCAAATTACCACAAGTGTAGGCCCTGCCCAGGTCGCAAATGCCCAACATGATAAGACACCCGAGATGTATGAGCAAGTGCTTGGGAGACTGTTGGGACATGTTCCCCAGCCACAGGCATCCTTTGCTAGCCGGGAACAGGCATTCTCTCCCCAACCTCTACTCGAGCTGCAACAGTCAGGGGCTGGGATGAGCAGACAAACCCACTAAGGCAGCAAGGCCGGCTGGTGGCTGCTCTACCTGTGCCCGCTGCCTCTCCCATCACAGCTGTTTCTGGGACGCTCTGCCATATGCTTGCTGCTCACAACAGACTCACAAGCAGTTCAGGGTGCAGAGAGCTCTCGGGAAAGAACCGCGGAGGAGCCGGTACCTCAGGAATCAAAAACCCACGGGTTTGGTTCCATCAAGACCGGGCTGAAGGTATCCCGGCTCATCATCGTTCAGTGGAAACTCCCAAATGGCAGAAGATGTTCTGATTACGGGTATCTGCAGCTGTGCCACAATTAGAGGACCGAGGCAGGACCCGAAGGACAGTGAGCAGGAGGGGTTACGAGGGCACGGACCAGACCCTACCGATACAGGAACACAGCAGCTGGGGGAGAGGTGGAGGAGGACGAGGGACCCGGCACTCACTCAGAGTTGGCCATTGCACCCACTCAATCAAACCAAAGTTACAGCAAGTCTCCGAACCTGAACACTGCAGCTGAGAGAGGATCTGCGCCCCTTCGAACTGATGACTCGTCATCTTGAGGTTGGGCTTGATGCATCGAATGAAGCTGGAGCCCTGGTTAAAAAAACGTTTGGGGAGATTAAGTATGTCCGCAAAGACACTCACAATTTCTACAGGTGTACCGTGGAGAGCATTCTAACTGGCCGCAGAAACATCCGGAATGGGGGAGGGGCCAGTGCAGAGGATCAAAACAAGCTGCGGAAAGTTGCAGACTCAGGCACCAGACTCCCCAGCATCCAGGACACCAGACTCCCCAGCATCCAGGACACCAGACTCCCCAGCACCCAGGACACCAGACTCCCCAGCATCCAGGACACCAGACTCCCCAGCACCCAGGACACCAGACTCCCCAGCATCCAGGACACCAGACTCCCCAGCATCCAGGACATTTTAAAGGAGCAACGCCTCAAAAAGGCGGCCTCCATCACCCAGGACATGCCCTCTCCTTATCGCTCTCATCAGGGAGGAGGTACAGGAGCCTGAAGACACGCGCTCAGTGATTCAAGAACAGCTTCTTCCCCTCTGCCATCAGATTTCTGAACGAACACTGAACCCACGAACACTACCCTTGCCACTTTCCCCACCAGAAAACTTAGTTTTCATTAGGCATTGCAATGTGCAGCTGACACATAACAACAAATTTCATGACAATATGCCAGAGATATTAAACCCAGTTCTGAAAACATGGGGTAAGCAAAGCACATCGTCACTGTGAACTCAAACCGCCAGATGCAGAGGTTCACCCGTCATCGGCTCGGGGGAAAATCGACCTTACTTTGAAGACAAGCCTGATGTATTACTTCCCCCACCAGTGGTACCTCTCCCCTGACAAGCTGTGACTCAACCCCTTGGGCATCAACCAGGACTGATGAACCTCTTGCCTACTAGTGATATCAAACCCACTGAGCTAATCCCATTGGCCTAGTGGGATTGATATCTCTAGTTTACCCAGTGGCACTGTCAGCTTGAAGACAGAGAGAACAACAGAGTGAATTATCTGCTTGATTGTAGGCAGAAAGCACCTGACATTCCATCGGAATCTGATTGAAGGGCCGTGACCCGAAGCGTTCCCTGTCCATTTCCCTCCACAGCTGCTGCCTGACCTACTGGAACTCCTCCAGTGCCTTTTACGCTACTGAAATTCAACTAGTTTACTTCACTCATGGGGCGAGGAGTTTATCAGCAAAACCTCATTTGCCGTCCATCCCCAGCTTGCTCCCCGATGGTTTGAGGATAGTTAAGGAACAACCACGTCAGTGTTTCTTCACAAAGTGCTCAGACCAGGGAGGCGATAGCACAAGCGGCTCTCTGAAACTCATGAACGAACCAAACGTTTCAATGAACAATCCTCCCATTTTACAGTCACCAATACTTATGAGCACAACAAGGACTGTCTTTCCAAACATCAGTCACTTGGGGAGACCTTAGCATCGGAAAAGGGAGTTCTCTCTGGAAACTCGGGTTAAAGGATGTTCCCTCTGTCCGACCAGGAAGCAGAATGTCCCGCTCATACACGATGGAACACAACCCCCATGTTATGTAACAGGCTAACGTGACCGTGAGTACTCACCGTGCTGCGTAGCTTTTCGAGCAGCAGATTCAACTGCGTCTGCGAAATGGGAAGGAAAACAAAACAGTTCAGCAATGTGCATTCTGGGGCCAAATCCCTACTCGGAAATAGTTACGGGTGCAACTTTCAGTTCAAGTAAATGTGTTTAACTGGGTTTACCATAACATGGCGCAAAGCAGATTGGTAAGGCACGAAGTGTTAAATTGCCCTTTCTTGGTATACAATGAGCTGTGATGCACTGACAAAACCCTCAGCAATACAAAAGCATACGGCCGGCGATTTTCATCGTGGGCACGGTGGAGGGGCAGCATGCAGTCGGACATTGTGGGGGGCCATTGAGCAGCGCCCACGAATCAACCCTTTGCACACCAAATTGGTCGGCCATTAACAAGCTGGCCCAAACGATGGCTCTGGGGGCGGGGGGGGTTTGCGACTCAGGCTGAGAAATGTCAAGGATCAAAGCTGGTAGGGAGGTGCTAGCTGAGTGGCTAGGGAGATGGCATTGTGTTGCAACAAGCCGTGCAGAACAAGGAATCCCAGACTCACTCTCATTATCCATGCTGAGCTGTGGGAGGAGCACAGTCACCCCAACTTTCTTGGACTTTTGAGAGGGGGTGGGGGAAGAAAGAAGAACGCCATTCAAGTATTCTCCCTCAGTCAATCCTGCTGGAAGAGCGTACAGGAGGAGAATGGGTGAGGAAAGCATCAATTTCAAGTATTAAAAGCGGAGTTTAGTAAATTTTTGAATAGTAGGGACAACGGGGAGACAGCAGGAGAATGGGTTTGAGAGGAATAACTCAGCCATGATGGAGGAGACTTGATGGCCAAATGGCCTTATTCTGCGTCCATGGCTGCTGGGATTGGATGGTTTTTATACCTTTTTTATAACATATTGGCTGAATTAATGCAACAGTAAAATCTTGCATTGTCAGTTATTTGCTGACATAATTTGTATTTTTAACAATTTGTATTTTTAGCAAACTCAAATAGTAATGGCTCATCGTTACTTACTGGCAGAAAGTGGTACAGCAGTTACATACATCTTTTCATTGGCTAAATATTAGCAGATTATACATATCTTATACCTGCTTTAATTACATGACCTATTCCTTGCATTCTGCTATCCAAGTAGTTACCTGGTATCTGGATTATAAAGGCGATAGATTTTCCGTCTTTTTATTGAATCTCTCCAATTTCTTCTCTCTCATCTGCCTCGTATCTTTGTTTAAACTTTAAAATCCACGGTTGTGAAGAATCAATGAATCAAAGCTCATTCCTGAACTAAAAGGACCCAGGGATCGAAAATAAACGTGAACTGACATGGCCAACTCTAAAGCTCACCCGTCATCGGTATCTCGGGAAATAAAATGGCCATTTAACGACGGTGGTGTATATTTGCTGGAGGAGTGGTTAACATTTTGTCTCTGGCTGTTGTCTGCTTTCCTACTCGCCCTGGATTGGAACGACTCAGACCACACCAGCAGATGCTGGTGGAACTACACACAGGTCCAGTGACCCGGTTCAACCCTGACCTCGGGCAGAGTTCTGACTGCCATATGGGGTGGAGGAGAAGGTGGGGGGTGGGGGGGAGAGCTCCAGTTTCCTTTCACAAAACCTACCAGTCAGCATAACTCTTCATCAGCTTCTGTAAATTGCCCCTCCCCCAAGAGGACCACAACCTTGCCGTAGGCTTTGGAGCCTCAATGACCCAGAGAGCTATGCCAGCTGGAGTCAGGGCTTTGTGCTTTAGCTCTTGGTAGGGTCACCTATGCCAAACAGGTCAAGGGGCAGAGGCCAGACTAAGAGTGGCCCACCAGTCCTCCAGGTTTGGTGGGGGGGGGGTCTAGCTCAGGGCCAACAACCCTGACTGGCAAAACAAGATGGTTATGGAAGCAGCAATGAAGAACCCTTCACTACCTGAGTGTGACCGTATTTCAGAGTCTCCACCTGGGACTGACAGTAGTGGGAAGAGGCTGCAGACATGATGAAGGAAGAGCTGAACACCAGCAGGCATGGAGGACCTTCATTGCTGCCCTAAATGCCAGTGGTGTAATGGGCAACAAGCCAATTGCCTTCAGTGAAAATGGTTGGTGTGGGAAGCAAGACGGAGTTATGGACATACAAGGGAAAAGGGAGAAAAAGGAATAGAATTGATGGGATTGTTCTAAAGTTGGCACAGATGTGATGAAATGTCTTCTATGTTGCGAAAGCAGGAGCTATACCCCAATAACAGCAATTGGTGAAACACTAGCAAAGTAGCAAAGATTGAAAATACATTCTAAACATTTAGAGGTCCACAGAGCTTTCTGAACTATTCACAGTTCAATATTATTAGTCAGTTAGTTTTGATTCACTTTTGTATTTGTGTTTTTCTCCCCCGTGTGATGATACTTTACCGCAAGGACCACAAATGCAACAACACTGACTTGGAAGATAACCACTCACCGGCAGGAATCAATACATCAAATATATTCTTCCGTTCCTGGTGAGCTTTTACTTATGAGAACAACTTGCCATCCTTCCCCCTCTACATGCTAGAGATTTCCGCCCGGGACAAGTTATTGATCTGGAAATTCCACATTGCGGAACCCACGCTGAATTCCACAGAGCGGGAGGAAGGATCCGCAGAACCACCCTGTCAGCAAGGAGTTTGTCCGTCCCCCCGCGACCATGTCGATTTCCTCTGGGTGCTCTGGTTTCCTCCCACACTCTGAAGAACAGATCACTGTAAGTTAACCATATAACAATCACAGCACGGAAACAGGCCATCTCGGCCCTTCTAGTCCGTGCCGAACGCTTACTCTCACCTAGTCCCACCGACCCGCACTCAGCCCATAACCCTCCATTCCTTTCCTGCCCATATACCTAACCAACTTTGCTTTAAATGACAATATTGAACCTGCCTCTACCACTTCTACTGGAAGCTCATTCCACACAGCTACCACTCTCTGAGTAAAGAAGTTCCCCCTCGTGTTACCCTTAAACTTTTGCCCCCTAACTCTCAACTCATGTCCTCTTGTTTGAATCTCCCCTACTCTCAATGGAAAAAGCCTATCCATGTCAACTCTATCCATCCCCCCCATAATTTTAAATACCTCTATCAAGTCCCCCCTCAACCTTCTACGCTCTAAAGAATAAAGACCTAACTTGTTCAATCTTTCCCTGTAACTTAGGTGCTGAAACCCAGGTACAAGTTGTCCTGTGGTTAGGCTAGGATTAAATCAGGGGTTGCTGGGTGGCATGGCTCAAAGGGCCAGAAGGGCCTTGCATCTCAATTAACAAATAAAACAAGATGCATTTGAGCAGCTGCATTCCTTTGCTCATGGTGAAGACTAGGATTATCTGATAATTTTGCAAACATTAGCTCTGGGGGCTTTGCTAGTGCCTGCTTGCTGGGTGGTGGTGGTGGGGGGTGGGCGGGGGGGTGATGCTTTGCTGCTGTTTATGTGTGGGGAAGGTGAGGGGGGTTTGGGGTTCTATTGTTCTTCCTGTCATTCATTCTTTGGGGTTTTTCTGTTTCGGGGATGTCTGCAGAGAGTAAGAATTTCGGGTTGTATATTGTACACACACTCTGATATTAAATGGAAGCGTTGAACCATTCAAACATCTGTATATTTAATGCTGAATGTTAACTGCAAATATGAAAACAGCCTCTTGGCGGATGGGGGAATAGACACACAGAAGTTACATATTGTACAGAAAGGCTTGATTATCATTACAAATAGTTATCTACTGTGTGTAAGCTCCTGAGGCTTTGATCTGTGTGGAAAGATTTTAAATGACGGGGGTAAAGGCAACCCATAACGGACGTGCAGTTGCTAGAGGAACGATTTACCTGATGTCTCTGGCTGCTGGCTACTGTGCTTGCCCAACCTCCCAATTATTTCCACTACTCATGCTGAACTGGAACAGCTCAGATTATACCAGCAGACTGAGGAAAGGGAGCAGGAGCCAGGTGAAAGAGATCAGGGCTGAAAGGCAGCTGTGCTATAAGCAGAAGAGAGATTAGAAGAATGAATCAGAAATTCAAGCACAGGGCAAAAGGAGGCAAGAAATGAGCACAACAGATAACACCCTTGGTATTTTAACATTGTTGTTTTCTCTCTAGAATCTGAAATGTTCAAGTCATTAATTATCCTTCAAATAATTAAATTTAAAGACACAGAAGATGATCATGTACAAGATTACTAATCAAGATTTTAATTATACAAAACCCCTGAGCTAGGCTTTTTGTTTCCGATTTGACCCGTGCTGCTATAGTTTATAGTGATGTACAATCCAACGGCCGGCTGGTGGTGCAGTGACATCAGCGCCGGACTCCGGAGCGAAGGTTCCCGAGTTCGAATCCAGTCGGGCCGCTCCCGACTGGACGCGCTTTCCACCCGTGCCGGGTTGAGTGTCAAGCTTGCAACTCGGCCTTGTGATTTAAAAAAAAGCACTGCGCTGTGAGAAGGACGTGGGGGACCACTCGCAGAATCTTTCCTCCAAGACAGCCACTTGAAAAAAAGAAATGGTCACCGAGGCTCTGGCAGAGTATGGCACACAAACAAAAAACAATCCAATGCACTATCTACATGCGTCAGGTTTACAAAGACTAACGTTTAGTGAGTGGCAATAAAATCCCACAGTTCTGATGAGTTCAGAAGGACAAAGTCCGGGTTTGACAGGTGACGGATAAACCTCGACTCATAAAGGCGTACAAGTTTCAAGAACAATAGACCAAGAAATATAGCGGACAGAAAAGGCATAATAAAACCCAGATTCAGACTCGGTCTCATTCCTCACCCATTGCAGAAGTGAACCTTACCACACTGGGCTTGACAAGCTCAATTTGATCCAAAGCTTTGACCCCAAAATTGGTCTCTGCAAAGAGTGAGACCAAAGACATAGGCCATTCAGCCCATCAAGTCTGCTCCACCATTCCATCATGGCTTATTCATTATTCCTCTCAACACCACTCTCCTGCCTTCTCCCCGCTACCTTTGACACCCTGATTAATCTAGACACTGCCAACTTCCACCTTAAATATATGCAAAGACTTTGCCTCCAATGAATTCCACAGATTCATCACCCTCTGGCTAAGGATATTCCTCCTCATCTCTGTTCTAAATGGACGTCCCTCTATTCTAAGACTGTGCCCTCTGGTCCCAGACTCACCCACTATAGGAAACTTCCTCTCCACATCCACTCTATCTAGGCCTTTCAATATTTGACAGGTTTCAATGAGATCCCCCCCCATTATTCTAAACTCCAGTAAGTACAGTCCCAGAGCCATCACTCCTCACATGTTAACCCTTTCATCCCCAGAATCATTCTCATGAGCCTCCTCTGGAACCGCTCCAATGCCTGCACACCTTTTCTTCGATAAGGTTCCAAAGCTGCAGACAATTCTATTCTAGAGCATTACAGCACAGAAACAGGCCTTTTGGCCCTTCTTGGCTGTGCCGAACCATTTTTCTGCCTAATCCCACTGACCTGCACCTGGACCATATCCCTCCATACACCTCTCATCCATGTACCTGTCCAAGTTTTTCTTAAATGTGAGCCCGCATTTACCAATTCATCTGGCAGTTCATTCCACACTCCCACCACTCTCTGTGTGAAGAAGCCCCACCCCCCCCCAATATTCCCTTTAAACTTTTCCCCCTTCACCCTTAACCCATGTCCTCTGGTTTTTTTTCTCCCCTGGCCTCAGTGGAAAAAGCCTGCTTGCATTCATTCTATCTATGCCCATCATAATTTTATATACCTCTATCAAATCTCCCCTTATTCTTCTACGCTCCAGGGAATAAAGTCCTAACCTATTCAACCTTTCTCTGTAACTCAGTTTCTCAAGTCCCAGCAACATCCTTGTAAACCTTCTCTGCACGCTTTCAACCTTACTAATATCCTTCTTGTAATTAGGTGACCAAAACTGCTCACAATACTCCAAATTCGGCCTCACCAATGCCTTATACAACCTCACCATTACATTCCAACTCTTATACTCAAATACTTTGATTTCTAAAGGCCAATGTACCAAAAGCTCGCTTTACGACCCTATCTACCTGTGACGCCACTTTCAGGGAATTTAGTATCTGTATTCCCAGATCCTTCTGTTCTACTGCACTCCTCAATGCCCTACCATTTACCTTGTATGTTCTACCTTGGTTTGACCTTCTGAAGTGCAATACCTCACACTTGTCTGTATTAAACTCCATCTGCTATTTTTCAGCCCATTTTTCCAGCTGGTCCAAGTGCTGATGTCCTACAAAATTACAGCATCACATCCTACTTCTATATTCCATACGTCTCCTACTCTATATTCCATCTGACTTCCTCCCAATCTGTCTCGTCCTTTTCTAGACTCCCCGCTTCCTCAACATTACCCGCTCCTCCATCCATCTTGGTATCATCTGGAAATTTGTCCAGAAAGCCATCAGTTTTGTCATCCAGATTATTGGTATATAATGTGAAAAGAAGTGGTCCCAATACTGACCCCTGTGGAATACCAATAGTCATTGGCAGCCAACCGAAAGAGGCTGGCTTTATTCCCACTCTTTGCCTCCTGCCAGTCAGGCAATCTCCCATCCATAACTGGTATCGTTCCTGTAATACCACAGGCTCTTATCTTGTTAAGCAACCTCTTGTGCGGCCCCTTGTCAAAGGCCTTCCAGGACAGGTCGTTCAATATTCCTTTTTTGGTTAGTAGGGGAGAAACCAAACATCACTCAAGGGTTACTACTCATGTCTAAGATCCCTATTCATAAGATCATAAAATATATGAGGAGAACTAGACCCACAGGCCTACTGACTTGTGGTCATGGCTGATTGCGGAACTCCACCGAGTACAGAGCCAGAGACATCAAACCCTTCTCATTCAGTCTGAAATATGAGTCATTTGAACTGCGGGTCTTAAAAAAACAAACTTTTATGTGAGATGTGTTCATTAAACACTCATAGCTTAATTTTTTTAAACACTGGCAAGTAAAAGTAAAAATTGAAATTAAATAAATATGTTGGGTATAAATAACACTTAATGTAACAGCACAAGTGTGGAGAGCAATTGTACGTGCGAGTTAAGAACACATTTCATGCCTACCCTTCAATGTATTCCCTTCACACAAATGTACCATTAAGATAACATTGAGTACAAATCACATTTCCAATCTCGAGAATCACTCAAGGCTGCTCTTATTGAGAGAGTTTTCAAATGGTGCCAAAGGATGCATCACAGCAAAGACAAAATGTTACAAAAGGTCCTTAAAGGGCAAATGCTACAAATCGATGGAAATGAACCAAGCTATTTGCTCGAATGCGTTTATACTCAAATGCAATAAAGGCTTTACAACTCCATCTAATGCTCGCTCTTTCAGTAACTAGGGGGAGAAACATTCCTCCTTCCACTGTCCTTAAACAGTGGTTTCCCACTTCTGATTTACAAATATCATTATCCAACTTTACAACATAGTAGTTTTCCAATCAATTTTACCTTGAACTTATTCCCAACACTTATGAAGCTCAGTTTTCCTGCTTTCTGTTTTGTGTCCTTTGTGTTGTTGGTTCCTTCAAAGAGTCTCCGGACAAAAGGGTCCTTTGATTCTGACACCAGGGATTCCAAGGACATGTGCAAGGCATCGTTATTCTTTTCCACAAATTTGGTCTACCGGGGGAAAGAAAAAAATCCGAAGTTCTTCACAAAGATCATCTCATCATACCAAAAAAAACACATAACTAGGAGCTGGCAGACCGTCAAGACATGATAGGTTAAGAAGTATAAAAGGAATTTTTGATTGGGGGGAAATTGTGTTTAGGGACCCCGCCGCATCTGAGAAATGGATGAATGCACAAATAGACGTGGGAAAGGAAGGGTGGCTTTAAGGGGAGAGTTTAACTCCAATGCAGATTGGGATAGATAGATTAATTTAGGTCATAGAGTAAGGAAATTTCTTGAGTGCATTCAGCCTAGTTCCTTGCAATAATGTGTCCTACAGCCTAGAAAAAGAAGACATATTAGCATCAGTAGTGATTCAGATTTAGTCAGACATGAACATTTGCTGAATAGAACATGTAAGCCCAAGTAAATCTGGACCTGAGTACAAAAATGACTGAAGTTCTGAATTTCAGCGAAGTAAATTGGACAAATCTAAAATAGGTAAAATAAACTGAAATTCAGAAATGCGATACAGAACCATTCTATTCCCTGGAGTAGCAGAAGCCCAACTTGTCAAAACAAAAAAGCCACTGGCAAAAAAAAGGGGTAAGAGAGCAGTGTAAAACAAATTGAGCGAGCATCCAGAAGCAGGAGAATGCACATACTCCACAGGCAGAGTGCGATACAGAGAGAAATACAAGGTAGTAACACAGATATTTCATTTTTTATGTGCCGTGATGGATGACGTGGGCAATCATGGTCTTTGACCATGATTGTTCTTGGCAAATTTTTCTTCTGGGCAGTGCCTTTACAGGTCAGGTGACCTCAGCCATGATCAATACTCGTCAGAGGTTGTCTGCCTGGCGTCACTGGTCGCATTACTAGGACGTGATCTGCACCGGCTGCTCACACGACCATCCACCACCTGCTCCCATGACTTCATGTGACCCTGATCGGGGGTTAAACAGGTGCTGCATCTTGGGTGACCTGCAGGCTAGTGGAGGGAAGGAGTACCTTACACCTCCTTTGGTAGAAAGATATCTCCACCCCGCTACCCAAAAACAAAAAGTATGAGCTCCAAAACATAGAGAATATGAAAATTAACATAACTATGCTTTACACATTAGAAATAAAATGGTGTTGGGGACCAATGTGGATGCTTTATAGACTGATGGGGCAACACTGAATTAAGCATGCCAAAGAAACTAATACTGAATTCAGGATAGGGACTCGCCAAAATAACAAGCTAAAGTGAAGAGAGAGACACAGCACTATAAAATAACACGTTCAAACATTATCTGATCCTGGAGACAAGTAGGTCAGAATATTACAGGCACCTCAACTTCAATAATGTCCATCTAGCACTATGCCTTTGAAATGTCACGTGGACATACCTTTCTTTCAAATGGAGTGGCATGAGAAACCAATTAGACTAATGAATGCTGTCAAGAAAAAACAGGAGTCTTTCACGGATGTCGGAGACGGGAAGACTTGAAAATCTCACCCGATCAAGGGACAACCAGCATGGATTTGTAAAGGGTCCAATGAACCCAAATTTAATTTTTATAAAGAGGTGACTAAAGTGCTAGAGAGAGAAATGTCTGTGGGTGTCAATTTCTTGCGCTCACAAGGCATGTGATTAATCTACTCATGGTCTTGAAGGGATTTCCATCGACCTGACTGGGAAATGGGTGGAGCACCATGGGAAAAGGTGCTCTAAGCAGTGGTTCCCCCCTGGGGTCCATGGACCCCTTGCTGAATGGTATTGGTCCATGGTAGAGAAGCCCTGCACTAGCAGGGTGTGATTACTGGAATTGCATGGGGACCTGCCTCATTTGTTAACCACCTAGAAGATGAACTGCTTGCAGATCACACAAAGGTGGTTGGCATTGTAAGAAACACTGGTGGATACATTAAAGTGCAAGGCATTAACAGATTAAAATGGTGGCAAATGGATTTCAACATGCTTCGTGCAAGATAGTCTTATCTTGGACATAAGCAAAGTGAAAGATCAGATTATAGGGTCTGTGTACATGGAAATTAATCAAAGCTAATTCTAACAGAATTCTGGCCTTCACAGCCAGAGAACAAGAACACAAATTGGGTACAAGTTATGCTCGAGCTAAACAAATCAGTTTATTAGGTACACCCACTCGTTAATGCAAATATCTAATCAGCCAATCCCAGGGCAGAAGCTCATTGCATCAAAACATGCAGACGTGGTCAAGAGGTTCAGTTGTTGTTCAGACCAAACATCAGAATGGGGAAGAAATGTGAGCTAAATGACTTGGACCATGGAATGAGATAAGGTGCCACATGAGGTGGTTTGAGTATCTCAGAAACTGAGTTTACAGAGAATGGTGTGAGAGATGAAAAAAACATCCAGTGAGTGGCAGTTCTGTGGGTGAAGCTGCCTTGTTAATGAGAGAGGTCAGAGGAGAATGGCCAGACCGGTTCAAACTGACAGGAAGGTGAGAGTAACTCAAACAAACACACATTACAACAGTGGTGTGCAGAAGAGCATCTCTAAATGCACAAGTCGAATCTTGAAGTGGATGTATGTACATGCAGTGGCCACCATTAGTAACAGGAAATACCCAATAAAGTGGCCACTGAGTGTATATAATTTTTATGTCCATTGCCAGACAAACACACAAGACTTGGAGTCAATCATTCTTTCATATCTACAGATTTAAAAGATTGTCAAATGTAATTAATTCAAAGCTTACCGTTTCATAGCAGACGGCTCCAGCAAAATGCCTGATGATAAACCCTTCATCATCACGGATGTTCCTATGAACCGTCAGTTTGGACTTTCTAGGAATCTGAGCAAAGAAGAGACGTGTTTTGGTTTACAAATATCACAACAGTAACATTCCAACATCCCTCACCTCAGTTAGGTCACACCAAAGGATTCAATTCTATTAAAGACACCCACACTACATTGCCAACAGGTTACCACCTAAAATTGCAATTCTAACACTGGTTACATTTTCTGAAGAACCTGTTTGTACTGAGTGTATGTAAATTTTCTTCTAACAACAACATACAAGATGAGCTCCCAGCAACACGTCTGTGCCAGCGTGTCACGCCACAAGTCAATTTGATTATTTTTTGTATCGGTTGTAACTCGTAACAGATGCAACTGTTACGGGCATCAGGGTAGTGTAGTGGTTAGCACGACACTATCACACCTCAGCACGTCGGAGTTCAGAGCTCAATTCCAACTCTGACTAAGAAGTTTGTACATCCTTCCCGTGAGTGCGTGGGTTTCCTCCGGGTGCTCCAGCTCCCTCCCACAATCCAAAGATCTACCAGTCCATGGGTTAACTGGTCATTGGAAATTGCTCTGTGATTAGGCGAGGGTTAAATGGGTGGTTTGCTGGGCAGTGCGGCTCGTTGGGCTCGAAGGAGCCGTTCCACAATGCATCTCTAGATAAAATAACAGCGACTCGTTGCAGTCTCTGGCTGAATAAGGGCTCGAGATCCTCCGGAGAACACAACGAAGACCTGAATGAATCTCACTCAACCTAATGCCCACACAGAATCATCACGACACTGGGAAGAACCTTGCACTGGGATCCGCCGGCAGATCTGCCCGTGACTGGGCAACCCCCAAGTAGAGACATTCAGCTGGTGCAGTATTCCACCCCACAGAGACCCTCTCCGGGACATGCAAAACGTCCAATTAACACGTGATTTAGTTAGAGGCATAAGAGAATTCAAATGCTGGAACTTGGAGCGAGAAATTCTGTAGGAGGAACTGAGTGTGTCGTGTTGCAGGGTTTCACTGAATGCACGGATCTCACTGAAAGCCCGAGGCAGAGTGGACGAGGGAGTCTAGGATCAGAGGGAACAGACTCAGAATGCAAGGATGCTCTTTTAAAACAGAGACGAGGAGGAATTTCTTTAGCCAGAGACCGATGAATCTGTGGAATTCGTTGCCGCAGGTGGCTGTGGAGGGCGAGTCATTTGGTATATTTAAAACGGAGGATGATAGGTTCTTGATTAGTCAGGGCATGAAGGGACACAGGGAGAAGGCAGGAGATTGGGACTGAGTGCGAACTGGATCAGCCATGGCTCGATGGGCCAAACTGCCCAATTTTTGCTCCTATATCTTACGTTTCACCTGTTTATGGTTCTTCAACGTGACTGAAAGAGTCAATCAGATGCGATAAGCAGTTATGTGGGAGGAATATGCTGTTTACTTGTACATTGCGTTTTATAGGATCAGTTTTATATTTATTGTGGTTTTTAATTGAGTTTTTTCTAAATGGTGCATCATATCCAGAGTGACAATCATTTCATCCTCCTTTACACTCATGCACTGAAGTATAACAATAAACCATCTTGAGTCATGGATCTTGAACCTCACAAGGATAACATTTGAAGGGAAGTTGACAGCAGGCAGAGGCAAGGGAATGGGACCTGTGTCACGGCAGCAGTCCCAAGCACTGTAGGAGACCCTCGGCAGTGTCAGCACCCGGGGAGAAGACTACACCACGCCAGAAGGAACTGGAAGAGTTGCCCCGTTATTACCATCAAGCTGAAAATTCCAACCCCACCACAGTCTGCTGAGCAACACCATGAACGTTTCTGTTCCATTTATCTGTAATTTTATGCAGTTTAAATCATATTCAATGTGGGCATAGTGTGCAACATTTGAATAAAACCGTGCTTTGCAAGAAAGCTTACAGTAATAGCTACAGTGGGTTTAAGTTGGACGGCACGGTAGCATAAATCTATTACAGTGCCAGTGACTCAGGTTCAATTCCTGCCGCTGTCTGTAAGGAGTTTATACGTTCTCCCTGTGACTGTGTGGGTTTCCTCCGGGTGCTCTGGTTTCCACCCATAGTCCAAAGGCGTACCGGCTGGTAGGTTAATTGGTCACAGAGGCGTAACTGGGCAGTGCAGGCTAGTTGAGCCAGAAGGGCTTGTTACTGTGCTGAATCTCTAAATAAAATAAATTAATTACCTAACTCATTATTCACAATTCACCTTACTTTGCCACTCCAGTCTGGAAGACGAGGGCTCAAAGACATTGATCAGCTGGATAATTTTTTTCCGTAACAAACACACGTGACACTGAGAAGTCGTCACTCTGCTTTACCCAAAGTTGCCAAGATTACCCCTGTCCTCGCAGTGCTCTTTGCAGGCAAACCTGAGTGAACAGTGATCAGGGGCCACAGCTCTGAGTGAACTGAGCTCTGTATTACTCCGCGACCCCTAGACAAACTTGTGCACAAATCGAGAAAGGTGTTTTGGAGAGAGAAAGGCCCAGCACACGGTGCGGAGGCGGGTGCTGGCAGGAAGCCCGCCTCCAGGATTGACTGCACACCTACCGCTGAAACTCACCGTGAGCCGGAAATGATCCTTGTGCTTCTGGTGAACGGCTGAAGTAAAATGCTGGTCACTCGTCTGAGGTAGGCGGTTTTCTTCATCCAGAATGTCCAGAATCCCCACTAATTTAGCTTCTATCAAATCTGGTCATTGGCACAACAGAAACACACTTTTAAATGGAATAGTTCAGTTCATGATGTGACAGCGGTGGGCAGGTTTCAGAGTGAATGCCGGAAAGCTGCACCGTTGAGCATTGTTCACTCCCTCTCACATTGTAGCCAACACTTTCCCAGCCCTGCACCTGTCCCCGATGCCAGGCCCCCTGCCTGGTCAAAGCGCACTGTCATTCAACCACAGCTAGGTACACGGCTAAACGGAACAACGTTCCTCAGGGACACAGTAAATATATCACACAGAGCACTTAAAATAGATTAACGTGATAATATTAGCAGATAAAAAAGTATTCTGTGGGTATACAAGTTAAACATACAGAGATATGTTGCCACTGGTGATGTGTACTGGGTGTAACAGGGAGATCAGAGGTTTCACAGCCTCAGGGTCTTCAGTGCTGACCCCTCACGCTCAGTGGCCCCTCACGCAGTGCTGACCCCTCACTTCACGCTGACCCCTCACGCTCAGTGGCCCCTCACCTCACGCTGACCCCTCACGCAGTGCTGACCCCTCACTTCACGCTGACCCCTCACGCTCAGTGGCCCCTCACCTCACGCTGACCCCTCACGCAGTGCTGACCCCTCACGCTCAGTGGCCCCTCACGCAGTGCTGATCCCTCACGCAGTGCTGACCCCTCACGCAGTGCTGACCCCTCACGCTCAGTGGCCCCTCACGCAGTGCTGACCCCTCACGCACTGCTGACCCCTCACGCTCAGTGGCCCCTCACGCAGTGCTGACCCCTCACGCTCAGTGGCCCCTCACGCAGTGCTGACCCCTCACGCTCAGTGGCCCCTCACGCAGTGCTGACCCCTCACGCTCAGTGGCCCCTCACGCAGTGCTGACCCCTCACGCTCAGTGGCCCCTCACGCAGTGCTGACCCCTCACGCACTGCTGACCCCTCACGCATTGCTGACCCCTCACGCACTGCTGACCCCTCACGCAGTGCTGATCCCTCACCTCACGCTGACCCCTCACCTCACGCTGACCCCTCACGCAGTGCTGACCCCTCACGCTCAGTGGCCCCTCACGCAGTGCTGACCCCTCACGCACTGCTGACCCCTCACGCATTGCTGACCCCTCACGCACTGCTGACCCCTCACGCAGTGCTGATCCCTCACCTCACGCTGACCCCTCACCTCACGCTGACCCCTCACGCAGTGCTGACCCCTCACGCTCAGTGGCCCCTCACGCAGTGCTGACCCCTCACGCAGTGCTGACCCCTCACGCTCAGTGGCCAGGCAGCAGGGCAGATCAGACAACGCCACTGCAAACTGCTGAAACCGGTCCGATAACATAAAACCAATTCATCAGTTCAAGTAGAAATCTGCCTCTCACCTTGCTGAGAGCTTGCAGCACTTCAGATGTGACAAGCACAAGACAAGTGTTTCAGCCGGGTAGCTGGAGCAGATTACGGGGCAGGCAGGGACTGGGAGGCGAGGGAAGTGATGATGGAGAAGTCAGGGAAGTCTGGAGATGGGGATGTGGGGCGGGGGGAATGGGTCAGCAGGATCAGGGACGACAGTAACCGTACCTTCCTTCTCAGTTTGAGCCACAGAGCGTTTCAATCCAGAGCCACCCAGCACGGCAGCACAACCGATCCATGCCGACCAAGATGCCCCATTAGCCACACCCTTCTAAACCTGTCCGATCCATGTTTCTGTCCAATTGCCCCAACCACTTCCTCTGGCAGCTGGCTCCACTCTCTATGTAAAAATGTTGCCCCTTAAGTCCCTCTTAAATCTTTCACCTCCCACCTTAAACCTATGACACTACATCAACACAGACCGTGCATTCACCCTGTGCATCTCGTGGCTCTTGTTTTCACACCTCTCCAAGAACACACCTCAGTTTCCCAAGCTCCAAGGAAGAGAGTCCTAACCCTGTCCAACCTTTCCCTCTAACTCAGTCCTTCAAGTCCTGGCAACAACTTTTCTGCACTCTTCTCCAGTTTTTCCTGTAACAGGGCTGCCCCACCTGAAGACAGTTCTCCAAGTGCAGCTTCACCATCAGCACCACGAACTCCCAAATGTTATACTCAGTGGCCTGGCTGATAAAGGCGAGCAGGCCAAAACAACACTCAAAATGCTGGAGGAACTCAGTAGATCAGGCATCATCTTTGGAAAAGAGTAAAACTGCCGACGTTTTGGGCTGAGACGCTTCTTCAGGACTGAAGAGGAAGGGGGAAGGCGCCTGAATACAAAGGTGGAGGGGAAGGGGAATGAGGCTAGCTGGAAGATGACAGGTGAAGCCAGGTGGTGGGAAAGGCCAAGGGCCTGAGAAGGAAGAATCTGATTGGACAGGAGAGTGGACAATAGAACGGGAAGGAGGAGGGAACCAGCAGGAAGTAATACGCAGTTGAGAAGGTCAGAGTGGGGAACTGAGGAAGGGGTACGCTAAAAGCCTTCTTCACCAACCTGTCCACCTGCGATTCCAGTTTCACAGAGCCCAACACCCATACTCCAAGGTCCTTCTGCTCTACAACATTCCCCAAAGCCTACCAGTTACACTGAAAGACTTGAAGTGACTTGGGCAGCACAGTAGTGTAGTGGCTAGCGCAACGCTTTACAGAGTCGGTGACCAGGGTTCAATTTCTGCCGCTGTCTGTGAAGAGTTTGTACCTTCTCCCCGAGACCGTGTGGGTTTCCTCCGGGTGCTCCGGTTTCCTCCCACATTCCGAGGATGTACGGTTTGGGGTGAGTTAAGTTGTGGGCGTGCTCTGTTGGTGCTGGAACTGCACTGATACTTGTGGCCTGCCCCCAGAACCTAGTCAGACTGCACTGGTCGATGGTGAAAACAGTGCATTTCACTGTACGTTTTAATGCATGTGACTAATCAAGCTAATCTTAAAATCTTACAAGACCTTACAATCTTAAAAACTAGGGATGATTGCGCCTGTGGAAATCAATGTCATAAATATTGAGCGGCACACTAACACAGTGGTTGGCACAACACTTTGCACTGTCTGCGACCCGGGTTCAATTCCTGCCGCTGCCTGTGAGGAGTATGTACGTTCTTTCCCGTGACCGCGCCGGTTTCCTCCGGTTTCCTCCCACAGTCCAAAGACGTACCGGTTGGTAGGTTAATTGGTCATTGTAAATTAGGCTGGGGTTAATTCCTGGTTTGCTGGACGGTGTGGCTCGAAGGGCTAGAGTAGCCCATTCTGTGACTTATCTCAATCAATCAATACATCAACAAAATCAGTAATTAAATAAATGGGAGACACTAAATGAAGCCATTGGGATTCTCACAAACAGAAGAGTAGGTGAATAAACTGCTCCAATCCAGTTGTCAGAAGGCAGAGGCTGTTGATGAGTAAGTGGCCATAAGTTACACAAGGGAAAGCATTTTTCCCAGCATGGTCCAGATGAGGAAGGTGCTGCTGGGATAATAGTGGTGAAGGGCAAGGTGGGGAGGAGTAGGGAGCCCTGCATGATGAGGACCATCAAGGCCCTGGCCAGAAAAACAACGAGGCATGGGTCAGGCATCTAGGATCACCCTGAATCTCTGGAGTATAGAGGGTGTACTCAAGAAGGAAATTAGGAGGGCAAAATGGGGATGTGAGATAACTTTAGCAGAGAAGACTGAGGAAAATCCAGAGATTTTACAAGTATTGATAAGACAAAAAGACCAACTAGAGGGAGAATAGGGCCCCTTAAAGACCAAAGGAAACACCTTTGGGTGTAGTTGCAAGAGAAGGGCAAGGTTCATAATGAACATTTTTCCTGGTTATACCATGAAGACAGACATGAAGATCTTTGAATGAGGAAAAGTAACTGGGGTGGTCTTTGGGATTTTCTGCATTACAGTAGATGTGTTGCTGGATTTCTTGAAAAGGTATGGAGGTAGACAAATCTTCAGGGTCCGTGCCCATGAGAAGTATTCACCCCCACACTACCCCTTGGAAATTGTCATGTTTTATTGTTTTACAACATTGACTCACAGTGGATTTAATTTGACTTTTTTTTGGACACTGATCAACAGAAAAAGACTCTTTCATGTCAAAGTGAAAACTACCAAGTGATCTAAACTAATTACAAATATAAAACACAAGTAACTGATTCCGTAAAGTATTCATCCCCTTCCAGTCAGTATTTAGTAGACACACCTTTGGCAGCAATTACAGCCTTGAGTCTGTGTGGACAGGTCTCTATCAGCTTTGCACATCTGGACACTGCAATCTTTCCCCATTCATTAGAAAGCTGCTGAAGCTCTGTCAGATCATGAGTGAACAGCTCTTTTCAACTCCAGCCACAAATTCTCAATTGGATTGAGGTCTGGACTCTGACTTGGCCCCTCCAGGACATTAACTTCGTTGTTTTTAAGCCACTCCTGTGTAGCTTTGGCTTTATGCTTGGGGTCATTGTCTTGCTGGGAAACAAATCTTCTCCCAAGTTACAGGTCCCTTGCAGACTGCATCTGGTTTTTTGCTCCAGGATTTCCCTACGTTTATTTTAAGCTCTACTTTCACAAAAACAGATCTCCATTTAACTAATCATGTGACTTCTAAAACCAATTGGCTGCACCAATGATGATTTGGTGTGTCATATTGAATGGGAGGGGGGGGGGTAAATACTTGGGTGATTAATTATTTTGCGTTTTATATCTCCTGGACACTCGAATTGTTTGGACCTGATCCACCCAGCCCATTACGGTAAGCGGGTTAAAGAATGTCAAATGGGGTTTAATTCAGAGAAGCGTGAGGTCCCACATTTTGGGAAGTCAATCCCAATAGGGCTTCCACAGTGAACAGCCGGGCCCTGGCCAGTGCTGTAGAACGGAGGGAGCACAGGCACACCGCTTCCTGAAAAAGGAGTTGCACGTTAACAGGGGGCGAAGGAGGCTCGTGGCAGTCAGGGCTGGAAGTTCATGGGGCAGTTGTTCCGGACACTGTTAAGCTTTGTTTGCCCTGCTATAAGATGCTATTAAACCAGAAAAAGTGTATAAAGGATTTACTAGGATGTTGCCAGGACTTGAGTATAGGGGGAGAGATCAGACAGGTTAAGATTTTATTCCTTAGCTCGCAGGAGACTGAGAAGTGATTTTATAGATCACGACGGACATAAATAATGTGAACGCGCTCACATTATCTCCAAAGATAACATTAGCTGTTATCTCCAAATTCGGGAAATCAGGAACTAGAGGGCATACTGGAGATTCAAAGTGACAGGGGGAAGAGGAACTTGAGAGGCAACGTTTTTTTCTCTATCTATATACAGAGATCTCTCTCTCTCTCTATCAACATGAACCAGTTGCGCTGAAGAGCGAGCTTCAGTGCGAGGTGAATCCCGTTGAATCCTGCTGCTGCCCGTGAGGAGTTTGCACGTTCTCCCCGGGACTTCTTCCATGTGCTTCCGGTCTCCTCCCACATTCCAAAGAGGTGCAGGGTTAACAGTCAATTGCTCACCTGGGCAGCATGGAATTGTTGGACAGGAAGGGGCTGCTACTCTAAATCAAAACAAATATATGTATCACTCAGAGAACCCTGAGGGTTTGGAACGAGCTCGAACTCAGTCTTTAAGAGCAGCTTGTCTGGACAGCAAGACCATGGAAGGCAATGGTCGATGGGAGTAGACAGCTTAAATGGTTTGGCATGGTCTAGATGGGGCAAAGGGCACGTTTCTGCACTGTGCTTTTCTATGGGAAGAGGACGCATCGTTCTTACCAAATATGAAGAGCCTTGGTCAAACCACTGAGAGAGAGAGATCGGGCTGCAGGGAGGTAGGTACAAGACACTCTCTGATTGGGCGAGATCAGGGTTTCCATGGGGATAGGCTGCAATTGAGCACACTGGGATAACGGATTAATGGAGCAGTTAGCGTGCGTAAACACACACGAAAGTAAAAAGTTGCAAGGGGCTGGGCAGTCAGGGTATGAAGGAGGAGGAAAATCTGAGCTTCAGGCACGGGCGGATGCCACGGCCCGTTCTCATACAGACAGGAGTCAGCTGGAGCTGTCTGATTCGACGTCGAGTCCTGAAGGCTGCCAGGTACCCAGGAGGAAGGTGAGGTGCTGCTGCAAACGTGCAAGAGGGGAAACAGGAAGGTCGGCTTGAGAATGGGATGGGGAATTAGTGGCAGGCCGCAGGAAGCTGAGGGACAACCCACCCTGCATTTCCCAGAACTTTTCCCCAATGTAAAGACGACTCCACTGGATGCAGTTACTGGAGTGGAAGAAATGAAACGTGGCCGGGCTGCTCGATGGTGCAGGTGGGATGCTCCGACGATGAGACTTTCTACACAGGTGCTTTGAGATGCCTTCTCTCCCCCTGAACCTTGGCTTCTCCCATACCCACAACGGACACAGTCCTCAGCATACCTTAACTGCTTTCCTCACTCCTCCACTCCTGCTCCTCAGCTTCTACCCCACCGGTCACCACATTCGTTGTATCACCTCTACAAGTTAGTCGCCACTGGAACTGACAGGGAACGGATGGGCCTGTGAATGCAGCGGAAGCAGGGTTCACTGTGATCTTCAATAGGGGAATGGAGAAAGACACAGTGAAGAAGAATGCGGAAGACCAGGGATCATGTGACTGGCTCGATTCTACACTGTCATCACAGAGCGCATCCTCACAGCAGTCTGGTTCAGTGCACAATCCTCTCTCAACACCAAAAGTGCAATGCACTGTCAGTTCAGCAGAAAAGGCCACTGGCTGCAGTCTACCACCTCTGCAGGACTTGTGTGTGTCCAGGACAAAGCAGCGGGCAGGGAAAAAAGAAAAAAAATCACTATTCACACCCAGCAAATTGCCTTTTCCAAAAGCTCCCTTCTGGAAAGCACCAAAGGGTTACTGAAACAATAAACTCCACGCCATCTTAAAAGTTTCTTCCTGCAGGTGGTTAATCTGATCAACCATTCCAGTTAACCTCCCCCACACCCCCCTCTATTACCTCACGTATGCACTGCACTGTAAACACTATAAACCACTTTTATAATTGCAAATACAAGCTGCTATTGATGTACATATTTCTGCACATTTTATTCCATACCTGTGCTTCAACCTCTATTTTTTTATTTGACGCCTTATTCTAATTGTTGAATATTGTTTTTTTGCTGTTGCACGACGCATCCCGAGCAACACACCACAGCCATCAGTTGAACAGGTGCTGCTGAAGAGTCTCGGCCTGAAGCGTCGACTGCCCACTCTTTCCCACAGGTGCCGAGCTCCTCCAGCGTTTTGTGTTTGTTGCACAGCTAATACATGTATACGGTGAATGACCACGGGATGGAAATAGTCAGTTACTTTGGTAGAAAGCTGGCACAAACATGAAGGGCCCAATGGCCTCTTTCTGACTTGTAAGCCTTCTACAATCCAACATGAAAACTAAGCTGCATTTAAAACAGACGTGCACCCAGAGGCAAGCAGAGAGAATGACTTGGGGATTCAGATTCAGCAATAACGTAGTGAACTCTGTTACAGCAGTGACCACAGCACTCCACTTACCGCGAAGTCCCGAGAGTTACACAGGCACCAGTCACTCCTTCCTGAACACGCGGGATTCTGGAAATGCTGGAAATCCAGAGTAACAAACACAAAAATGCCGCAGGAGTTCTGCAGGTCAGGCAACTAGGGAAAGGAACCACAAGTTCAACCCAAGACTCTTCATCGGGCTAATAGGAGGTAGAAATGAGGACTGCAGGGTCAGGGAACTATGAGGTTGGTGGCAGCGGACGGGAGAGGTCGGTGGCAGCGGACGGGAGAGGTCGGTGGCAGCGGACGGGGGAGGTCGGTGGCAGCGGACGGGTGGTCGGTGGCAGCGGACGGGTGGTCGGTGGCAGCGGACGGGAGAGGTCGGAGGCAGCGGACGGGAGAGGTCGGAGGCAGCGGACGGGTGGTCGGTGGCAGCGGACGGGAGAGGTCGGAGGCAGCGGACGGGAGAGGTCGGAGGCAGCGGACGGGAGAGGTCGGTGGCAGCGGACGGGAGAGGTCGGTGGCAGCGGACGGGAGAGGTCGGTGGCAGCGGACGGGAGAGGTCGGTGGCAGCGGACGGGAGAGGTCGGTGGCAGCGGACGGGGGAGGTCGGTGGCAGCGGACGGGGGAGGTCGGTGGCAGCGGACGGGAGAGGTCGGTGGCAGCGGACGGGTGGTCGGTGGCAGCGGACGGGTGGTCGGTGGCAGCGGACGGGTGGTCGGTGGCAGCGGACGGGAGAGGTCGGTGGCAGCGGACGGGTGGTCGGTGGCAGCGGACGGGTGGTCGGTGGCAGCGGACGGGTGGTCGGTGGCAGCGGACGGGAGAGGTGGGTGGCAGCGGACGGGAGGTCGGTGGCAGCGGACGGGAGGTCGGTGGCAGCGGACGGGTGGTCGGTGGCAGCGGACGGGTGGTCGGTGGCAGCGGACGGGTGGTCGGTGGCAGCGGACGGGTGGTCGGTGGCAGCGGACGGGAGAGGTGGGTGGAAGCGGACGGGAGGTCGGTGGCAGCGGACGGGTGGTCGGTGGCAGCGGACGGGAGAGGTGGGTGGCAGCGGACGGGAGAGGTCGGTGGCAGCGGACGGGAGGTCGGTGGCAGCGGACGGGAGAGGTCGGTGGCAGCGGACGGGGGAGGTCGGCGGCAGCGGACGGGGGAGGTCGGCGGCAGCGGACGGGGGAGGTCGGCGGCAGCGGACGGGGGAGGTCGGCGGCAGCGGACGGGGGAGGTCGGCGGCAGCGGACGGGGGAGGTCGGCGGCAGCGGACGGGTGGTCTGTGGCAGCGGACGGGAGAGGTCGGAGGCAGCGGACGGGAGAGGTCGGAGGCAGCGGACGGGAGAGGTCGGAGGCAGCGGACGGGAGAGGTCGGAGGCAGCGGACGGGAGAGGTCGGTGGCAGCGGACGGGAGAGGTCGGTGGCAGCGGACGGGAGAGGTCGGTGGCAGCGGACGGGAGAGGTCGGTGGCAGCGGACGGGAGAGGTCGGTGGCAGCGGACGGGGGAGGTCGGTGGCAGCGGACGGGGGAGGTCGGTGGCAGCGGACGGGAGAGGTCGGTGGCAGCGGACGGGAGGTCGGTGGCAGCGGACGGGGGTGGTCGGTGGCAGCGGACGGGTGGTCGGTGGCAGCGGACGGGAGAGGTCGGTGGCAGCGGACGGGGGAGGTCGGTGGCAGCGGACGGGAGGTCGGTGGCAGCGGACGGGAGGTCGGTGGCAGCGGACGGGTGGTCGGTGGCAGCGGACGGGTGGTCGGTGGCAGCGGACGGGTGGTCGGTGGCAGCGGACGGGAGAGGTGGGTGGAAGCGGACGGGAGGTCGGTGGCAGCGGACGGGTGGTCGGTGGCAGCGGACGGGAGAGGTGGGTGGCAGTGGACGGGAGGTCTCCAGAGTTGAGGTTGGTGAGACAGCAGCCCAATGGTCTGGAGTGGGCTCCGCTTCAGGGAGTAAGTAAGAGAAACTGTCTGAGAGTTGTGCTCTGGCCTCACCACACTGCAACGGTGTTCCCATGCCTGCGGGTTTGACGGTGAAGTGCGGGGAGAGTGGAGAGCAGTGCGTTCAGAGGGGGTAAGGTTCGAATAGGGCACAGGAGTGCTGAAGTCAAGGCAGTTGCTATCTCTTGGGCAATTAGATATAAAGAGTCCCAAAGCAGTGAGAAAACCAGAGTGGGGTGTCCAAGAGAAGGAAGTGGGACTGAGGGGGGGCACCGAGATGACGGGGGGGTGGGGGGAGAGAACCATTGACGTGCCATGGGGAATCCTCAACAAAGCAGTAGGCTCAGAAACGAAGATCGCGAAGTAGAGTTTGGCGTCACGGCAGACATGCGCACAGGGGGGTAAAGGGAAGCCTCTTGCTGACTGCAGAACGTTCCACCTCAGGGAGGGGAAGGTCAAAGGGGATGGTGAAGACACAGCAGGGATTAGAGCCAGGTTGGAAGGAGGGATGAGACCCTAATGAAGGGTCTCAGTCTGAAACATCGACTCTTTATTCCTTTCCATAGACACTGCCTGATCTGCAGAGTTCCTCCAGCGTATTGAGTGTTCATCCCTTCCTGAATGTAGTTCAGACTCTATTTTTTCTAGATGTTGTTTTAGTTACAAAACTGTCACCAGTACATCCTAAGTATGCAACAGAAACAAGCTAGCACAGAATTAGTTTTGCAACCCAGGTTAACTTGGTACGTACCAATGCAGTCTTGATTGTCGACATAGTGCACTTCGTTCACACCAAGCCCTTCTTTCTGATACAGCTCTTGTTCCTGCAAGTGAAACAGTCACATCCGTTTTACCTTCTCTGAAAACACCACTGTCTAGAACACACAAAATCTTTCATCCTCATATCACCAGTTCCATGGTGCGTCTCTAAATGAAATAAAAAATAAAATTAACAGGGGAATAGCTGACATGAAAATCGGAGTTCGCTTCTAGCATTGCTCATAAGTGAAAAACTTTCACTTTAATGTAGAAAACCTAATGCAGAGGAGCGGGGAGTAAGAGAGGGGTGCATGGAGGGTGAGGCAGGAGAGGAGGGGGAGAGAGAGCCTGAGGGGGAGGTGGGAGGGGAGGAAGGGGAAGGGAGAGAAAGGGTTGGGGATGTGGAGATAGAAGAGGAGGGGGGAGAGAGAGCCTGAGGGGGAGGTGGGAGGGGAGGAGAGAGAAAGGGTTGGGGATGTGGAGATAGAAGAGGAGGGGGGAGAGAGAGCCTGAGGGGGAGGTGGGAGGGGAGGAGAGAGAAAGGGTTGGGGATGTGGAGATAGAAGAGGAGGGGGGAGAGAGAGCCTGAGGGGGAGGTGGGAGGGGAGGAGAGAGAAAGGGTTGGGGATGTGGAGATAGAAGAGGAGGGGGGAGAGAGAGCCTGAGGGTGAGGTGGGAGGGGAGGAAGGGGAAGGGAGAGAAAGGGTTGGGGATGTGGAGATAGAAGAGGAGGGGGGAGAGAGAGCCTGAGGGGGAGGTGGGAGGGGAGGAGAGAGAAAGGGTTGGGGATGTGGAGATAGAAGAGGAGGGGGGATAGAGAGCCTGAGGGGGAGGTGGGAGGGGAGGAGGGAGAAAGGGTTGGGGATGTGGAGATAGAAGAGGAGGGGGGAGAGAGAGCCTGAGGGGGAGGTGGGAGGGGAGGAAAGAGAAAGGGTTGGGAATGTGGAGATAGAAGAGGAGGGGGGAGAGAGAGCCTGAGGGTGAGGTGGGAGGGGAGGAAGGGGAAGGGAGAGAAAGGGTTGGGGATGTGGAGATAGAAGAGGAGGGGGGAGAGAGAGCCTGAGGGGGAGGTGGGAGGGGAGGAGGGAGAAAGGGTTGGGGATGTGGAGATAGAAGAGGAGGAGGGAGAGAGAGCCTGAGGGGGAGGTGGGAGGGGAGGAGAGAGAAAGGGTTGGGGATGTGGAGATAGAAGAGGAGGGGGGAGAGAGAGCCTGAGGGGGAGGTGGGAGGGGAGGAGAGAGAAAGGGTTGGGGATGTGGAGATAGAAGAGGAGGGGGGAGAGAGAGCCTGAGGGGGAGGTGGGAGGGGAGGAGGGAGAAAGGGTTGGGGATGTGGAGATAGAAGAGGAGGAGGGAGAGAGAGCCTGAGGGGGAGGTGGGAGGGGAGGAAGGGGAGGGAAGGGTTGGGGATGTGGAGATAGAAGAGGAGGGGGGATAGAGAGCCTGAGGGGGAGGTGGGAGGGGAGGAAGGGGAAGAGAGAGAAAGGGTTGGGGATGTGGAGATAGAAGAGGAGGGGGGAGAGAGAGCCTGAGGGGGAGGTGGGAGGGGAGGAGGGAGAAAGGGTTGGGGATGTGGAGATAGAAGAGGAGGGGGGAGAGAGAGCCTGAGGGGGAGGAGGGAGGGGAAGGGAGAGAAAGGGTTGGGGATGTGGAGATAGAAGAGGAGGGGGGATAGAGAGCCTGAGGGGGAGGGGAGGAAGGGGAGGGAAGGGTTGGGGATGTGGAGATAGAAGAGGAGGGGGGAGAGAGAGCCTGAGGGTGAGGTGGGAGGGGAGGAAGGGGAAGGGAGAGAAAGGGTTGGGGATGTGGAGATAGAAGAGGAGGGGGAGAGAGAGCCTGAGGGGGAGGTGGGAGGGGAGGAGGGAGAAAGGGTTGGGGATGTGGAGATAGAAGAGGAGGAGGGAGAGAGAGCCTGAGGGGGAGGTGGGAGGGGAGGAAGGGGAAGGGAGAGAAAGGGTTGGGGATGTGGAGATAGAAGAGGGGGAGAGAGAGCCTGAGGGGGAGGTGGGAGGGGAGGAAGGGGAGGGAAGGGTTGGGGATGTGGAGATAGAAGAGGGGGAGAGAGAGCCTGAGGGGGAGGTGGGAGGGGAGGAGAGAGAAAGGGTTGGGGATGTGGAGATAGAAGAGGAGGGGGGAGAGAGAGCCTGAGGGGGAGGTGGGAGGGGAGGAAGGGGAGGGAAGGGTTGGGGATGTGGAGATAGAAGAGGAGGGGGGAGAGAGAGCCTGAGGGGGAGGTGGGAGGGGAGGAAGGGGAGGGAAGGGTTGGGGATGTGGAGATAGAAGAGGAGGGGGGAGAGAGAGCCTGAGGGGGAGGTGGGAGGGGAGGAAGGGGAGGGAAGGGTTGGGGATGTGGAGATAGAAGAGGAGGGGGGAGAGAGAGCCTGAGGGGGAGGTGGGAGGGGAGGAAGGGGAGGGAAGGGTTGGGGATGTGGAGATAGAAGAGGAGGGGGGAGAGAGAGCCTGAGGGGGAGGTGGGAGGGGAGGAGAGAGAAAGGGTTGGGGATGTGGAGAAAGAAGAGGAGGGGGGAGAGAGAGCCTGAGGGTGAGGTGGGAGGGGAGGAAGGGGAAGGGGAAGGAAGGGTTGGGGATGTGGAGATAGAAGAGGGGGAGAGAGAGGCTGAGGGGGAGGTGGGAGGGGAGGAAGGGGAGGGAAGGGTTGGGGATGTGGAGATAGAGGAGGAGGGGGGAGAGAGAGCCTGAGGGGGAGGTGGGAGGGGAGGAAGGGGAAGGGAGAGAAAGGGTTGGGGATGTGGAGATAGAAGAGGAGGGGGGAGAGAGAGCCTGAGGGGGAGGTGGGAGGGGAGGAGAGAGAAAGGGTTGGGGATGTGGAGATAGAAGAGGAGGGGGGAGAGAGAGCCTGAGGGTGAGGTGGGAGGGGAGGAGAGAGAAAGGGTTGGGGATGTGGAGATAGAAGAGGAGGGGGGAGAGAGAGCCTGAGGGTGAGGTGGGAGGGGAGGAAGGGGAAGGGAGAGAAAGGGTTGGGGATGTGGAGATAGAAGAGGAGGGGGGAGAGAGAGCCTGAGGGGGAGGTGGGAGGGGAGGAAGGGGAGGGAAGGGTTGGGGATGTGGAGATAGAAGAGGAGGGGGGAGAGAGAGCCTGAGGGGGAGGTGGGAGGGGAGGAAGGGGAAGGGAGAGAAAGGGTTGGGGATGTGGAGATAGAAGAGGAGGGGGGAGAGAGAGCCTGAGGGGGAGGTGGGAGGGGAGGAGAGAGAAAGGGTTGGGGATGTGGAGATAGAAGAGGAGGGGGGGAGAGAGAGCCTGAGGGTGAGGTGGGAGGGGAGGAAGGGGAAGGGGAAGGAAGGGTTGGGGATGTGGAGATAGAAGAGGGGGAGAGAGAGGCTGAGGGGGAGGTGGGAGGGGAGGAAGGGGAGGGAAGGGTTGGGGATGTGGAGATAGAGGAGGAGGGGGGAGAGAGAGCCTGAGGGGGAGGTGGGAGGGGAGGAAGGGGAAGGGAGAGAAAGGGTTGGGGATGTGGAGATAGAAGAGGAGGGGGGAGAGAGAGCCTGAGGGTGAGGTGGGAGGGGAGGAGAGAGAAAGGGTTGGGGATGTGGAGATAGAAGAGGAGGGGGGAGAGAGAGCCTGAGGGTGAGGTGGGAGGGGAGGAAGGGGAAGGGAGAGAAAGGGTTGGGGATGTGGAGATAGAAGAGGAGGGGGGAGAGAGAGCCTGAGGGTGAGGTGGGAGGGGAGGAAAGAGAAAGGGTTGGGGATGTGGAGATAGAAGAGGAGGGGGGAGAGAGAGCCTGAGGGGGAGGTGGGAGGGGAGGAGGGAGAAAGGGTTGGGGATGTGGAGATAGAAGAGGAGGGGGGAGAGAGAGCCTGAGGGGGAGGTGGGAGGGGAGGAAGGGGAAGGGAGAGAAAGGGTTGGGGATGTGGAGATAGAAGAGGGGGAGAGAGAGCCTGAGGGGGAGGTGGGAGGGGAGGAAGGGGAGGGAAGGGTTGGGGATGTGGAGATAGAAGAGGAGGGGGGAGAGAGAGCCTGAGGGGGAGGTGGGAGGGGAGGAAGGGGAAGGGAGAGAAAGGGTTGGGGATGTGGAGATAGAAGAGGGGGAGAGAGAGCCTGAGGGGGAGGTGGGAGGGGAGGAAGGGGAGGGAAGGGTTGGGGATGTGGAGATAGAAGAGGGGGAGAGAGAGCCTGAGGGGGAGGTGGGAGGGGAGGAGAGAGAAAGGGTTGGGGATGTGGAGATAGAAGAGGAGGGGGGAGAGAGAGCCTGAGGGGGAGGTGGGAGGGGAGGAAGGGGAGGGAAGGGTTGGGGATGTGGAGATAGAAGAGGAGGGGGGAGAGAGAGCCTGAGGGGGAGGTGGGAGGGGAGGAAGGGGAGGGAAGGGTTGGGGATGTGGAGATAGAAGAGGAGGGGGGAGAGAGAGCCTGAGGGGGAGGTGGGAGGGGAGGAAGGGGAGGGAAGGGTTGGGGATGTGGAGATAGAAGAGGAGGGGGGAGAGAGAGCCTGAGGGGGAGGTGGGAGGGGAGGAAGGGGAGGGAAGGGTTGGGGATGTGGAGATAGAAGAGGAGGGGGGAGAGAGAGCCTGAGGGGGAGGTGGGAGGGGAGGAGAGAGAAAGGGTTGGGGATGTGGAGAAAGAAGAGGAGGGGGGAGAGAGAGCCTGAGGGTGAGGTGGGAGGGGAGGAAGGGGAAGGGGAAGGATGGGTTGGGGATGTGGAGATAGAAGAGGAGGGGGGAGAGAGAGCCTGAGGGGGAGGTGGGAGGGGAGGAAGGGGAAGGGAGAGAAAGGGTTGGGGATGTGGAGATAGAAGAGGAGGGGGGAGAGAGAGCCTGAGGGGGAGGTGGGAGGGGAGGAGAGAGAAAGGGTTGGGGATGTGGAGATAGAAGAGGAGGGGGGAGAGAGAGCCTGAGGGGGAGGTGGGAGGGGAGGAAGGGGAAGGGAGAGAAAGGGTTGGGAATGTGGAGATAGAAGAGGAGCGGGGAGAGAGAGCCTGAGGGGGAGGTGGAAGGGAGAGAAAGGGTTGGGGATGTGGAGATAGAAGAGGAGGGGGGAGAGAGAGCCTGAGGGGGAGGCGGAGGGAAGGTGGGAGTTGGGTGGGAGACGGGGGAGTTGTGAGTATAACGTGAATATCGAATTGTTCATCCCCACCCCTCTCCAGCTCAATGCCAGCAGCTGAGGAGGTTCTGAGATGAGAGTCTGGATGGATCACTATTGCTGACATAGCTACCCGGCCCAACAGGCATCATCTTCCCACCAGCTGCAACAGACAGAGCCTCAACGAGGAGGCTCATGACCGCCATTGGGGAGGAGGTAGAGGAGCCTGAAGACCGGATGGATTGTTGGACAGCATGGACATTGCTGACAGAGCAACCTGACCCAACACCGTCTTCAACATGGAGGAGCCATCCGTCACTACTGACCCGCTCCTTCCAGGACGACCGCTTCCCATGACTACCATTGGGAAGGAGGTACGGGAGCCTAAAGATCCTCATTCAGCAATTCAAGAACAACTTTTTCCCTCTGCAGCATCAGATTCCGAGTGTCCGTCAGCATTACCTCATTATTCTTTACTTTGCACGTTTTGTTTAATCGCTAATTTAAAGTAATTTTATGTTTACGCTGCACCATACCAGAGTCCATTGATTTTTGAAAGATCATCACTAATGCCTCCAGAATCTCTAGCAACATCTCTTTCAGAATCCTAGGGTGCAGTTCGTCTGGTCCGGATGACTTATGCACCCTCAGGTCTTTCAGCTTTTTGAGCACCTTCTCTCCTGTAATAGTAACTGCACTCACTTCTCTTCCTTCACACACCACAACATCTGGTACACTGCTAGTGTCTTCCACAGTGAAGACTGACGCAAAATACTCATTTAGTTCATGTCATCTCCTTGTCCCCCATTAATATTCTCCTGCCTCATTTTCTAGCGGTCCTATCCACTCGCATCTCTTTTACATTTTACATGCTTGAGAAAGCTTTTACTATCCACTCTGAGATAGTTTGCTAACCTGCTTTCATATTTTCCCTCCTAATGATTCTTTTAGTTGCTCTCTGTAGAGTTTTAAAAGCTTCCCAATCCTTTGTCTTCCCACTAATTTTTGCTTTGTTGTATGCCCTCTCTTTTGTGTTTACATAGTTTTAACTTCCCATGTCAGCACAGTTATACTATTTTGCCAGTTGAGTATTTGTGTATGGAATACATCTATCCTGTACCTTCCTCATTTTCCCCAGAAACTCACGCCATTGCTGCTCTGCTGTCATCCCTGGTTGCATCTCCTTCCAATTTACTTTGGCCAGCTCCTCTCTCATACCGCTGTAATTTCCCTTACTCCACTGAAAGACTGCTACATCAGACTTTACTTTCTCCCTATCGAGTTTCAAGCTAAACTCAAACATATTGTGATCAGTACCTCCTAAGGATTCTATTACCTTAAGCTCCTTAATCTCCTCTGGTTCATTACGTAACACCCAATCCAGTATAGCTGATCCCCAAGTAGGTTCCACGACAAACTGCTCTAAAAAGCCTTCTCGTAGGCATTCATCAAATTCACCCGCTTGAGATCCATTTGTAAGACACTATAACACCTTCTTAACCACCCTATCAACTTGTGCAGCAGCTCTGAGGGATCAATGGCCTTGGGCCTCAAGATCCCTCTGTCCCTCCCACTTCTATGAAGCTTGTCATTAACCCTGCAACCTACCATCAAGTTTGACCTTCCAAAGTGTATCGTTTCACACTTCTCTGGATTAACTCTATCCGTCATCTCTCAACCCATTTCTGCATCCCATCCATGTCCCATTACAATCTACGACAGCCTTCTACACTGTCCACAACTCCACCAAACTTCATCTCACCTGCAAACTTACTAACCCACTTACTCATCTAAGTTATTAATAAAACTCAGGGGTCCCATTTGTCACCAAGCATCACTCAAAAACAATAAACTATATATTCTTCATCGCTGTGGAGTGTATCTGACGTTATCAAAGGATGACCAGCAGTTCCCAGCAGTGATGTAATGTCATTATCTGAGTAAATTGGATTTTATGCCCTCTAGAATAGTCATTAGCAGTGCTGCCAACCAATTTGTGCAAATCATCCAACCCGACACAACCAACAGGAAAGATAAATGTCGAATACTCCATCACAAAAAACATGACAGCCTTCAAGAACTTTGATCAATCACATCAATACAAAATTATCAAACATCCACAGCTTTAGCTGCACGAATAAACGCGCTGATTTTGGCAATCAGCCACACGTCCTGCGTGCAGTCCTGAAGTATAAATGGTTACTCTTCACTGTCACATCACTGCACACCTCTCTGCCATCACCTCTCTGCCATCACCACTCGCTTGTGGAAAGTCATCCTGTGGCTGTGCAGTCTGACTCAACGGTCAACTTTATTTACCTTACACATTTACGTTTTAGAAATTTGTCTATGGCACATTAGTCAGGGTGTTATATGCAACAAAAAAAAAATTCAACAATTATAAAGAGTGAAGAATTATATTTAAATTTAAAATAAATGAATAAAGTTATACATTAAATGATGGATTTGCATTAAAATCTGCATAAGTGAATAAATAACACATGCATTCTCCATGTAAGCAGAATTATTAAAAAAACGGTTTAAAGTGTTTACAGTGAGCACAGTAAAGGGGGAGGGGCTAACTAGAGCACTTGATCTCAAATCAAATCGAGTTTAATTATCATTCAAACCATAGATACAACTGAATGAGACAGTGTTCCTCTGGGGCCAAGGTGCAAAACATTCAAAATAGCAAGCAAACATCAAAAAGAAAGCGAGTAACATAATAAAAATATCAAGCACAGAAGCACATGCATTTGAGAAAAATATACGTAGTCCATGACCCTGAGAGACAATGCAGGCGCATGCATTCCAGCCTGTCATTCCACCGCTTGAACACAAGAGGGCAGCCCCAACGGGCGAGGCCAAGTCCCAGCCGAGCTCACCCATGCTGCAGCGCTTCCACATCTCTCACCTGGCCTGCAGCAGCAGGCAAGCCTGAGGCTTGAGGCCTAGTTCCCACTGCACAGCTCCCATGTTGACTATCCCACCGCCAGACAGGGGTAACAGGCCTTGGGCAACTTACATTATCACTGTCCAACAGAGTCGTACAATCGCAAGTGAAAATGTCCGAGACAACCCCCCACGGTTTTGCTGCACCATCTCCGATGCTTCCAAGCAGCAGGCAGCAGGTCAGCCCCTCAGTACACAAACTGGCCCCTACAACACCCCGGCCGGCTCCACCCTCAGTCCAGCAGCTCGCTGACCGACTAGCCCTGCGGTACCTGATGTTCTTAGAGTAGAATTGTCTTTGGATTGTAAAAATCTAATTTTTCAAAGAGAAAATAAACACCTTTTGGTTGCCCCCCCCTCCCCCCCCCCCCCCCCGAGAAGCCGCTGTATTCGTACGTGCCACTGTCTTTGTAAACTGAACGGCTCGAGCAGTTCTGATGGACTGCCTGGGGGATGAAAAACTGAAGACGTGGTGATGGTTTTGGCTTGATAGAGCTAAAGAGGCTTTCTCAATGTTTCCTTTAAACAAAATAAACAAAAGGGGGAAAAAATAAGGGCAAAGCTGAGAAATGAGCCTCTGACCACGACAGTTCCCACTTCAGATGCAAGTGCTGACATTAATCGCTTTATTCCCTTCCATACAAAGGCAAGTGGCCCATCACTTACACCACTTACACCATGGACAGACAGACAAGGTGGTGGTCAGCAGAGGAACAGAAAGATAGTTAAAAGACCAAAAAGAGAGAGGACATTGAGAACAAGGAGCAGCAGGCTCAGTGAACTCCATCACCATTACATCTTGGGAAGTCAGCAAGTAACACGTGCACATATGCTGTAACACATCACCAGCTACAAATCGCTTCCGAAACAGGGCGCCCTCCAGTTCACTGAGATCAACAGCTGCCCTCATCATTTACCCCATAAAACATTTCATCAGCGCCACCACACTGCTGTACTCCAGCTATGGCTATGCTAACAGTTAGCATTAATGAATCTGCATCAGACTGCGTTGAGCTCCATTAACAGTTCTAACACCACAACCTGAAAATGATGTGAAATGTCAGGCGTCGCACAGCTCCATTGTCTGAATATAATTTGTCCAACTTGCCAACGACTACAAACAAGAGGAAGTCTGCAGATGTTGGAAGTCCGAGCAACAGACACAAAATGCTGGAGGAGCTCAGCAGGCCAGGCAGCGTCTGTGGACAGTCGGTGTTTCGGGCCGAGACCCTTCGGCAGGACTGGAGGAAAAAAAACTGAGGAGTAGATCTGAAAGGTGGGTTTGAAATCTGCAGAGTTTCTGAAAAGGGATTTCACCCACCTGCACCCCCTCCCACCGTAAATGATTAAACAGCAAACCTGAGGCAGAACCCCCCCCCCCCCAAGAGCGAAATAAGAGACCGACTGGTTTCCCTGGTAATACTGAACCCCTGTCCTTTACCACGCTGAATCTAGTCTAGGTTTAAACACAAGAGCGGGTTTTACCTCTTTGAGAATCCTTTCGTTGAAGAACTGCTGCAGCTTCTCATTGCAATAGTTAATGCAGAACTGTTCAAAACTATTGTGCTCAAAGTACTCTGTTGAAACACAAACCAAAAGAGGTCAGAAGTACAACCAGAGAGGTGCCCATGAACAATAAAGGGCTTCCCACAATCTCAAGAGTCTGCAGCCGTACCCGCGACTTTTGTCAAATGAAGCGGGCAAGACAGCTCCCTTTTGCACTTTCCAGCTGCAGGGAGGTCTTCTGTGTCCCTGTCCCATTCCCACACAAGCATGCGTCAATGTGAATTTATCTGTCTAACTGACTCTGGCTTTCTAGTCTGGAAACCACAAGACTTGTCAAAAGGTTTGACAAAAATAGCCAAACCAATTGCATAATGGTGGCAAACGCACTGGTTTCCACTGCAGTGGGCGAGTTAGCTTCTTAAAGCAGCTGGACACATTACAAATGCTGTGAAACACAAAATAAATTTTCAAAAAACTCTGAACCTTTTGCAGAGAAGGTGAGTTTCATCAGGAATACTTCCGCTTCCCCCTCCTCGTAATCCTGCCTTTCGTCATACCTCCGGAGCCCACGTCACTCTCCTCACGACCAATGTGGCATCTCTCCCCCTGGTGGCAGCAGCACCTTATCAAAATTCCTCTTTACTACTCTCTTCCTTCCTGCCCCAGACTTTCTCTCTCTCCCTCAGGGTCAGGTGCTAATTGAAATGATGTTGCCATGGTTTCGTAAAAGATCATCTCCAAATCAGAACTTTGATGCTCAATTACCTAGCATGCTTTCATCTTCATTATTAATTTCTTTAATTAATAAAACCACTGGAGGAGAGCTCAGGCCGGCTCCATTTCCAGTCGCTGCTACAAATTAAACCCCCAGTTCCCAGCTTACAGAGACGCAACGTGTGTGAGGGGCGAGTAGGTGAATTAGAGACAGGAAGGGTGAGGGGATGGGGCAGAAAAAACTGGATGATACACAGATCCATAAGCAGCAGTGATCCTCCATCCCAGACACTGCTGCAGCTCACTCCCTCCAGCCCAACTGAACAGGGTCTGGGAGAAAGGTGATAACAGGAAGGACAGAGGTGGGGGGGAGGGGCTGGGGCAGTGGCGGCCGAGGGGGGGGTATGAATGAATAGTGCACAGGTTGTGAGAGGGAAGTGAGAGAGCAAGAGTGGGCAGAAATTCTGGGCAGTGAAATTGTGAGGGGGGCTGTGTAAATGATGCTTTATCCGTGAGCTGTGAATAATTACCCACAGCTAAAACCCATAATGTGGAACTACATCTATTAACCACATACCTGAACTTTCAAGCAAACGGCCTTTTGTTATACCTGTTCTGAACACTGTGTTCAGTGGCACTTTGGCGATTTTTGCATTGAATTATGAACCTTAATAATTCATAATTATAATTTATGAAGCAATTTATTACTTAACGTGGATGCCTGGTTCTATACTCACAGAATCCCAGCAGGCTAATCGTTCATCTTAAAATTCCAATCTCAGATGATGGGAATCCAATTTTACAAACACTGACATTTCCCAGACCTGCTTCCTTGGTGTCCTAATTGGATAGATTAACTCTATTCCTCCAACAACCCAAGGTTATTTTGAGCACTGAATTCCCATTCCACTTAGTTCAAAACAAATTAAGAAATAATTTAAAATTAATTACATTAAAGATATTATCAGCAGACTGCACTGTGGTCAAACAAACCATGAAGATACAGAACAAAAGATAATTAAAAAAAACATTTAGAATTTGTTTTACCTAAGAGATACAGCACAGTTACAGACCCTTTCGACCCAATGAGCCTACGCAACCCAGTTATAGCTGTGTGAGCACTTAACCTGCTTGGGAATGTGGGAAGAACCTAGAGTGCCCAGAGGACAGCCATGGGGTTACGGGGAGAAGGTACAAACTCCTTTCAGACGGCGGTGGCAAGCAAACCCGAGTCTGCGGTGCTGTAAAGTGATCTGCGCTCCCGCGCTCCCGCGCTGTCCAGAAAGATTAGCTTTACTTCTCGCGGGAGCACTGAAACGTGCAACGCAACGTGCCGCCCGCGTCGACGACCGACACGGTCCGAGGCAGCCGGCGGGTGGTCGCCACGCTCCCGCCGTCAGCCTAGCGTTCCCAGAGCTAACAAAACCCGAACCTGCCCATCTCTGGGGCGCGACGAGAAGCTGGGACACCTGCAGGAAACCAACACGGGCATGGCTGGAGGAATGAAAACTCACCAAAGCCGGCAATGTCCAGGACTCCGATGAAGAAATTGGAGGTCTCAAATGGAAAGCACTGATTGACCCGCTTCACAACGTGGTCGAACAGATGGCTGTAAACAGCTTTGGCCAAAGCATCCCGAGCGTTGTTTGCCTGTTCCACTTTTAAAGGTACCCTAAAAAAACAGCAGAGCAGGCTTTCATTCACAAACAATCAAACATCTTTCGGTTCTGTTACATGACCACTGATGTCAAAACCAGCCTGCCTGACCATAAGTCTTAAAATGCTTCTGCCTTCCAGAAGGGTTCACAGACATACCACACTGATCAAGGGGCCAAAGCTGATTGGCTGACCTATGATGGAAAAGCCTCTTTCTTTGGCCATTTTCTCCATTTGGTTTCTGAAACCATCCATCGCAATTCCTCCCCATTTCCCAACTCTAACATCACCCCCTCCCCGCTCTACCTCAGCTGTCCCCTTATTGATCAGTCTCCCAAACCTGCAGCCCAGCACAAGTCAGATCCCAATCAGCAACACCACAGATTTCAGGCCAGACTGCACTTGGAGGATTCAGAGCAAATTTGGGCCACGCGTCTAAGAAGGGGTGTGCTGGCATTGGGAAGGGCCCAGAGGAGGGAAAGAAAGAGTTAACCTAGGAAGAGCTCGGGGCCGGTACGCGCTGGAGTTTAAAAGAATGGGGTGGGGGGGCGGGGGAAATCTCAATGAAATGTATCAGATATTGATGGGTCAAGAGAAAATGGGCGTGGAGAGGGTTTTTCCCAGTAGTGGGAAAGTCGAGGACCAGAGGGCACAGCCTCAGAATAGAGGGATCCGTATTTAAAACAGAGATGAGGAGGAATTTCTTTAGCCAGAGGGTGGTGAATCTGTTGAATTCATTGCCAAGGATGCTGTAGAGGCCAAGTCATTGGATATATTTAAACTGCAGGTTGACAGATTATTGATTAGATAGATACTTTATTGATGCCAAAGGAAATTTCAGCGTCACAGTAGCATTACAAGTGCACAGATATACAAATATTAGTCAGTGTCAAGGTTTATAGGGAGAAGGTAGAAGAATGGGCTTGAGGGGGATAATAAGTCAGCCATGATGGAATGGTGGAGCAGATTCGATGGGCTGAATGGCCTAATTCTGCTCCTATGTCTTATGGTCTTTATGTATTGAATTTTACTTTCAAGGGCTATGTGATTTCATAACTCTGTACAAGAACAAGGCGAAGTGGAATTTATCCAGAACATGCAGAAAGAAAGAAAGCCACACTTCAACCAGACACTGCCCTCAACAATAATCCCAAGTTAATACATTCTGCAAAAGTATTGCACTGTTAATTGGTAAAAGAAAAAAGAGGTTTAATCATCTCATCAATATACCTTTCCACTTCACCACAGCATCAGACCGCCAAGTGCTGTCACTGTCCGTGACCAAATTATTCTTTCGATGAAGAATGCCTAATTTGAAAACTCAGAGCTCAATATTTGCTACAGAGAATTATGACTAACGTTCACAAGGCTGCATTTTGTAACATAATATTCAACACTCCACTTTAAAATTTCATTTGAACAATGAGTCCTAATAACACGGCATGACTGGAGCTGTCATAGAAACGGATTATTAGCAGAAATACTCCTGGGTGTCAGCTGCTATCAACCAGGTAATTCAACAGAGCCCCCTGCACCCTCAAGTTCACCATCTCCTAATCGAGCACACGTCAGTTACAATACCAGATACCAAAAACAAGAGGAAAGAACAGACCATCACGGTAATTGTGGCTTTTCAAACACGAGTTCTGATGTTGAGTCATTCTCATCAAAGTCTGAGGACAGTTGAAAATGATCACCCAGTTCTCCATCCAGCTCACGGTGCAGCAACACCTTGGTCAGCTCGAGGCTTCGGCTGTGCCTCAGTAGAAGGTTTTCCCTCACTACTGATGCCTTAGGTAACCAACAAGTCCCATATTCATAGACATTCTGAAGTCAATTTTGTCCGCAAATCAGAAAATACACAAATCACACGACATGGCAGCCACACTTTTCTAATGAACGCTATCGAAGTGTCACAAGATTGCAAAGAAAGAACACAGACCATTACAGTACAGGTCCTTCAGCCCCCGATGTACTGCTGACCCACCAACCTACTCCAAGATCAATCACACCCTTCCTTCCTGCATAGCTGCCCATTCTATTTTTTAAAAATCTATCCACTTGATCTATGCCTCTTATCACTTAGTACACCTCTCACCCTCCTTCACTCCAACTCCTTGCTCAACCTATCCTCACAAGACATTGTCTCTAGTCCACACAGCGTCCTGGTAAATCTCATCTGCACATCCTTCTGAAAAGGAGACGAACAGAACTGAGCACAATATTCCAAATGTGGTCTAACGGTGTTTAATGGAGCAGCAACTCTACCTCACGGCTATTTTGAGTAACAATGGCGAAAGAACAACTACCAAAAGTGGATGGGAGGATGAAACCGTTCCTTCCATTCACAGGAGCAAGCATGGATATGTTGGACTTTGAATTTGATATTATGGGAACCCATTTGTATGTTTGGATGTCAGTAATCTAGGTGGAACCTTTCTTTATATCCTTATTAGGCGTTATACAATATTATAATGAACTTTCCTGCAAACCACTAAGCTTTAAAGATCGCAGGGTGATGATGAGGAACTTGACAAACGTGACCTGGTGAATGGTCAGGATTCAGAATATAGTTTTGCAGAGGAAGTGCATTGCAGGCAGACAGCAATGGCGATCGTCAGGCTAAGAGCCCATCTCATCGCACTAAGGAATTGTTCAATTTTTTTTTCACGGCAGAATGGAAGATGTCATCAAGCCAGATGGTAGGTATTTGCCACCTTTTCTATCTGCTGTCCAGTGGAAGGGGTGGGGGGGGGGGAGAAGAAGTGAAGGGAGAACGTACTTGGAGATATGATGTGGCGGCCATTACAGAGACTTGGATGGTTCAGGGACAGGAAAGGTTACTTCGATTGCCGGGTTTTAGATGTTTCAGAAAGGACAGGGAGGGAGGCAAAAGAGGTGGGGGTGTGGCACTGTTGATCAGAGATAGTGTCACAGCTGCAGAAAAGGTGGACACCATGGAGGCATTGTCTACGGAGTCTCTGTGGGTGGAGGTTAGGAACAGGAAGGGGTCAATAACTTTACTGTGTTTTTTTTATAGGCCGCCCAATAGTAACAGGGATATCGAGGAGCAGATAGTGAAACAGATCCTGGAAAGGTGTAATAATAACAGAGTTGTCGTGATGGGAGACTTTAATTTCCCAAATATCGATTGGCAACTCCCTAGAGTGAAGGGTTTAGATGGGGTGGAGTTTGTTAGGCGTGTTCAGGAAGGTTTCTTGACACAATATGTAGATACGCCTACAAGAGGAGAGGCTGTACTTGATCTGGTATTGGGAAATGAACCTGGTCAGGTGTCAGTTCTCTCAGTAGGACAGCATTTTGGAGATAGTGATCATAATTCTATCTCCTTTACAATAGTATTGGAGAGAGATGGGAACAGACAAGTTAGAAAAGCATTTAATTAGAGTAAGGGGAATTATGAGGCTATCAGGCAGGAAATTGGAGGCTTAATTTGGAAACACATGTTCTCAGGGAAAAGTATGGAAGAAATATGGCAAATATTCAGGGGGTATTTGTGTGGAGTTCTGTACAGGCACGTTCCAATGAGACAGGGAAGTTATGGTAGGGTACAGGAACTGTGATGTTCAAAGGCTGTAATAGATCTAGTCAAGAAGAAAAGAAAAGCTTACAAAAGGTTCAGAGAGCTAGGTAATGTTAGAGATCTAGAAGATTGTAAGGCTACTAGGAAGGAGCTTAAGAAGGAAATTAGGAGAGCCAGAAGGGGCCATGAGAAGGCCTTGGCAGGCAGGATTAAGGAAAACCCCAAAGCATTCGACAAGTATGTGAAGAACAAGAGGATAAGGTGTGAAAGTATAGGACCTGTCAAGTGTGACAGTGGGAAAGTGTGTATGGAACCGGAGATTATATGGAGGAATTTAAGGTGGGTGGTTATATGGGAGGCAGGGTGTAAGGGTTGGCACAATATTGTGGGCCAAAGGGCCTGTACTGTGCTGTACTATTCTATGTTCCAAATAGCAGAGGTACTTAATGAAAACTTTACTTCAGTATTCACTATGTAAAAGGACCTTAGTGATTGTAGCGATGACTTGCAGCAGACTGAAAAACTTGAGCATGCAGATATTAAGAAAGAGGATGTGCTGGAGCTTTTGCAAAGCATCAAGTTGGATAATTCGCTGGGACTGGATGGGATGTACCCCAGGCTACTGTGGGAGGCGAGGGCGGAGATTGCTGAGCCTCTGGTGATGATCTTTGCATCATCAATGGGGAGGAGAGAGGTTCCAGAGGATTGGAGGGTTGCGGATGTTGTTCCCTTATTCAAGAAAGGAGTAGAGATAGCCCAGGAAATTATAGACCAGTGAGTCTTACTTCAGTGGTTGGTAAGTTGATGGAGAAGATCCTGAGACACAGGATTTATCAACATTTGGAGAGGTATAATATGATTAGGAATATTCAGCATGGCTTTGTCAAGGGTAGGTTATGCCTTACGAACCTGATTGAATTTTTGAGGATGTGACTAAACACATTGATGAAGGAAGAGCAGTAGATGTAGTGTATATGGATTTCAGCAAGGCATTTGATAAGGTACCCCATGCAAGACATATTGAGAAAGTAAGGAGACATGGGATCCAAGGGGAAATTGCTTCGTGGATCCAGAACTGGCTTGCCCACAGAGGGCAAAGAGTGGTTGTAGACGGGTCATATTCTGCATGGAGGTCAGTGAACAGTGGAGTGCCTCAGGGATCTGTTCTGGGACCCTTACTCTTTGTGATTTTTATAAATGACCTGGATGAGGAAGTGGAGGGATGGGTTAGTAAGTCTGCTGATGACACAAAGGTTGGTGTTGTGGATAGTGTGGAAGGCTGTCAGAGGTTACAGTGGGACATCGATAGGATGCAAAACCGGGCTGAGAAGTGGCAGATGGAGTTCAACCCAGATAAGTGTGAAGTGGTTCATTTTGGTAGGTCAAATATGATGGCAGAATATAGTATTAATGGTAAGACTCTTGGCAGTGTGGAGGATCAGAGGGATCTTGGGGTCCGAGTCCATAAGACGCTCAAAGCAGCTGTGCAGGTTGATTCTGTGGATAAGGTGGTATATGGTGTATTGGCCTTCATCAATCGTGGGATTGAGTTTAGGAGCTGAGAGGTAATGTTGCAGCTATATAGGACCCTGGTCAGACCCCACTTGGAGTACTGTGCTCAGTTCTGGTCGCCTCACTACAGGAAGGACGTGGAAACCATAGAAAGGGTGCAGAGGAGATTTACAAGGATGTTGCCTGGATTGGGGAGCATGCCTTATGAGAATAGGTTGAGTGAACTCGGCCTTTTCTCCTTGGAGCGACGGAGGATGAGGGGTGACCTTATAGAGGTGTACAAGATGATGAGAGGCATTGATTATGTGGATAGTCAGAGGCTTTTTCCCCAGGGCTGAAATGGTTGCCACAAGAGGACGCAGGAAGTGGTTGGAAGTAGGTACAGAGGAGATGTCAGGGGTAAGTTTTTTACTCAGAGAGTGGTGAGTGCGTGGAATGGGCTGCCGGCAACGGTGGTGGAGGCGGATATGATAGGGTCTTTTAAGAGACTTTTGGATAGGGTACATGGAGCTTAGTAAAATAGAGGGCTATGGGTAAGCCTAGTAATTTCTAAGGTAGTAAGGACATGTTCGGCACATCTTTGTGGGTTGAAGGGCCTGTATTGTGCTGTAGGCTTTCTATGTTTCTAACGTCCTGATGTGGGTGGGGACTTTGATTGTGCTGACCACTTTACCAAGGCAAAGGGAAGTGTACAGAGACCATGGAGAGGAGACTGGTTTTCATGACGAGTTGAAGTCTGCCGTTTCTTGCCTTCATGGGCAGATGACGTACCAAGCTGTGATATGTCTGGATAGGATGCTTCCCATGGTGCTTTGTTAAAATTTGATGAGGGTCAAAGGGGACACGTGAAATTTCTTCAGCTTCCTGAGGAAATCGAGACATTGATGTGCTTTGTTGGCCATGGAGACTATGTGGTTGGTCAAGGGCAGGGTATTGATGATATTCTGTAGCTGATTGTCAGAATTACACTGTTTAACGTCTCTTAATACAGAAATTCAATACAGATGGTGTCTTTACTGACAGGTATTCAGATCACTTTTCCCAAGAGATGGCCTCTTTTGGAGAAAGAAAATTAATAGAAATGTTTAATCTGGGAAGACAGCATCCTTGAGGTGCACTGGGAACTATGCCATAACTGATACTAAATCTTCAAAAAGCAGATCTTCATTTGCTTTTAAATTATGCCAGAATACAATTGAGAGATAGAGAACAAACACTAAACAGGTTAAAGGAACAATGCCCAGCTAACCTTTAAACTTCAGCCCCAGTTTTCCACATTTATATAGCACCTTTAATGTAACGGAAGTCCCAAGATGCTTCAGGACCTATCTCGGACAATGGCTTGGAATAACTAGAATCTTAGAAGGAGAAGCAGTTAGGAATAGTTTGGCATGGCGGGGTGGGGGAGAACTGTCTGGTAAATCTAATGTTTGGGAATTTGATGGCTCTGGGCCTGTACTCGCTGGAGTTTACTGGAATTAGGGGTATGGGCATCTCATTGAAAGCTATCAAATATTCAAAGGTCTTGATAGAGTGGGTGTGGAGAGGATGTTTCCTGTAATGGGGGAGCCTAGGACCAGAGGGCACAGATAGAGTGGGTGTGGAGAGGATGTTTCCTGTGGGGAGGGAGAGTCTAGGACCAGAGGGCACAGATAGAGTGGATGTGGAGAGGATGTTTCCTGTGGGGAGGGAGAGTCTAGGACCAGAGGGCACAGATAGAGTGGATGTGGAGAGGATGTTTCCTGTAATGGGAGAGTCTAGGACCAGAGGGCACAGATAGAGTGGATGTGGAGAGGATGTTTCCTGTAATGGGGGAGCCTAGGACCAGAAGAGACAGCCTCAGAATAGAAGGTGCCCCTTTAGAACAGGAGCGGAGGAACTTCTTTAGCCAGAGGACGGTGAATCTGTGGAATTCATTGCCACAGATGGCTGTAGAGGCCAAGTCATTGGGTATGTTTATAGCGGAGGTTGATAAGTTCTTGATGAGTAAGGGCGTCAAAGGTTACAGGGAGAAGGCAAGAGGATGGAGTCGAGAGGGATACTAAATCTGCCATGATGGAACAGCAGAGCAGATTCGATGGGTCAAACAGCCTAATTTTGCTCCTATGTCTAATGGTCATAATCTGATCAACCATGCCCCCTGCCCCATCCCATCACTGCACTGTGAACACTTTCAAGCCACATCTTAGAATCTATTTATATTGTAAACACATGCTGGCACATATGTTCATTTTATTCCATATACATCCTTTAACCTGTAACTTTATTAGTTTTTTTTATATATACACACACAAAATTATTTTATAAATGCAATTCTTTATAATTTAAAATTGCTGAATGTTGTTTTTTTTTGTTGAACGCAGTCGTGGCCTGACCAAATTCCTCACACGTGTAAATGTACATGGCGAATAAAGTTAAAGGCGCTAATTGGTCTATGGAAATCCAGCTCTCAACTCGGACATTTTGAGGCAGCAATGGAGCAAACTGTTCCAAACAGAAACATGGCAGATCCCCAAGAGGAGCTGCGGAAAACAAAATTACTAACGATAGGGGAGCCCAAGCAGGCAATCCGGAAAGGCACAGTTTCCCTGGATCAATGTTGGTATGCTGGTTGTCAAAGAACATTAAAGAGAGACAAACTTTAATATATCTGTCATGGATGCATGAATCTACAAACCCCATTTCCAGAAAAGTTGGGATATCTTCCAAAATGCAATAAAAACAAAAATCTGTGATATGTTAATTCATGTGAACCCTTATTTAACTGACAGAAGTACAAAGAAAAGATTTCCAATAGTTTTACTGACTAACTTAATTGTATTTTGTAAATATACACAAATTTAGAATTGGCTGCAACACACTCAACAAAAGTTGTGACAGAGTTAAAATAAGATTGAAAAGTGCACAGAATATTCAAGTAACACTGGTTTGGAAGACTCCACATTAAGCAGGCTAATTGGTAGCAGGTGAGTTATCATGACTGGGTATAAAAGTAGCATCCATCAAAGGCTCAGTCTTTGCAAGCAAGGATGGGTTGTGGCTCACCCCTTTGTGCCAAAATTCATGAGAGAATTGTTAGTCAGTTCAAAAGAAACATTTCTCAGTGCAAGATTGCAGAGAATTTAGGTCTTTCAACATCTACAGTACATAATATTGTGAAAAGATTCAGAGAATTCAGAGACATCTCAGTGCGTAAAGGGCAAGGTCAGAAACCACTGTTGAATGCGCGTGAACTTCGAGCCCTCAGGCGGCACTGCCTAAGAAACCGTCATGCTACTGTGACAATTATAGCCACCTGGGCTCGGGAGTACTTCGGAAAACCATTGTCACTTAACACGGTCCGTCGCTGCATCCAGAAATGCAACTTGAAACTGTATTACGCAAGGAGGAAGCCATACATCAACTCTATGCAGAAATGCCGGCGAGTTCTCTGGGCCCGAGCTCATCTCAGATGGACCGAAGGACTGTGGAACCTGTGCTGTGGTCAGATGAGTCCACATTTCAGCTAGTTTTTGGAAAAAACGGGTGTCCAGTTCTCCATGCCAAAGATGAAAACGACCATCCTGATTGTTATCAGCGAAAGGTGCAAAAGCCAGCATCTGTGATGGTGTGGGGTTGCATCAGTGCCCACGGCATGGGTGAGTTGCATGTATGTGAAGGTACCATTGACTCTGAGGCGTATATTAGGATTTTAGAGAGACATATGTTGCCATCAAGGCGACGTCTCTTCCCGGGACGTCCATGCTTATTTCAGCAGGAGAATGCCAGACCACATTCTGCACGGGCTACAACAGCATGGCTTTGTAGACACAGAGTGCGTGCGATTGACTGGCCTGCTGCCAGCCCAGATTTATCTCCTATTGAAAATGTATGGCGCATCATGAAGAGGAGAATCAGACAACGGAGACCACGAACTGTTGAGCAGCTGAAGTCTTGTATCAAGCAAGAATGGACAAAATTTCCAATTGCAAATCTACTACAATTAGTATCCTCAGTTCCAAAACGATTAAAAACTGTTATTAAAAGGAAAGGTGATGTAACACAATAGTAAACTTGCCTCTGTCCCAACTTTTGTTGAGTGTGTTGCAGCCATCAAATTCTAAATTTGCGTACATTTACAAATTACAATTAAGTTGGTCAGTAAAACTATTGGAAGTCTTTTCTTTGTACTTTTGTCAAGTTAAATAAAGGTTCACGAGAATTAACATATCACAGAGTTTTGTTTTTATTGCATTTTGGAAAATATCCCAACTTTTCTGGAAATGGGGTTTGTACATTGACCCAGGACCTGGCTTTGCTGGGAAACTGGCCATATCCAGTGCTTCCACGTGTGCACATTCCATCAGTTACTGCCTGTGATAATCATCTCTTCTAGAGTGCTTGCTGTATCTTCTACCAGGCCACTAGTGAGCTTTGTGTCTTCACTGGCCACAGGAGTAGCACCAGAGGACTGGAGGACGGCAGATGTTATTTCTTTGTTCAAGAAAGGGAGTAGGGGTAACCCTGGGAATTATGGACCAGTCAGTCTTACGTCAGTGGAGATTTGCTATTGGATGGGCTCCTGGATCGGCTGTAACCGGTTTCGTGACCGTGAACTCACTTGGTGAACTTCAAGTTCTCAACGCTATTTGCTCACTTTTATTGTTTGAACGTTTTTTCCCCCTGCACATTGGATGTTTTGACGGTCTTTTTTCTAACGGGTTCTATTGGGTTTCTTTGTTTTGTGGCTGCCTGTAAGGAGACGAATCGCAAGGTTGTATATAGTATACATACTTAGATAATAAGTATAACTTTGTGGCCTGACCCGGTGTGTAAATGACAATTCTGTCATAGTTTCTGGTGAGCACAAAACCATAGAACATTACAGCACAGAAACAGGCCTTTTGGCCCTTCTTGGCTGTACCAAACCATTTTTCTGCATAGTCCCAACTGACCTGCAACTTGGCCCACATCCCTCCATACACCTCTCATCCATGTACCTGTCCAACTTTTTCTTAAATGTTAAAAGTGAGCCTGCATTTACCACTTCATCTGGCAGCTCATTCCACACTCCCACCACTCTCCATGTGAAGAAGCCCCACCCCCCCCCATGTTCCCTTTAAACTTTTCCCCCTTCACCCTTAACTCATGTCCCCTGGTTTTTTTCTCCCCTAGCCTCAGTGCAAAAAGCCTGCTTGCATTCACTCTATCTATACCCATCATAGTTTTACATACCTCTATTTAAGTCTCCCCTCATTCTTCTACATGCCAGGGAATAAAGTCCTAACCTATTCAACCTTTCTCTGTAACTCAGTTTCTCAAGTCCCAGCAACATCCTTGTAAACCTTGTAACATCCTTGTAAACTCTTTCAACCTTATTAATATCCTTCCTGTAATTTGGAGACCAAAACTGCACACGATACTCCAAATGTGGCCTCACCAATGCCTTATACAACCTCACCATAACATTCCAACTCTTATACTGTACTCAATACTTTGATTTATAAAGGCCAATGTACCAAAAGCTCTCTTTACTACCCTATCTACCTGTGACGCCACCTTTAGGGAATTTTGTATTCGGGATTTTGGGAGAACACTTTGGGATTTGAGGAGAACCTAAAATAATAACAGCTATCATTACATTTATCAACTTTAAATAAGAACTTTGGAAAGGCAGAAAGTTTCCTCCATAATCCCAACAGTTGACTTCAGAGAGGTGAGAAACCCTTACTTTCCACCAGCTAATTTGCAACTACTTCTTTCACCATCCCCATGCAGAACTTGTAAAAGAAAAAGTTTTCTTCCAAATTCTTTTGCACTTATCCCCCATCGAGAAAGTCATGATGAAGCGTCTCGACCCGAAACATTAACTGTTTTTTCCCCTTTGCATAAATGCTGCCCGACTTGCCACGTTCCTCCAGCATTTTGTGCGTGCGGCTTTGAAAAGCAAGAACCTGCAGACGCCAAGTGTCTCAAATAAAAACAAGAAGTACTGGTGATACTCAGCAGGTCAGGCGGCATCTGTGGTGTAAGAAAAAGTCTGATGATTGGTTCTGATTGGTGGGGGGGGGGGGGGGGGTGTGGGAGGTCTTTCACCTGAACCGTGCAATCTCCTCCACTCTGCACAACTGCTGTCTGACCTGCAGATATTTCCAACATTTTGCATAGTTTAAGACTGTGATGATGAATTCAAGGGCAAAGTCGCCATTACATGTTCTTGCCTCGTGCGGCTATTTACAAGCCGAACAGCAGGACTCATCCTTCGGTCTTGACAGGCTGCACAAATCAGTACAAATAAACCCAGCAGTCCGTTATCAGGCAAAAGGGACTGTGGACAACGAAGTGCTTCCTTAAAATAAAAACTTTATTTGAGAGTTGCAAAATTACGTACACAGAAAAAAAGTTTCTACAAACATTAGTAAATCCATCTCCTTCCCTCCCTGCCTACTTGCCTCTTTCTACGTTTACATGCAAATAAGTTTCAGGATGCAATCAACCAGGGGTTGTCCCTCTTTGCTTCTGATTACACAATCGGTTCGTCTCAAAGGGGCCCAGAAATGACAGGGTGAAACCTTTGTGGGAGGACTATGGGAGGCATAGTGGATAAGAGCTTTATTTCTGCTGTAGAAAGCTACAACTCTCAGAGTCAAGTTTAATATCTCCGACGTGTGTCATGAAATTTGTTGTCCTTGCGGCAGCAGTACAATGCAATACATAATAGCAGGAAAAAGCCTGTAGATTTCAGCTCATTGGTTTTATGCTCATTCAGAAATCATATGGCAGAGGGGAAGAGGCTGTCCCCGAATTGTTGGGTGTGTGTCTTCAGGCTCCTGTACCACCACCCTGATGGTAGTAATGAGAAGAGGGCATGCCCTGGGTGATGGGGCAAAGGTTAGTGCTCATGATGGAGCTAAGTTCACAACTCCCTGAGCAGTAACGCCACCCCCACCATACCAGACAGTGATGCAGCCAGTTACAGCTCTCCACAGTACAGCTGTAGAAATTTGCGAGTGTTTTTGGTGACACACCAAATCTCCTCAAACTCGTGATGAAATATAGTCACTGTCGTGCTTTCCTTGGAACTGCAACTACAACGTCGTTCCTCCCGTACTCGTGTACTTACCAGAAAATGGCTGAGGCATTAAACACACACTAACCATTCCTCAAATCGGTGACAGCTCGCAGTGGGCACAGAGCTGGCTCGTGGACCCCAATCACACTTTATCTTGAATGGTGTTGCGATTCCCACAGCCATGCTGGTTAAATCCAGCGCTGGGCCATTCCTGCTACCAAATGCCTTCTCAAGGGTTTGGTTTCTAACCACCTGATAATTGGAGACTTTCAAAGATGTTGACCTTCTCGATGCAAGTTAAGAGCTCCCCTCCCCATCCACGGGGTGCAGTACATTTGTGTCTGTCCCTCGACTCAATGCCAAGTTCCAGTGGTGAAGCAAACTGCAGGTATGCCAGCGCCTATCCTCCAATACGTTCCTGACTTCTGTGCTGTGACACACAGACACCAAAGTCAGGAACCCACTGAACGGCACAGAAACTGGCAGTGGAGATGGAGTGCAGTCGGGGTCACGAGACGCTCCATTTGGTTGATATCTCTAACAAGGATTAACAGTGAAATCCATTCTCTACAAACGTTGAGCCCCATGAACCTAGTTTTCCAAAAAGTCCAAGGGTATCCGGAAGCATGACAACAATGAATGACAAATTGATTCAGGAAGCGTTCCATTTTCTCAATGATTACATACTTTATGTACACACTCAGTGACAGTTTATTAGTTACCTCCTGGACCTAATGAAGTGGCCACCGAGTGTGCGTTCATGGTCCTCTGCTTCCTGTCAGCTTGAACCAGTCTGGCCATTCTCCTCTGATCTCTCTCCTTAACCAGGCGTCTTCACCCACAGAACTGCCGCTCTCTGAATGTTTTTTTTGTTCATCGTATCACTCTCTGCAAACTTTAGAGACTGTTGTGCATGAACATCCCAGCAGATCAGCAGTTCTGAGATACTCAAACCACCCCATCTGGCACCAACAATCACTTCATGGTCCAAGTCACTTGGATCACATTTCTTCCCCCATTCTGATGTTTGGTCTGAACAACAACTGAACCTCCTGACCATGTCTGCATGCTTTCATGTACTGAATTGCTGCCACATGATTTAGCTAATTAGATATTTGTACTAACAAGGTGCACAGGTGTACCTAGTAAAGAGGCGACTGAGTGTACACTGGCTTGTTTACCGATATCAAGCAACACCACCAGGATCTCTGATTAGCTTGACTCTACAAACTCACAGCCGTTCCTCAATCAAACTTCATTTAGTTGTGCACAAAGAGGACAGCATGCCCCCTGTCATCAAGCCGTTCCAAAGTCTTGGCATCTTTATGCAGAATTGACCAGCGGGTACAGATATTGACCATTTGGTAAACTGAGACTTCTCAAATTTCTCATTTACATGATCAATCACTATTCATAATACAGGTGTTAACAGTCAGTAGAAACTATCAGCTAACAACTGACAATTCGCTGAAGTGATTGTAACTGAAGTCCCCTAGTTGGTGAGTGCCTTCAATTCTGTGATTCCCTTCTTACCCCGTCTCAGTCGGTGAGATGGCTCTGGTCCCCCGCAGTGCAAAAGGGAAGCTGCACACTCCAAGGAACTCTCTTCAGCTTCCTCGCTGGCCAGGGTCGACTGCACGCCATCTGCAAACTGTCCTCGTCGGGACATTATCTTAACCCTTAACCTTCTGCAACTTCCACACCAAGCCAGACCTTAATTATTTAACTTCAGCACGAGTACCTTTTTAACACTTACAAGCGGCCGCTGTGCACTGTGACTGCAGTCAAGCTTGACCCTCATACGATGAATCTGAAGCAGAACAAATGAGTTCTCTTTTCCTTGGATTTAAGATTTGTTCTTCTCTGAGAAAGTGCAACACAGACGTGCAGCAGAAGTGCAGGACATTCCAAACTGCACTCAAGGACACTCAGCAGCTTAATGCCCATCCACGGAAGAGGGTATAACTCACGGCAAATGCTTTCCACTGTTCTCTGAACATCGCAAGTTCTAAAATCTTTAAAGACCTTTAAAAGGGACTTCTTATTCTGAAGTGAAACTGCAAACTCAGTGAAGACAGAACCCCCGTCATTAACAAGATCTTTTTTAAATCTATTATTCTCTTTGTTATTTTCAAGAACTTAAACAATTTTAAAATCCTTGGATTAAAAAAAAACTCAGTGTGGTCAAATCAACTATAACATAACCAGATCAACAAATATCAATTCGAACATCAGTGGGTCTGTAATACAGGTTTAGTGCCTTCAGTCCAGAACCATTGAGACCTGACTGATGCTGGACCACAGACACTGCCCTCCATCATCTTCCTCCGAGCAGAACACATGTTCTTTTTACGTACAGACACTGTCCAAGTCATGTAAGGGTTTCCAGAGGTGACCTTAACACAGAGTTTCTCCAAATTGGAGACACTGTCGGCTGAGATTGCAAACGTCGCACTGATAGAACGACGAGCTACAAATTAGATTAGCTTTACTTTGTCACATGTACATCCAAATGCCAAACCATACAGTGAAATGCGCCATTTGCATCAACCGCCGACACAGTCTGAGGATGAGCTGGGGGCATCATCGCACTTCAGGTACCAAAATAGCAATTCAGTCACCGTAATCTGTACGATTTTGGAATGTGGGAGGAAAGCAGAATATCATGGGGAGACTTGTAGGGAGAACATACAAACTCCTTACAGACAGCAGTCGGAATTGAACTGATTTACAGCTGGTGCGACCGTTATAGCCCCAAATTAGTACAGATCTTAGTTCATTTTAGAACATAGTCAGTATTAGTTAATTAGTATAGACCCGCACTGCAGATTCAAAACTCACTCCACTTCATTTGCCATCATTGAGATGTTCCCATAACCTACCAATCAGGGACTCCAAATCATGTTCTCAATGTTGCATATTTATTTATTATTACTTTTTGTATTTACACAGTTTGTTGCCATTTGCGCAATGGTGGAACGCACAAGTTGGGGTGGTCTTTCATTGGCTCTGTTATGGATTTATTGAGTACGTCCACAGGAAGATGAATCTCAGAGTTGTATATGGAGACATACTTTATTATTAGGCATCTGTTAGTCTCGTGAGACCATGGATTTGCGCCTTGGAGGTTCCCAGGGCGCAGGCCTGGGCAGGGTTGTGTGGGAGACCGGCAGTTGCCCAAGCTGCAGGCCTTCCCCTCTCCACGTCACCGATGTTGTCCAAGGGAAGGGCACTAGGACCCAAGCAGCTTGGCACCGGTGACGTCGCAGAGCAATGTGTGGTTAAGTGCCTTGCTCAAGGACACAACACGCTGCCTCAGCTGAGGCTCGAACCAGTGACCTTCAGATCACTAGGCCGATGCCTTATCCACTAGGCCACGCGCCAACACAACATGGAGACATACATGTAGTTTGATAATAAATTTGCTTTGAACTTGGAAAACACGTTGGACGTTGGGAGATGTCAGGCTGGAGCATATCAACCCGCAGTTGGACATGGAGGATCAGACAGCTTAGCAAGTTACTTCAGATGCAGAACTAGAGATGGACTGAAGTGTGTGATGTATTATTCATTATACATCAATTGTGTTCAATTCTGGTCACCTCATTATAGGAAGGATGTGGAAGCTATGGAGAGGGTGCAGAGGAGATTTACCAGGATGTTGCCTGGTTTGGAGAACAAGTCATATGAAGCAAGGTTAGCAGAGCTGCGACTTTTCTCTTTGGAGCTAGAAGAATGAGAGGGGACTTGATAGAGGTCTACAAGATTATGAGAGGCATAGATAGGGTGGATAGTCAGTACCTGTTTCCCAGGGCATCAATAGCAAACACCAGAGGGCATATGTACACAATTAAGGGAGGGAGGTTTAGGGGAGACATCAGGGGTAAGTTTTTTTTTTTTTTTTTTTTTTTTTTTTTTTTTTTTTTTTTTTTTTTTTTTTTTACACAGAGGGTGGTGAGTGCCTGGAATGACTTGCTAGGGATGGTGGTGGAGGCTAAAACATTAGGGGTATTTAAGAGCCTCTTGGACAGGCACATGGATGAATATGGGGTAGTGTGGGTTTAGTACTCTTTTTTTAAGGATTATATGGGTCAGCACAACATGGAGGACTGAAGGGCCTGTACTGTGCTGTAGTGTTCTATGGTTCTATTATAGCAGTTCCAAGGGAAGTAAAGCCATTTTCCACAACTTCACAGTTACCACAGATACTATGCAGAGCAGAGTTTACTTACTTAATAACCGTGCCTTTGGTGCCTCCAGCGGTGGTCAGCATTACTCGAGTGGTCAAGCTAACACGCAGATCATCACCATCCAGTCCCAGCAGTTCAGCACAGCAGCCCAGCGACTGGCCCGACTTGTTCTTCAGGACACACCCACCTGTACATTGAGAATGCAGGCTGCTAAGGTAGCTCAGAGACTCATACATAACCTCAAATTATCCTTTGATGCCAAATCTCGTATCACAGATAGAACTAGTTTACTCAAGATCTGCAACAAAATGCATTGTATGATGACAAATCCCATCAGTGGGAAGCCAGACTGGAATTATGTAGTTGTCAGAGAGAATAGCAAAAATAGCCAATGAACACTCTTTGAATTTTCAATGTAGAGCTTGTCAGAGTCAAGACTGGTTTAGTGCAGGCTCAGAATGACAAATTACTTTGAGAATATAGTGGACTGTTTGTGGGACAGAACTGTTTGAAGTAGCACTATGACTGTTCTTGAGTATCCTGTTCAAAGCCAATGAATTAATTTTCGAGCATACTCACTTGTCAGATACTTCTATTCATAGCTAGAATATATAAGATTCCCAGCTAGTGCAAACTCAGCACGTTTTCAGTGCCACAGATTAACAGCATCATCTAAAACACGCACATCACCATTTTATTTGAGGAATCATGCCAGATTCTGCTCTTGAAGCCTCTGGAGTGAGGCTTGAATTCACAAGTCAAGTCACTTTTATTGTCATTTCGACCATAACTGTTGGTACAGTACACAGTAAAAATGAGAATGTTTCTCAGGACCATGGTGTTACATGACACAGTACAAAAACTAGAGTGAACTACGTTAAAAAAAAACAACACAGCGAAAGCTAGACTACAGACCTACACAGGACTGCATAAAGTGCACAAAAACAGTGCAGGCATTACAATAAATAATAAACAGAACAATAGGGCAGTAAGGTGTCAGTCCAGGCTTCGGGTATTGAGGAGTCTGATAGCTTGGGGGAAGAAACTGTTACATAGTCTGGTCGTGAGAGCCCGAATGCTTCGGAGCCTTTTCCCAGACGGCAGGAGAGAGAAGAGATTGTTTGAGGGGTGCATGGGGTCCTTCATAATGCTGTTTCCTTTGCGGATGCAGTGTGTATTGTAAATGTCCGTGATGGCAGGAAGAGAGACCCCGATGATCTTCTCAGTTGACCTCACTTCCTCACTTTCTGCTGCAGGGTCTTACAATCCAAGATGGTGCAATTTCCGAACCAGGTGGTGATGCAGCTGCTCAGGATGCTCTCAATACAACCCCTGTAGAATGTGATGAGGATGGGGGGTGGGAGATGGACTTTCCTCAGCCTTCGCAGAAAGTAGAGACGCTGCTGGGCTTTCTTTGCTATGGAGCTGGTGTTGAGGGACCAGGTGAGACTTGGTGCTCTTTACGATCTCTACCGAGGAGCCGTCGATGTTCAGCAGGGAGTGGTCGCTCCGTGCCCTCCTGAAGTCAACAACCATCTCTTTTGTTTTGTTCACATTAAGAGACAGGTTGTTGGCTCTGCACCAGTGCATTAGCCGCTGCACCTCCTCTCTGTAAGCTGACTCGTCGTTCTTGCTGATGAGACCCACCACGGTCGTGTCATCGGTGAACTTGATGATGTGGTTCGAGCTGTGAGTTGCAGCACAGTTGTGGGTCAGCAGAGTGAACAGCAGTAGACTGAGCACACAGCCCTGGGGAGACCCCGTGCTCAGTGTGATGGTGTTGGAGATGCTGCTCCCGATCCGGACTGACTGAGGTCTCCCAGTCAGGAAGTCTAGGATCCAGTTGCAGAGGGAGGTGTTCAGGCCCAGTAGGCTCAGCTTTCCAATCAGTTTCTGAGGGATGATTGTGTTGAATGCTGAACTGAAGTCTATGAACAGCATCTGAACGTATGTGTCTTTTTTCGTCCAGGTGGGTTAGGGCCAGGTGGAGGGTGGTGGCAATGGCGTCATCTGTTGAGCGGTTGGGGTGGTACGCAAACTGCAGGGGGTCCAGTGGGGGGGCAGCAGGGTCTTGATATGCCTCATGATGAGCCTCTCGAAACACTTCATGATGATGGATGTGAGTGCAACAGGACGGTAATCAATCTGCCATCTCAAAGGCAAGAATCCTGTCATTTAGTCAAAGTAATTGCACAAACTATGAAATAAATCGTGGTGAATCAATTATGCTGGCTGCTATTCTACAAGATAAAAGGACACAATAATAGTTACTCATTCTTAATAAGTGTTGTCATAAGTTTGAACTGCCAGGTATCAGTCACAATCAATGCTCCTCAGCTATCATTTCACAGTAAAATTGTTTTCCAAATTATTAAATAAAAATAGGCTCTAGATCATCAAAGCCAATAATTTTAGTTGTAAAGCTATAAGTGCATGGAAGTAGGCCCCTTCATTCCAAATTGTCAAAGCTGAGACAGAGCTTTAAGGGTTGGCTCCAGTGAACCAAAGGAAATAACTTCACTAGCCCATCACTGAAATGTTCCCAGAACCATGGGCTCACTCTCCAGGATTCTTCATCCCATGCTCTCCATATCACTGCTTATTTATTTTAATTATTATTCCTTTCTTTACACACATATTTACTTGCAGTGGTAGAATTGAAACGCATCTCTGGAGCACTGCTAAAGCCCAATGACGTGCTCCTTCCATTGCTTTCTTTATCAAGGATCTAGTTGCTTCCACTCTCTCTTGAGGAAGGGATCTCAAAGGCCCATGATACTCCTCCTGTGCAACCCCTTATTTTAAAACAATGACCCCTTTTACTAGATTCTCCCACAACAGGAAAGATATTCTCCACATTGACCCTGACAAGAGGGTTTAAGATTCCTCCAGCAATCAGCCAAGCCCCAAAGGTCCTTCTATTTAAATAGTGTTTATTCAACTCTGGCAACCGGTTAACAACAGCAGTGAGCTGGCGCTGTACTCCGGACGCCAAGAGCACGGCCAAGTCCACCCTGAGGAGATGAAGTGCTTCTGTACCTGAAGTGCTTCCAGCTTCTTCAAAGTCAACATTTCCAAGGTGGAGAACGCCTGCAACCACACGGAACAGGTCAAGCTTCTCGGCGTCGCCCAGGCCGATTTTCTTCATGGCGACACACATGCGGTTAAAGTCACCGTGGTCGTCCAGTAATGGGTCCTTCATGGAGCCTTCCTTCAGGCACTGAGTGGAAATAGTGAAAGTAACTCAAAGAGTGAGCTGATGTCCCACTACAGGGGAAAAAACTAACATGCACAGTCAAACGTAAAAGCATTGATACACACATGCAAAACTAGCACATCAACTTGACATGCACAAACCACCAATGAAAAGAAATGAATGTCTAAAATGGCTGCTTCTCAGAAGCTGGATTCACTCCATATTAGAGCTGGCGGCATTGCTCACCCTTCAACCTTACGTATCTCGTACCACAAGCGATTTGATGTCCTAATCACCATTAATTCCATTTACTCTACTTTGACCCACCGCACCAGAGGACAGGTTAGTTATATCTGAGAGAGCGATTTGATTATACGGCTGTACTGTGGAGCCAGGAATAGAGAACCCGCTCTTTGACCTTTCTGCAAGTCCTGAAAACAGTCCTTACTCTTCAGCCATGATTGGATCTGTAAGAGGCTACGAGTAAATCACACCTCACAACAGGGACGCCTACATTACTGGAAGTAGGTTAACATCTGCCCTGATGGGGCATCCCAAAATGTATTACATCTGGCAAAAGCCCCAGGGTAAAAGGTCACAAATATAAACTGAGCTCTAAGAGTTTGAAATACACATTTTATTATAGTACATATGGCTCAGCATCACTCTTCACACTGGAAGATGTTTTATATACATTGGTCAAGGTCAATAAATGATCCTTTATCTCCCTTGGCTAGCACTGACACCACCAATAACTCACCCCCTCGGCTGCCCTCCACCTCATCTGGCTTCCTAGAGGACTACATGCGTGCCAACAAATTCCTCTCTCCTGCTTGCACCTTCGTGAGAGGGTTTCCTCTTCTCGTACGAACAGAAAGTAAGGGTTTCATGACTCTTGGTGGCTCCTCACCAACCACCCCATCCCACTGACTTCAAACCCCCGACTCAGAAGTAAATCACGGTTTGGGCTAAGTTTACTTGGCTCAGTTTCAATACCTTCAAAATTCAAAATCTTGAAGTTTCTTTCCCACCAGCCAAAGAACAATGTTTTTCATGCATTTCACTTTTCCGATTGTAAACACTCCAGAGGACAGGTCAGTTATATCTGAGACAGCGATTTGATTATACGGCTGTACTGTGGAGCCAGGAATAGAGAACCCGCTCTTTGACCTTTCTGCAAGTCCTGAAAACAGTCCTTACTCTTCAGCCATGAAAGGCTACAAGTAAACTCCAAAACTAAACAAAGTTTTCTGGCACTACAGTGCATAAACAGGCCCTTCAGCCCATCTAGTCCATGCCAAACTATCAGCCTAGTGCCATGGACCTGTACCTTTACCGTTCCCCTCCGTACCACCCTGCCATCCATGTACCAATCCAAACCTCTCGTAATGTTGAAATTGAACCCGCATCCACCAATTCCGCTGGCAACTTGTTCCATATTCTCACTACTCTCTGAGTGTAGCTCCTTCTCGCGTTCCCCTTCAGCATTTCACTTTTCACCTTTAACCCATGACCTCCAGTTCTAGACTCACCCCGCCTCAGTGTAAAAAGCCTGCTGGCATTTATACCCCTCATCATTTTGTAATATTTTAACAAATCTCCCCTCATGCTCCAACGCTCTAGGAAATAAAAGTCCTAACCTATTCAACCTTTCTCTGTAACTCAGGTCCTCAAGTCCAGGCAAGGCCTCGTACATTTTCTCTGCATTCTGTCAATTTTATTGACATCTTTCCTGTAGAGAAGGCCTGCAGCTTGGGCAGCTGCCGGTCTCCCATACGACCCTGCCCAGGCCTGCGCCCTGGAAACTCCAGGCGCAGATCCATGGTCTCTCGAGACCCACGGATGCCACCATTCACCATTCCTGTAGGTAGATGACCAAAAATGCACACAATGCGCTAAATTAGGTCTCAATGTCTAATAGAGCTTCAATGTAACATCTCTATACTTTGATTTAAGGAGGCCAATGTGCCAAAAGCTCTCTTTACAACCCTATCTACTTCTTCTAGATTAAGTAACACACATTGATCACTCTCTGCACTTGTCTTACTCTCAGGCACCTGTTTGAGACCAGAAGCAACATCAGCTGTCATTGAATTTGAGGGATGTTTGCAAGAGAGTAGGCCCAGCAGCGACATACTGAAAACACACACACATTTTCTAAATCCCCCAACATTTACCCGACACACAATATACAGTCAATCCATTCCTTCACATTGCAATCACTAAAACAGAAGTACATAATTACCAAACAGATTATTCCTTGACAAGACTTTATTCTGCTGGGCATAGCAATCGAAAAAGTGGAACAAGACTGTTTACAGTCTCGCATCACAGCGATGGGACCACAGGTACCACGCTTTACCTTACACATTAAGTAATGTAGTCAGGGATGGAAGCACCTTTAACGAAGGGGCTTGTCTTGCCCATTCTGGGGCAGCTCACTCACCTTTGGTCCCTACCGGATGGACCCTCAGCTCCCCCCCCCCCCGTGGCTCCAAGGAGCAGCTTGCACGCAGCTGCAGCCACACCCCCAGTACATCGCTTTGACATGCGGGCTAAACCAGATGAGGGTAGCCGGCAGCCTGATGCCGCAGCGAGATAGGGACGCGCCTGTCCCAGCCTGCGAGGTCGGCTCTGGCGGACCGGGCGGATGAGATCTACAGTGAGATCCAGCGGCCAGGAAGGCAGCTCTGCAACGCTCTGCGGAGAGCGAAGGGCGTGACGAGGCACAGAAGACGTCATGGCCATCCACGGCAAGCAGGGAAGATGCCAGCTTGTGACGTTCGTTCGTACCACTGGGCCTGGACTCCAGGGATGGAGAGTGTGGGACTTCCTCTGTGAAATGGGTTTTCCACTTTAAAAACTCTCCCGCACTGGTCATCGTCAGAACCAATGGACAACCACCACATATAGTCATTCAGCTTAGACAGAGACCCTTCAGCCCACATCAACCACCCATTTATACTAACCCTCAACAGAATTTCACTTAATGCTCCCACATTCCTATCATCTCCGCCCTCCCCCCCCCTCCCGAGATTCTACCACTCACCTGCACACCAGGGGCAATTTCTATTGGCTAATTAACCCACCAGCCCGCATGTCTTTGAGATGAGAGGGGGGACTGGAGCACCCAGAGGAAACCTACGCAGTCAAACTCCACACAGGCAGCACCCGAGCTCAGGACCTGACTAGCAGTTCGACCAGTTCTGGGCGCGTCAGCTGGTTGCCAATGTCCACCTCCAATACCAAGCACTAACCACCGCTAAAAAAACCCACTAGGAAGGAAACCCGTGCTGACAAGATCAGAATTCTATCGGTGCGTCTAAACGTACTAAACACAAAGCGGCTTAATGAATTCAGTGCAAAAGTACTAGTGCATGCAACTAACAGCCTTTCACACCACATAGGAATGATGTAACCATCTGTAACTCTCAACCATTACATCATACAAACTTCAAAATCATTAAAGTACTGATCACCTCTTCTTCCTGATATTAAATAAAAGGGAGAAAGAAAAGAAGATGATTTGATTTTAATCACTCTGCTCTGTTTACTGTCAATTCACACTATTTGCATGTGAATATACTGCTGTAGAAGACATCACAAGAGCTCCTGTCAATCTCTGGGGAGCAAGCATCCCAAGAAGACGGCATCGGAGCATAAATAGATGGATGCATGGGAGTAACATTAAGCATGAATACATACTGTACAGAAAGGTTCAGCTCTAAAATCTGATCAATTGAAAATTAAAACTTGCACTTAGCATTTGAGGTATATCACACATTATGGAAATGGCCCACTGAGTCTATGCTGACCATTCATTACACTAATCTCCTTTTGATTTCCCCACATTCCCCTCAACTCTCTCCCCCCCCCCACCGGGTATTACCACTCACTGACACACTGGGGAAAATTTACCGCTGCCAATTAAACTGCCAACCTGAGGGCTTTCGGGGTGTGGAGGGGAATGGAAGAGTCTGGAAGGAATTCATGAAGTCCTGCAGGGAGAGAGTGTAGACGCCACACGGGCTGGAACTCAGAACTGAACCCAGGTTGATGGAGCTGCTCTACTGTGCGGCACTGTCGGGAAGTTTGACAGTCATGGGGTCTTCAGGGAAGAGTGATCACAATACGATAGGTTTTGTATCAAATGAACCTGAAACCAGGAACTTAAAAGTAAACAGAAAAAGTGGAAAAACTTCCAAGTTGACTATGGAAGACTGTGAATTTAAAACAATATAAAATCTGCTGAGCAACTTTACAAATCACAGGATTGGGTCTCCCTCCCCGGAGAGACTGCAATGACAATGCGCCAAGTTGAGTAATGGGTTGGAGGGACTATCCTCTGAGAGGTGATGAAGACCGAGCACACATTCTGTGGAGTTTAGGATGACAGAGGATCTCATTGAAATGTACAAAATTTCCTTTGGGCTTGAGTTGTTAGAAAAGGGGATAATGATTCCCAAAAAAGGGATCAGCTATCTAGGGCAGAGAAAAGAAACAACTTCTTCACCCAGGAGGCAGTTAACCTTTGGAATTTCTTACCTACGGCCCATGTAAATTCTGGAATGAGGACAACTCAGATTTCAAATTCCCATTGCCTTTTGTTATGGGCACAAATTATATTTCTGATAGATAGTGATTCAAGGATTAGTTTTGGACAGTGACATTGAGGTAAGATCAGGGCAAAGTGGGCTACGTCTGCTTCTGCTTATTCAAGTTCTTCAAAGATTGGGAGATAGATTGGAAGCCACAGTGGAAAAAATGGAGATGCACCCTTTGAAAGCCCAGAGTACCTGGACTGAGCGTATCTGAAGTAACAGGCGTTTCAGACAGTCGTATTACAAAGCTGATTCTGTACGAGGAAGGGAGATGAGGAAGAGAATTTCACTGACAGAATTGGTCAATAGGATTTTACATTTTCTTTGTTGAGACGGAACCACTTGAGTAATGGAGCTGCAGATTATACAAGGAACATCAGCTGGTTTACAACAATACCATGGAGAGGTTCATAAACTACCATAAGGAGACATCTCAAGGCCCCCCAGGAGAACAAAAACACAACCAGTGAACAAATTATTATTTAAATGTACAAGCTGTTAAGAGCATTACTGTCTGGAATAGATGGAGGTAAAATACATTGAAGCAGACAACACTCTTATTTAAGGCTGTAATATATCGGAATGCCTTCAGCTTCTCCCTCAGGGGATTCTTAACACGAAATATAACCAATACCTGCCACGGAAACATGTTGCGCTCTTGTTAAGTAGAGTGGTCAATGTATTCTCCACAGCACTTTGTAAATCTGACAGCACAGTACGCAGTTTCTTTGACTGCATTCCCCGCCAAATACAAGCAGCAGATGCGTTTTCTTGGCCGTTGTTCCATTCACCCAAACACTGCTGACTCAAGACTGTCATACTGAGATAGAACCACGGACAGGCACCTCAAATGGTCCCTGACAATGAAGCCTCTCCCTGGTTGCCATGGAGAAGGGTTGATTTCACCAGGGGCTCAGGGGAAAAAAGCAAACATCTGATGGCTTAACACCAGAAGATTCAGGGAAACAGGTTGGTCCATTATCAGCGGCAGTATCCCGGATGAGCAAAGCTCTGGTCTCAAATTCCCACAACCTGTTGGAAAACTCAGCAGAGATTCATATTACAGAATCGTGCAGCACAAAGGCCTTTTCGGACCTTCTCATCCCTGCAGACTGGAATATCCACCTCTGCTTGCTTAACCTATTTACCTGCATTACACATGGATCCTTTCCTAGTAAAGTCCAAATGCCTTTTAAACATTGTCTCTGTACCTGCATCTACCAATGCCTTTGGCAACCCATTACAGATATTCACCACCCTCTGTGGAATAACTTGCCTCTCAAGTTTCTCCCTTCTCATCTTATACTCGTGCCCTCTAACTCGAGGCACCCTTGACATGGAAAAATGTCCTATCTTCCTTATGTGTCCCTCATCATTTTCGAAAACTCATTCCCTCTAATATTCGAATAAGAATACATCCAGCCTATCCAATGTCTCCTTATAACCAGAACCCTTCCATTCTAGGCAACTTCCAGCTGAATCTTTTCTGCACTCCCTCTTTCGCTACCACATTCTCCCTGTGGGTTAGTGACCAAATGCCATCTACCCAAAGCTTTGTACAACCCAACTCTTACAGTCAGAGCCTTGGCCTACGAAGGGAAGCATATCAAATGCTTTTTTCACTACCCCATGTACTTAAGCCCCCACCTTCCGGGAGCTATGCACCCAAACTCAATGTCCCCAAGGTCCTCGCCATCTACTCCGGGATAGGACCTCCCATATTGGATTAGCTCACACTGCTATCATTTGTATCGTTTACAAGCTTATTAATCTGACACTACATTCTCATCCAAATCATTTACCCCTGTGATACAGGCTTCCAGTCAGAAGATTATCCAGACTGTTTTGGATCCAGTTTGCCCGCAAACCTGGATCCCTTGTACCTCGGCCTCTGGATCAGCCTAGCATGCAGGACCTTGTCAGAAGCCCGAATGGAGATATGCAAAGTGCTTCTCTCACGCTCCTCAACAAACCCAGCCAGGTTTATGAGACATGATCTCCACTGCACAACATCACGTCGACTCCCCTGAAGTTCCTGCCCTTCCGAGTGAACATAAATTCTTCCCCTCCGCTTCTCCGTCTCTGGCGCTGACTCGCCAGCCTGTCGTTTCCAGGCCCATCCTTACTCCCCTTTATGGATAAGGGGATAACTTCAGCCCGCCCACAGCAGGGGTGCAACACAATAGCCTGGAGACTCCAATCACGGCATCCAAGTAACATCCCCTGCAGCTCAGGCACACCAAACTACACTGGATCTGTGGATCACAGTTATGCCAACCGTTGGTGCTCGTTGCTCGACTTTCTGGAGAAGACTTTTACCCAGCTTTATTTCCCAACGGGGATTTCTGCTGCACTTGATCGAGAGACTTTAACTGGCAACTGCTGTCCCCTGTGTGGGCTTCCCCAGCTATAGGACATGTTGCGGGCATTACACAGAACAGAGAGCACTACAGCATAGTACCCGTCTTTCAGTGTTGTGCCCAACTCTTAACCTATTTTAAGATCAATCTAAACCAGCCCCCATTACTCTACCTCCCAATCAAAAGAATTTCTTAAATGCCCCGATATACCTACCTCGACCACCACCACCACCACCAGGCAGGGTGTTGATACTGTGACCATTCTCTGTGAGAATGGATTACCTCTCACATCCTCCCCTCCCCCGTAATTCCTTCCAATCACCTTAAAATGATGCCCCCTCATTCGCATTAGCCATTTCCACCCTAGAAAAAGGCCTCTGGCCCTCCACACTTTCTGAATCAGAATCAGATTTATTATCACCGGCACGTGACGTGAAATTTGTTAACTTTTTTCATCCTGAACACTAGGTTACAAAGCCACAGAGCTACTTACTTCGCTGTTTTTATTTCTTTGGAACAGGCCCTCCCAGCACAACCCACCCATTTAACCCGAGCCTAATCACAGGACAATTTAAAATGACCAATCAACCTACCAACCAGTGGTTACTAACCTACCAAACTGCAGTGTCACGTTAACTGCTACGCTCCCATGGCATCTCAAGCATAGACCAGCTGATGCTATTGGCGGCCAAATATCAGCAGCCACTCAAGTTCCCAATATTCCAACTCCACAAACACTGTCCCTTTTGTAGACTGACCCGTGACTCCCTCAAAGACCAGTGGGCTATTCAGTGGTGGCTGAGGATGGGCAGGTATTAGCTTTAGTCTGATGAAACACATTTTAAAGGGAGTCCTTTCACATCAGTAGAACTGGAAACTGATTCCCACTCTCCTAGTCCTAACTCTCCCTCTCCCCCTCCTCCTGTACTACAAGCTTCAGTCCTTTTTGAGGGTTAATTGGGTGCACTGACACAGATGCAGGTCAATCGGCCAATCAGGCCTCTTTGATTGAAGCCAGACTGACATCAATACCATTTTCTGTCTTACTTTCATCTCCCTTGGACAACGAGCTTGGCTTGAACATGTACACACATCTATTATGCTCAATGCTTTTCCCTCCTGCTTCATGCATCCAACTCATAGGACTTGATTAGCAATTTAATAAAATGATTTGTGAGCTCAATTACTCAAAAGGTTCCGAAATCTAAAATTAGTCCGAAGTTTTCATTCCCTCCACATCCTCAAACTTCTCCCAGCAGGGATTCCGACATTCAGACCATTGGATTCTGCACTGATTGCCTGGTTTTGATGGGGAACTTTCACGCAACCATGCCTAATCAGTTTGTAACACTGCATTAGAATCAACTGGACCATGACAAAATTCAGCAACACTCTGAACTTTACCTCTGGGCTCTTGCGATTCTGCAGGATCTGTTTGTCTGACTCCTTGTTGGCAAAGTACTTGGTGCAGCCTCGATTTAGGTACTACAGGGAAGAGATGAATTTAGCACAAGACAAGTTTTAACAAACAGTAAGCAGCACAATAACATCAACTGTATTATCATGGAAAGAGGAACACTAGAATCATAACAGTATGGCCGTACTTGGCCTCATTTTAAAGTACGTAATACTTTACATGGAGCACCACGGTAGCGTGGCAATTAGCATAACGCAATACGGCTCATGGCATCGGATTTAGGAGTTCAATTCCAATGTTCTCCATAAGGAGTTTGTACGTCCTCCCCGTGGAACTCGTGGGATTTCTCCGGGTGCTCCGGTTTCCTCCCACAGTCCAAAGACGTATCGGTTAGTAGGTTAATTGGTAATAGTAAAAAAAAATGATCCCGTGATTAGCCTAAGGTTAAACCGGGGCTTGCCGGACAGCGCAAAGGGCCGATTCCGCACCGTAGCTCTAAATAAGCACAATAATAATCAATTTGCTCCTTCACAAAGCAGCGTGTCTAACCCTCATGTTCAGATTCCAATACGTACATCCTCTTCCATGCCGAGTCTGTCAACCCAAACCAGAGATGCAAGCCAAACGTTGGCTTAAGCGGGGATGCCTGCGGTGAGAAAGCCTCTCGTCTTCTCAACCGTACCTACCGTCTTTATGCTGGAGTCAGACCCAAGCCTGATCATTGCCAAATGTAAACGCAATGCTTCACATTCACTGACAAAATGTCAGTAGCTCCTTTCCTCCCACAGACACTGCTTGACCTGCTGAGATCCTCCAGTAGGTTGCTCTGTTACACCTCGTGTTTCAGCTACAACCCAACACCAACCACATCCAGTTCTCCGTTTTAAGATAACCCTCCCCTTTAATGCGCTGTCCCTTCTGCCCCCCTCACTTCTTCCGATCCTTCTCGAACTCTCCATTTCTGTCTCATTGCCCAATTTCTCCCCCGTCCCTTCCTAGACATACATGCCACCTTCAGGCTCTCTGCCCCCAACATCTAGCTCCATCTGCCATTCACCTGTCCCCTAATGATCCCTCTATTTATCAGACTCCAGCACTGGAGGACTGGGAGACCTTGTTGCGTTCCTGATGAAGGGTCTGGGCCCAAAACGTCAGCTGTTTTCTCTACTCCACAGAGGCTGCCTGGCCTGCTGAGCTCCTCCAGCACCGTGTGTGCACTGCCTTGGATTCCCAGCACCTGCAGACTTCATCGCATTTGTGTCTCCCTCCAGCAGCTGTCCCCAGTCTCCAACCTTCACATTTCCCTCCCCCCACTCCACTCCATCGGTCCTCCACTGATCAACCACCAGCCTCAGCCTCCCAACTCACCCCTATTCCTCACCTACTTGCCTCCGTCTGTCTATCATCCCTCCACCTCAAGTTTCAGGATTGCTTAATGTCATTTCCAGTACACAAAAGTGCAGGAGAGGGAAAAAGTTAAATGTTACTCAGGACCTGATGCAGCACAAGAAACACAATAAAGAACATAGTAATAATAAATAAACATAATAAATATAAACGCATAAGCTAGCTTACACACGTAGAATGACTGTATACCGTAAAGTGACACTGGGCACAGGAGTGTCTGTACGTAAGGAGACTGTCAGGAAATGATAAAGCAGTGCTGGAGAGGTGTGTGGAGGGGTGGGTTAGTGGGTGGAGGTGTTGATCAGCCTTATTGCTTGAGGAAAGTAACTGTTTTTGAGTCTGGTGGTCCTGGCTTGGGCACTACGTAGCCTCCTCCCTGACGGGAGTGTGGCAAACAGTCCAGGAGCAGGGTGGGTGAGATCCATCATTATTTTACTGGCCCTTTTCCGGCATCTTTCTGTATATGTGTGCTTGGTGGTGGGTAAGCCTGTGCCCCCCCCCCCCACCCCAGTTCCCATTTAGCTCTGGCTTCACCTCTTCCCCCTCTCCTCTTTACATTGGCTATCTTCCCTCACCACTCACAATTCCTAAAGCAAGTTTTCCACCAAAAGCATTGGCAATGCTACCCCCCACCTCCACAGTTGCTGCTCGACCAGTTGAGTTCCTCCAGCAGATTGTCCAGAATCTGCAGTCCCTTGCATCAGGAGCAAAGAGCAGGGCAAGTTCCCACTGGAGAGAACTTCAGCGCCTTGGAAGGGTTCATTCTCACGCAGTGCCTATACCTCACACCACAAACACTCTTTGGGAACGAATGGCCTTTTGCAGGACTAGAGTCCAGCACAGCAAAAAAAAAAACAATCCTCCCAAGCTGTGAGACATGCATCAGCGATTATTTCATTCAATGAATGTTGTCACTGAGCCACGTACCGCTCTCCTGCTTCCTCCGACAATTACCCAGTCATCTTTTTAAAGCATGCACCCAATTGACGTTTGGAAGAATTTTGATTGCCCGACGGTTTGTTCTGTTCACGAGCTTCAGTCACACTCTCTTGAATAAGCTAAAACAGTGCCCCTTTCTCCCTCAGCCGTCAGGTCTGGGATCTGCTCACCAAGTAGTTCTGGTGAAAGCGAAGGAGATCCCATCTCCTCCAGTATCACCACAAAGGCAACTGGAGCCAGCACTGTGGCGACCTGGAGGACTGTACCCTAGATGACTTCCAATCGCAGCTTCTAGCCTCCCTTGAACCTAACGTGCACCAAAAACAGTAAGATACTTGACCACTGCAGTAAATGTTCCCCAGAAACTTTCAGCAATTCAACACATTCAGACTGCTCGGTTAACTTCTTAATACTGTTGAGCAGTAGTTTTAAAGAGAGGGACTGGTCACGTTTCTGAAAGGAAGGAATTTGGAAGCTGTGAGGAAGAGGACAGGAAGCGGGGGGGGGGGGGGGAGATCAACTGCAAAACTCTCCCAGTATGGACACAATGGGCCAAATGGCCTCTGCATGCTGTGACTACTCTGTCATCTGAATTAGGTCAAGTTCAGTGTCAGCTGCATCAGATTAGCACACCCTCTGCATTCTCAATGTACGTCCTTATGTACAAGGGATTCAAACTATGTGCATTTGGCTTCCCGAGACTCCGAGGGGAGCGGCTGAGGAATAAAGATGTCAAGCAGATGCAAGCTGCCCGTTGCTTGGCGGAGAGTCAGCACCTGTACACCTGTTGAATCTAAAGAGATATCAGGTTACATACTCAGACATGAAGAACATCACAGCCTGCCCTGCAGACACACCAAGTTCAGAATAAGATATAGGAGAATCTGTGCTCCACTTTAAAACCGTACAGCAGAATTATACACAGAGGCAGCAGGTTCCCTCATCCCCACAGAAAGTAACTAAGTTTCTCTAGCTTGTATTACTTGGCTATGTGTCTACAATGATACCCAACATACAAAGTCTTAACAAGAGAAGTTTCTGTTCTGATTCAGTTGGAATAGCCTTTAAGTCACACCCCTCCCAGTCCTAGCCCTGAGGAAGGGTCTCAGCCTGAAACAGCAGTTCTCTGTTTCTCTCCACAGACACTGCCTGACCTGATGTGTTCCTGCAAACAGCTTGTGACGAGCACTGGCAGTTTCACGTGTCTCCCACCCATTCTGCATCTGAAGGAGACTTCATTGACTCCCCTTTCTGAGGTCCCACAGTCCTACCTATCCCTCACCCCGCCACAACTCCATCACCTCAAATTAGCAGGAACCAACACCTCAAAACCCTCCTGCTCTCTACGTCCCAATGCCCTGGTCCCCATTCTACCTCCCCGCCGAGGCAGTGTGTGGGACCCCACTGCCTTCTCCATTTCCCCCACCCCTTAACACAGCCACCCACTCAGGACAGAGCCCCACTGCACCAACCTCCCACCCCAAAGCCCCTGCACAGTCAGCAAGCTCCCAGTGTCCCAGAACACTCCCAGCTAGTGAGCTGAACCTCGAACCCTATGGGATCAATTGCGAGAATGTGGCTCGTACATGGAACTGATCGATCAGACGATGAATCAGTGGGGGCTCCTACACACAGGGGTTCTTTCTCTTCGTGTGGGCTTTCGAGTGTGCACAATTTCGTCACAGCAGGCTCCCACAGTAAACTCCCCCGTAGCTCACACAACTTGGATCCTCCAGCTCCGCTACTGTTCTTGCACTATGCCCCAGCACCCAGACCCAGAATTCCGGTGCAAATACAACAGGGTAAGGTGTAGCTAGAGCTCCAAGTGACATGCAGCACAGTGACACACAAGATGGTCCTGCCTAACCAAGATAGCACCTGCTGCCCCTGAGAAATTCAGCAAAGTGTACAGTGATGAACTGGCCCAGACCTGGCCTGCCTTGCTGCGCACACAACTTCAACAAGCAGCAAACCAGCCCAGGCCCTGGGGCCCAAGAATACCTACTGCTGGGACCGTAGCTGTAGGCAGCGCCTGCAAGAATTAGGCAAACAGAATTCACTGGGATCTCCACCGTCCCAATGGTGAGTGTCAGCCACAATATCCCCAGAAGACACAGTATGGAGATACACCTTGGGTGCTGATTGAACAGAGGTGAGGACTACGAGAGTGGACAGGCAGGACCTTTCCCCCTCTGTGGAAGGAGGATGAGATACTCTAAACCAATGTGTTCACCTGGCACTGTGTACTGCAGAAAGATGCTGGGTACAAGTCTAACCCAGCTCCTCACCCACTCATCAACCCTACTTCTGAACAATCAGAGGAACCGTTGAACCCAGCAGTTCTGTGAAGTCCACACAGTCAGAGGCAGCCCTGGATCCACAGCCCAAAAATCCTGGAAATGGGAGCAAGAGGAGGTTTCACACTTTCATCAGTAAGTTAGCATTTTAGTAGGAACTATTCTGGTGGTTTTGCTCCTGGCTTTACAAGCACCTTAGCGTTAGGCACTCTGCTTAGCAACAGCAGCTTACCTGAGCGACAAATATTAAAGATTCAGCACCCCGAAACTCTAATGGGTTCCGAAAACAAAAATAATTTCAAAAAATGGACCAAATATACTTTACAGGCTAAAGCAAAGAGCTGTTTTGCACTGAGGCTCCCCTACCATCCCGCAGAGGCTGGATCAGGCGGGCTATCTCTGAAGCAGCTGGTAGATGGATGACACAACAGCTTGCTCATACAGCAGCGCCAGAGTTTCAGAATCGCCCACAGTTTCATGTGGAGCCTGGGCTCTCTGGGCCCTTGCCAACACTGCCCCCCTGTGCTGACAAACGCAGCTGCAGTTTCTGTTTTATCACACTTTGGTTCAGAGCATCACCCACACAGTTCACCATCACCGTGCTGGCGATCGGTTGGCAGATGAAAGAGATTCGAGGGGATTGGGATGTCATTCCCTCCCCAGTTTCAACCACCAGTGATAATTAGAGATAAACCATGTGACCCAAGAATAACATTTTCATGTTACCACAGCAAATATTGAAATACCTGGGCCTCAATTCCTTGTTAGTCTCTCTGAGACTCAGCTCAAGTTCTAAGAAGCCCTTTCTACGGTTCATTACAGGAATGACTTGCAAGTCCATCATAAGCTCAAGCATTTCATCCAATCATAGAAGATCCAATTTAGTGTCAGAGGTAGGCAGATGTAATTGCTGAGGAAACACTTTCAGTGTAAAATACGATTTTACTGTGCATCACTCCCTGTTGAGTCACCAGGAACGAAACACAGTCGATTGCAATGTTTCCAAGGTGCCTAGGGTCTCGTCATTGCCAGAACTGCAGGACTGGGAGCTGCAGAAGAGCACAGCACAGGAACAGGCCCTTCGGCCCATCTAGTCTGTGCCAGACTACTATTCTGCCTAGTCCCACTGGCCTACACCTGAACCAATCCCGCACACCACGCACTTATCCAGACATCTCTTAAATGTTGAAATCAAACCCACATCCACCACTTACAATGGCAGCTCGTGCCACACACTCACCAACCTGAATCAAGGAGCTCCCCTTTCACCCTTAACCCATGGCCTCTAGCTCCAGTCTTACCAACCCTCAGGGGAAAAAGCCTGCTTGCATTTACCCCCAGAATTTTGTAAACCCCTAACAAATCTCCCCTCGTTATCAACTTGACAATTAAGGTGTCAACTTGACTTCATCGCACCAGGAGGATAAACTGTAGATACATTGGCACCTTTTGGCATCACTCGCACCACGGCGTGGGGTTTGTATTTTAATTTTTGAGTTGGCACCTGCCCATCTTTATCAGCAGTAACCCGAGTTAACGGATGTTTCCCAGACTAACTGCTGGGCAGCTACTGACTTTGTCTCCAAAGGGGTTTGTGAAACAATGAAGTCATCAAGAGACACAGCACAGACACAGGCTCTTCAGCCCATTGAATCCGTGCTGACCATCAACCAGAAGGTACGGGAGCAGAATTCGGCCATTTGGCCCATCGAGCCTGTACCACCATTTCATCCATTTTTCCTCTCAGCCCCAATTTTCCCCCCTTCTCCCCGCATCCCTCCGTGCCCTGACCAGTCAAGAATCTATCAACCTCTGCCTAAATACACCCAGTGACTTGGCCTCCGCAGCCGCCTGTGGCAACAAATTCCAGATAAAGTTGCTCATCCTCAACCCTGTTCCGGAGGCCCCTCTATTCCGTGCCCTCTGGTCACAGAGAACGGGGGATTGCCACAGAGACAGGATCTCAGCATCGTCAGGCAGCCATCCCACTAGCTCAGCCACCACACAAGTAAGATTTCTGTGGGACCATTATCCCTTTGAACCAACCACCCACCCCATCTCCCCAGATATTTTACAGTGACAGCATTACCCCAGCATGACCTTTTTCCTTAAAGCAAGGCTCCCAACCTTCCTTTTGCCACAGACCCTAGCATTAACCGGAGGCCCCATGACCCCAAGGTTGGGAACCCCTGCTTCAAAGAGAGTTTGGAAATATCAGATTAAATTTGTGCACAAACTTTCGGCGTTGTCGTGATATTTAAGGAAGGGCTTCTCAGATATCATTCCATCTTCCATAAATAGAAAGGTAATATTTCAATTATGTGCAAAGTTAATACCTTGTCAGTGCTTTTAAATTAATACTCTGAAGAATGACAATCCAAATAAAATATAAAATGCTGGCTGAATCACCAAGCAACTCACTTCCACAAACACATTGTTTGATACAGGCAGGGAAGCTGGTATAATGGTTAAATTGATCAGGTCGGAGATTATGACTTTTAAATCAGCTCCCCTCCCAAAAACAGAAATCAATGAGACCAGATTAAGTTATTATAATCTCCTCCAATTTCCATGCCACATCCTTGAAAGCAGAGATGGTCCTGAGAGGTAAATATAATATTTGATGTTATACCATTCTTCAGTAGCACAGAGAGGAATAATGGTGAGAGTTGTTAGTATTTGAGAACCCAGTATTGACGTGAAATCATTCCTCATTCCAAAAGACAAGGGAGAGGCTCCCACTTATTTAAAAGGAAGGTACAGGTTTGGCCTCAAAGTACCATGGCACAAAACTCACCCGGAAATTATCAGGGGAGGTCAAGTGAAATTTTTGCCTAATGTCTTCAGGAGCACCTGCACACAGCCTATAAAAGATGTGGTAATTTCTTTCCTCCTTGCTCTGCATACAGATCCGGGACTTTTCCAGCAGATAATGTGACACAAATCCACCAACAACGGCATTCTGTACCGGGGAGAAAAGGCAGAGTAAAAAGGCATGGGTACATTCTCAGAAACGGCGTGTACGTGAAATCTGGAAGGCTTTAAAAACAAAGAAAATCGTTCCTTTCAAAATTACCTTCTCGTTGAAATGTATCTCGACAAACTTTCCGAATCGACTACTATTATTATTACGTACAGTTTTGGCATTCCCGAAGGCCTCCAGTAAGGGATTGGCTGTTTTGGAAATAATTGATTAAATTAATCCCTCTCAAATCTGTAAAGTTACAGGAAGAGGCCAGTCGGCCTGTTGTACTTGTGCTCTTGCTAGCATGAAGGATGGGTAAAGAGAACGCACACTCCACAGAATCATTGCATTTTACAGCACACTTAAAGATCAAATACTGATCGTCTTCTCCAGAAGGAAGAATCAATACCAATGACTACAGTAACATCTCCTCTCACTCTTCAACTGAAGAACATCAACTGCACTGCCCATCTCTTCACTACTCCACCACCACCCCCAAGTGTCTTCAGCTCCCAGAATGGGCAGCATAGCGGTTAGCATAATGTTCACGGTGGCTGCTGGAAAATTGGGGCTTGACTCCCACTGCTGTCGGTGAGGAGCTTGTACATTCTCCACTTGGCCACGGGGGTTTCCTTCGAGTGCTCTCTGGTTTCCCCAGACATTCGGGTTAACGTTATCGAGTTGCAGGCAGGCTCCGCCAGGAGCATGGCAACACTTGCAGGCTGCCCACCACCATCCTCGCTGATTTGATGGACTGTACTGTGCAAAAATCTTAGCCACCCTAGGTTTTGTTTTAATAGATGGTTTCGAATGGTATGGATTCCAGAGCCTCGATCTCAGCATCACTGAGGCTGTCTGGGATTACCCGGAGAGACAGAAGCAAGCGAGACAGCCAAAGTCTGCGGAAGAACTGTGGCAGGTCCCTCAAGGTGCTTGGAACGGCCTACCAGCCGATTATCCAAATAAAACTACACAACAGTGTACCCACGAGAACTGATACAGTTTTAAAGGCAAACTGCAGTCCCACTAAATATTGATTCGATTTAGTTTGTCACTGTTTACTGCTTTTAGACCATAAGACATGGAAGCAGAATTAGGCCATTCAGCCCATCAAGTCTGCTCTGCCATTCCATCATGGCTGATCCCTGATCCCACTCAACCCCGTACACCTACCCTCTCGCCATATAGTCAAATTATTGACATTTAGAAACTTTTCATTTCATTATTTTAAAACTTTACAGATTTTTTTTTAAATTTATAAATGCCTAAGACTTTTACACAGTGCTGTACATGTGGCAGATAGAGTTATTATTTACCTTTATCTCTTAAACACCTTTTAGAAGCCCAGGGCATCTCTAGCTGAAGTAAGCTCTGTTTGAAGTAAAAGCTCTATTCAGCTCCCTGCTTTATCTTCAACTTCCCAAACTTCCATGCTTGGTTTGAGTCACTAACAAAATCGACACTGGCCGTTCACATCTATACCAACTGAGATATCACAACATCATCCCACGCTGCGTCTGTAACCTTGCAGACACGCCTCATTCAAGCACTGTTGCAATCTCGCAAGGGTTTCTGCTCTCAGGTCATAACCGGATGGGGCAAATTCCTCATCATCTCGAGTACCAATTACTTTTAAAGCTGTGCCCGCTCTTTTTCACTCCTCTGCTAAGGGAAATGCGGCCTTCCTATTTGTCTGATCCAAGCCTCTCGTAACTCATAGACATCAGCTCAATCTTCCCTCAGCCTCCTCTGCTCAAAAGAATCAATTCAAGTCTGTCTAATGTGTCCTCATTCCTAAAAAAAGGAAGCATGGCAGCGTTACGCTTTACAGCACCAGCCGCAAGACTGGGGTTCAATCCCCACTGCTGGCTGTAAGGAGTCTGGACCAGCATCCCCCCCACATTTCAAAGATGTATGGCTAGAGTTAGCGAGTTACCTGTCTATTTACTTGCTTATTTAATTATTGACAGAAAGTGCGGAACAGCCCCTTCCAGCCACACCGCCCAGCAAACCCGAGATTTAAACCCTGGCCTAATCGTGGGACAGTTTACAATGACCAATTAACCTACCTACAGATGCGTCTTCAGACTGTGGGAGGAAACCAGAGCACCCAGAGGAAACCCACACGGTCACGGGGAGAACGTTGGTTTTCATCCAGCTGTCTCGAAGGACAATGGGCGATGGTGATCGCCATCACAAGCCTGGGCGGAAGGTGCGGAGATCCTGAGATGCCCAGTCGTCAGGATCCCCCTCCCAGCCTCACCGGTGCGGTCCAAAGGAAAGCTTATACGCGGAGAACGTACCGGACTCCTTAAAGACAGTTGTGGGAACGGAGCCCGGGTCACCCGTACCGTGAAGTGTCGTGCTAAATGTTGCGCCCCGATGTTATGGGCGACAATTGTGGGCCGGCCAGCACAACCCTCTGATTTGATACTAACACTGAATTTCACCGCATGTTGCGATGTACGTACGACAAGTAGAGCTAACTTTTATCTTTTCGCTTTAGAATGTCCCCATCTCAGCCACCCGCATTTGTAAACATCCTCTCCAGTGCAGTGGCATCGTCTCTTGCCCAAACTGACACTGCGCCCTTGCTCAGTGTAACGTCCCTGCCTTACTTTCAAACCAGCCGCTAATGAGGAAACGCATCCCTACACTATTCTTAAAGATCCCAATCAGGAGCAGAAGTTTTAACCAGAGGATGTTTCCTTAACTGGCATGGGGCTCCACATCCTTATAATGTGACAGAGAAAAGCAGGCTTCATTCAGAACACTACGAAATCACACGGTTGCAAGCTGTGAGCACACAGGCATTCAAGTGTGCGCGTAAACCATGCGTGCACTTGCTCGTGTGAATGTCTGAGCAGTGTGGAAGCAAATATATAAAAGCCATCTTGTGTTTCGGGTGCAGCAGGTGTCCACGCATTCATGCAAACAAAAATAAGCGAGAGGCAGCAAACGTTCATACCAGTGTCGGAGTCCCCGAGCGTGCATGTGCAAGGGCAGGCATAATATCCCAGAACTGCTTACCTTCCACAATCCTTTCATCAATGTCCTGACCTGTTCCATATGACTCAGTCAAGTACCTAGGTAACGGACGGGTAAGACAGTGAGTCCCAGCCCACCTACTGGTAACGCCACTGAGGGGGCAAGAGAGCGGGCACAGTTCCAACAGCATCCCAGCTGCCCCTTCCATACAGTAATTCCACAGCAAAGAAACCAGACCTGGCAAAAAGGCATTCAGGGGCGGGGGGGGGCACGGGACATGGAGGGGTCAGGGCCGTGAGATTCTGGAATGTGTTGGCGTTAACAGGCGTGAGATTCCGGAACGGGTCAGGGTTAACAGGCGAGAGATTCCGGAATGTGTTGGCGTTAACAGGCGTGAGATTCCGGAACGGGTCGGGGTTAACAGGCGTGAGATTCCGGAATGTGTTGGGGGTTAACAGGCGTGAGATTCCGGAATGTGTTAGGGTTAACAGGTGAGAGATTCCGGAATGTGTTAGGGTTAACAGGTGTGAGATTCCAGAATGTATTGGGGTTAACAGGCGTGAGATTCCAGAACGGGTCAGGGTTAACAGGTGAGAGATTCCGGAATGTGTCGGGGTTAACAGGCATGAGATTCCGGAATGTGTTAGGGTTAACAGGTGAGAGATTCTGGAATGTGTTAGGGTTAACAGGTGAGAGATTCCAGAATGTATTGGGGTTAACAGGTGAGAGATTCCGGAATGCGTTGGGGTTAAAGGGTGTAAGATTCATACATACCGAAGTACAAACTTTGTATTCTCTGTTTTCCCAGCACCAGATTCGCCGGATACAATGATGGCCTGGCTTAATTTGTGTACCTTCATATCGCGATAAGCTTTATCAGCTGAGGGTGAAGATTGAAAGCAGAGTTTGAAACATGTCGCTGTGAGACATCAGCATGTACATTCTAAGATCCAGCCTTTACACTGAGCATGTGCAATTCATTGGAAAGAATATGTTTTCCCTTCAGCAAAATTATAAACCCTTTGTGGTACACTCCCGTCATTCCATCAGAATCCAGTGGGTAAAATCAATTCCTGACATAAAAATGTTTTCAGCCTCATCTTGAACAAATCAACCATTCACAACTCAACAGAGCGACAATGCTGCAGATCTTTCTAAACTCCGCAGTAAAATGCTGCAGACTTAACCAGGTTGGTTCAACATTTATGTTGGAAACTCAGGTAGTCGATCACTCAGAGATTCGATACCTGACTTGCTCATAAGCCTGGAATATCAGCTGCGCAGAGACCAGGGTCTGGTTTCAGAGCTGCATGCCTGGGGATCTGGAGCACCAGTGATCATGGGGGGGGGGTCTGAGACTGGAGCACCAGTGATCATGGGGGGGGGTCTGAGACTGGAGCACCAGTGATCATGGGGGGGGGGTCTGAGACTGGAGCACCAGTGATCATGGGGGGGGGGTCTGAGACTGGAGCACCAGTGATCATGGGGGGGGTCTGAGACTGGAGCACCAGTGATCATGGGGGGGGGGGTCTGAGACTGGAGCACCAGTGATCATGGGGGGGGGTCTGAGACTGGAGCACCAGTGATCATGGGGGGGGGGGGTCTGAGACTGGAGCACCAGTGATCATGGGGGGGGGGGGGTCTGAGACTGGAGGCACCAGTGATCATGGGGGGGGGGGGTCTGAGACTGGAGCACCAGTGATCATGGGGGGGGTCTGAGACTGGAGCACCAGTGATCATGGGGGGGGTCTGAGACTGGAGCACCAGTGATCATGGGGGGGGGTCTGAGACTGGAGCACCAGTGATCATGGGGAGGTGGGAACAGAGACTGGAGCACCAGTGATCATGGGGGGGGGTCTGAGACTGGAGCACCCAGTGATCATGGGGGAGGGTCTGAGACTGGAGCACCAGTGATCATGGGGGGGGGGTCTGAGACTGGAGCACCAGTGATCATGGGGGGGGGGAGGGTCTGAGACTGGAGCACCAGTGATCATGGGGGGAGGGTCTGAGACTGGAGCACCAGTGATCATGGGGGGAGGGTCTGAGACTGGAGCACCAGTGATCATGGGGGGGGGGGTCTGAGACTGGAACACCAGTGATCATGGGGGGGGGTCTGAGACTGGAACACCAGTGATCATGGGGGGGGTCTGAGACTGGAGCACCAGTGATCATGGGGGGGGGGGGTCTGAGACTGGAGCACCAGTGATCATGGGGGGAGGGTCTGAGGACTGGAGCACCAGTGATCATGGGGGGAGGGTCTGAGACTGGAGCACCAGTGATCATGGGGGGGGGTCTGAGACTGGAGCACCAGTGATCATGGGGGGAGGGTCTGAGACTGAGCACCAGTGATCATGGGGGGGGGTCTGAGACTGGAGCACCAGTGATCATGGGGGGGGGAGGGTCTGAGGACTGGACTGGGGCACCAGTGATCATGGGGGGAGGGTCTGAGACTGGAGCACCAGTGATCATGGGAGGTGGGAACAGAGACTGGAGCACCAGTGATCATGGGGGGGGGTCTGAGACTGGAGCACCAGTGATCATGGGGGGGGGTCTGAGACTGGAGCACCAGTGATCATGGGGGGGGGGGGGGTCTGAGACTGGAGCACCAGTGATCATGGGGGGGGGGGGTCTGAGACTGGAGCACCAGTGATCATGGGGGGGGGGGGTCTGAGACTGGAGCACCAGTGATCATGGGGGGGGGTCTGAGACTGGAGCACCAGTGATCATGGGGGGGGTCTGAGACTGGAGCACCAGTGATCATGGGGGGGGGTCTGAGACTGGAGCACCAGTGATCATGGGAGGTGGGAACAGAGACTGGAGCACCAGTGATCATGGGGGGGGGGTCTGAGACTGGAGCACCAGTGATCATGGGGGGAGGGTCTGAGACTGGAGCACCAGTGATCATGGGGGGGGGTCTGAGACTGGAGCACCAGTGATCATGGGGGGGGGGAGGGTCTGAGACTGGGAGCACCAGTGATCATGGGGGGAGGGGGGTCTGAGACTGGAGCACCAGTGATCATGGGGGAGGTCTGAGACTGGAGCACCAGTGATCATGGGGGGGGTCTGAGACTGGAGCACCAGTGTCATGGGGGGAGGGTCTGAGACTGGAGCACAGTGATCATGGGGGGGGGTCTGAGACTGAGGAGCACCAGTGATCATGGGGGGAGGGTCTGAGACTGGAGCACCAGTGATCATGGGGGGGGGTCTGAGACTGGAGCACCAGTGATCATGGGGGGAGGGTCTGAGACTGGAGCACCAGTGATCATGGGGGGAGGGTCTGAGACTGGAGCACCAGTGATCATGGGGGGAGGGTCTGAGACTGGAGCACCAGTGATCATGGGAGGTGGGAACAGAGACTGGAGCACCAGTGATCATGGGGGGGGGTCTGAGACCTGGGAGCACCAGTGATCATGGGGGGGGGTCTGAGACTGGAGCACCAGTGATCATGGGGGGGGGGTCTGAGACTGGAGCACCAGTGATCATGGGGGGGGGGGGTCTGAGACTGGAGCACCAGTGATCATGGGGGGGGGTCTGAGACTGGAGCACCAGTGATCATGGGGGGGGGGTCTGAGACTGGAGCACCAGTGATCATGGGGGGGGGTCTGAGACTGGAGCACCAGTGATCATGCGGGGGGGGTCTGAGACTGGAGCACCAGTGATCATGGGGGGGGTCTGAGACTGGAGCACCAGTGATCATGGGGGGGGTCTGAGACTGGAGCACCAGTGATCATGGGGGGGGGGTCTGAGACTGGAGCACCAGTGATCATGGGGGGGGGGGTCTGAGACTGGAGCACCAGTGATCATGGGGGGGGTCTGAGACTGGAGCACCAGTGATCATGGGGGGGGTCTGAGACTGGAGCACCAGTGATCATGGGAGGTGGGGTCAGAGACTGGAGCACCAGTGATCATGGGGGGGGTCTGAGACTGGAGCACCAGTGATCATGGGGGGGGGGGTCTGAGACTGGAGCACCAGTGATCATGGGGGGGGGGTCTGAGACTGGAGCACCAGTGATCATGGGAGGTGGGGGTCAGAGACTGGAGCACCAGTGATCATGGGAGGTGGGGTCAGAGACTGGAGCACCAGTGATCATGGGGGGGGTCTGAGACTGGAGCACCAGTGATCATGGGGGGGGGGGGTCTGAGACTGGAACACCAGTGATCATGGGGGGGGGGGGTCTGAGACTGGAACACCAGTGATCATGGGGGGGGGTCTGAGACTGGAACACCAGTGATCATGGGGGGGGGTCTGAGACTGGAGCACCAGTGATCATGGGGGGGGGTCTGAGACTGGAACACCAGTGATCATGGGGGGGGGTCTGAGACTGGAGCACCAGTTGATCATGGGGGGGGGGGGGTCTGAGACTGGAGCACCAGTGATCATGGGGGGGGGGGGGGGTCTGAGACTGGAGCACCAGTGATCATGGGGGGGGGGTCTGAGACTGGAGCACCAGTGATCATGGGGGGGGGTCTGAGACTGGAGCACCAGTGATCATGGGGGGGGGGTCTGAGACTGGAGCACCAGTGATCATGGGGGGGGGGGTCTGAGACTGGAGCACCAGTGATCATGGGGGGGGGGGGTCTGAGACTGGAGCACCAGTGATCATGGGGGGGGGGTCTGAGACTGGAGCACCAGTGATCATGGGGGGGGGGTCTGAGACTGGAGCACCAGTGATCATGGGGGGGGGGTCTGAGACTGGAACACCAGTGATCATGGGGGGGGGTCTGAGACTGGAAACACCAGTGATCATGGGGGGGGGTCTGAGACTGGAGCACCAGTGATCATGGGGGGGGGGTCTGAGACTGGAGCACCAGTGATCATGGGGGGGGGGTCTGAGACTGGAGCACCAGTGATCATGGGGGGGGGTCTGAGACTGGAGCACCAGTGATCATGGGGGGGGTCTGAGACTGGAGCACCAGTGATCATGGGGGGGGGGTCTGAGACTGGAACACCAGTGATCATGGGGGAGGGTCTGAGACTGGAGCACCAGTGATCATGGGGGGGGGTCTGAGACTGGAGCACCAGTGATCATGGGGGGGGAGGGTCTGAGACTGGAGCACCAGTGATCATGGGGGGGGGAGGGTCTGAGACTGGAACACCAGTGATCATGGGGGGGGGGTCTGAGACTGGAGCACCAGTGATCATGGGGGGGGGAGGGTCTGAGACTGGAACACCAGTGATCATGGGGGAGGTCTGAGACTGGAGCACCAGTGATCATGGGGGGGGAGGGTCTGAGACTGGAGCACCAGTGATCATGGGGGGGGGGTCTGAGACTGGAGCACCAGTGATCATGGGGGGGGGGTCTGAGACTGGAGCACCAGTGATCATGGGGGGGGGGTCTGAGACTGGAGCACCAGTGATCATGGGGGGGGGGTCTGAGACTGGAGCACCAGTGATCATGGGGGGGGGGGTCTGAGACTGGAGCACCAGTGATCATGGGGGGGGGGTCTGAGACTGGAGCACCAGTGATCATGGGGGGGGGGTCTGAGACTGGAGCACCAGTGATCATGGGGGGGGGGGTCTGAGACTGGAGCACCAGTGATCATAGGGGGGGTCTGAGACTGGAGCACCAGTGATCATGGGGGGGGGGTCTGAGACTGGAGCACCAGTGATCATGGGGGGGGGGTCTGAGACTGGAGCACCAGTGATCATGGGGGGGGTCTGAGACTGGAGCACCAGTGATCATGGGGGGGGGGTCTGAGACTGGAGCACCAGTGATCATGGGGGGGGGTCTGAGACTGGAGCACCAGTGATCATGGGGGGGGTCTGAGACTGGAGCACCAGTGATCATGGGGGGGGGTCTGAGACTGGAGCACCAGTGATCATGGGGGGGGTCTGAGACTGGAGCACCAGTGATCATGGGGGGGGTCTGAGACTGGAGCACCAGTGATCATGGGGGGGAGGGTCTGAGACTGGAGCACCAGTGATCATGGGGGGGGTCTGAGACTGGAGCACCAGTGATCATGGGGGGAGGGTCTGAGACTGGAGCACCAGTGATCATGGGGGGGGGTCTGAGACTGGAGCACCAGTGATCTTGGGGGGGGGGTCTGAGACTGGAGCACCAGTGATCATGGGGGGGGTTGAGACTGGAGCACCAGTGATCATGGGGGGAGGGTCTGAGACTGGAGCACCAGTGATCATGGGGGGGGGGGTCAGAGACTGGAGCACCAGTGATCATGGGGGGGGTCTGAGACTGGAACACCAGTGATCATGGGGGGGGGGTCTGAGACTGGAGCACCAGTGATCATGGGGGGGTCTGAGACTGGAGCACCAGTGATCATGGGGGGGGGTCTGAGACTGGAGCACCAGTGATCATGGGGGGAGGGGTCTGAGACTGAACACCAGTGATCATGGGGGGGGGTTCTGAGACTGGAGCACCAGTGATCATGGGGGGGGGGTCTGAGACTGGAGCACCAGTGATCATGGGGGGGGGGGTCTGAGACTGGAGCACCAGTGATCATGGGGGGGGGGGTCTGAGACTGGAGCACCAGTGATCATGGGGGGGGGGGGTTGAGACTGGAGCACCAGTGATCATGGGGGGAGGGTCTGAGACTGGAGCACCAGTGATCATGGGGGGGGTCTGAGACTGGAGCACCAGTGATCATGGGGGGGTTTCTGAGACTGGAGCACCAGTGATCATGGGGGGGGGGTCTGAGACTGGAGCACCAGTGATCATGGGGGGGGGGGTCTGAGACTGGAGCACCAGTGATCATGGGGGGGGAGGGTCTGAGACTGGAGCACCAGTGATCATGGGGGGGGGGTCCTGAGACTGGAACACCAGTGATCATGGGGGGGGGAGGGTCTGAGACTGGAGCACCAGTGATCATGGGGGGGGGTCTGAGACTGAGCACCAGTGATCATGGGGGGGGGGGTCTGAGACTGGAGCACCAGTGATCATGGGGGGGGGTCTGAGACTGGAGCACCAGTGATCATGGGGGGGGGGTCTGAGACTGGAGCACCAGTGATCATGGGGGGGGGGGTTTGAGACTGGAGCACCAGTGATCATGGGGGGGGGGTCTGAGACTGGAACACCAGTGATCATGGGGGAGGGGTCTGAGACTGGAGCACCAGTGATCATGGGGGGGGGCGGTCTGAGACTGGAGCACCAGTGATCATGGGGGGGGGGTCTGAGACTGAACACCAGTGATCATGGGGGAGGGGTCTGAGGACTGGAGCACCAGTGATCATGGGGGGGGGGTCTGAGACTGGAGCACCAGTGATCATGGGGGGGGGGTCTGAGACTGGAACACCAGTGATCATGGGGGAGGGGTCTGAGACTGGAGCACCAGTGATCATGGGGGGGGGGGTCTGAGACTGGAGCACCAGTGATCATGGGGGGGGGGGTCTGAGACTGGAGCACCAGTGATCATGGGGGGGGGGTCTGAGACTGGAGCACCAGTGATCATGGGGGGGGGGTCTGAGACTGGAACACCAGTGATCATGGGGGAGGGTCTGAGACTGGAGCACCAGTGATCATGGGGGGGGGGGGTCTGAGACTGGAACACCAGTGATCATGGGGGAGGGGTCTGAGACTGGAGCACCAGTGATCATGGGGGGGGGGGTCTGAGACTGGAGCACCAGTGATCATGGGGGGGGGGGGTCTGAGACTGGAACACCAGTGATCATGGGGGAGGGGAATGAGACTAGAGCACCAGTGATCATGGGGGGGGTCTGAGACTGGAACACCAGTGATCATGGGGGGGGGGTCTGAGACTGGAGCACCAGTGATCATGGGGGGGGTCTGAGACTGGAACACCAGTGATCATGGGGGGGAGGGGAATGAGACTGGAGCACCAGTGATCATGGGGGGGGGGGTCTGAGACTGGAGCACCAGTGATCATGGGGTGGGGTCTGAGACTGGAACACCAGTGATCATGGGGGGGGGGTCTGAGACTGGAGCACCAGTGATCATGGGGTGGGGGTCTGAGACTGGAACACCAGTGATCATGGGGGGGGGGGGTCTGAGACTGGAGCACCAGTGATCATGGGGGGGGGGTCTGAGACTGGAGCACCAGTGATCATGGGGGGGGGGGTCTGAGACTGGAGCACCAGTGATCATGGGGGAGGGGTCTGAGACTGGAGCACCAGTGATCATGGGGGGGGGGTCTGAGACTGGAACACCAGTGATCATGGGGGAGGGTCTGAGACTGGAGCACCAGTGATCATGGGGGGGGGGTCTGAGACTGGAACACCAGTGATCATGGGGGGGGGTCTGAGACTGGAGCACCAGTGATCATGGGGGGGGGGTCTGTGACTGGAACACCAGTGATCATGGGGGAGGGGTCTGAGACTGGAGCACCAGTGATCATGGGGGGGGGTCTGAGACTGGAACACCAGTGATCATGGGGGGGGGGTCTGAGACTGGAGCACCAGTGATCATGGGGGGGAGGGTCTGAGACTGGAGCACCAGGTGATCATGGGGGGGGGTCTGAGACTGGAGCACCAGTGATCATGGGGGGGGGTCTGAGACTGGAGCACCAGTGATCATGGGGGGGTCTGAGACTGGAGCACCAGTGATCATGGGGGGGGGTCTGAGACTGGAGCACCAGTGATCATGGGGGGGGTCTGAGACTGGAGCACCAGTGATCATGGGGGGGGTCTGAGACTGGAGCACCAGTGATCATGGGGGGGGAGGGTCTGAGACTGGAGCACCAGTGATCATGGGGGGGTCTGAGACTGGAGCACCAGTGATCATGGGGGGAGGGGTCTGAGACTGGAGCACCAGTGATCATGGGGGGGGTCTGAGACTGGAGCACCAGTGATCATGGGGGGGGTCTGAGACTGGAGCACAGTGATCATGGGGGGGTCTGAGACTGGAGCACCAGTGATCATGGGGGGGAGGGTCTGAGACTGGAGCACCAGTGATCATGGGGGGGTCTGAGACTGGAACACCAGTGATCATGGGGGAGGGGTCTGAGACTGGAGCACCAGTGATCATGGGGGGGGGTCTGAGACTGGAGCACCAGTGATCATGGGGGGGGTCTGAGACTGGAGCACCAGTGATCATGGGGGGGTCTGAGACTGGAGCACCAGTGATCATGGGGGGGGGGGGTCTGAGACTGGAGCACCAGTGATCATGGGGGGGGGGTCTGAGACTGGAACACCAGTGATCATGGGGGAGGGGTCTGAGACTGGAGCACCAGTGATCATGGGGGGGGGGTCTGAGACTGGAGCACCAGTGATCATGGGGGGGGGGGTCTGAGACTGGAGCACCAGTGATCATGGGGGAGGGTCTGAGACTGGAGCACCAGTGATCATGGGGGGGGGTCTGAGACTGGAGCACCAGTGATCATGGGGGAGGGTCTGAGACTGGAGCACCAGTGATCATGGGGGGGGGGTCTGAGACTGGAACACCAGTGAACATGGGGGGGGGGTCTGAGACTGGAACACCAGTGATCATGGGGGGGGGTCTGAGACTGGAACACCAGTGATCATGGGGGGGGGGGTCTGAGACTGGAGCACCAGTGATCATGGGGGGGGGGTCTGAGACTGGAGCACCAGTGATCAGCGGGGGGTCTGAGGCTGGAGCACCAGTGATCATGGGGGGGGGAGGGTCTGAGACTGGAGCACCAGTGATCATGGGGGGGGGTCTGAGACTGGAACACCAGTGATCATGGGGGGGGGGGTGAGTCTGAGACTGGAGCACCAGTGATCATGGGGGGGGGGGTCTGAGACTGGAGCACCAGTGATCATGGGGGGGGGTCTGAGACTGGAGCACCAGTGATCATGGGGGGGGGTCTGAGACTGGAGCACCAGTGATCATGGGGGGGGTCTGAGACTGGAGCACCAGTGATCATGGGGGGGGTCTGAGACTGGAGCACCAGTGATCATGGGGGGGGTCTGAGACTGGAGCACCAGTGATCATGGGGGAGGGTCTGAGACTGAGCACCAGTGATCATGGGGGGGGTCTGAGACTGGAGCACCAGTGATCATGGGGGGGGTCTGAGACTGGAGCACCAGTGATCATGGGGGGGGGGGTCTGAGACTGGAACACCAGTGAACATGGGGTGGGGGTCTGAGACTGGAGCACCAGTGATCATGGGGGGGGGGTCTGAGACTGGAGTACCAGTGATCATGGGGGGGGGTCTGAGACTGGAGTACCATGATCATGGGGGGGGTCTGAGACTGGAGTACCAGTGATCATGGGGGGGGGTCTGAGACTGGAGCACCAGTGATCATGGGGGGGGGGGGGTCTGAGACTGGAACACCAGTGATCATGGGGGGGGGGGTCTGAGACTGGAGCACCAGTGATCATGGGGGGGGGGGGTCTGAGACTGGAGTACCAGTGATCATGGGGGGGGGGTCTGAGACTGGAACACCAGTGATCATGGGGGGGGGGTCTGAGACTGGAACACCAGTGATCATGGGGGAGGGTCTGAGACTGGAGCAGCAGTGATCATGCGGGGGGGGGTCTGAGACTGGAGCACCAGTGATCATGAGGGGGGGTCTGAGACTGGAGCACCAGTGATCATGGGGGGGGGGGGTCTGAGACTGGAGCACCAGTGATCATGGGGGGGGGGGTCTGAGACTGGAACACCAGTGATCATGGGGGAGGGTCTGAGACTGGAGCACCAGTGATCATGGGGGGGGGGGTCTGAGACTGGAGCACCAGTGATCATGGGGGGGGGTCTGAGACTGGAGCACCAGTGATCATGGGGGAGGGTCTGAGACTGGAGCACCAGTGATCATGGGGGGGGTCTGAGACTGGAACACCAGTGAACATGGGGGGGGGGTCTGAGACTGGAGTACCAGTGATCATGGGGGGGGGGTCTGAGACTGGAACAACCAGTGATCATGGGGGGGGGGTCTGAGACTGGAGCA